>NC_071614.1:33438098-34063098 GCF_014839835.1 Dryobates pubescens
TGAGGCTCAACAGGGCTCTGGACAGCCTGATCTAGTTGAGGATGCCCCAGGATTTACTGCAGGGGTAGTTGGGGTAGATGATCTTTGGAGGTCCCTTCCAATCCAGATCATTCTATAATTCTACGATTCTATGATTTCAGGCTAAATTTTGCTTCCTTGGTCAAGGAAAATGGGAAATATGTTTACTTAGGATTAATGAACTTCTTATGTTATGAGATTAATTTATATTTGGTATAAAATTGGTATATAAGAATAGTCTAATATTTTTCTATAACATCTATTTGTAGTTGTACTCTGCTAAACACATTCTTTTTCTTATTCTTCCTTTCGATAGTTAAGGAGGTAGAATAATCCTGAGTGCCCAGTAATTAAACAGCTCAGTCTATCCCAGGATCTCAAGTACAATGACACTGGTACTGCAACCCTTTACAAGAAAACTATAACCACATGATTAGATAATTTCATGCTTCATTCAGATGAGTGGTCTAATTATTAGACACATTGAAGTGTGACCTAGAATGAAAAGAGTATGAGGATCACTTACCTTGTACAGTAAATAACGCATTGGGGTTCACTAGGAATTCAGTGGAAAGTCATTTTTGGGAAAGAGCAAATTGCCATATCTTGTAGCATGACTTCTCTACACCCCTCCTTCATCACCAAACTTTATTTCTGGACTCTTACTTACTTTACAATGTGGCAGCAACATTGATTTCAGTGAGATTCAGAATTTAAATGGGATCATATCAAGTTATAACAAGATCAGTCTTTCAACAAAATAACCAGAAAAAGTAAAGTAATAATAATAAGTAATATTTAATCTCAAAATCTCTTTTCTGTATAGTGCATAGAGATAATGATCTACAGTCTTGACTGGGCCTGTAGCTGTAATCCTAATATTCATCTGAATACTATTCTAAATAATAAAATTTACTATGCCAAGGTGTTCACAAAAATATCAGGTGAATAATTCTTACCAGGAATACAAGCATGATGTCTGTAGATAAATTGAATCAATTCTATTTTAACAGTTAAGAGTAAAAAACTATAAATAATTACTTAAAAATATTTCTTCAGTGATCAATATATGGTGATTGCTTGAAACCTTGTAGTACATGAACACTTTCCAAGTGGTGCTTGTGACCATGAGATAATAACTCGAGTGAAAAGTACAGTTATCATCCTCTACTCTGAAATTAAAAGCAAAGTGGTCAGCTGAAGCAGTGGAAGACCACAGGCCAAAAGAATAAGACAATGTTTCCAAAACATAGTCTTTGTCCCCTCTAGTTTATGCCAATTCTGAAATAAAATGGTTTAGATGCTTAGTTAAAGAGCAACTGGGTTTATAAAGTAAATTATAATTGTTCACAGACCTGCAAAAGACAGTGGCCATTATTCAGCAGCATATGCCTGTGTAAATGGAGCGTGTT
This sequence comes from Dryobates pubescens, assembly GCF_014839835.1. Classification (NCBI taxonomy): domain Eukaryota; kingdom Metazoa; phylum Chordata; class Aves; order Piciformes; family Picidae; genus Dryobates; species Dryobates pubescens. The sequence goes on from NC_071614.1 coordinate 33,439,529, forward strand.
GAATGAACAGAGGGTTTAACCAAATTTTGGTTGAGTATTTGCTTTTTCCTTCAGGCTCCAAGTCATTTCAGTATGAAAAGACTTGCTAGTCTAAATCTCTTGTTAAAAATTTCAGTCCCATAAAATTACCTAAGCATCATAAAACAATTAATATTTACAAAAACATGTTTATGATACTGCTTGTGACGTTACCTGCATGAACAACATGTAATGCCAGAGAATGCTATGTGGCAGAGACTTATGTTAGTTTGGCCTGACACAGCCCTGCCTATATTCTTTTAGGTTCTTAATTATTTGAAACAAGTATTCCATGTAGACTTTAGTATGTTATGTGTACATGTAAATAATAGTTTGACAATCAAATTGTATACCAAGCCAAGACTTTTCAGCTCTGATACATAAAAAGTGCCCATTATTGTTCCTGATTTATCTCAGCTTTTCTGCAAATGCTTAAATCCATTTCTGTTGCAAAAAGTTACTGTTAATCACAAACCTTTAGTTTACTCAATTTAATAAAGATTATATTGACTACTGATTTAACTTAGAAAATAAAATTTGTGCACCAGTGCTTGAAGATCTGGCAAAGCTGAGCTTGTGAGAGACTAAACTACAGACTCTCAAGGTAGACAGAAGACAGGGAAACTGAAAATGTAAAAGCTACTGTGGAAGTATGATATCTCTGAAGAAAAACAGGGTAGAACATTTTGAAAAGGAAGTTTGGTTTAGGTGCCTTAAACTTAAAAAAACCAAAACAACTCCATGTTTGATCTGCAACTTAGACTTCTTAACTGAAAGAAATTTCTTTCTACACAGTTCAGACCAAAATAGTAGTAAGAAGAATTTCTGTAATACAATCTTCAATAATTTTTTTCACTGTACATAGTGTGGATACACAACAGCTGAATTTTTCTAAAGCACTTAAATGATAAAATTTAGAATGCTGTTTCTGAAAGAAATGAGGTACAAAGAAGCCAAATAAAAACTGATATTGAGGGACATGTATATTATATTATATATATGTTAGGTCTTCCCCCTATAGTTATTCAGAATCACTTGATACTGATTTTGAAGCTGTCAGGATTTCATTCTTAATTGGTTTTCAAAAATTAAATATATGCATTTATGTCAAAAGGCATTTTAAAACTTTCCCTCCAGTGGCATATACAGTTTCTGATATAGGAAAAGTCAAATTGACATTTTAATTGTTCTTCTTTTGAGAGAAAAAAAAAATAGTATTTCAGCTCTATTCTTGTGATGTCTTTGTACTTCAAGTTATTGTCTGTAGTTATTTGTTATTCTACGGTGTTAAATCTGTACATTTGAAAAATAGGAGTTGCTATTTTATAAATGAGTAGGAAATCAAATCTCAGTTTGGAAATTTTGTTCCCTTTTCTCCCAACCCCCAAATCAAGGTTCCTCCTTTCAGATTTATGAAAGAAAACATTTCTTTCTGTAAAAGGTTTTTTTATGCCAGCATCTGGAAGTGTTTATTTCAGTGGTGTGTAATCTATCTGTGGATTTAGTTAGCACCAGACCCCCTTTTGTGTACTTCTGACTTAAAATTTTTATAAATGATCTTGTTGAATTTGTGCCAGTGTGCACATGGTTTGGCTGATTGCTGCATATATCCTTTACCTGCCAGTCACCTTTGATTTATATTCCTTCCCCTCTGCTTTTGCCTTCCAAAAATGGTGCCACTGAACTGTCCTCTAAATCAACTTACTGGATAAATTACTCCAAGATGAGATGGTATGGTTTTGGCCAACTCCTTGACAAAATGCATTCCTATAATCCATCCTTGCTCACTCTGTAGAACCATTCAAAAAGAAAAGAGAGAATGAACAGGGGAAATCAGGCTCCTCCTTCGATCTGAGCACTATTTCTTCCAGTGCTATTCAAAAATGCAAAATCAGACTTTTGATTTATACCGCTCTAAATACCATACAAAGAGACATAAACTGTTTGAGAATCTTCCTTATACCCTTTCCAGAACTGAACTTCATTATATGAGTTTAGTCCGGAGAATATGGTTATATAGTTTTCTCCCAGGAAGGTTACAATGTGAAAAAAATGGCACATTTAAGAATATTTTAAAGCATTTCATTTGGAAGAGATTATACCATATACGTGACAATTCTTTCCATGATAAAAATCCCTGTTGGTTTCCTTAAACTAAACAGCTAATACTCCTTCAGAGTAACAACAGTTCTGTAAGCTTTACTTAATGACATTACTAATTTGGAGAGTTTTATGAAGTTTCCTGGAGAAAAGCAGGTGGCTTGGCAGTAACTTAAAAAGGTTCACAATTTGTGGTAGCGGTTTCAGGGGGGTTCAGGTTTCTAAAGAGGGAGACCAAGCTGCACATTGCTTAAGAGTGTCTGACACAATGATGTATCATTTTGGACTAAGTTTCCAGAAGTTCATTGGTCATTAAATGTGCTGCTTGACTTTATATTGCCATTTCCCAGCTGTCTCTACTGGGGGTAATCTTAACGCTCAAACAGAATTTATTAATGAAGCCATAAGCTTGCAGTACTGATGAAATAGTAAGTTGCCCAGATGATTTTATTAAACAGGAACATAGATTTTTAGATAAGACAAAAATGTCATTTAAGTAGATTTGAAAAGAACTGGCTCATTTTCTGCAGAGCACTGCGAAAGTATTTACAAACGGACTGGATAGTATTTGATATCCTGTGGGGACATTTAAAATTCTTAAATTGCACATACATCAGTGTCTTACTACACGACACAGTACATGAATTGTTGCAAGCAGCGCGCGAGGCTTTCAGGCAGTGTAGATGTGGTTCTGTTGAGGTAGGAGATACTGGCATGAAACGACTCTGCTAATGCAGTTTGCACAACTGCATGGAGGGTTGCTATTCCATTGTGTTACTGCCCCTTCAAGCATGTTGCACTGGAAGTCCTATACAAAACATGTCTCTTGCTAAACATAGAAGCTTGAAGCGTAAGATTTTATTACTTTTCATGTCTCATATCTAAAACCTGTTGGATTTAGCAAGTAAATTTACTAGCTGTCTTAGCGAGAAGATAAGTAAGCTATGAAGTTTGCAGCCAGCCGAATCTCTCATATAAACAAAGCAGCTCCTAACCTTGTAAGCCTTAAGTAATTATTTTTTTTTCTGACTGTATGTCCAGATTCAAATACATTGCAGAGAGATTTTACACACAGTTGTACTGACGTAAATGGATCCAAGGGTAAGAATACATTACACGTGTATGTTCTTATATACCGCCTGAGAGGCTTAAAAGACCTTAATATAAATGAGAATCCGACTCCTGGTACTTTGCTCAAGGCAATCTAACATTTAATAAATAAATATGCATTTCAAGGGTAAGGTGACCAAGTATAGCTCTACAACAGATACCAGGGAAAGAAAGTGCCTTTGCTGAGTTTTGGAAGGTATTACACAAATAGAAGAAATACAAACATGCTCATCTTCAGTATTTACATTAATTCTTCTAAAGATAGTGACGTTGCATCCATGTAGAATGTGCATTCTGGTGCAACAGTTAATAAATAGAAACTTGATAGCGGAAGAATCTTAAGAACGAAGTGGGGGGTTCTTACTTGTCATTATATTGAGTAATAGTGGAGCGTCCTGCAGGTTTCATGTTTTTGTGTGTTAGATTTTGGACAGTATCATGTACTTATACCATTGTACAATGCAAGATGAGTTGTTGTAGTTGTACAGTTCCTTCAGATTTCTCATGAAAATGAGCATTCATATTTTTCTCCCTGAAAGATTTAAAAGTGCTTTATAAATTAAAACTGCTTGTGTTTGCTAGTTCACCTATGGCAGAGACTGAGCCAGTTCAGATATGAAATGCAGCAGCTGTGTAAGTCTGTAGCCATGCTGCCAGCTTTGTAGCACCAGATGTGAGCTGTCTAGATGAAACATTATGAGAACTTTAGGATCATGTAATATAACTGTTTGCACAGAACTATTTCTCATCAACAGGATCTCCATTTTAGATTCTATCACTAACACTTGACAGGCTTGGCCTGTTGTATTGAGCTTTGATAGAAGCTAAACCTGTGGACATCTCTGGCATGCCTGGCTTGGAAAATCTCTGGAGTAACAGCATAAATATGAGAAAGAACAATCAAAACCAAGTCGAAATAATTTTTTATAACTCTTACTCTCTGTTATTTTCTATTCTCATTGCCTGCTTTCTTGTTCATGAAGCCATGTGATAATGCTCCAAGTAGGGCACCCCTTGAGCTAGGCATTGCATCCAGGAAGAGACAAAAAGTTTCCGAAGTTTACACCAGGTTTTCGTGGTTTCTTTCTGTCCATTCATCATGCTGCACACAGTGAGTTGTCAGTTCTCATTTATATCTTTGGTAACACTAGAAGCAATAGAAGTTGTTTAGTGAGCAGTGGTGCAACCGATGCTTGATTTCCTCTGGTTTCTGTCCTGCATCCTCTCTTCCCTGTGGCAATGATGCTTGTTCTCCTCTTATCCCCCTGATAATGCCTCCAGGCAACACTGTTATATGGTTGATAGAAAACCTCTTCAACACCAAAGTTCACCTTTTCTCCAAACTATGCCCATTTCAGGGAGCCTGACTGCAGGCTTGGTAGTGCTTGCAAACATTTCTCAAGCAGAATCAAATGAGAACACCAGGCTTCAGGCAACTGAACACGTTTTATGAATTTCGGTTTGGGGTTTCTGTGTTCCTTCCCTTCCTTGAGGTTTTGCATTATTCCAGCTTTCTGACTTTAACTTCAAGGACGTGTAAACCTCAATTCAGCAAAGCAATCATCTGCTTAATTTTTAAACTATACCTTCAGTCTGAGAAAAGCGTGTGCTAAATTGAGGCTTTCAGTATTATTAGTAAGATATGTTTTGATTCATCTGCTATTTCAACTTTCTTTAAAATTTATTGCACATGAGAAAAAAAAAATATGGAGAAGGATGCTTGTAGGAGGAAAGGATTTTCAAAAATATAAACAAAGATGGAGAATAAAGTTATTCTTCCTGGTTCTTGGTTTCTCTGGACATTTAATTTGCAGTAGTTCTTTTGTCAGTGGCAGTGACCTTACAGGCACCAGTAATAGATTTGATGAAGAAAACAAAATGCTGGCATTTCTGCTGCTGGAATGGAAGGTGGAATGTTTCAAAAATACATTTAGTGGAGAGAGAGAATAGTTTAAGCAGGAGGTGGACTGAAATTTGAGATTCAGTTATTTTTTTTGTGTGTTCTATTTTTGAAAATAAACATGGAAACTGGTCAGCTTTGGAAGTGCAAATTATGTATCTGTGTGTACTCTAAAGGTAGGTGACAGAATAAGAGAAGTAAGGGTCCTTAAAAAATACCAGCAATAAGCATAAAATGGGATGAAATGAGGGTTTGATCCTTTTTCTGGCCTTGTAATATTCACCTTGATGGAAAATTTTGGGAGATACTTAAAGAATTTAAATTTAAATAGAATACAGCAGTGGACCAATATTGTGTTGTTAGCAGAACTAGAGAAAAATAATGAAATTAAAGGTAATTCTTGAAAGCAATATCAGACCCTAGGAAAAAAGGTTAATTAGGTAGAAGTCATGTTTTTAGTGCTGCGTAGTACTATATGTGTATCTGTGATTCTGATGTTAACTTTGTGATTAAGCTTCAGACATTGTTTTCAAGTACATCCCTTGTATCTGCTATTCCACAGTGACAGTATTTCACAATTAGGATGGGGGTTGTTTGCAACTAAACCAAGAGCTTCTTGCTCCTCATTGCAACAGCCTGGAAAATTCAGTTCCCTTCTTGGTGATTGAGTTCTTTAGTTATTTATTGGTAGAAATTATTTTTTTTCCCTCAATATCACTCAGTTACAGGAGAGAGGATATGATGAGGGATTTTCCCCTGGTGAGATAGTCTTCTGTGGCTCTGTAGGTATATATCTGTTAGTTAATATGCACGCATATAAAAATTTGATGTATTAGTCTTTCATAAAGATGCTGAGCTATTTTGCAAAGCCCTGAGAAGATTTGTCAAATAGCTGGTTGCCTTCAGGCTTCAATCACTGAATGACTGTGGCATCCAAAATATACCTGAGTGGGTAAAAAACTTTCCATTCTCTTTTTCCAGTTTAGAATGAATTCCACAGCTAAGAGCTGTGCTCAAAAATTATATACCTCTAAATTCATATAAATTTCCATAATGCTAGGAGAACAATAATAAGAATATAAATAAGAAAAAAATCTTATAATAGATGTTTGCATAGGATTGCTGACACTAGAGTTTAGGTAGGTGAGGAATAGGCTGTTCTCCAGCCTGGAGAAATTGTGCTAATGCAACATTTCAGTCTGAGTGCTGGCACAGGTTAGTCTTTAAATGTGGTGATGTGCTGACAGGATTGTCATTTTTGATGGTAAAGAGCTGAGACAACAGGAAAAGAAATAAGAGTCTCTAGAGATCTACATGTGTTAGTTTTACTGCAGAAGCTGATAAAACTGCTGGAAGCAAGCGGTCTCCACACAGAATTATTGCAATGCAAATGGCCTGGAAGTGAGACATATTAATTGTGCTAGGTTAATTTTGGTGGTGGTGAAGGGTTTGGGTATTTTTTTTTCCCACAAGCACAAATTATTAATATTTACCGTCAAGAAGTCTGCAGTTCTACTTGGTGTTTAGATACAATGCTTAAATTACCATCAGAAGATATAGTGTAGATTCAGAGTGTAGATTAGGTGCTTCTGAGAGAAAGCATACAGCTCCTTCTGCATCCATTAACAAGAAAGTTTAAACAATCTCACCATTGTACTTTTTTTTTTTTTTTAAGAAGCCACATATGGTACAGGAGAAAGGTATATGCTGGCTGCCACTTCAGGAAGCTTGGGATTTAAATGCTGACTGGGTAGGTGAGGTCCACTTTTGTCCAGAATTTACTACAATAAAACTCAGGCAATAGGTAGATGCAAAAAGAGGAACTGGATAGCTCAACAAATTGATAAGAAGCTATTAAGCGCAGCGCTTTAGAACATGTTGAAAGCCATTCATGTGAGCAAGGAATATTCATTTTGATACATACTTTTAAAAGCAGCTCCAAATTATCAAAACTGACTAGACATTTTGAATGCTCAGCATGAAATATGTAAGGCTAAGGCTACTTTCTTTTGTGTCTTTTTAAAAGTGCATGATAATATTTCCTGAAAGCAGGACTGTTTCTGGAGTCTCTGCTCCCATAGCAGAAGTACATTATCACTTAACTTTTTTAATAGGAAAAGTCTTATTACTAATGCTTTTCAATGTAAGAACATTAGTAAAGGTCCAGAGTTCCTCAGTGTTTTTATATTATTTGTAATACACAAATGCAGAGCAGAAGTTAATGGTGGCTCAAGAGATTATTTTTTTATATCTATCTAACTAGCTATAAGATGAATGACAAGATTTGATAAGATAATTAGGAGAAGAAAAGGGAGATAATGTTTAGCTTGTGAGGAAGTGGTCTCAGTGTATAAATTATCCAATTAGTATGAGATTTTTTCTACAAGAGTCATATCACAGAGGAGTTTTAAGAATTAAGTGACAGTGGATGATGAAGTTAATCTGCTCTTTGCTTGTACCTATCAAAAAGATAATGCAGAAGATGTGCTGGGTTGAATGTTTGGTGTGTGCACAGCAAATGGTAGCAAATGCATGGATCCAGGTTGGAATCTGACATCATAGATGGTAGATGTACTGCTGCACGGGAGAGGAATACATCATGTAGGAAAATGAAAAGTAACTTCTAATATATGCAGGTGAGAGGAAGACTCAAAGTGGTGGGCAGGACAAATGAGCTTGTCAGGGGCCTTATGACCTGGCACAAACAAGAAATTTTATATTATTTTTTTTTTCAAAATTGGATTCATATTTCTGTAACTTTCTCAATGAAAAGATGAGAATCTGGACAAAGGGTCAGGAAGGCAATTACACACTACTAAGGTTGTTACTGGAAAGAAAAAGATAAAATACAGCTGCAATCCAACTGTGAACATGGATAGCATACAGTGTCAGAGATGACACCTTTGCTACACACCTTGATTGTAGTGATGGTATTGGTCATGAGATTCTTGATGGAGGAGATGAAGGACACATAGAATACATAGAATACATAGAATACATAGAATAAACCAGGTTGGAAGAGACCTTCAAGATCAACGCGTCCAACCCATCAACCAATCCAACACCGCCCAAGCAACTAACCCACAGCACCAAGTACCCTGCACCAGGGGAGGTTCAGGCTAGATGTCAGGAAAAAGTTCTATACAGAGAGAGTGATTGCCCATTGGAATGGGCTGCCTGGGGAGGTGGTGGAGTCGCCATCATTGGAGGTGTTCAGGAGGAGACTTGATGGGGTGCTTGGTGCCATGGGTTAGTTGTTTAGGTGGGTTGGATTGGTTGATGGGTTGGACGCGATGATCTTGAAGGTCTCTTCCAACCTGGTTTATTCTATGTATTCTAAGGATTTGGAAGGTGATAAATACCATTTTTCCCATATCCAGCCTGAACTGGCAGCTTGACACAAGAGCTCCGAGGGGCATGAAAAGCGAACTAGCCCTGAGTTATTCAGACAAAAATCTTTATCAGTTGTATTATATGGTTAGAAACACTTACTGCCATGTCTTTAAGCAAAGGTTACAATGCATAATATTATTTGCTTCCCCCAATTTATTATACATTTCCCAATTCATCAAAGTACAATTTCCTTTAGCTTCTGAAGGAATAGGGTTTTTGATGTTTGTTTGTTTGTTTATGAAAAGAAGGAAAGAATAAATTCCCATGAACTTTACTTTTAATAAATGGTGGGTACAAGGTTTCCAATAATGTCTTTTTCTGAAAAAGTTATATTTCACGTTAAAATGATGTGGCAGTACTCAGTTGCCTTTAGTCAGCAATAACCTTTTGGTTTTACTACTTATTGACATACACTCCAAGAACAGCACTAGATACTGGGTATGCAGGCAATGGAATAATAAATGGAAGAGTTTTGTGCTCTACCAGGGTAAACACAGCTAAATTCCAGTTTGGGTGTTTGTGTTTTAGTCAAAACTTCAACAGCTGGAGAGGACTCAAAGACCTAGGAGAAACTGTGAAATACTGTAAAATCCCTGACATGGAGATACACACAGTGCTTTATCTGTGGAGTTTATCAAACTGAAAAAGTGATGTGTAGTCATACTTTAAGGACCTGCTAAAGAAGAAAAATCTCATGATTTAGAGTTTTTCAGTTCTAGCATTCAGACGTTATTCAGAATGAGAGTCCTCTTGCAAGACACAAACATCTGTATCTGAGCAAGATGGCTGGATTTCATTTACAGTTAGTTGAGAGAAATAAGCATTTCTGGACTATAATTTATCTCTTCATAAGGCAGGTATATAAGAAGGGTCATCAAATGAACCATACTCTGGAAGCACCTTTTTATGTGTCTTGGCAGCATGATGTGTGTAGATATTGACATTGAAGAGCTCTAGGTTAAGGGAGAAGAATCATTTTCCTAGTATGTAGCTTGACATTTAAGCTAGACAGATTCAAACTAGAAATAAGGCATATCAATTTTTAACAACATAACTAAGTGCTGAAAAAAATTAACCAATGATTGTGACAGATTGTCTAAGACTGGGAATTTTAAAATCAAGATGAGATGTTTCTGCCAACGCCATGCTGACATTTAACCACAACTCTTGCATCTGGAGAGCCAGTTCCAGAAAATTCTGAGAGTTATATTATGCAGCAAAGTTAGAATAGATGGTCCTTTCTGTCTGTAAGAGCTATGGATGATACTTTGGTGGTGCTTTGGTAAACTGCAAATGTGAAAAATCCACTTTGAATGCAGGTCAGCAGCTTACCCAGTTTGAACCATGATGTTCAGTTGCACAGTTTCAGAGGAAACAATTTGCAAAAATTGTGGTCATTTGCCTTTCTAAATAAAGACGTTTCACTTCAGAGTTGTAATTTTCAATACCTGTTCATTAGCATTGTGTTACACAACTAGTCTGATTTTTTTATTTTCCTAAAAAAATTAAACATCCTGCTATGTGACAAGTTTTTGGGAAGAAGCTATTGCTTACATGACATTTGTTTTTTGCAAATACAATTTTGAAATTCATTATTGGAACAGATAGATTCATAAAAGATCAGCATTGCTCTTTAAAATTAATGGAATAACCCTTTTCTTAAATGCTCAGAAAATGTTTGATGATTATTTCTATATACAGTATCTCCTTATATTCTTATACATATTCATATTACTCTTATATTGTGGATAAAATGGGCTAAACCAACCACCTTAATTAGGGTAGTGGAAATAACAGGTTATTTCCATTCTTTGAATGTCTCTGGCAAATTTCCATTGTGTCAACATAATTAAGATATATTAATATTAATCTGGTAAATACTGTAACTTTACATAGTGGAAAAATAAAATAAAATGGACCTTGAGAACATTTTTCAATATCAGGTTAAATTTTAATACTTTATATTGTTGTGAAAAGTTATAAAAATGTGTTATTATTTTATTAACCCATTAAGAAAACAACGCAGCAACAGATGCTTGTTACCCTGATTTTCTCAGTCTGTTTATGGGGATGTTTTATCAAAATGGGTCTTTTAAAAGTTATAAAGATGTAATACTCTCCTAAATTAGGTCATAAATGCCTAATGTGGAAAACTAATACATTTTATTATTTTTCAGGTATGGCTTTATGTATATTAAAATATGCAGCTGTTAGGAAGTCTGGAGTGTGTATAACAGAAAAATATTGCATTACAAGATCTTAGTGTCTCTCTCTGAGTATGTATGTTCTTTAAGCATATACCCACACAAGTATTTGGCACGTGGAGTAGACTACGTTAGCATTTTGTCTCCACATTATTTTCTAATATCATAGATTCTTTATTTTTTTATGATTAGATATAAATGCTAAATATATTGAGCATGTACTTGTATTTTCACTCCATCTTTGCCAAAGTTGTTACTGTAGCCACATAAACAAATTGAGCAGCTAGATCTAAAATGCATGTGTAAACAACATTAAGTTCTAACATCAGCAACTGTATGCTGTGTTTCTTCGGAAATGGTAGATCTGCCCACGCCAGGAGTGATCACAGTTTGTTACTTTAAACCTTATTCTGTCTCCCATGCTGACCAGCTGGAATGGATTTGTGGTGCAGGTTACACCTGCTTGTTGTAGGTAGCATGGTGATGATGACTGTTTTATGAAATGGTACAACCGGAAGGATTTTTCAGGAAAAAGGTTTTATTTTGTTTAATATTTCTCTTCTACTTTAGGCAGTAGGGTCCTAGGCTGTCAGAATGGACTCAGGGCTGCAGAATTAAACAATTATAATTGTCATAAATGAACGATTTAAATTATGATAAATTAGTAATAGATACTTTCAATTGAAGAAATGTGAAAACTCAGCCTCAAACCAGGAGAAACAAATTAATCTCTGATGTTTGTAACTTCATCTTTGGTATATCTTACCAAGGTCAAAATAAAATATCAACAATCCTTATCCTGACATGAAGGAAAATACATTCTTCTTGCTCGGTCTGGTCTCACTCTCACTGTCTGTGATTTTATTTAACACTGATTATGTGGAACCATCACAGACCCTATCACTGCAAACCTCTGTTCACACAGGCTTGCCTTTAACCTTAAACTTTATGTTTGCAAAAAATGCTGGACTGTGGAACCTGATTTCCTCCACATTCAGAGGAATTTTCCATTTGATGCACTGCAAACTTGGCTCTGTCTATGAAATCCTTCTTTCTTCAAATTCTTGAGCAGCTGGCTTCAGGTCTTAGTATTTGTGACATGTTATTCACTTCATGTCACTTCTGCATCTGAAGTTTCCACAACTTTGGAGATAGCTGCCCCAGCTTTTAGCCTAATTCTTATGCTGGTAACTTTCCATTTTCTTTTGTATTCTGTATATTTTTTCAGTGAGGATTAGAAAGTTTTTTTGAGGTCTCTTGTGACAAATATTGATCTTGTGTTGTGTCTGTGTTTATGTCAACAGATGGAGTTGGCTAGAAAAATCTGCAGCATGATATCCTCTCTTATCTGTGCCCCTATTCACTTGTTTTCATTTATGTCTGGTTAGTATGGCATGATACTGTCCTCAGGATGGCTTATATTCTGGTTTTCAACCTGTGTTTCACAGTATCACAGTGTATTAGAGGTTGGAAGGGACTCAAGAGATCATCTGGTCCAACTCCCCTCCCTGTGTTGGACCCTGTTGTCACGTGTCACGTAGGGTCTTTCCGCAGAAAGCATCTGAAAAGGGGGCTTTACAGAAAAGAGCTTTGGTGCCTGGTGAACACCAAGCTGACTGTGTGCCAGCAATGTGCCCTTGTGGCAAAGGCAGCCAACAGCGCCCTAGGCTGTGTTAGGCAGAGTGTTGCCAGGAGGTCAAGGGAGGTGAGCCTTCCCCCATGCTCAGCACTGGTGAGACCCATCTGGAGTACTGGTTTCACTGCTGGCTTCCTAGTCCAAGAGAGACAGGGACGTAATGGAGCAAGTCCCATGACATGCCCCTATGATTAGGAAACTGGAGCATCTCTAGTAGGAGGTGTCCCTGCCCATGGCAGTGGGGGTTGGAATTAGATGGTGTTACGATCACTTCTAGTGCAAACCATTTTGTGATGCTATGATCTCTCATATGAAGAGAGAAAACAGTCAGAACAAAAGAAGCTGCAGTGCAACTTTATCAAGACATATAAATACTTGATTAAGTAGAAGTGAAGAAGACAGAGCCAGACCATTTTCAGTGATTCTTTGTGAAAGGACAGGAGACAATGGGCACATATTGAAATACAGGAATTTTCACTGAAAATGAAAAAAAAATTCACTGTGAGGGTGATGAAATGTGGGACCAGGCTGCCCAGAGAAGCTGTGGAGTCTCCATCCTTGGAGATATTCCAAACTCAAGTAGACACATCCCTGAGCAACCTGCTCTAGGTGATCCTGCTTTGAGCATGGGGTTTTACTAGACTACCTCTAGAGGTGCCTTCCAGCTCCAATCAGCCCACGAATTCCAGCGTTGTTGAGAGCATGTGTAACTTCAAGTTTTCTGACTTCTCATCATTCTCTGAATTCAAGACCCACATTCTAAAGTATTTATAGTGGTACCCATTGCAGTTAAAATCATATTATAACACATTAGACTCCCTTCTATCCATGCTAGTAATTGCACATGAAGCCTGCATGCCATATAGGTTTAATTAACCTAATTAATCACAGTAGCTGTGCTGTGAACTGACAAAGTGTTGATAGGACTTCACCGGAAGCTCAGCTAATCTGTCATCATCTGGCCTCAAAATGTAGTTAAGATGATCCACCTCTTTCAGAACTGTAGGTTTTATGAAGTCTGAAGTTCAAACCATCATTTTCTATTTTTAAAACTTTGAATTTGGTTACCTGATGGAGCATCCTGGGTGTAACTCGCTTTAACAAAGTAGATTCTGTAAAGGTGGCATAAAATATACAATGGCTTCATTACCATCAACAAAGAATTTAGTCAGTCCTTCTGCCAGGACTTAATGCTTCAGAAAAGATCAGTCAGAGGCCTTTCCAAAATAAAAATGTGGTTTTCTGAGTGTATTTCTTAAGAGGGTTTTGTTCCTGCCTATTGCTTTCTTACAGACTGATAACATATCTTATGGCCTACTCCTTGCCAAGGCGTATTTCTTAATTTAGCACTGAGCAAAAATGTTTGTTACAAAGTGGAACAAGACTTGGTAAACTGTTGTTTTATGGCTTCAAGGTTTTTGTGTTGTTTTTTTTTTGTTTAGATATTTGGTTATCTGCTTGTCACTTATTTCTGACCAAACTAATAGGCATTAACACTTAGTTGTAAATTTTTCTAGGCCCAGACTTCACATTAAGTGATCAGAAACCTGGGGTTCTTTAGCCAGGGGATCTTATAAATATCTAAAGGATGGAAGTAATGAAGATGGGGCTGGATTCTTTTCAGTGGTGGCAACAGGACAAACCAGAACGCAGGAGGTTTCACTCGAACTTAAGGACAAACTTCTTTCAGGGTGCCAGAGCACTGAAACAGGCTGCTCAGAGAAGTTGTGAGGTCTTCTTATCTGGAGACTTTAAAAACCCACCTGGACACATTCCTGTGCAACCTAATCTGTGCATACCTGTATTATCAGTGAGGTTGGACTAGATGATCTCCAGAGGTCCCTTCTAACTTTTACCACTCTAAGATTCTATGATCTTCTTAATCTGTTTTTCCCAGGAGAGTGGGAGGAACAAAAACTACAATTAAAGATTCGATCTAAAAGTCATTTTTTCTCTGCTGTGAAGCCAAATTAATTTTGGGTCTCTGCACACTACTCATATCAATCCTAGGACTGTCAGAATTCTGAAAATTATATTTTATAAAGTACAAGGTGCATTGCATATCCTGAGAAGGCACACTAGCTCATCTATAAACACAGCCCCAAATGATGTGGTGTTGAGTGTCTTAAGCTGGACCAGTCTGCTGTGCCACCTACGTGCTCTTGCTCAAGGGAAACCCTGATGACTGCAGCTGTACTAGTTGGCTCATGTTATAGGGAGGTAATGTGGCTAATTTAAGTGTTACATATGTTTAAAAAAAAAAGTAAATATTTGGGGACAGCAAAGTGGTGTAGGATGCACTTCAAAGGTTGCAGTCCAGTGCCTCAACTTGAATATACTATTCTGTGGTAAAAGAAAGCCACAGGGTTCTCTGCATTCTCATTACAGCCTCAAACTTTATAAATGCAATGTTTTTGTCACCCTACACAGGAATGAAAGGGGATGCTTTTCTGAACTGTTCACTTTCCAGTTTGTAAGATGTATAAATGTGGGAAAGTTACACTTTAGGAACTTAATTCCTCCTGTTTGTCAAAAGCGATACAGCCACTCTTTTTTACATCCTGAGAACTCCTGTCTTGAAGGTGCAGTAAGTTGGGAGGGCTGCTTGTATGTCTCGGTGTCTGTTAGTCATCTTAAAAGTGGGTTTGATATCCATGTTTCTTCTGATTACCAGTTTTATAATTACATTTTATTAATTATTTAAATATATTTTCTTTTTGTTCTCAGTGAATAAAATATGGAGGTTTTCAGGAGAAGACTTGATGGGGTGCTTGGTGCCATGGGTTAGTTGTTTAGGTGGTGTTGGATTGGTTGATGGGTTGGATGCGATGATCTTGAAGGTCTCTTCCAACCTGGTTTATTCTATGTATTCTATGTAAATGTAGATTATAAGATGGAAGCCAAGAGAAGAACCAAAGCTTACTATGCCAAAAATATTCTCAGATTTAGTAAAAAAAAAAAAAAGAAAGAAGCTGTAAGAATTTTTTTTCTCTCTCAATTACAGCTATGAGAGGTCTCACATACAACAATAATTATTATAAGATAAGACTTGATTTTTCTGCTGGGTTTTTTCATGTCATGTTAATCATAAGCATTTGGAAACTCTACATAGAATATTTATGTTTCTAAGTATAATGTATAGTTTTTATAAGACTTTTAGAAGTTTTATTTAGCAGTAGCAGTAATTCTAGACATCATTATTACATCCTATCCCTTCAAACAAGTTATGTGTCAAGAACTATACAGAAAAATAACTGCATTTTAAATGTATGCTTAATGGGAATCTGATTCAGTGTTAAGAACAGACAGATATTTACTTGCAAGGCAAATACCCAAATACTGAAAAACATGGCTCCCAGAACTTTAAAGCAATTGACAAATTTGAAAATCCATTGACATGTTTTGGTCATGTTTGTTAAAATCACAGCCAAGGCTCTTAACTGGAACTTCAGACCTCATTGAGGTAAGCAGTCTATGAATGCAAGTCTCAGTTTAGATGTGTGAAGTGGATTTAAATAAGAAATATTTAGTTGGAGATGCCAAGGACAGTGATGAAGAGGCAGGATCAGACAGAAGAGATGAGAGAGAAGTCCAGTGGCAGATACGGGCACTTGATGCAAGTCACTAGCTCAAGCCAGCACTGAAATTACTTTAAAATAACCTAGAAGATAAATAGCAGACAGCTGAATTGCTGTAGGCCCTAGAGATAGGGATGAAGAAGCAGGGGGATCCCAAAGGGATGATGAGAAGTGGGGAGAGGATAAAGGCATGACTGCCAAAGGAAGCTGTGATCTTAAGGATATACAACTGATCATGTCCAAGGCAGCTCAATGCACCAGGACAGGTAGGCTACAAGCATACCCATTAGGTTTGATCTTGAAACCACCTTTATGCGTCTTGGGGAAGGTGATTGAGAGTTCTAGAGGTGGCAGCTGTTAAACAGCTCTTGGGCTGTAATAATGTGAATAAGGCTTGCTAATTACACAGCCATAACTGTTCTTCTTTATTTACATAATACAAATATCACATTGTATAATAGCTGTAAGATAATCCAGAGCATTTCTGGGGTTTTATTGTACATCTCAGGTAGTCTGTCATCCAGCCTTCTGGCTTCATGACTTAAAACACTACCAGAGACATGTTATAATCATCCAGAAATGCACTGCCTATTGCAAATTAGAGCTTAAATAAAATATTGAGTGGCTTGCACATATACCCTTAAGAAGGGAAGAAACAAACAAACAAACAAAACACCAAACCCCACCAACCACCAAAAACCTAAACAAACAAAAAACCAAACCAAACCAAACCAAAACCAAAAAAACAAAACAAAACAAACAAACAAACAAAACACCACCACCAAACTCACAGTAAAACCAAGCAAAACCTAATTATCTTCTTCCACAAGCTTAGGACAGAATTTACCTACTCACCCAGAGCAGCTCCAGAAAGTCCTTGCTACTCTGTGCTGTCAGTTTTCCTGCATTTAATGATCTAGTTATCATCATCTTTGACCTTTCTCTCTTTTCCCTTCTTTTTGGCTTTGGTTGTTTTGGCTCTGTGATGAAGTGCCCCATACAATTTGAAACAGTGAAATATGGGATGTAATTATAGTAATAAAGTGTAAATAATTTCACAAATAGCTTTCATGACTGAAGAGAAAAAATGGAAGGAAGAATAAATAATGTCTAAAACTGTAGCACAATCACTTGATGTTTCTCTTAAGTTACACTTCGTAGGAAGAGGTTTTCCTATAATAGAAATTCATGTGATATAAGCATTCATCTAAATATCTGTATTAACCTGTCTCAGTGACAGGATTAAATGTATTTATTTTCCTGTGTTCTCTTACATGAGTTGTGAAACTAGGAGATCCTTTTTGCCTTCTCTCTACCTTGTTCTGCTGTTCATCCACTCTAAAATCTGCCATCCTGGACTGTTCTCTCTCATCCTGATGAACGTATTTCTCAGCCTAATGTTTTTATTGATCCTGTCTTTATCTGCCCTGTGATAGTTTGCTCTAAGTCAAGCAAAGCATTCCCCACTGGATAGGGTTAAGGAGTTGCCGGCAGCCGGGCACACCTTGTGTTGTTTCTTTTCCCCAACCACCTTGTTTTTGTCAGATAAAATAGCAAGCAAAAAGCAAATTACAATGTTTTCCAATATTAAACAAAATATTATGTCTTCTTCCTTGTAGGCAATTTAGTTGGAGCTGGCGGGCTGCCCATTCTAATGCACAAGGACACTGCTTTTCTGGGAGGCTGTTCCAGATAAAGCAGTTAGCTTTTCTGAAAGTGAAGGCTATTTTTTGCCCCCTTGTTAGTGAAACAAGACCTTATCAGCATATAAACACAGCCTGCATGACTACACAAAGATACCTGTTTTGCCTCACATTCAGCTTCCTCAATAAAGCTTGTTTCTTGTGTGGATATTGAAATAATAGCTTTTAAGTTAGTATATTTGCTTGCACTGCAATTATTAACTCCTCAATTAGGACACACTTCCAGCTATCTAGTCTGAGGTTTTCAGAGGAGCCTAGGGAGTTGACTGCATAAAGCTATGTCTGTACTGAGAGATTAACTGTGTCTGTGCTCTTTAACACTGAAGCTAACAAGCATGGAATGACCCATGTCCGTATTATTAAATATTCTTATCCTCCAAAATAGGTGACTGTCTCCAGACCACCTTCTGAAAATGGTTTGTGGCCCTTGCAAACCTCTGAGTCATGTCATGAAACTGGAGAATGGTAGTTGACCAGTGCCAAAAGCATTTGTAGTGCTAGTCAAGCAATTTAAGCATAGAGGGATAGGGATTTTTGCAAGTCCGGGAATATTCCCTGAGACTGTTTTCACTTGAGGTCAGATCTTAGTGTCATTGACTGCTCTAAAGCTGATGTCCTAAACACTGGCCCTCAGAGCAGCCATATGCCCAGTCTTCATGGTATTATCACATGCTGCATGATCTGTGAAAAAGGCTGCCAGTGTATGTGGCCAATTGTGTTTCAGAAATAAGGTGTTCTTAACTATAAAAGTATAGAAAGTGCAGTCATCTTTAAGAACTGCACAACTTTATTATGTTAGATCCCTTCCACAGCATTCAGTATCTGATGCATTTTTTTAGATTATGTTTATTAATAATAGTTATAAGGATAACATCATAGTCTCATTTTGTAGGCTTCAGCATTGTGTGAAGTTGCTCTGTCTTACTGCATGCTGCAGATATCACTGTTGCTCACAGTTTTGTGAACTGCAGATGTTGATGATAATGTTGACTTGCTGTTGATAAGTAGAATACAAGGAGGGGGTTTTCCCATTTTGCTTTCCTGTAAGAATATCTTTTATCAGCTTTAATGCTGTTCAGGGATTGATGTCAAAACTGTGTAGCTGTAAATAGTAGTCTCGTATACCCCAGTGTGGTCTGTATATTTGCTATATGTTCCTGATGGGCAGAGACCTGCTCCAAAGCTTCTGTTTGTGTTTGGGTAAGAAACTGGATATCTGTTGTGTAGACTGATAATGGTTTTCACAGAATTTTTCTGAGTTTTGTAGTTTTGTATACATATAATGAAGTCATAGCACTTGCTGTGTGGCATCAAAGCCTGTTGCTAAGAGAATGAACGTTGTGTGTGTACTCAGGGAAAAGAGATGGCGGGTTGTAAAGCAGAACCAGCAGAACCTTTTTTTATTTACACAGCAATGTTTTAATAACCAGCAGATTTGGGGGGAGAAAAATAGTAAGAAGATAAATGTACTTACAGTTCAATGTTGTGGGGTTTTTTTTCTTTTTAACAAGTACAAAAGTTCATTTCTGCATATTAAAATAAAAAAAAATCCTTAAATTTCAGGCAGGATCCTGAGAGAGCTATTGGCCTTTCCAATGCTTGTTGGGATATTTTCTTTTTTCTTCCCCCCCACCCCCCAGTTCTTCTATGGTACTATTAATGCTAACCTCCTTAGCTGTGTACTTGGAACAGCCTGGTGTGATAGCTTTACTACAAAGGGCTTCTGTGTATTCCAGGAGTCAGGATATAGCACTCTTCTGACAGAAAATGCCCTATAATGAAGGTGAAGCCTAGACATTATTTATTCCAAATACAGGATCTTTCCATCTGCAAGTTTATAGAGGCTGAGAAATTGTTGAATTTGGAGATTTGCAAATACAAATTACAAGCTCAGCTCTGAAAATATTCCCTCCTGGAAAACAAGTCCTATTCCCGCTTGTGAGCATTATCCTTAGGCAGCATTAGGTGGGTACAGACGGCATTTCTAAGGTGGACAGCTTTGCTCATAAAGACATGGCACCACCTTCTCCTGGAATGAAGCCACTAAAACTTTTTGATCCTGCATTCAGGTACCTGGATAGAACAGACTTTCACTTGTGTTGAATTACGTGGAATATTTTTTGTGTCTCTTAACCAAGTCCACCTTTTAGGCTGCAGCAGGTTAAAGTTAGAGCTGTGCAAACTTTGAGAAGCCTAAATCAAAATTAAGGCTGGCTCACTTCCAGAAATGGCTAGAGCTGGGAAATGTAAATCAGTTTCAAGTTGGAGCTGTTTTTTTCTGGGGTTTATGTCATCACTTATGAGTTAAAACTGAGGAAAAACCTGGCTGTAACTGATTTAACCTCTTTTTGCCTCCTTCCTTGGCCTAGAGTTTTTTTTCCATATGTGTGACTTGTTTGTTGAGAACTAACCACTGATGGGATTTTACAGTGTGCCGAGTCTCTGGAATTGCCCATCTAATAAAGCATGGGACTTTAAAGCCTTTATTGTAAATTTCTGTAGAGCATCAGTTGCTGAAGTCTCTAGAAGAAAAAGGTTCATAAAACTTTTTTCTATAAAATAAATTATTTGCCCCACTTTATGTTTTCATATAATTCAGCCATTAATTGACTGTTTTAAATTAGGCAGACATTACCAACACTTTGGGAGACATCTTGCTCCTGGCTTAAAATCGGTGATAAACTAGAATTTTCTTAGTACTTATGTTTTCTGAATTATTCCTGTGGCAGAGGGATAATTTATATGCGAAGTGGGTTTACAGGTGAAATCACTCTGAAGCCCCAAATCAGTCCCTAACTTCATGCATGTGGATGGTTATCATGGATGTGGATGGTTATTATAAACTGATCCAAGAGACTCAGACCGCATCATGGGAATCTGGTAAACTTCAGTAAAATACAGGTGTCTGTTAGGTTAGAACTTGACCTTTTGAAGAGCTTTCCAAACATTTACTCACTCTCACAACACCCTCATGAAGTAGAGGATAAATATTATCTCAGTTTTATGGAACAAGAAGGTGAGCACCATCAGAGCCTGTATTAAAACTCAGGAATCTGTGGCATGCAGCTGCTTGCTCAGTCCATTAGACCATGGTGTTTGGTTTGTCAATAGCTTTACAAACTAGACAAAACTTTTAAAATACCAATTAGTTTAGATAGGCAGGAGTTCAGATCTCTTTAAATAAAACAGAGGTGAAGCCATTTTGCATTTTGTAGCCCAAGTTGGTGAATTTTTTCCATATTTCTTTTAAAGTAGGGGTTGCTCTTGAAGATGGTGATGTATCAGCCTCCTGGAGGAAAGGAAACTCAGAAAAAGGGATGGTATTTCCATGTTAAATGAAGTAAATTATCACTTTAGCCTTCATTTACTGAAGCACATCATTACAGAAGCATTGCTGCATGTGTAATTATCTTGGTGTCTGGTTCTATCATGTTTGCATGCCATGAGTTTACGTTGGGTTTATACAGAATAGGATTTATAAAGCATTTTAGTCATTTACAGCAAGTCCTTGTGGTGCTTTATGTCATCCATCAGTTGAAACAAGGCTGAAAAGCACTGTAGAAATTACAAAGGCTACCATCATCATCCCTTCCAAACAGCAGTGGAATTGAAATGATACAGGACAAGAGGGCAAATGTTGAGAACTGGAAAAAGAGAAAAACAGAGCAGCATGAAATGTCAAACCACATTTTTAAGGCACTTTCTACTATATTTCCATAAATGCATGAGGGAGTTATGTTGCAAATACTTGAAACTGTTTATTTTCATTTTTGGCTTGATTTTCTAGCATTGAAAAAACCATGTCTAATGATCTTGAGCATTCTTAAAGAAAAAAATTATATTTTACATAATGGTTTGCATGTGTGAGTTCCCTCTGGCAGGAGCACTATAATTAGCCTGTCGTCTCTCAGGGAAGAGACTATCTGTCTTAAAGATGCAACAGTGAGTCTTGGCTGCTACAGCTAGAAGCAGAATATTGTGATTTTGTTAAAAGATAAACATTATCCTTTTTCACTTATTCATCTTGCTTCTCTTCCTGCTTCTTTGGCTCAAAGCTAGCCTGGAGAAGCAAAGGACAGCTGAGTACAAAATTTTCTTCCTTCCTCATTCAGCAAGCCATGGAGAAAGATCTTGGCTTCTTGACATAAATAACTTTGCTTCAGCTCAACTTGGAACTGTTTGGGCAGCCTTTCAAAAATAAAAAGGTACAATAAAAGGGGACTTAACTTCCTGTTTTACTTGTAAGTAGCAGATTAATCTAAGGCACTCTTTCCTTTGGGGTTGTCCATATACTGTCTGGAAGAGTTATAGAATCATAGAATCATTTAGATTTGAAAAGACCTTTAAGATCATGAACTCCAGCCAAGTCCACCTCTAAACTATGTCACTAAGCACTGTATCTACGTGTCTTTAAAGTACTTTCAGGGATGATTACTCCACCACTTCTCTAGGGAAGCCTGTTCCAGTGCTTAACAACCTCTTTGGTGATGAAATTGTTCCCTATATCCAATTTAAACTTCCCTTGGTGCAACTTGAGGCCATTTCTTCCTGTCCTATCACTTGTTACTTGAGAAAAGAGACCAAACCCCACCTTGCTACAGCCTCCTTTCAGGTAGTTGCAGAGAGCAAGAAGGTCTCTCCTGGGCCTCCTTTTCTCCAGACTAAACAACGCTAGTTCCCTCAGGCACTCCTCCTAAGACTTGTTCTCTATACCCTTCATCAAGGATGTGGAATATTATTCCTTTGCACGACTTTATTGTAGCTATTAAAAGACAATCAACTTGAATAGGGCGGTGGCAGACAGTGCTGTGTGTTTCACTCTTTTGCGGTCTTGTTACTAAAGGAGAGTAATTTTGGTAGAATGGCTTCGCTGCTTTTGGGTAGCCATGTGTGTCCTTGATCAGAGGAGGGGGAAGGAGAGAAGGAAAACTCAAAACCACCACAGAGTCAGAAAAATGTAACTGGTTTGAGCTGGCACAGGAGTTCTGGTGTGTGTTAACTCTTGGTATTATCATGCCTGAGGTTTTATTTCCAGCATCAACAAAAAGAGCTGCAGTACAGGGGATGATCACATATGGCATCTTTCCAGGCCTGAATGGTTGCATTAGCATGGACTGCTTAAGAAGGTGAGGTTTCTAGTGAGGACAGGAGTATATTGAATTTCATTTGAAGACTGTCATATATCTGTGTGCCAGTCCATCAGAGAATGTGTTGATATGCTAGTGAAAACTCCGTGGCAAGGGCATTTCTCAACACCCCCACTACCCCCCCCAAAAAAAAAGTAAAAAAAAAAAATCTATAGACTGGGCTCTTTGAACACATACCCATTGCCACATTCTTTGAATTGTGCCATGTCTGTTTAGCCTCAAGCTTGCTTTATGATCCTTCTGCTGTTACTGTCCTTCTGCCCCTCTTCTCTCCCATATTGTGTAATTTGTCTGAAGAGTATAATTTTCTTTTCTTATTCCTTACAACCTTTTCCTCTCCACCCCTCTGCTTTCCTGATACTTTCCGTTGCCAAATAGTCAGAGATTTTGTCAATTCTGAGCTCCTATGTAAGCTATAATTTTATTCTATTATGAGTGAGCACTGCTACTGCAGGCCTGGAACTGATTACTGTTTGTGTATATTCAGCATCACCAGACAGAGAGTCAAAAGACCAAAAAGACTTCTTAGAACCTTACAAGGTTTTCAAAATTACCTTGTTATTCTTTTCAGATTCCCCCTTTTGCTGGGAATTGATTTTTTCTTGCACTTCTATCTGGAATTCAAGGACCAGGTTTATCTTTTGAAAAGTTCTTGTAGATGTTGGTTACCTTTCCAAACAGTCCAAAATCTAAAATCTCATTTTATATTGGCACCTGTGTCCAGTCTTGGACACATCCAAAAGTGAACTCTCTCTGCTCTTTCTGCAATGTCTTTGTTGGGAGGCTAAAAACAAAGCTTTTGTGTGTTTTATGTTGGTACTTGGCCCTGCTTGGAACAAATATTTTCATTGGTTTTGTAATATTTCAGTACTTAGTTTCTCATCCCAGAAAGCAGATATTACACACACAAAAAAACCAAACCAAACCAAACAAAAAAGGAACCAAACAAACAACTTCAAAAGAAAAAAATCTATCCCTTGGAAAGCTGAAATGTTTAGGACCAAAATGAGGAGTTGTGTTTTGTTTGATTGTTTGGGGCGGGGGTTTGTGTGTGTGTTGTTTTGTTTTTGTTTTTTTTTTTAATGAAAAGACTGAAGAGAGGTTTATTGTCTTCAGAAAGTGCATGCTGCGATTTCCAGTGAGTGTTTTTCCTCTTAGATAAGTTACATGCCACTATTGCATTCTGAAAATATGGAATAATTAGGAATTGTGATATTAAAGAGGTAATACTAGTCCATCTGATATTTCTTCTGCCTTAAAAGACAGAGAAAAACATGGTCAAATAGCACAGAAATAATTCCTATTCTGTCTGTCAGTTGCTTCCCTAAAGATCTCGGTGATGAATCCTAGTCACTCATCCACGGTTTTCCTATATACTCTCCAGGAAATTTCCTCAACAAAAATAAAAACTGTTATGAAGTGACCATTGACCTAGACATTGTCTTGCTGTTCTTTGCTCATTTCTTGGTAATTTCTGTTCCATGAAGAGGCACTTATTTCTGAGAATGGTACTGCTGTTCTGGCAGCCACAAAACACAACTTTCTTAAGTGGTCTTTTGTGGACTTGCATGTCTCATTTTAAGTCTTCTTTAGCATTAAATGCTTGATTGACCTGTCTCTCTAGACAGGGTAAATGGGTACATGTTCTTCTTCCCTTGTGCAGTATATTGACTAGAAACAATGAATTAAACCTACTCTCCTAATTGTATCTGAAATTTTGTGTAATAACAATTTATGAATATTGAATTCTGCAATTTATTTGATCGGATTTGTTGTCCTTTTTTTCTATATCAGTGTCTCCCCTTTTGCTGGCAGTTATCCTAACTGCCTTTCATTTCTGCCCTGATCTTTTCAGAATAAACCAGGTGAATTAGTTTACAATGTTTGTTATTTCCTAAGTGTAAAGACACCACTGGAGAAAGGAACTCTATTTGCTGTATAACCTTCTGATCACTTCTGTTGTTCTTCAGATTATACTAGCTATTGTTCAGCTACATTAAGTCCTCCAGTTACTATTCTCTGGAAATAATCTGCTAAGTCTTTATATTCTGTTCTCTGCTCCTGTTAGCACGAGGTTCTTTAAAGTCAGGCAGAATTAAGCTGTGACTGCTTTGAAAATATTACACATAGGAGCAGATGTGTAGAAGACAAGTGATTTGTGCTGACCCAATGTGCACACCATGAGCATTTCACTGGGGTTTACCTTCACTCTAGCATCAGGTCTAGTTCTGCCCTGTTGACTGAATGCCTGGTGGTGGTTGGAGTGCATCTTTTGATTTGGTTTAATCCAAAAAAAGTCCAGTTAGTGTGCTGTAAATCACACCATGGTGTAAACTAACATGCAGTAAATGGGGATGAATGGGAGATTGGTTTCAAAACCACACCTCTGATCCAAGGTCAGCTGCTTTCATAGATGTATCCTTTGGTACCTGACTCACTAAACCCAGTAATGGGCTTATCTGGATCAGCCAGTGCTTGCATATTTCTGTGCTTGTAGGCAAAAAACTTCTTAACATCCCAACTGGACACGTTCTTTTCACATTAACAGTAACATGATTGTGGAGACAGTCATAATTGCTGTTCTTATAACTTGTATTTATGTAGAAAAGTAATACCAGGGAAATTCAACTTAGAAATAAGGCACAAGAAAGTTAACAGTGGAACAAACCATCAAGTGAATTTCTGGATTGTCTTGTTCTTGATGACTCCAATTGGAGGTCAGATGAATTTCTGGAAACTATGCTTTTGTTAAACTGGTTAGTGGCCCAAAATAGGGGCAACTGGCTGAAATGCTGTGGTCTGTGGTATTCAGGAGGTCAGAATAGATGATCTAATTTTCCCTCTGGCTTTAAACTGTATGAATGTGAGCAATTCCCCTGATTTCAAGACTCTTCAAGCCATTGAAAACTGCAGGATTGAGGTATCGGTTTGTAGTAAAGAATATTTTCTATTCTGCTGTGAAATTAATTTTAGGATATCACATAGTTGTATCCTGCTTTATGATAATTGTTCAGGTTTATCCTAAACCCCACCACCTATGGCATGATTTAGATTAGGGCAGCTGTGTATTGTAAATGGCCCTTGGTGTTGCTTATCACAATTCAGATTCAAAATCAGAGATGAAACAGGACTATAGTTTAGAGTTTTAGTGCCAGGAGGGTTAACGGATTATTGACAGCTTTAAGAATGAAATGTCAGGGAGGAAATTAGAGCAAACATGTATTGTAAGGCAGCACACAGCATGGCTGGTTTTAATAGACACAGCAGATCTTCTGTCGTAACGCCTCCATTAATGTGAAGTTATCACTGGTTCCAGATGGTGTGATCATAAACACAGAGCTTTTGCAGGGACCTATGCTTTATCCTATCCCTTCCTCCTCTGGATTCACCAGGAAGGAAGGCAAGTGGTACCACAGCCCTCCCCAACTGCTTTATTTTTTTTTTGCCAGGAAGTGTGGGAGCAGGATTACATTTGGGGGTCCATGGAGCCCACCAACAGTGCCGCTTTGAGTCTTCATTAAATGAGAACATCCATTGCTGTTCTCAGCCACTTCCTGTACACATCAGTCTTTCACTTGTACTGGGCTGATCCATGCTCCATACTAAAAGATAGGCAGCAGTTCCTTTGCGCTCAGTTTAGAGGTTTCAGTCTGACTCTTTATTTTTTTTTATCAATAACTTACTAAGTTGTGCACATCTGTTCTCAGTGAATTTCAATTGACCACTGCAAAATCACCATTATGGATAAAAACTTGAAAAATTGGGCAATTGTCAGGTTCTTGACAAAACATATTCTGCAAAATTTGATAAACTGCTCTGGTCTTTGCAGTAAGTAGGAACTTGAACACATTTGAGGAAGGGAAAGATAAGGAGTGTCTCCTAAGGAAGAAAACTGCAGCAAAAGTATTTTTTCTCTTCCTACATACTAATATGAAAATGCAGCACTGTGAAAAAAAAGTGTCTGAAAATATGCTGAAATGATCCAATGTTCTTTGCAGAAATCTCAGATCTTAATATTTCTATGAAGTAGGAGATACAGATGGCAATTCTGAAAAATTTCCTTGTTGTAAGTGCATTAAGAAATTTTACACTTCTCAGTGTAAATCCCTCAGTTACCTAAGCAAGTGTGTATGTGATAAAAAGTATCTACTTTTGGCCTTTAAGTGTACAAAAAAGACCAGCATGCATTACTTCTGTACTTCTTTGCTGTGTATATTTTGTGCATTTTGGAGGAAGGAGTGGGAAAAGAAAAGAGGATCCAGCTTCTACTAGGCTATGATTGGTTTTGAACTGTTTGAGTATTTCCAAAAGCCAGCTCTGGCACCTTAAATCTTGGTTTCATCAAGAAGATGGCAAGTCAAATGAGTTAACTGAATTTTGGTTAGTGTAGCAGCAGGTCTCTCCATGTCTTGCTCTTTGGTATTTGTAAGTAAACACACATGATTTATAGAATATTTTATTTCAGTTATTTTTGATTTTGCTTTTCACCTCTTTGACCCAGAAAAATCTAAAGTGCTTTAATAATCAGTGTCCTTGTTAGAAACTTATTATGTGGCTCTTTTTGGAAAGACGAGTTGAATATGTGGCGTAGTGTAATGAATTTTGATGTGATTTGTTTAGAAAGGCTGTTGCTTGACAAACCTTTTTTGAACAGTCTACATGGTGACTGAGAGTCTTGGGGCCGTACTGGATAACAGACAATAGATGCTTTCACTTCTGTTGCCTGTTTAAATCTAATCTGTCAAAGATTGAAAATTGTTCCCTTTCCATACTGGGCAAGTGGCCTGTGAATAATTAGTTGGTTGACTCTGCCTAGTGCCTGATTGAAATTTGCCCACAAGACAAAAACACCACCCCATTTGGCACTCTGTCCGGTTGCTTCAAAAGCTGAATCAGCAGCCGTCTTTGCTATATTCTCCCTCCAGATCAGGACCAAGATGTTTTATTATGCAGTGTGCTTATATTGTGTTGTCCGCAGTTTTGTTTTCTGTAACACCTGTCATAAGTACTTCTTGTAGCATAGTGAAAAAGGGTTGTTTCCTTGGGGATGGATGAATTTAATCCCATTTCAGAGGACCGGAATCCATGGTTCACCCCAGCTTTGAGGAATAAATACCGCCCTAAAACGTGCTCTGTTCCACAGTATCTCTGCATTTGCTAAGATCTATGTGAGACTTAAGCGTGCATTTTCAGTTGACTCATACTCATGCCCAGCTAAAGACAACAGGAAGGCATATTACAGCAATTAAGTAACACCAGTTTATCAAAGGAAAACAGAAGATTGCTGGAGAAGACAGCTTACAAGTTCATCCAGTTTCAGAGCAGAGCAAACCTAGGGGCCACCATTTCTGCAGCAAAAGCCTGAGCCTTTCACAAAGGGGAATATTTCCATAAAAGTGAAGTGGTCTTGAGAAATTTATTTTATGGATGAGGCATAAGCATGCATGCTGCTACATGTGCCTTTTTTTTTTTTACTCTCCCTCTGCATACCCAAAGACTAACTGAAATTAAGAAGTACCTGTGATCCTGTATGTATATGTACCTGTGTCTGAAAACTAGGTCTTAACCCCACTGGTGTGACTCTGATTCTTCTTTCCTTAAAATCACTCATGGTCTTGTGTGAGAGAGAATTTTCCCTTCCACCTATAAGGATTTGAGGGAGGTGGTATTGAACCCACCAGCTGATGCAGCATGATAATCTGCAGTAATTTCTCGTATTTTTTTCCATTTAATCACAGCTGAAAGGAGGTTGTAGAGAGCTAGGCACTGGTCTTTTCTCACAGGTGATTGAATGAGAAGAGATTAGGAAAAAAATTTTCACAGAAGGGGTTGTCAGGCAATGGAACAGGCTGTCCTGGGATGTGTTTTAAAGCCATATAGATCTGGTGCTTGTGGACATGGTGTAGTGACAGACAGTGGAGTGGGTGAAATGGCTAGACTTGATGATCTCTGAGGTCCTTTCCATCCTGGATGATTCTATGATTCTTCAGTTCTATGATTTGGGCATCCAAAGCTTAGTCTGGCTTCTCTTGAACACATACTCCAGTGTATTTGTTCAATACATTGGTGAAATGAGAAGCTGAAGAGCCAAAGTCTTCACTGTAGATCAGCTACAGTTGTGCATACTCCTGCCCTGTACAACAAAAATCAGCTTGTTCATTTATGTGCTGATGGAAGCTTCTGTGCTACAGTATCATTTACAGACGTGTTGTCTTTGTAGATGCCTTCTACGATGTGAGAACACTGATGAGTGGAGGGGGAAGGGGCTGACCTTCTACTTACCATATGGAAAACATCTGTAACAGGCAACATAGCTCTTTCTAAAGAAATATGTTGCTGTATCATAGTTTCTTCAAAGTGTTACAAGACAAAAGGTATTAACTTGAATTTTTACCATGGTTGACTGTCCTAACCTCTAGAGCCTTTTGCCATAATACCAAAGTAGTCTTTTAAATGAGACAGGCAGTAATGTTTTACACTGTCTCACACAAAAAGAATGTTGCATCAACTGGAAAAGTATAGAGTAGTCAAAATGGTCCAAAAATAAAACAAAAGAAACAGTATCATACCCTTTTATTGTGGCCCCATAACTCTAGTCCGCTGAGAACATCACTGATTGATGTCGGTGATGCAACCTAAAAATTAATGTCAATTACCCAAAACAAAATGCACATAAGCAACATTAAGGGTTTGATTTCATTCTGCAAAACCCAGGAAATTCAGAGCTACTGGAGAGCCAAAAACCTGGATTTAACATTCCCGTCTTACCAAGGGGCATTCTGCACGGGGGGGTAAGGGAAGAGGAGAAACAAAGGAAAAGGGAATTACACCATTGCAATAAATAATGTGACTGAGAGAACACATTCTCTCTTTACTGAAGTCCCAGATCCACTGGGTCCCATTAGCTTTAAGACCAGAATTTGCAATGTGTTCTGGGTTTGGGGCTCAGTAACACCCCCACTACTTTTCTGGGTTTTTTTAAATATAAATTTAATGAGACCTAAATAACTCTTTGTTTACTCTAATTATTTACTGTTCTTGTATTTTCAGCCATTGGAAGTGGGATTGTTACTATCAGCATGATTGTTGCCTGTTATGTATTTGATGCAATAACTGTGAGTCCAAACAGGACTGAGCCCGCACTCTTTGATAAATGAACATGCAGTAATCGAGCTGTTCTGGTGTCAGCATGCACACAAATCAAAATGTTCTAACATCAAAGAAATACTCATGAAAAAAACTTTCATACAGGATTTAAATATTCCTCAATGTTATTAAAAAAATATGGGCTGCGATATCATGAAAAGCCCTTGATGGAGTTAGAAGTGGGTAATCCATCTCCCTATCCGTAAGCCTATATTTAATGACTCAACAATGGCAATCAGCCAGAAGAATCTCATGGCCTGGGCAGTTTGTTTTCAGGCAAGTATCAGTTATAGAGATGTGCATATAAATGTATGTGTTCTGTAAAGCTGGATACAAAAATAGGTGAGATGTGGTACCAAAGAAGAGTTTGATGTGATGAGTCAGATTGATGAGATACTGTTAATGACATTGGTCTGTCCGAGTATTCCAAAATAAAATTTAAGTAAAGTGTGACACAGAAAGTAGTATCTGTAAGTGCACCTATGGAGAGGGAATGTATAGTACATAATATGAAAGTTCTGAATCCACCTAGTTATTTTATTTCCTTTACAAAGTAAACATTATTGCCCCCTCCACAGGCTGATCAACCAGAAATGACCAAAAGGAATGTTTAGGCAATTCGAGGAAGGGCATTTTGGAATTCCTCTGTTCTCAGCAACCAAACAGTGTCGCTGGGATGGCCCATTTTGGCAAGACATTAGGAAAGTGTGGAATAGATGGACAGACAGACATTTGGAAAGATTATAGATAACTCAAGCCACATGTTAGAGAGACTGGAAGTCCATCTTGCCTTGTGAAACAGTTTTTCCAACATAGGAATGTGTGCTTAATATAATTTCTTCCTTGGGATCCCAAGATTCTTAGTACATCCTTATAGATCATAACTTGCCAGAAGCTCTCTGAAGATGTAACAAGTGCTGTTTTCAGTGCAGGCGCCTTATGCAGGAGCCTGCTGGCCAATGTGCCATTAGAGCTCTTAGTGCTTGTTAGAACCCTGTCTAAATATGTGAGGGAGTCTATCTGTTCTGCAGGTTGCCGATGTTAGTAACTGCTGGGAGGAGACCCAGCTCCTAGGACATCAGGATCAGTCTTTTCAGCACGAGTGGTGATTTGACAAGGCTGCCCTCTTTATGCGTCCCCATTTGCTCATTTAGAAATGAAGCCACCCACATTCAAACTCTTCATGTGTTCAACTAGTTCCAGCGTTGAGATCCTAATTGCAGATCATCAGGAAATAGTGAGCAGAGCCACTGCCACAAGGACAGGGTATCTGGTGGTGTTCACAGATGACTGAATCATTCCTGTTATCAATTTATTTTCATTTTCTTTTTTGCTTTGCATATACTGAGGGAATATGTTATTCACACTAATTTCTTTTCCATACCCTCATGCTTACATCTAGCTTGAATGGGATTAAACTGTCCTTACTTTGACACAGCTGGCCAATAATAAACTAGGTTGTTATTTAAGGGAGGAGCATCTTTTTGTGATTATCACCAATTAAAAGTAAAGTGTTAATGCCTCAAAGGAAGTAACTGCTCTGCTTTGTACTTTTTACTGGCACATTGCATTCTTTGCATAAGGACTAGGACATGCTGCATATAATTAAAGAATAACTTTTAGCTGTCTAAATTATAAATGTTTCCTGTCATCAAAAAACAAAACAAAACTTTATCAATAAATGGCTGAATTGAAGTTCAAATTAGGGATGAAGCTTTGTTTTGGAGAATAAGGTCATTTAGCTTTCAGACTTAATGGACCATTTTTTGTAAGCCTGAATTTGATCCTGGTATTCAGAAGTTCAGGAGGGACCAAAAATGTATTTTGATCTGTGGCTATTTCTAATATAAATGTCATAAAACCTGGTAGTGTATAATAATTTACTCTGATGCTAAGGTATTGTTTTAACTGGTTAAACTGCCTCAGTACATGAATTTTTTCTCCAGTGTGTTGCTGGAATACATGTGAAAGATCTATTGGATGCCATTTTGCAGCCTAATCCTAGGTAATTTATTCAGTTTTACCTGAGAGAGAGGTCCAAATATATGTTCCTCTGGTTTTAATCAGTCCAACTACAACTGATACAACTTTTGCTTGAATAAGAAGTGAATAAAAACTGAGCATGAGCCTCGAGATTTGGCTCTCATTCATTAACCTCAGGGCAGACTTCATTTTGTATGATTTTTAAGCTATTAAAATGTTGGTTGGCTTCCATTTGAGCTCAAATTCCTAATATCACCAAATAATTATGTGTAGATGATGAAATGAAAAAACAGGCGTGTAGTCTCCAACCGCGCATTTCAGTCTGGGTGGCTGAAATGGGTCATAACATTAAATGCATGAAAATGGGGTGGATTGAATAAATTAGCAGAATCACAAAAGGAAACCACTATAGGAAATAGTTTTACACATGTAATCACTGAAATACTCTAGTGAATGTGTCAATCTGTACTAAATAAATATATTTGTTTATAGACATGCTCTGTATTACCTTCCACTCTTTCACAGCACTTTGCCAAACAAAATCCCACTAGAAATAGGATGTTCACACCCGAGTAGGAGTTTCTTGGGTAAATATTTTTTCTATATTGAGACCAAAACCACTTCTACAAATTTCAGACTTTGATTGAAATACTATATTTCTTTTGCCCCCTTCCCTTTTTTTCCCTTTTTTTTTTTCCTTCCCATCTCCTCTCCACTGGCAACTACTGATTCGTTACCTTGATTCCTCTTACCTCCCACTGCTGCCTCTGGTGAGCAGGCATCCAGCTGCAGACAGAGAGCATCAGTCAATAAGAACCACATCTAGAAGTGGCTGCACTTGGATACTGCCATCAGCAAAGGAAGGATTCTCGAAGCCTGGGAAAATGCCTCTGTTTACAGACCCACTCTCTGCCTTGTATTGTTGATTGAGTTCTCAGTTCCCTGAGAACTGCATTGATCTAAAGGGAGGGTAGAGATGCTGTGCTCTTTGTAAAGAGCATTTACAGGATGTTTTCAGGGGGTAGAGGAAGAAAAGTATGTTGCAAAATGTCATTAGATGCTCCTTTTCTTTACAATTTCAACAGTTCCTTCTATCCAATAACTGCCAATTTTACCATCCATTTCTGTACATCTGCTATTTCAGCCATTACAAGGGGAAATATAATGTAATGTAAATAATAATTATGAAATAGCTTACAGTGTTTTCAAAACACCATGTATTAGCTCTGTAATCAAGCAATCCTCAAAAACGTGAGTGATAGTATTTCTATTTCAAAGGAAGGGAAACTGAAACATTAAGTGGTTTGTCTGAGGCCACACAGCAAGTAAGTGTCAGAGCTGGGAGCAGAGCCCAGCCCTGGCTCTGCCCTTCTACTCAGACAACTGCACCACACTGTATTGTTTCCAAATAAATTTGTTAAAAATCATATGCTGAACTCATGGGTAGTAGTGACAGAGAGGGGAAATTTAACCTCTTCTACTTCCTACAGAAAAAAAGTACCTGAGCCTCTGCAGCAGTGAAAGTGACCATTAAAAAGTCGAGAAAAGGCATCCTTCGTGAGGGGGAGCCATCCATGTTATTTTATGCTCAATTACTCTGAGTTTGAAGGAGTTTTTATATTAATGATATCTTTCCATATATGGTGCTGTGACTGTGTAGTCATGAACCAGAAGTTTCAGTATCTAACCATACCTAAAGTATTTTCTTTGTCTCAAGGCTTCTAACTTTAACTGAGATGGTAGACATAGTAAAGTTGCCCACAAACATTATTGCTGCCTTCTAGCTAAAGCAGCAAGTTGAGACATATCATAAGAGATGCTGGCCTCTGAGCAACTGAAAATGTTTTGACCATCTTGAAGAAAGGCAATAGAATTATTAACAAACTAATAGTGATGCTCACAAGGAACATCAGGAACCATTTATACTATGGTGGGGGGTATAAAGGTTTTCCTGTTATACTGGAGTCCCAACAGGTTGTATCCATCAGGGTCTGATGCCTTACAGAAACCTATTCTGTGCTTTGCCAGTAACATGTTATGGGCAGACAGTTATGGGCCATTAGACTCACAGCAATGATGCCTTGATCAGGATTTCATCTTACTTCACAGCAGAGGCAGCCTGCTCCCTTGGTCCAGGAAAGGGTGGTGATGGAGCCCAGATACAGGTTTTGTAGCCTGAGAAAAGGAATTAGTCTTTCTGATTGTGAATGGAAGGCAGCGTGTGGTTGAAGTAGGGCTCAGAAGTGGAATTTCTATCAGTGTGCTAGTCAGTGTCACCTTGTCTTGCTTTCAGACAAATAAAGCTTATGAAAGTTGGTGGTAGTGAAGGGAGGAACTTTGCAAAAATATCTTTGTATTGCAAAGTTGGCTGCCAAGTGTTGTTTTATAGTTGCATTTTTTTCCCTCTTTCTCACTGTTTACAGTACTCTCTGAAAAACTTTAAATGATCTCTCTCTCCCTACCAGTTTTGTTCTTTTTTCTTTTGGCAGATGTTAATACCCCACTCCCACACCCCAGTTCTTGCTGCAACAGAAGCCATTATCCTTTTGCCTTGTTTTTCTTTCTTATAATACCAGCCTGTCCCTGAGAGCAATGTTTGCTAGTTAACTGCAGCATCACAAATTTAGCCAAATGAGGTGAAGGACAGAAGAACAAGCCTTACATTTTGTTCTTCTTCCACTGGTGGTATTGCATGAGGTGTCTGAGGAATACATTTGGTCCTTGTTTGTCAGAAATCCTACATTCCCATCAGCCTTGGGAATGTTGTTATTCCCAGTAGCAGGAACAAAACAAACAAACAAACAAACAAAAAAAAAATTAAAAAGTTGGGTTGGTGAGATCTAGGCTATGTTCTTTAACAGACTTGGATGATATATCCTAGATATATCCTGTTCCTGGACACAGCAACACAGTCTTATGTAATCATTGAAAAAATCAATGCTGTTGGCAGATAAAAGGTAAGCCAAAGCCCAGGACTGAGTTTGCTGGAAAGCACTCCGCTACAAGCTGTTGAAGGGTGATTTACAAAGCTTTTATCAGTGTGTGATCTTTGTGGTCACCTGCTTAAAGTATGTTGGTGATCTTGACTCCCTTCCTTGATGGCAGGTAGTCACAGCTGCTGGTGTCACTAGCATCTTCAGAGGAATAAAGTTGTTTTGTTGGTGTTTCTTATGCCTAAATGCAGTGTCTTGGGGGCTAGCTTAAGCACAAATGTGGTTGTACTTCCAGATGTACCATTACTGTATGTATAAATGGATGTTGTAGTTTTCAGCACATCAGTGTGGCCTCATCATAAATGAAATCCATGACATTTCATAAATACCACAGTGCTGATCATTGTGCATTGAACCTGGGTTTTCATGGATAGATATTTGGGATTAGTTATTCAGTATTGGAATTATATGCATAAAAAGTTCCCCTACCCTCTGAGTAATGTCAGACATCTGTGCTTTGGCTACTGATTAAAGATGGGTTGTTAGAATTAGAGCCTTCAGTGCTATTGTTTTAAATTGGAGGGAGAATTATCCACTGCACTTTTAATAAGGAGAGTTTATATGAACACAAATTTACTTAAACAGAAGCATCTAATTATAAACAACATATGGATTTTCTTTTGTAAACAATGTTCCTTATACTTTGCCTCCTAAACTAATTTATTATTTTAATCTCTAAATGTGCTGACATTTCTTTGCATGTGGTTTGTCTGTACAGGCTAGGAAAAAATAGAGGAGTAACCTTTTCATCACAGGAGTTGTAATGTAGATTTTGTTATTATTTTTTTTTGTATGAAGTGCTATGACTCTGACCAGGATGACTTGCTTGATATTATGGCAGGCTAATGACACTTAAAGTTAACTTTCCCCAAATAACATGGAAAGAAGACACAGGGAGAAAAGGAGATTTAAAATTAGAGAATCTCTGTGGTTTATGGGTTCCAGGTTATTTGGAATGGAATGAAAGTTAATGCTACATCCTTTTTCCATCCTGCCAGCCAGTGTCTGATCCAAGAATGTCTCTTATTTAAAGGGCAGGGCTCCCTCCACTGTTCTTAAATAAAGTCTTTCACTGTCTGAGATCCAATTCTCCCTGATTTTCAAAGCAACAAGGTAAGACTACATGAGGAGAATTGCTTAATGAAGTTTTGCATATGGTTCTCTTATCATAGGCCTGTTCATGTCATATGGTTTGATTTACATTATGCAAATATCAGAGAATAGAGTAAAATTACCAAAGAAGGAAAGGACTGTGGGATGTCACAAGCAAGACGTGCCTACTCGTACTTATGTTTGCTAATGAAGTTCAGCCAGGACTTGCTCTTTGATTTTGATGTCTCTGTCTGCCATTCCATTTTATGCATTATAATTATACCACACACCCACACACATTCAAGAGGACACCAAGAAAAGGAGTCTTAAAGTTTTAGAAATGCTCTTCTGCAACTTGTTTGTGCAGGATCTATAATTCAGGATTTATTATCTTTAAGCGATACAATAGACCTGTGGTATGACATTGTGCTTTGTCTTTAAAGTAAGCAGAACCGCACACCTAAACCACTGGAGGATTTGGCCCAACAAACTTTCGTGTCTTGGATGTCCACTGGAGAAGTTTTACCCCAGACTTTCCAAATTTTATCCCAAATAAGAATTAAATATCATCTCACTCAAAAATCACAGCTGTTTCTTTCTCTCAGCAAAATTGTTCTTTTCATTATGTTACAGCTGTGAAACTATGTACCAGTGTAAACTATGAACAGGAAACCATTTCTTGCTAAGGTATCTTTTCAGAATTCAGTTTTTAGTCTATGTTCACACATCTTCAGGTTTGGCTGGGATTCATTTCTGCAAAGCACACCTTCAGTATATCTTGTGTTAATAAACATGTGGTATCTCTCCCTAAACTGGTCCTATGAACTTTGCAGTAAACTGTTTCATTTCATGTGACCTACTGGGGGGACAGGAGTTTTGCTACGTACCTCATGAAGCAGTTCATTTTTGTCCTCCAGGTACCACTACAGGAGAGGCATGGGACCCAAAAAAGAAAGTAGAAAATGGAACATTTTTCATTAAATTTAAGCATGTATGTGACCAAGGCCTCTTGTTTTAGGTTGCCTTTTTAAGCTATTAGGCTTCCTTTCTGTCACTAAACTAAGGGCACAACATGATTTTGCTTTTAAGGTCAATAAAGGATGCCTGAGAAACCATGAGAAGGTTCTTCACATGTTGTCTAGATGGGCTGCAGGCAGAAGTGGGAAGCAGGGGACTAAGCAGCAAAATCATCATGCCTCTCTCCTAAATGGGAGCAAGTGACAAGAGTGGACTAGGCAAGGCAAAGGTGATGTTTCTGCTTTCACTCTGGTTGTGGATAGCAGCAATCTGTCCTTTCACCTTTAACAAGGTCAGAGTAAGGGACGTAAAAATCTTGTCATAACAATGGGGAAAAAAGAGGTTCTATGAGAGCTAGATTGGTCGGGTAAGGTTATATAAAGTTTTGGGGGGCATGGGATCCATTCTGGGAAGGTGACCTGTGTAATTTGTGCCAGGCTGGATGATTTCCTCCATCTAAAACATGATCCATCAACTACCTGTGCACATAGCAGGTACAGTAACAGACTGAGGAACCTTCAACCATGGCAAAGAGCCCACAGCAGGAAATATCAATGCACAAGCTGGTATACAGTAAATTTTGAGGGAGAAAACACACAAAATGTTTGGATGTTGCAGATACTTTTCCTAAAAAGGTTCCAGGAGGGACCATGAGCTTGTTACTTCCTGACATTGGGGTATTGCAAGATGTGTCCAGCAAAATGGATGAAGCTAGAGCTTGGCATTTTAATCCCACATCAAGAGTCTGCATCATCCTCTGTTGGTGTATCTGAGCCAAGTAACCATATTTTCAAAAGAAAAATTGAATACTGAAAAGCAGCATAAACCACCCAAAAAAGCACCATCTAACACTTTACATTATATCAAACCACATTAAATGCCTGCCACACACACAAAAAGTCTCTCTTACAAGGGTGCACACACATGCAAGTTTTACAGAACGCCATCTTACAATTCTTGGCATGTAACGATAGGTCTTTTAGTATCACAGATCTTCAAGGTATATGGTATAACTCAGAACCACAGGATGACTGTGAAGTAGTTTTGTTGTACATAAAAGCATTTTGGAGGTAAACCTTTATTATCTCATAATGCATCAAAATAAGAAAGAAGTATTATCTTCTTGTGGAATGGGATGAATCAAACTCCCCTGAAATACTGGCTTTCAAAACAGTTACCTTTAAGGTTGAAGGTAAAGATTGGTTTTGAATAAAATGCTTCAATTTATGGCTAAATTCTGTGGTAAAATATGCATATATCAGAATCACTTTCTCTGGCTTAGAAAGGAAAAATATGTTGTTTTCATTATTGCTGAACTTCAACATGTCTTAAGGAATTTTGTTGGTCTTCTCCAAAGAAACTGAACTTCAGGCAGAGATTAAAGCAGAGGAAATTTCTGCCCAAGGGCAAATGTTTCAGAAAGTTGAAAGTATGTGAGACAGGGAGTTAAGTAGGAAATAGTTTTCAATCCAAACTATGGCCACACTAGTTATAATATATGGCTAAATATAGAGCAGTAGGTGTGTCCAACTTTCTGAAGGTGTTATCCTCCCTCCTCTGAAACTTGCTTCTAAAATGACCTTTTCAGTGGTATAACTAACCATATAATATCGCCCGCATTGGAAAATGTTAAACTTCATTATTTCCCAGGTAAGCTCAGCCAAGCCCAACTTTGCTTTGCAACCAAAATTCCTTTCACAAAATTGAACCTTTTATCTTTCATGTGGATCCAGCTTTATACTGAGGTTCATTTATCTTCCAGCATACTGTACAATAGCCCTGAACATTTTTTGTTTATGTGTTAAAGGTTGTCACTTGGGTTATAAAGTTCAGTAAAAATATTGGGGTCAAAGTGCTAAAAACATTACTTTTGCTTTGACTTCAAAATGCCAACCATAATGGTTTGGGCAAGCTGCAGATCCAAAGTCCCTTGGACTTGTTGCTTGTGGTTGTGGGAATATATTGTATCCTTTCAAAATTGTTGGCCAGTGTGTTTTTTGTGCATTTCACGTTTGGCTATAGAGTCTTTGGATTTATTTCTTGTTTTGTATGTGGTGATACTGTCATGTCTGATGACTGGCTATATATCTCAGAGCTAATATTCTTCTCTGACTTTAATGCCATATGCTGCTGGATCTCTTTATGGAAGTGTGGTGTTAATGTAGAGGATGCCGTAGCTAACATCTTGTACCTATTTCCTTTTGCATATTCAGTGTCTGTAAATGTCTCTCTGAATACATGCTTGCTCTTTCTGAAATTATTTCCTTACAGTTCAGTGTAAGGATTATTTATAGACAAAGTTGTTTGAGGTTATCCTTTGCTCTTAATGATACTCTTCTAGTTTAAGAGAGAAGAAATTGGTCTCTCTGAAATTAATTAGGAAATTGGTAGAGCCACTAAAATTGGTAGCTATATATGGCACTTCCTAAGTGCTT
Organism: Dryobates pubescens; assembly: GCF_014839835.1. Classification (NCBI taxonomy): domain Eukaryota; kingdom Metazoa; phylum Chordata; class Aves; order Piciformes; family Picidae; genus Dryobates; species Dryobates pubescens. Next base: position 33,478,984 of record NC_071614.1, read on the forward strand.
GAACTTAAAAGACGTGCAGAATAAATATGACGAAGCACTAACAGTAATGAGTTTAATTTTTGAAACTAAGTGACTGCTGAAGGTGAACCAAATAAAGCAAAAGTGTGTAAACTCCTTTCCTTTTTGAACATATCATTAATATTACCAAAAAAAAAAAGGGCAATACATTTTTATGGAAGAAAATATCCTCTTAAAACATAGGGTTTCCAGTTTATGTGGCTTAAAAAGGCATAGTTTCCTGTATTGATTCAGAAAGAGATGTTAAAAATGCATGAAATTTATTTTAGTGAGACAATGTCACAAGATCTTTTAAGATCATTTTCTCAGATGCTATTTAACTCTTGTGCTTCTTTACCATTGGAAACGATGATCCCAGGTTGCAAGGTATGGGACATACTGCAACTGTGGGATGGGATAAGGGGTAATGATTTTAAACTAAAAGACAGGAGATTTAGACTAGGTATAACAAAGGGATTTTTTACAATGGAGGTGGTGAAACACTGTCCTAGGTTGCCCAGAGAAGTGGTAAATGCCGGGAAACATTCCAGATCTCATTGGATGGGCCTGTGAGCAATATGATCTAGTTGAAGATGTCTCTGCTCAACGCAGTGGGATTGGAGTGGATGACCTTTAAAGGGCCCTCCCAATCCAGACCATTCGGTGGTTCTATGATACCAAATAAATTTGTACTGACCAGAGGGTCATTAAGATTAATTTGGTTTTGGGGAGTGGGGATTGTACCAGTGTGTGTTTACATAGCATTAGACTCAGACTATAAATTAGCTTTGGAAAATTGTTATTAGTCAGTAATTTCTAGACAACTAAGACAGGTTAGAAATTATTCTTGTACATAGGGAATAGAGAACACATGCTTATAAAGGACAAACAGATTCAGCATAATGCTGTATTTTTGGCCTGATCTATTTTGCAGGCAATTGACAAAATGGGATGTTACATTTTTGCATATCTCTCGCTCTCCTGAAGTAGAGTCACTAACCACTTGTTAACCACACTGATTTTTTTTAATAGGCAAAGTGGTTGCTTATAGCTTCCCCACCAGAAATGTTCAAATTAAGCACAATATTAGATTGCAGCCAGAACAGTTGACAAAACAGGAAGAAAGCCTTGCCTTTCTTTCTGCCTTCGTCCCTTGTTTAAGTTGATGTGATAATTCATTACAGATTTTCTCTTTCTTTGACAGAGTGCCTACCGCAGAAATGGGATGACTTTTCTCGCCTGCTAATGTGGATGTGGCTGCAGCAACAGGAAAGACAGTGTTATATTAAGGTGATTTTCTTTTCCCTTCTGTGGAAGGAAAAAAAAAAACAAGCTCCAGTGTCTCTGAGTACTGTTGAGTGGGCTGGTTTGTTGTGACTATCTGCTGGCTTACTCTGTCTCTTTTTCCAGCCCCCTCAATCATTATTCTTGTTTACTAGCTGGAACATTTAGCTAATTAATGGCAGGATGTTTGGGATAGTGTGTAGGTGGACAAGAATACAGATCAGACAATGCTGAAGTTTGCAGGGGACTTGCTGCTGTCAGCCTCTTCCTGAAATGACATGTCATTTTTATTTAAGTGTTTGGAAGTCTGTGTGTTCTTCTAGAGATGTTGGAGTTTGGTTTTGTTTTTTCTGTAAAGCAGGATGGGGCAGAAAGAGTCCAGAGGATTCTGTATAACTGAGTTATATAGGTTTATGTAGGTTATATAAAGGTTGTATATGTTTTCCTTGTGATTTTTGCAAAAAGAAAAACTGCTTTCCACTGTTTTCCATTAATTTCTCACATATAATTTTTAAGTATTCAGATGCTATAACCTATCTAGTGGGTGGTTTTTTGATGAGAGTAATAGCAAGATCAGACCCAAACATATTCAGAAAACATGTCAGGCAAACTGTACTTTACTGCTTAGAGACTTGTCATTTTGCAGACCCAAGGATAGGCTAAGAGGTCAACCCTGAAGGTTGAGCCATCACTCTCAACTCCCGGAAAGCCTTTGCAATGATATGGCAATCGATTTGGCCCCTATTCAGAAAAATGCATCCCAAAGTCTTTAAATAACTGTGTCTGTCTTAGCGGTTCTAGGCAAAGGCTGTTATGTACTTTCTCAGCATTTGCTGCAGGAAGCAGATGTTGTCTCTGTTGTTGACAAAGACAATGTTACTGTTGGATTTGGTTAAAGAAGAAACAATCTCTTTTTTGCCTTTTTAAAAAAAAATATATTTTAGTACTGTTTTCCCATTTATTTTTCAAATCTCAGTCCTTCCCTCTATGCTGCTTCCCATCCCCTATTCCTCCAGCCTTTGCTGACCTCACAAACATATTCATTTTGTCCCATAAAACACTGTACAAATATAGAACTAGCCACGATGATGCTTGACCAGAGAAAAGTGCTCATGCTTGAGCCTGTCACCAGGATCTACAGGCATGTAACTTGCGTCCCTGCAGTACACCTTGGCCCCAGGGTCTGCTTCAGTGCCACTCTTAGCCCAGGCTGGATACCTAAACTAAACCTCAAATTAAGACAGAGCACTTAATGGATAAAGAGGAGATCAGCAAAATATTACTTCTATACAGTGCAGCCATCCTCCTTTATTGTGCTTAGTATGTGAGGTCTTTATTTTCATACTTGCACTGTATGCTCCTGTGGTCATTTGTAAGTGATTTCATTGCCCTGCTTTCCTGAATGTGCTTGCAAAAATGATATTAAAGTATATATAAAAAATATAATAAACGTAAAAATGTCTCTTTGCAACCAAAATATTGTACAATTGAATGATGTACATCGAATATTATTGCTGTTTAGAAACTGGGTTTTTTTTTCCTTTTACCTGCTTACACTTCTGTTTTCTGGAATTAATTTGTGTGTAAAGGGCTCAAAGTAGTGTGTACAATGCATCATATTAAACAAGGAGGGGTAGTTTCTGATGTTCCATCTGTGCTACTTGAAATATATGATTAAACTTTTCTTTTTATCATCACTCTTATTTTTGTTGGTGTCCTTAATCATAGAAAATTATATGCTTGCTGTAAACATCCAGACTTTTTAAGAGGACACCAGCATTTATTGTATTTGGTTTTGATCTGCAGGGATATAGACAGAAGAAACAGTTTCAGGCACTGTGTACTGGAATCAAAATTCTTTCCATAGCTGTATCTCTCCCCAGTTTTACATTTTAAATTATGCATAAGCAGGGAAAATGCTGGCACTTAAAGTCCCAGAGAATGAAGACTCAACATACATTTCTCTCAGAAATATGACAGATTATGTTTTTGTTGGTCTGCTGTATGTTTGTCTATCTTGAACAGTCTGACAGGCAATTATTTATAAAATCTGGGTTTGCCCAGTAAACCCATATAATAACCTTTCACTTCTCCTCACAAGCTAGTGAGCAGAATTTAGAGTTAAACAAGGTAGGTTATGTCTCCCGATCTTGCACTAACCCATTTATTCTTATTTTAGGAAGTAATTGCTTTTTTTCTCATCTTCAGAGTTTTCTTTAACTATGTATAAAACAAAACTGAGACTACCAGGACTCGTGCTGCTTGCAGAGTGTATCACAGCACACACTGTGCTGCAGCAGATACATGTTTAAGCTGGTACTACACATTTGATCTTAAACTTCTTTTTGTTGTTATATGTATAAAAAGCAGGTTGAGATTCAATTAATGGCTGCATGCAAATAGATTTGCGTTTGTGTAATTTCAACCTGCAAATTGTTTTGATTATTAGCAAGGATTTATAGTAACTGAATCAGGTTATGCTGATTCTTTAACATGTTACCTGAAGAAGGGAAGCAGAGCCAGTTTCAGTAGGAATAAAACCGCATAACATTTAAGGAGCATGGGATTTTTTCACAGTTCAGTGTCTGCCTTCCTGTGTGGTTATATTACATAGGGTTTGGGTTTTTTGGTTTCCTTAGTCCAGCAAATCCACAAAACAGCAATAATAATTCAGCTTGAAAATGGTCAGTGTGAGGGAGCCACTACACAGATTGCTAATTGGGCTCCATCTCATTTCCTGACATGTCCTTCTTCAGGGTTTCTTCTGAGAAAACAAAACCCTTTAAAAGGCTCTTCCTTTCATCCAGAAATCAGGAGAAGATGACAGTGCTCCATATTTCTCTGGAGACACTCGGGACCATGCAGAATTTTGCCTCCCTGGGTTTTCAGAGTGCACATCTCTTTGTCAAGTGTAGATCTCACTGGAGTGAAAAAAAGAAAAAAAAAAGGTACAAATAAGAAATGTTTTCTGGCACTTCTTGAATTTAGATGAACCTTCCCGTTGTATTAACGTTCTGCCATCGGCCCTGTGTAGATCTCATAAAATGTTTTATAGCTTCCCGTCCAGCGCATACGGAATGTTTCATAGTACATAAACACTTCTACTAATAATTTCAGAATAAATAGTGACATTAGTCACAAGCCTAACCTCTAGCTGAAATTTGCACTGTTAAAGGGTAGGTTTTGGGGTTTTTTTCCTAAGTGAATCATCTTGCCCACTGTTGGGGTTTTTATACCTCTACTATATATCTGCACTGAGAAGCAGGGCAGCTGGGGGAGTGCAGTGGTGGCATGCATTAAATCCAGGGCTTTATTCAGGGGGCACAGGGCCAGCACAAAGCAATGGAGCCATCCCTGAAGGAATTGAATGTAAATTTGATGGTTTAAATAAGGCCAGATGCCTTGAAAATTATTTTGAAAGCTGTATCTTTAATGTAGCTCTTAATTTTATTTTTTTTTCTGCTTAAGATAATGAGGTTGCCTTTACAAAATAATGAAAAATAGCTCTCCTCTATTGTGGGGAGACAAAAATCAGATACTTTGACTTCTATAAATCACAGAAATACTGGCAACTGAAAGAAAATTTTAGGAGGCAGATGACTGCAAATTTGAAGGAAACCTTCATATTTTACTGTTAAAAGCCTTTTAACTGTCTAGAGAGCACTCTGAGACACTACATGAATAGCCATTCTCAGTAATCAAGCTCCACTATACTTATATACTATTTATCCTAAGCAATACAGATTAGCAGTGGAAGAGAGCTGGAAAGATAAATAAGGAAAATCAAGAAGTAAAATGATAATAATACCGTTTCATTTTACATTTTATAACTATCTTCTATATTTGTGATTGATAATTCATCTTAATGCCTATCGGATAGAAATATTGGCACAAGAGTCTTACACCAATATCTGGGTATTTCTGGACTAGTTTTTATCCAGATGTTTTGCAGATTTTCTCGCTCATTTTCTGGATGTGATCTGTCAATCTTTGGTGCTTGCATGACTTTGATTACTGAGTGCCTCACAGTCTTCCATGTATTTATGCCTACGGCACCACTTTGAAATAATAAAGTTCTGTTATCTCCATTTCTTCTGAGGCATGGAAAGGCTAAATTACTGGCCCCAAGTGGGGAAAGCTGGGATGGTTCAGAAAACCTGGATTTTCCACATCCCCACTGGTGCTCTCAGTTCTGAGACATCTTCCCTCTGTAGTGAAAATGATAGGTGTATCATAAAGCACATAACCCAGCCCCACAGGTTAGGGGATAAAGTGACAAAAGCAGTATCCAGCTGGATCTACAAGATGCATTTGAGGAGGAGGAATGCAAAAAGAGATCACTCATTTTGGATCCAATCCAGGACTCAACACTTTAAAACCTTCCAGCTGACGTGTGCCACAGCCACTTAATGACCTTGTACAGAGACAAACGTTATGTTTCCACCAAAACAAGGACAGTGGACAATTTTTCTCCTCTGCACGCTGCTGGATTTTTGCATCAGGAATCACTGCGAGCTGCATACTCCATAAAAAAATCCTACTTTGGCAGAATGTTCTTATCTTGATCTTTTCTCAACCTGTCTTTCCTTAGTGCAAGGAATAACAGGAGAGTCATAATTAAGAAACATAAATGCTCTCTTCACAAAGATAAAGTTAAGTGCTAACTTTTGATAAATTAATTGAGTCTGGATCCAATAAAGTGCAGCTAAATTGTGGTGGGTGACCTTCAGCTTATAACTAGACTTGGAATAAGAAAAGGTGAAAGATACCTGAAGCCATAGCAGGATTCAGGTAGTCAAGAGTCAATAAAGCAAGTTGGCTCAAACTGCTTCTATTTAGCTCTCATTTCCATAAGTATTTAATTAATCTGAAAAACAAAAACAAAAACAAGCTGTTGTATTTCTTGTACTGACATGATTTCTTCAGATCTGGAAATGAAATGGCAGCAATTATGTGTCAAGCCTAGGTGAAAACAAATCTGAAACATTGCTGCAGAAGGAGAAAGAAGGCTTTTATGGGAGTAAGGCCACACCTGAGCTTCTATCCCTGAGCTCCCTTGTTCAGATCACTGTGTATCTCCTGATCATCAGTACTGAAATCTGCTGTGTGTGCACTCATTTTGTTGTGGTTTCAGATAAGTGATGGCAGAAAATGAGTTGTGATCCACCTAATGCTCTCCATGTTGCCTTGCCCTTACTTTACCATTAAAAGAATTTATATTCCTCTGTTTTAGAATCGTATCAACATTTTGCTAGTCCTAAGTTTTCACTGTTCATCAAGACATTGATGTAAACAGAACAGGCAGTTATTAAGGGGTGTTTTTAGCACCTGGAAAAACATATCTTTGAAAGTCAGTTTCTCCATGGAAAAGTGCTATACTTACTCATCTTCCCTGGAATAGTGGCAGAATTGATACATGGCTTCTGTAGGGCTTGAACTTGTACTACAAACAACTGAGTTCAACATTGAGGTCTCCCTCAAACTTACATGCAAGCCCCTTGTCTCCTCACTGTGCCAACTACACACAAGCCCAAGAGGAAAAACCATGACAGATTTCTCCACTGGAAGATCAAGAACTGCAACAATTAATAGGTAAGATAAAATAAAATAAGGTAAGATAAAATAAAATAAGCTTTTTTTTCTGAATGGACTCAGCTACATGTTACTGGAGAAAATATTTGGGGTCTCTTATTTGACAATTATGTAATGGTTATTTCCACATTTTGGTGATCAGAACTTTGTCCTCATGTATTTGGAACTGAAGTAATTTAAAATAGCTATTTTTTGTATGTGATCAGGTTTCAGAATCAGTATAATTGTAAATAGTTCTCTGTCTTTCTGCAGCTGTTGTTTTTAGCTAGTGGTTTAAGAACCTTTCGTGTTCTAAGGGCAAATGTATTTTGGAGCAGAGTCTGAGTTGATTATTTTCATTTACAGTATCCAAATATCCATGTAAACTAGACCACATTCACCTGCTTATGTGTCCAGAAGGGAGTGCATGAATATCCTCCCTGAAACAAAACCATCCAAGATATGGCCAAAGCTCCATCCACACATGAGTTAATGGAAGCAGTATGAAAATTATCCCACCAGGACTCTGGAGTTTAAATATCTGATAGTTTCTATGCTCAAAATCCTGTTACATTTTTATGGACTCTGTGAAGCAGGGGATTATATCCTCACCTCTGTGAATGGGGCTTATGTAGGAACTTGTTGCCCTGGGGTCAAATGTATGCCACTGTCAAAATAAAACAGAAGTAAAGGCTTGGCTACAGGCTGTGAGAGATGTGGCCATGCTTTCAGGTTACAGTTTTCCCAGTATAATGGTAGTGAAGAAAAAATTTGGTATAAGCAGCCAAACTTTCCCAGTTTTTGCCATAACTAGCTTTTATATACATTTTTTTATGGTGTTGAAGTTGGGCCTGTAGATGATGCTGGATTCATTTTTATTTTGTTGAGGCTTGTTTTATTTGCACTTTGGTATGTATTTGTGGTGAACCGTCTGAAAGGATTTTGCATCTTAGTTGGTTTCTTTGGTGGTCCTAAAGGCAGGGCAAAATTAATGCAGCACTTAAAGGCCTGTTATTAAATCTTTATTCATAGGTGAGCAGGAGAAGCATATAACTTTTTAATATATATATTCATATATATTAAATAAATATGAATATACATATTGATTTTTTAAAGGAAAACTGAATTCCAAAAAACAGCTCTGCTTTTACATATCCAAAAGCAAACTTTACCCTGTTTTGAAACCCCCCTCTTTCTGCAGTGGAAGCAATTTGTCCTTGTAAAGACAAACATTTTCAGTTTGTGGGAGAAATTTGGGGTTAAACTTTGGTTTCTTTGCAGTGTGCATTACTCATTTTTCTCCTGTAGCAAGTTTAATGTCACACTGTGAATATTTAAGAGATTGTTTAGAAAAATAATCTCTGGCCTCCTATATGACAAAGGCACTTTCCAATATGCAATGGTGAGGTGTTTTTTGTTGTTTGTTTCATGGTGGTTTTTTTAAGTCAAATAAAATATTGTTTGAAAGGGAGAGATTCCAAAGGTCTGATAATAAGTCCCCAGTTTATGCATTGAAGGCAAGAGCAGGTATCTTTGCAGCACTTGAATGCTGAAGGGAGTTGTCACAGCTGGACGCTGCAGAGATACCTCATCGCTGCCTTCAATTGTGCCTGAAATTTCCTTGTATTCTGTAATGAATGAGTTGTGCTCTTGGTTGCCATTGCCTTCCTTCAGACTCCCAAAGGTAAGTGGATTGTGCCCTCTGGGGGTTCTCTACTGTTGTAACTTAGATTTAAGTAAGGTACTCACTCTTGCTTGCTCATTTGCTTGTTTTCTCTCTGTGTCTCTTTCTTTCTTACTCTTTCTTTCCCTCTTGGTCACTTTCCTTCTTTCTTCTTTTTCATTCTTTCTTGCTTGGTTGTTTGTTTTTTGTTGTTGTTGTTTGTTTTCTTTCTCTCTCTTTTTCTCGATTTCATTTTCTATTTCTTTCCTTCTCTATTTCTCTCTTTCTTGCCTTCTCTTTTCCTCTCCTTCACTCTTTCTCCCCTTAGTGTAAAATATCACACTGATTTTCCCCCTCTTCTTTGTGTCTTATGAATGAAGAAATTTATGGGCTTTTTAAGTTAGGAAGTCTAGCTTTTCCTGACATTTTATTGCTTTGAATATTTGAAACATTTCAATCCCAGACAATAAATATTATATGATTATTGTTTTCATATGGATAGGCCATTTCCCTCTGTTTTTCCTATCCAAATTTTTACTAGCAAGTGACACCACAAAATTTATGGATACTGAAAATATTATTATTCAACTTTGCTGAGAAGGTCAGAGGTAGTCCTTCAATCTGCCTGCAATATAGGGGGGCTGGAGGGAAAGGTAAAATCATCTGGTATGTTTTGAATCCTGTAGTGGTACAAACTTACATCAGAAAATAAAGTATCTTCTTTTATCATTCAAAAAACTGATCACATTATAGTGATCAGTGTCAAGCCTTGTTTCCACTGAATTAAATTATATCTTTTGAGGATGAAGTGGGAACCAGACCAGTGAACCCCAACTGAGAGTTTCCCCCTTCAGCAATTGGTGGCTTGCAGGTGCAGAGCTTAGAAGTTTAATTTGGTGGGATGTGTTATAACCATTTGAAACTCAAAGTGTAGGTTTGCTTCTCACCCAAGTCACTATCTTGTCATTCTCATGGTGGAAAATTCCCTGTCAAGTGGGAACCATGAAAGGCAGTCCGAGATTACAGTTTTCAACATGTTTCATTTAGGAGGAGGCAGCGGGCTCCTTGCTGTGTGTATGGATCATCAGTTCTGCAGTGCAAGCCATGGCCAGTGAAGCTATCTTGCAGTCATAGGTTTGATTTGTCAACCAGCAGACAAGGCAATACATAACATGTCTGGTCAAGTAACTTAGACTATGAGAGACACAGGTTCAGAAGCACTGGAAGACAAGCTGTCAAGTTGTGGAGACAGTAAACATATACCTAGGTCTGTGGAAGTTTATTGTCAGAAATGCATCAGACCACTCTCAGGCTAGATAAAGAACTGTAATTGGGATAAGAAAGGGGACAAAAACCTGTCAAAGCTTTTGACTTCAGCAATGCCCTTGAACTGGTGAATTTTTTCTCCTTGCCTTTTGTAGACAAAGGGAACCAGGATCTAAATCCATTCAGAAAGAAACAGTAGTAAGTACTTGTTTAAAGTTTTTTTTAAGTGTTGTTGTGTCTTTTACCCTCTTTCCTGTCTCATGCTCTTCTGGGAATGTTGAAAATAACATTCAGTTCTGTGCTGCCTTTGTCTGTCCTTTTCCATGTGGTAAACATGGACTTTTCCCTCCCTGTTTCTTAGAGACATTCAACCAACTCAGCTTTTCCTGTTTATGTCCTTGTCAAAGAGGTCATTGGTGATATCACTCCAAGTCATCAAATACAGGGGTTAATGCTTTTCCTAGCTACCTTCTGCTGCATTTGGTATTAGATTTATTTTACATCATATCAAATCTGGCACATCTGCTGATTTTTTTTACTTATTATTTGTTAAGGAAAGCAGATGCTTATTCCTTCTGCTTTGAACACGTGCTGAAAGTGAAAGCACTGAAATGGCTTTCTGGAGACCTGGGCACCCAACCAGACCTTTCAGTGCCTCAGCTCACTGTAGCTGCATCATGGGAATGCGCTTGTGGGCTCAGTCATTTTAAAAATAGCAGTGATAATAATGGCCCATAGGCCCCAAAGTTCACGTGAAAGATGATAATATGGAAGCTGCAATAGCTCAGTGACTGAAATACTGACCACCACAGCTTTGCAATACCTGTTTTCTTCTTCTTGCATAGATGGAGATGAATGCAGTAGAGCAGCTGCTTCATCAAGTGCTGTGTTTATTTATTCTGATTTGAAAATATCAAATATTTTAGTGGCTTGGGAAGAAACTGAGTCCTGATAAAGGCAGTTACTGTTTCAGAGTTCCCTCTGCAGTTCAGACACAATTTGTATAATCTACACAATAGAAAGGGGGAAAAGGGGGGGGGGGGGGGGGAAATAATGTGATCTCATGTAAACCCTCCATATTTATCAAAACTGTGAGATTTAATCTCCTCAAATGTGTGATTTGTTGTTGACCGATAAAAGCATCGCACACAAGGTAATATTTGAGTTTTTGTGACCGATGGTCATTAAACTACAGCAAGCTCCTTGTGAAAGTATCACTTTCATAGCTGAAATCAGAATTTCAGGTTTTCATTTTAGAAAGGAAGTGACTGATTTCAAAGCGCCACTTAGGCCTGTTCGTAACCAATTTACTGAGGTCTGTCTTGTGCCATTGTCAGCTAGGAATAAGTCTGAGAGGAAATAATTCATTTTTCTCAACTAAGTACTAGCAAATGTTTATTTCTCCTTGAACCCTACTCAGATGCGTTTGCAAGGACCAGAGGCAGCATCTGTCACCCCTCCATGTAATGAAAAGAAGACTATAAATAGAAATGCTTTCTTGAATGGGAGTCTACATGATCAGGAAGAAATAAAGCCCCATGTACATGGGCAGCATGTTGGGGGACATGATACTCCCCATCTACTGCTCTCTGGTGACAGCTCACCGGGAGCACTGTGTCCAGTTCTGGAGTTCACAGGAAAGATATGGACCTATTGGATCCAGCAGAGGCCATAAAAAAGCTCAGAGCATTGGAAAACCTCTCCTACGAGGACAGACTGAGAGAATTTGAGTTGTTCAGCCTAGAGAAGAAAAGGATATAGGAAGACCTTTTTGTGGCCTTTCAGTAATTAACGGGCACATATAAGAAAGACGAGGGCAGTGTTTTTAGCAGGGCCTGGCATGACAGGACAAGAGATGATGTTTTGAAACTAAGAAAGGAGGAGATTTAGGCTAGATATAAAGAAGATATTTTTGACAATGAGGGTGGTCAAACACCGGCACAGGATTCTCAGAGAGTTGGTAAATGCCCCATCCCTGGAAACATGCCAGACCAAATTGGATGTGGATTCTGAACAACCTGATCTAGTTAAAGACGTCTGTGCTGACTGGAGGTAAGTTGGACTAAATGACCTTTAATGGTCCTTTCCAATCCAAACCATTTTGTGATTCTATAGAAGGAAAACAAGTTAATAGTCTGTTGTGTAAAACTAAGGGTAATCAGCTGCACCAGTGGAGAGTGGTGATCTACAACCATCAGTGAGTTTTGCTAGCTAGAGCTAATACCCTTACCCTTGGGTCCTTTACCATTTTATTACTGCTCTGTAACAGGATGTGCAACTGCTATGCATTAATATGTTATTACAGATTGGCTAGTGTAAACCCCAGGTGTTGAGAATATGATTTATTCTATTAGTATAAAAAGGTGTTTTCTATGGCCATATTAAAAATTACACTAACTGCTGGGCTTGCCACCGCACTGTGTGTGGCACATGCCATTTTAAACCTGTCATTTCCTCTAATTTAAGGATATGTCCTCAGAAGATCATTAATTTGGGGTGGAGTTGGGGATCATAGTGCAGCTGTGGCCTTTTAACCTCCACCTGGCCATTAATTGCTGCAAAGCACCTTCCCCAAAGGTGTCTGCTGCTGCTACCATATAGTCACTAAAGCAGAGACCAAAGGAATTACATTTTTGTGTGTACTTTATATTCAAATATATTTTACATTGCATTTTTGATTTAAAGTGAATTTTACCTATTACATGATGTACAAGCCCAGGAACTGATAGCGCTGCATTTGAGTGAATTCACTCTTTCATGTGGGCCATATGAGAGCCCACAATCTTCCTCTGGGCTTATCCCAAAGCAGTACATATCCCTGCAAGCATGAGCCCTGAGCACTGTTGGCCCAGGCTTGTACTCCTCCTAACTGGGCTCCCATCTGTCAGTGCAAGATTCAGGACTTCTGGTTACATCTTAGACTGAGCAACTGGAGATTTAATCTCTGTGGCTTATATATGTTTTGTGTGTGTGTGTGAAGGCAGTGGAGAGACTTTGGTCTGTCTCAGATGACTCCTAAAACCCCAAGATTATCCATGTAACACCCTCGCTGGGAACTCTCAAACCTCTGTGCCGCCTCCCCTCCACATGTATCTTTGGGGGATATTAAGATTTTTCTTTCCCACTCTCAAAAGCTATTAACTTTGCTGAGCTTTACACTCAGCCTCAGTAAGCCAAAGACCCAGCTTACTTTTCTAATGCAGCAAAACAAAGGTGAAAATCACATCAACGCTGCCAAACACTGAAAGCAGAAGGGTTGGGTCAGGAATGTGGCATCAGCCACAGGGTGAGGTGCAATATCTGGCACTGTGCTTTCTAGTTTACCAGTTCTTTGTGCCTTTTGTCCACCCGACATAGTCATAAGTCCTTGTTCTAGAGCTGGTTTGGGATGACCTTAGGGAAAACACAGAGAAGAGACTTAGATCTGCACAAGACCCAGCCTTGAGCACTTGGCTTAACTCTACTTTCTTCCCATGTGCCCTTTCAGTAGCATTGCAAAACCACACTATCTCCTAGACTTGCCTGGTGTAAAATCAACTCACAATTTTTAAGCATCTTGAGCATCTTGAGCACACATTCTCTCTGCATGATGCTCTGAGCTACCAGTAGCCTATATCCGATGCACAAAGCCTCACCAGAAGCACACCAACCTCTAGGACATCATTCAAGTGCACACAGAAAGCCTGTAGGAGAACTGCCTGTCTTACACAGTCCCTTATACCTGTTTTTCCTGGCAATAGTTTATCCAGCTTGTGTTTAAAGACCCCCAAGGATGGAAATTTCACAGTCTTCAAGCTACTGATGTTCTTGAACCATGTAATTTTTTTTTTCTTATCTGGTTTGAATTGTTCTTTGCAGCAATGTAAAGACATTTCTTATCCTACCGATGAGGACAGATTGTACCAGTGCACTTCCTAACAACCTTCTCTGTACTCAAAGGCAGTTATATTCCAAGACCCTCTCTGTTGGCTAATAAACATAACTCAATCAATCTGTCCTCACAGGTTGTGTTTTCCGTATTTCCAGCACCACTTTCTGTTTTGACAATGAGCCATTGATAACTGCTCTCTGGGAGCATATATCTACAGCGTTGTCCCCACTCTCCAGCAGTTTTATCTAGACCATGTTTTGCTCACCTGATTAGGAAAGTGAATATGAGACAGTGTCAGAAGCCTGCAAGTGCCAATGATGAATCTATTACTTTTTCCTTCACTGTAAGGCTTGTTACCTGTCACAGAGATCCCACAACAAGAGTTCAAATGGCCCCCCAAAATCACATTTTCATTCTCAAGAGCAGACAAAGGATTAGTCAAAAGTGGGAATTATTCAACCTGTAGGTGAACTGGGCAACAGAAGGATTGAGTTAGCAGAGTCCTCCTGAGGGGCACCCTGACCTGCAGCCAGCCAGGCAGCACAAGCAGGAGGTAGACAGCGTGTCTCAAAATCCTCTGCTCTCACCAGGTAGTGTCTTCACACTGATACTGATGTCCCTGTCACAGATCAGTGTATGCTGACAGGCAGCAGTTGCCACATCTGGTCTTCTAATTTACAGTGTGAATGACCTGTTGTCATCATGCTGATAATCAGGTATTTTCTCCTGACTCAACAGGTGATCTGAATGGAATATCAATGGGAGGGAAGTTAAATTAATTTCTAGTGGTTATGTGGTGACTCTTTTAATTTTATGTGGGTTTTCTGGCTTTGAGCATGTGGTTACTTAAAGCCAGAGTGCTCTCATCTGTGTGAATCTCCTGCTGATTAGGATTAAAGATCTTCTTCAGTTTATTCTCCAGGCTTAAATTTCCTGATCCTAAACCTTACAAGGCCATGAAATAAAAGAAACTTCATCCCTGGGAGTGTGCATGAGAATGGGACTCATGATTCCTGGACTTCATTTCCAGCTTTCTCTCCAAGTTCATCAGGGTTACCATCATCTCTGAATGCCTCAGTGACCACATGTGAAAAAATAATATTTTGCTAGGTTCAACCCTAGCTATCAGTGCATCTTTCAAAAGAAGAAATCATCATCCTGATTTTAAAGCTGGAGAAACTTAGGCCCAGAAAAAGGAAACTATCTTTAGCTTCCTACGAGGCACCATGCCCTCAAGCGTCACAGCTCTCTGCACAGGAGCTTGTCCACTGGACCAGACAAGTGCTGGAGTGAAAATAAATATTTCTCCTGATGACTGTGGTCTCTGTGGTCAGGGCTGAGGGTCGAAATGTTCACACAAGGCCTGCACACAGAAACCACAGAATCCCCCACAGCTCCACTGCACTTTATTAAAAGTCAGTGCTTCTGTGAAAAATGGAGTTTATAAGAGTTAGGTGCCTTAATTATAAAGTCATGTGTGTTCGAATGACTTCTTCCCTGCTAACTGTTTGTGACAGCCTACAAATGTGAAAAGTATTACCAAGCCTATTTTTCACATGGCTATGGGGTGGCTGCAGTTGTGGAAACCCAAATCCTATAGGATTCTAATGAGAAAGACCAGTGATTCTTTAAATATGGTTAGCATTGTCTGAGTTTAGCAACAATGCTGATGCTATCCATAAGATGGGAGGAGATGCAGGAATCTCAGGATAGCAATCGTGTGTTAAATAAGAAAAAAGAAAAAAAATAAGTGATGTACAGGGCTAAACTCTTCATTTGGATGTGGATGGAGATAAGTCATTTGAGAGGGGTGGTGGCCCCTGTCGGACCTGTGCAGGTTTTATATGGATTTTTTGTGGAGCTGCAGCCTCTCAATGAATCTATTCCATCCCTATTCCTTATTAGACTAACTGGCATCTAATGGGTATGCAAATGGCATGGAGTCCAATGTTTTGTAGAGATGAATTCTCAATACTGCTTCTCAATGGCTTGTGGTAGACTCTCAAGGTTTGAAGCATCATCTTTATCAACAACTCTTGGCTGTAGGCTCTGCAGGGGAAGAGGAAAACATACAAGATCTCTCTGTCAGTCTTACTGCTTGCATCCAATAACATGGATTTCAGTCCTTCTTATAATGGGGCTAGACAGTAGAGAAGGAGAGCAAGTGATAAGCAACCTTAATATTAGAGCAGCAAGTGTCAGACTTGGTTTGAAAGGAAATGATGAAAAGGGAATATTCCAAGTAGGAGAAAAGAGGGACAGAATGATCTTCTTTGTCAGGTGAAAGATAATGTGTGGAAAATAGATAAAAAGATGAATGAGCAACCTGATCTAGTTAAAAGATATCCCTGCTCATTGCAGAGGGTTTGAACTAGATGACCTTGAAAGGTGCCTTCCAACCCAACCCAATCTGTGATTCTATGAGACATCTGTAGATAAAAGTTTTGTTCTAGGTTAGGTTTGAGATTGGTGGATGCCACTATGGGAATTTCCTCTGATGGAACAGTAACTCTAGTAGCCCTGCCCTATGATCCTTCCTCCAGCCATAAATTCTCATGTGATTATAGAGACCTTAATTCTGGCATAAGTTCTTCAAAGAGTATTTATCCCTGGATAAATCATCTTAGTACTTGATGACAGACCAAAATGTACACCTTAGTTTTAGTCAATTATGTTTTATCCTCATTTCTACACCGCTGAATTTTGTCAGTTTTGAGTGATGAGTTATCACCCCCTACCCCAGAATCATAAATATTCTATGTATATAATCTGTAATTATGTTGCTTCTTAACCATGTCTTAAATAAAAGAGTATATTTCTCTAGTCCTAGGTAGATTTTCCAGATTTAAGTTAATTATCAGAAAACTGTGAAGTCTTCTAATTTCATCAGTGCCTTAAAAAAAATGTAAGTGTATGTAGCTTTCACACCATAGACAATGGTAAAATCCCTTCCTTAGGTGTACTTAATGCTTGTATAGTCAGGGGTTGATTTGCATACACCTTGGCCATCACTTGGCCTCAAGAGTCTCACTGGCTTCGTAGGTAGTGTTAAGAAATGGTAGTGTCATCTTTGGAGGCCACAAGGTGAAATACAGTCATATTTAATATGACTATTAGCTTCCTAATCTGCCAAACAGCACGGACATGCCTAAACTGCCTGTAGAAACAGGCTCTAGACCAGACCAATTTCCAGAGTGTTATTTGTGATGCCTACCACGTGTGTTTCTTTTCCAGCGTGAACTGTGGATGAGACGGAAAAAAACCCTGTGCTGTGTATATGAAGCACAGGCCAAACCAGATATTGGCTGGCTTAGAAAATTAGTCGGTGTTCATAAGGGTGTGTTTACCATCGAGGAAATCAAGTCCAGGCTGGTTGTGGCTCTTCACTGGAGGGGTCATGCTCTAGAATGACTCCTTAAATCTGAGAAACCAACCTGGAAATCTTAAATCTGACTCCATCCTCCCTGATGCAGGCTATGAAGTTACAACAAGAAGGTAAACCTGCCTTTCTCACAGCATTCCCTACACCCAAACACAGCACAGGAAAAACTCAGAGATAACACAAAATAATTTGGCAAAATAATTAACAGTGCATTGCAGAGAATGTGGCTGGCTACAGAAACCAACAAAGGTGTGGCAGCTGCTGTATCTTTAGTCACACTTCCGTACCAATTTGCTTGCCACAACCTGCATCTCTTACAAGAATTAAATACCTTCATTTTGTCCCTGGTATATCTTTTGGCCAACAAAGATAATAATAACATGCTGAGATTTTTTTTCATCAGTCTGTGTTGATCTTCAGTCACATTCTTTACCATACTCTCATGAGGCACAGGTCTAGATAGGCGTGAGAGTGGAGCACTGTCCTACACAGACAAATTAAGTGAAGAGTGGAAGAGGAACATGAGATAAATTGCGTGGTTCTGGGCATAAGAGACATGGGTACCAGGTTGAGATGGACACAGAGTCACGTTTCCTGACTTGTTGCATTCTGTGCTACTGTGTCTTGAATGATGTAATACTTCCTGTGGCTCTTTCTGAAAATATTTTCGTAAGCTTTGTGTGATGTGCACTCTGCTAAGGAATTGCCTAATGCTATGATCCCGTGAGGGCTTGGAGCTTTCATATTTTTAATCCCTTCTAGCTGGATTAGTTTCCTCAAATTCATATCACACAGAATCAGCTATTATTGATTTATTCTCCACTACTACTGATCCCCATATAAGGTCATTCTGTGCTAAAGTAGAGGGGTTTCTGCTGAGCAAGTTCACATGCACCTGTGTTTTCCCAAGAAATCTTGGAAAGTTTGGTTGTCCCACATTGCTCAGGTTTGGTCACATCATGAACTTTCTAATTTTTGGCTATTTTTGGTTTCTCACTCCAGCCTGTGGGAGTTCACCTGAGGCTACAGGTGAACTTTGAGTGTGAAGTTCATTCCACCCAGCATTAATACCTCAGTTCCTTGTCGCAGACCCTCTCCGTGCTTGAGAGAAATAGATACTTTCCGGGACAGATCAGTCTGACCTGTTTTAAGTGTTTGCTTTAATATTGCATTAATTGTACCCTAAGACAACTATTTCTTTGAAGCATGAACAAAAGGAGAGTAAATGTAGTTGGCCACATTGCTGTTATCTGCACTTGATCAAATGAATGCTGCCCTTCAAGCCATATTTGAAATTATTTATCATGGGATGCATCTGACAGATGTTGAATGTCTGTGTGTAACCTAAAAGTCTAGAATGTCTTCAGTCAGATCAAATAAGCAGACATATATACCCTACGTTAGGGTATGTAACTGAAATACCTTAGCTTAACTGCTGTTGACTGCAGGAGGGGGTCCAGAATGACTATAATTTAATTCTGCAGCTGATATATACACCAGATAATCAGATTCATTAAAAGCAATGTTTAATTGTTGTTTCCAGCCACAGGAAATCAAGTGAGGACACAATATGGAAAGGAGACATTTCTTATGGATACTACATGAAAATTAGGATATAATTATTATGACTACAGCTAATGAAAAAATTCACCACAAATAATTTATTCAGATATACCCTTTTTTCCTGCTGAGGGAATAGCTCTGAGCTAAGTGCACTTTCCTACACAGTACTCACTCAGACAAATATCATTATGAACTTTGCCTTCTGGCTTATTCATGAATAACATTTGAGACTTGTTGGTCAAGCCAGTAACCTGCTGCTGTTCCTGCTCTCTTCATTGAAACATTGCTCCAGTCGTTTCCAGTACAAATATCCAGGTGCGTGCTTTTAAGATTCTGTTCCTCTTGACACTCATCCATTCAGCCCAGAAATGTTCTGTCCTGGCCCATTTAGACCTGTGAAATCAGTTACAGGAATGCCTAGATGGGAGCTGAGCCAAATTAATTAAGAAGCAAATTGTAACAAATGGAGAAAAAAAAAATCACAAACCTAGTAGGTTTTATATATGTGGAAGCTGCTGGACCCCATGCTTAACATTAACCCAAACCATGCAATGTCAGCTCAATCAAAGATGTTCAAGTTTTACTCCTTACTTCAACAGGTAAGATGAATTCCAGTCTTACTTAATTTTGTTGTGATGGGCATAATCTTACTTTTCATGTGGAGCATAATCTTATGTTGCACATCCATACCAAGTGAATTTTAATAGCAGTCTTCTTCAGAAGGGAGGATTAACAGTGCTGCAGCTACTTAAACTGTGAAATTTCAAGTCTGATATCATCCATCATCAGTGTATTACAATGCATACTACAGACAGGGCTGGTTGCCTGTTACTGAGGTTATGTGACACTTCCCATTACAGGACTCTGTTTTCAATGGCTCAGAGCTTTGCCAAGCTTTAACCATTTGGATTTAAATTCTTCATGCTGAGTGTCTGCCTCGGGCTGAATAATTTTAGAAAATGTCAGCCAAAATCAGAAAAATGCATAAAATTCCTGACAACCTTTATGTGAACTGCTCTTTTGCTCCCTGTACTTTGCAGGAAGGCCTTGACATCTGGCAAACAGACTGACCTTTGAGTCAAGGATGAAAACGCCCTAAAAGTCCATATGAAAACTTGTGGAATCCCAAACTTACAGAAGTCTCCAACCTTGTGCCAAGTTGTAAGGATCAAGGATCAGGTAAGACTTCAGCTTCATCCACGATGAATGTACTTTTGCCATTGCTCTCATGATATCTGAAATGTTCTTCATTATCATCACTGAAAACCTGTGTGTACCTCATATCAGCTCTGCTTCATCCATAATTGTTCTCTTTTTATTCATATGGCTGAAGAGAAACATTTTTATTATTTGCACTATTAATCATTTGAGGTGATCCAAGTCTCAATCACAGTCCTCACTTTATTCCTGCATTGCTTGGTTACTAATCTACATCTACTGGCATTCCACTTGGTTCCTTATAAGCAGTCTATTCACTCCTAATAGTCAAGGATGATGATCTCATTTCAGTCCTGACAATGCAACTCAGTGTAGCAGAATTCACTAACAGGATCTCTGTATTAGTTAGCACGACACTTCCTAAAATATATTAAGTACCCTTTATATTAATTGTCCTTCAGGCATTTGAAGTAAATATGGGATGAAGAACAAAACATCAACCACTTAAGTGTCCTTCTTAGAGATGGTATTTTGCCTGGGGAACCGGAAGTCATCCTTTTGCCATATGCAAATATGCATATGACATATGATTTTCCAGATCACACAGCACACTTCTACGTGAAGTTCAGTGTATAATTCTGCCCTTTCATGTAAATCTCTGAGCTGGACAAATTGCGAGTGAAGGAAGTAAAAGACTCCTAGCAATCTGAAAGAGCTGATTACAGCTGAGATTCCTTCTCTATGAGAAAATCATCCCTTGGCTGATGACACAGCTGCATCTTGAAACATCAAGCACGGTCTTTATGTAAATCTCAGTATTCTTCTGCTGCTTCTGCTGCAAAAGCCATTCTCACTGGGACACAGAAGGAAATCCAGCGAGACAAGGTAATGGAGATGGAAGGCTGTTGATGGAAAGATTAGGTCTCTGGGCTGTCAGACTTGTCTCTCTTAAGCACATGTTTATGCTTTAAGTTAAATAATACAGTGTACTTATGTATGTGAATATATATATATGTGAATATATGTATATATATACACACACTGCATATTTATCTTAATATCGCACGATGCTGCTCTGTAAGAAAGTTGCAGCAGAGACTAGTTTTCACATTTATATATATTATATTACATTTCATTACATCGATATTACAATATAAATGGTTTCTCCCTTTCCTCAGAAAACACAATCTTAGCATTCATGTACTCATGTAGAGCAAGCCTGGACGTACCCACGATCTTGGAGAGCAAGATGGTTTGGATTTTACTAGAATTGTCTTACCCTGCAGATGATTTCTGTGTCTTCTAGCTCTGGGTAAAATACATCCTTTTCACTGAAATGAATGCTTGATGGCTGAACTCAAGCCCTGTTGAGGGAATCAGTGAGTCAGAGTTCTCCATACTCCAGGTGTCCTCATCCTTTTGTTCCATAAAAACATTCTTATATGTCACTGTACTTAAAAAACAAGAAGAGAAAAACAAACAAGCGAAACAACCCCAAAACCATCCCTTGCCTAGTCTACTTTACCAAGTCTTATTTTCCTGCACTTTGCAAACCTTACTATTGCTTGAAGCAACCTGTGCTTCCTTGGAGACCAGGAGTCTCCATCTGTCTCTAGGGACTAAGGGTTTATTTACTGACTTGTGCCTGATAGCATTGGAACAGAAATAGCTTTTCGTATTTATTTTCTACAAGTTTTTGTAGAGCTCTTTGGGGATACTTTATAGTCCTTGAATGGCAAGGGAGGTGAAGGAGTTGTCTTGTCTCAATGTCTGCATTATTGTCTTCCCTCTTCTTTTTTCCACCTTGAGGGAAAGAAAGGATACTAAATTATGAGTCCATGCCTCCCACAAAACCTTTACCTGATATGTGCCCTATCTGCTGGGTGCTTGTGGAGGCAATGCACATCAGTGGGGTTTTCAAGACCATAGTCCTGTGAGGAAATGGGTGAGTTCAGATGTCCTGAATTTATTGTGTATTCTTGGATAACATCATGAATACTGACATAGGAAGCCAAGGTAAAATAGTTGTGTTCTCTGATCTAATCCAGATCAATTTCAAATTCCCAGACCAATTTACCTCAACCTTTCTCTCTGCAGTTTTCTCTGTGTAACCCTTTTGGAAGAGATTTTACAAACCAAACTACTATTCACTTTTCAGACACATCATAGGAAAGCAGAAGATCTTCACTGCAAATTATAAAGTTTGGCTAGGATGGGGCCAGTTTGCTGAATTCAGCTTTTTGTGTCTTCTCCTTTGGGAGGTAAGAACTGTCTCTCACAGTTTCCTTCTCTCTGTAGTACAATGTGGGCTGGGAGGAGATGAACCACATGAAACCTGAGTGTATTCATGGTAGTCATGTTGTGAAAATCAGGCTAAACTGTTTCAGGTCTTACAGGGGGTTTATATGTGTTACTATATGTATGTGGTTTTGTGAATTAAAAAAATAAGAGAAAGAGCTCTAAAATCTCTGTCTTTTTGTGTCTCAGGACAAAACTGGCTGGAGTTAGAATGGAAAAATGATGTATGTAAGCATGGTTTAAAAACAGATGTTGTGTACTTTTATTAAATATTTGTAAGACTCACTTACTTGCTTGTTTTCAGGATGTGGTCCTCTATCTCACCCACAGCCTTTACTGCTTTACCTAGTCCAAAACTGCATCAAATTATGAGAAATACATTACTGGAAAAGCCCTATTTTATCCCCAATGCTATTTTGTTCATAAGCAGGCTCACTGGGTTTGATTCTGCTTGTTGCTCTGTGCAGCTGTCAATGTGTATTCTTGGATGAACAGGGAGAGTTGAAGGTGAAAGAGAAATTCTTCCCATGCACTCTGTGGAATGGAACTAAATAAAAACCTGCTTGCAAAATATGCAAAAACCATCTAACTCAATATCTGTCCTTCATACTTAGGGATTCCAGGGGAGGCTGTTGCCAGCTGGGGCAAAAATTGTCTCTTTTGCTGCTATCAGCGATCTTCAGCTAGCATCACAGTATACTTCCCACTGCAGCACTGCTCATCCTATCTTCCTTGCAGCAGACCTTAAAATAAGAATTCTATCAAAATAGGTAAAGGGGCAATCTTCCATGACATTTGCATTAACTATGCTGTGCAACAATATCAAAGACCATTGTCTAAAAGCCTGATCAGAAAACTGCTCCTGAATACTAAAGCAGAGTAATTATTGCTTTGATACTACTGTCATTGCTTGTGATATTACACTGACCATGGTTTTGTCTGCTAGATAGCTGAGGGATATGGTAACCCTAACTGGGATCTATCAACCAGAGCAAAGCAATGCCCAGGAATTACAAAGGACATCCAAATTGGCCTGCTCAAGGCCCAGCAGTGTTTTTATGACAGCAGGGAAGTTGTGGGAATTGCAGGAGTCCTGTTTGCCTTTGTATTTGTCCTGGTTTGAGGCCAGGCAGATCCTCTCTTACCCCTGATAAGAGCAAAAGAATGACACTCACACATGGATTGCAGAAGTGATGGAAAGATTAAATGGAAAAGCAATTCGTGTTTTACAGAAACTACAAGCTTAGTGACAAAAGAAACCCAAAGCAAACAGAGTCCCTTACAGCACACCCAAAAGCCCCCCAACACTTTCCTTCTCCCCACCTGAGAGTATACCCAAAACCGCCCAGGCTCTTTCTTCTCCCCCACCGCTAGGCTGGTCTCAGCTGGCCAGGTCTGAGACTGCACCTCCCCCTTCGCCTCCAGACATTAAGCCCAGACAGGCCCAAGAGGCATTGAGATACTCCCCCCAGTATCACCCAATAGGGAGCATCTCCCACAGGAGCAGAGAGGGAAGAAAGAGGAAGAGAAAGACTTTGCCAATAGATTTATAGGGTGCAGCCTATTATGGGTATGAAATACACTATTTCCTGTGTCCACCTACTGGGCTGGGCACTCGGGGCACTGGAGGTGCAACTTACGTGGCAGCAGCAGGGGACCCCGAGCTGAAACTGCTACAGTATTTGACAAGAGAAATCACTGTGATTATGCTTGGAAGTGGTGAAAGAAAGATCCACAGGGATTGTGGGGTCATTCTAACTGGCAAGACTTTTTTTTATTTTTTTTTTAAATGGAGGGATGCAATCAAAGTCAGAGGTTGGGCTTGTTCCACTAAAACTGGGTTGCAATCTCTGCTTGCTTGAGGAACTTTATTGAACTGAGTAGTCCCATTGAGAGTATGAGTATTTATGTAGCTGAGAGAAGCTAATGAAATGAACTCAAGTGAAAAGAGGATTGTTTGCATGCCCAAGAATTGTATGATGAGGGCCCTAATCCAACCATTGTGGTTTAGGGATTTGCAGAATTACTTATTTTTGCTATTGCATCTATGTCAGTTTTGCTAACTCTTCACACATTCCAAGCTGTCACCTGAAATCTACCTTGTTTGCTCTGAATTTCTCCTTCCAGGACAGTCAAAGAAACATATTGACCTAAATCTTCAGGTTGTGCAGCTGTGTACCCACTATTTTAAGAGATAAATGAGTAACAGTCTCTCCATTCTCTGGTGTAAATTGAGCAAAGCCTCTTCATGTCAATGAAGCAACATGAAGTTGGAAAACAGAAAGCCTGAGGCTAGATGCCAGCTTCAAAAAGAAAAGGTAACCATTGCATAGTGCTTCTAAAAATAATTGTGAATCTACAACATTTTCAGGTAGAAATAGTGATCTAATTAAAAAAAAAATCTCTGGCTGGGATGAAAGAACTGTTGATAATGTTCACCAGGGGATTGCAATACAGATCCTATGATGCCCAAGGTCATCATACTATTCAGAGTGATTTTTCTCCAAAGGGATGTTTTCTGCCTTCTCAGCTATTCATTTTTTATCACGGTTATATTTTTGAAGGTGTCTGTACTCCTGTTGGCTGCTGGACAGCTGTATCACAAGGATTTCCCTCTGGTATAAAACACAGAGCTCTTCTGTATCAGTGTGGAATGCAGTAGCAAATCACTGTACAGTGGCCCATAAGGATACCAGCTACCCTTATAAACTTTTTATAACTTAGGAAAATAAACATGTGGTTTCAGCGCTCTGCATAGTCAGTACTAGCTGACTTGGAGCCTGCTTTTTAAAACTAAGAAAGAAAATATTGGTAGAGCTAATAAGGAATCAGTGAATAGCATTCTGAAATGTCTGAAACATTTGATGGGTTATAGATAACTTTGTATTTTATCTTCCAGAGCATCATCCAAGTTTAGCACTAAAGTGTGGTGTTCTCCATAATGTGTACTGTGATCTGAGAGCTCCTGTGGGACACCAGCCTCACGCCAAGTTATCCACAGAAAGATGTGCTAATCCAGGAGATCCAAAGTGCTCTCTGCAAGGCAAGCAGATAGATCTTTCTGTTGTAGGGAGAAAATAACTATTCATGGCAAAAGTAAGAAAGCAGATAGCTCCATGCAGGTATCTGTTAACTCCATTTCATTTAAATAACATTCTTCAAAAAATTCAGCTAACTTAGAATTAGTAGCTATTGGGGATGATCCAAATTAAAGGGCATGGACTGTGAAAATGGATATTTGTCATCTTTATCCAGTAGGCTGCATTCATTGTTATTTTGCAGCCCCGATCTCTAGATGCCATTTAAGCCAATTCCTCCCTACAGGAAAAGCGCGCTCATGAGGGATCTTTCATACACTTGGAAAAGAAAACAGGAATGTAAGAAGCAGTCTTCAATAAGGTCATGTGCCACCAACTCCACAAATTCTAAAAGAAGTTAAGTTAAACTGGTGTCCAGATAAATGAAAATGTAGGAGGCTCTAATTCCCAGTCGTTTCCATGGGCAATGAATTGCCATTATTAGAACTTTCAGTGCTGTGTACTGGGTGGCAATTTCAAATCCTGACTCCACACATGGCAGGTGTTTCATTTGACAGATCTGTTATGTCTTACGTGTTCTGAGCTGCAGGCTTTGCATGTGAAAGGATAAGCCATGCTGTGGCTTTTGGAGGACTTTTCAGGTGATGCTTTCATTCTTTATCTTAGGTAAATGCTGCAGCGTACCCT
The DNA here is from genome assembly GCF_014839835.1 of Dryobates pubescens. Lineage (NCBI taxonomy): Eukaryota > Metazoa > Chordata > Aves > Piciformes > Picidae > Dryobates > Dryobates pubescens. Next base: position 33,504,762 of record NC_071614.1, read on the forward strand.
GCTGTGACCTACCCTGCCTCTTGGTGAGTAAACTTCTTGCAGATGGAGGTATTCTTCTGCAGGGCCCCAAACTCTTCATTGTGTGCCTGTGAACTGCTGGCTTTTGGTGGAGTGTCCCTGAATTCCTTCCATGCAATAGGTATCAGGACTGGACCCCAAGTCCATTTTGAGATCAGTCATCAGAAGATTATGGGTACAGGTTATTTATTTACTTCTGCTTTCTGAATCCTCAGTCTAGAGCTTCTGATCCTGGATGTAAGCCTTCCTTTTTCTCAGGAATTACCTTCAGTTTGTGGCCCATGCTTCACAGGCAAAGCACAGTAGCACATATTGGCCAAATTCTGAAACAAGAATTATTTCTCTTCCTTGCCCATCTGAAAGCCTGAGCTAACCGAAGGCATGACCCTATCCTTTGGACACTCAAACACAAACATGTGATACCATCTACGCTCAACTCTTCTGTGGCCCAGCTGACAAATCATTCTTGCCTCAGAGACAAGAATGGTTAGAGATTGGAAACAATGTTTTACAGATGGTAAATTGAGGCACAGAAGAATTAAGGAATCGGCATACATCCAGACTGTGGCAGAGCCAGGAATAAATCACAGAAGCCAGACTCTTATTTTAGCACCTTAATCACAAAATGACCTTTTCCTCACATCAGAGCATCCTTTCTTGCCACAAGCTAGAGGTAGCAAGCAGTGGGTACAGAAGACCAGGATGTCACAATAGCAAAAATTATGTTTGCTCCATTTAGATACATTTGCTTCCTGAAAAACCCATTAAAGGTATCAGTGTGTTCACCTGAAGGTGAAAAGTTCTGCGTTCTCACTGCCAGTCCCTTGGGTCCCTGTTTGCTTCTTTTGAAAAGCCAAAGCAAGAGAGTTACAGGAAAAATATCATTAATTTAAAAAGCAATAATAGAGCTACAGTACAACAAGAAAGTGAAATTAAGTTTGGATTTGTAGCCTGTAAACGGCTATGAGAATGTTGAAATATTAACTCTGTTGTTTAGCTCAGATAAAATTGTTTTGGTGCCAGTAGAAAATACCTTTCTTCAGGAAGGTCTTCTGGGCTCTAATTTGGAAATTCCAAAAGACTCAAATGTATCCAGTTGTGCACTTGTAAAGAGGTGAGAGACCTGCCAATAAGTGATTTACAGTATGTTTTCCCATGTTTTACATTTTGGTAATTTCATGTTGCAACTCAATACCTAATAATGTAAAATCCAGCTCCCCCAACTAAGCCAGGAATGAACTCATGGAGGAGTGTCCCACAAGGAAGGGCATATACTACATTACGTGTCTGTGTGCCAGCACCGGAGATGCAAAAACAGCTCCATGGAGATTTGTCCTGTAAGGTCAGCCTCCAGAATTGAAAGGGTTGGCTGGCTGAATGCAGCTCTTGCTACCGACTGACTGCAATTCCCAAGACTTAGACATCACCAGAAAGTCTGCCAAGTTTGGGCTGCTGAACTCTGGGCTCAGATGTGCCTTTAGATGAAACCACTTGTGAACTAAAATTCAAGAGAAACATTATTCTATGTGCTAGCATATACCTTGCCTGTTTCACTCTCTGAAATAAGGATTGCAAAAATGCCTTTCTCCCATGTTTCCTATCTCTTCAGCAGACTTGTCAAGCCATCTCGGGGAAGGGTCTCCCAGTCATCACGTATAGATACAACACTTAGCTGTGATTTCAATTGTATCCTGTGGCAGGTGCTATTTGATGGCATTTCTATTCCTGCAGGAGAACATGAGAAGCTGAATTAAGCCATACCACCTTGGACTCCAGGAGCTCTCAGTGGAGTTCAGTATCTGGGCAGAGCTTACTCAGCAAGGGAGTTTAAAATTGCTTTTTGGCTAGGAAAACAAATCCTTCAGTGTCAATCGTAAAATTGTATTTTTGATTTATTTTGTTTAGATAAGGGTTAAGGCGATCAGTTCAGAGCCCCTTTATGCTGTGATGTGGGTGGAAGTTTGTTCAGCCACTGAGATAGACCAGTTGCTCCCTTCCCCTCCCCTCACCACTTCACCCCCCACCCCCCCTCCAAATTGCTCTCACCACATTTTTATGAAACATATGGGCCTAATTCAGGCTGAAGACTAAAAAAGTTTGCACAGTGCCGGTTAAAAATTATGGCTTCTTATAATGAAATCTTTGTCAATGGAAACTTGAAATAGCAGCCTGGCTTGTGACTTATGGGGAGACTGATGGTGGAAATCAATTAATCATCCCATTTCCCAAAATCTGAACAGGAGGGTACACTTGAATCAGAAAGGGCCTCTGGTTTATGAGCTACTTGGACAGCTTCAAGACTTTCATTGAAAACCCCAAGAGCATGAATGGAAACAAAAATGTTAAAGAGTGAATATTTTTCTTTGGGAAGAACAGGAATAGGGATGTTCTGTTGAGGAACACTTGTTTGTATTTGGTGGGGGTGGTGGAGGCTCTTGTTGCTCTAGAGGCACTTTGCAATCTTGAGCAATAGGCTTTTAATTTTTTAATGAAGGTCCACTGGGTAATTTAATTGAGGTATTCTAATTGTTACACAGTGCTTAGTCAGCAGGGAGCAGTACTCTGTCTTTACCTGTGCTCGGCCAGTTTGGTGATGCACACCACCTCTGTGGCTGGAACTCCTGCAGCTGCTTAATGTGAAACCAAAAATAGTTGTGGAAAACATGGAATCTCCTTCAGGAATGTGTGAGATGTTATGTATCTGGGACCTTGGCGAGGCATGGGGTAAATTTATATGAGGTCCAGACCCAGAATGGAATCCACCATTTCAGTAGCCTGCTTATATCATTATAATGCTCCACACTGGCTTATTAAAAGAAACCCTAACATGATCAGAGAAATACATGTAATGGATTTTTGGGTTCAAAGGGTGAACTCAGGTACTGGGGGGACAGGGGCATTGGTTCAGACAGATTTGGAAGAAGGACCCAGAGGATCACTCTGGGTTATCCTACAATGTTTCACTTGACCCACTATGACATGTTTTGCTTTCTCTGGAATTGCTTAATTAATTTTCCCTTCTCTTTATACATCACAACTTGGAAAGCCTGGTTTGAATAATTTTAAAAATTAAGCCATCCACACACCCTAAACAAAAACAAACAAACAAACAAAAACCAAGCAAAAACAACCCCAAGAAATCATGTAATAGATATACCTAAAGCTAGTCGGGGATGCCCCTGCTTACTGCAGGGGGATTGGACTAGACAACCTCTAGAGGTCCCTTCCAACCCAGTGCATTCTATGATTCTATGATTTCATACTCTGTCTTGCCATAGGAAGGTTTACTCACCCATATGATTATGCTGTGGTGGTCCAAACTAATGTGAAGCTATTTCATTATTCTCTTTCAGAATGTCCCAAAATTTTTGGATCTGCTGCAGAGGAGTTCAGTCCCCTCAACTTTGCTTTAAAGTTGAACATCTGCCCTCAAGTCTCCACTTATTCATCAGAAGCAAGGGAGACAACTGGTGCAGTCAGGAGTAGGAAGGAGCAAGGAACTGGAGGAGCAGTGGAGCAAAGGAGCCTGAGGAAATCTCACTGTTTGGCACAAGGAGGATTTCCTTTGTCATCCCGCTTGCTTCCTGCCAGTAGATTGACTTTAATGAATAATGCGAGATGAATGATAATTCTGGTTTCTGCCTGGACTGGGAACAGCTGACAAAGCGTTTAATGGAAGCTGACAGTTAAGTACCCAGCCACAGCAGTGAAGTGTCAGACAAAGCATATGAAAATAAACAGCCCAAATGAAAGCTATTTCTGAGCAGATTGCTGGCGCACTTTCCCAACCCCAGGCAGGTTATCTGAGATGGTAATTACTGCCAAAAAATTCCTCCTCCTCCTTTTTTTTTCTTCTTTTTTTTTTAATATACCTTATGAGAATTACCTCAAGGGACCACAGAGCATATTTATGGCTACGCTTAACTTCAAAATAAGCAAAATCAATACCAGAAAAAGCAGAGCTGTTTTATGGAGCTTGTACTAAGTTTGTTTGCATGTTTGAAAAAGTTGGTTGCTTAATAGCAGCTCATATATAGTATCTGATTATATACATATATATGTGTATTTATATATTTGAATGTAGAGACTGGGGTTAGCTCAAGGCTTGAAGGAAGCTACAGTGCCCAGTTGTCAACTGCTTTTCTATAAAAGCCTTAACCAAAATGATCTGGGGACACGACCCCTCCAAAAGGGTCAGTATGAACTGTACAGCCAAGATTCCCATCCAGTATTTATGCAGTAAAAGTCTTACCATCTTGAGCTGTGCTTTGACATCTCTTCTTTTGCCCACAGTGCATGTTAGTTCTGCTTGCGTTGCTTTCAATTTTGCGGAACACTTAATCAAAGCTGATGCAGGTGATTGAATGTTGCCTCATGGTCAAAAATAGGTTTGTTGGCTTTGTGGCTGGGAGGGACTGCTATGATCATCTTTTCTGACATCCTGCATATAACACAAGCATAGGGTAAGTACTATTATATGAGAATTAATGTACACAACACCTTTATTTATTAGCTTTCTACCTCATTTATTAGCTTAGCTGTGGAAGCAGGTGACTGAGAGTCAGCAATCCTGGTTCTATTCTTGGCCAAAATGGGCTGTAAACTGATTATAATAATATTTCCCTATCTGTGATGCTTAACTGATTCCTGTGCAGAAAAGGCAACAAGCTTGCGGTGACTTAACAGTTACTGAAAAGAATAATCCTGTTACACACACACAAAATCTAAATACCAAACCAAATCCCCTCCCCAAATCCAGGCTTAAAAAATGATTAAAAAAAAAATACTTGAAATTCTGAAATTTTAGCTGCATAAAGCCTGAATGGTTTTAAACACTGAAGTATGCATTTTCTGCTTTCAGTCTTGACCCTGAACCCACATCCTTCTGTTCCATTGCTGTGATTCATCTCTAGATGCAAGGACTGCATAATTCATCACAGATCTTTACCATAGATGTAATTACAGTATAGCCTGACCAGCATGAAGCCTTCTCTAAGGTGAACACAAGTGTCTGGTGCTGCTCTGGTGTGGTTTGAAAGGTGGCAACTACATGTTTTGTGGTGAGATCTGCAATGGAAAAAAAACATCAGAGAACATCACTGAAATATGTAAGGAGCCAGTAAAAGAACAAGTTGTGACACCACATTTTTGACACCATTTGTGCTGGCTAGTGGACTGAAAGCAAGAGGAGGAGCCATATATAAGCTATCTGTATTTTTTCCCATTTGCTTTGGAAATTAATAGGGCATATGGAATTGCAGTTCTCTGGTTCACTGTAAAAGTCGGGAACAAATGGCTCTAGATCTATGGACATTAGAGGAGTATTAACTGTGATTCTGTGTCTATGAACTCATTTGTAATGTTCTAAGGTGTTTTATTATGGTTAATTTTGGTAGTTTGATCTTTGAAAGCTTAACTTTCTCTAAGCTTTTTTTAGGGGGGATTTCCTAGAGAAGAAAGGCTACTAAACTCAGCACTGTTCATACCTTAGACCCTTCAGTTCACTCTCTAGTCCCTCTGCATACAAAAAATTCCTACAGGAGCTAAAGCTGTTAAAGGTAAAGTCTTTAAATGATAAGAAGATCATTTACCCTGACTTTTGGGAAGTCTGAAGGCCTTGAATTACATCCAGATCTCCTGTATTGAGCCCAATATCTTGTGTTTCACTAAATCAGGTGTTCTAGGAAGACATCCTCTTTTCATTTGAAGACATTTGAAGACTTCCCTTTGGTAGTTTGTTACAGTGGTTAACCACAACCACTGTTAGAAATTTGTACCTTATTTCTAATTGGAATTTCCCTGACTTTCAGGTCTTGTTGTGTTTTTCCATTTTTGACTACTGAGATTTTCAGTACCTGGTATTTCTTCAAAGGTATTAATGTGCTGCAATCATATAATCTCTTTCAGGCTCTTTGTCACTGAGCTCAACAGCTTGGGCACTTAGGGTAGAATTCACTCCAAATGGATTGGTTCTTTGACATCTAGCATTGAAGGCATCTCAGTGTTTGTCTTGGATTTTCTTCAAAACTTCAGATGCATATATGCTCAGAAGTGCTTGTTCTGGCATGTGGCACAATGCCAGGTTTAAGCAGTGGGATTTCTATACTCTGCTGGAGAAGTCCAAAATAGTTAAATATGAGATTAGTGCCCATCTTTGGCATAGCAGTTTACAAGATAGAGTGCATACCTTGAAAATGGAAAACCTAGATGATTGGCTTGAGGAATCTAAACTTCATCTCCCGTGTCCTGGGAAAATCTCTAAGCATCAGGCTACGGAGGAGCTCAAGTATAAATGTTCTTATCTTGAATGTTCAAGTATTAATGTTCCTCCCCTTAACAAAGGGAGCATTGTATGGAAGAGAATAATCAGAGCAGACTATGCTAAGCACACACTGACACATGCCCAGATTACTTTTCCAAAATCCAACAATTTATGGATGAAGAAGTTGCTGTCTTTTTTTGTTGTTTTGGGTTTTTTTTTTAAGTTGTCCAATCTCTTCTTGATGTGACCTTCAGCATCCACAGCATGCTGTTGACAAGCCCTAGAGCTTAGTTGTATGTCCTCCAGTAAAAACACTTCCTCTTCTTTCTTTTTTTTTCAGGTTTGCCAACTACAAACTTTGGTATTCCATTATATAGGAACAATTAAGCCCATTCATTTTCTCCATGTCACTCATTTTATACAACTGTGCAATGCACACACTCTTCAAGTATGTAATGGATTTATATTACTCTTATAATAATGCTTCTCTGCTCCTAGAAATTCCTAACATTCAATTTACATTTTTTTTTAGATCACTTAAGAATTCAGCAGTCACCTGAGCTGTCTAATGACATTAATTGATCTTGTTTCTGAATGGTAATGGCCAGCTCCAAGCCATCATCTAACACACGATGTTAGAACAATTTTTATCCTGTGTGCATCACTGCCTTTATCTGTGTTCAGTTTCATTTGCTAATTTAACACCAAATCTCTCAACATAAAGAAATCTTTCTGCAGTTCTTCACAAACATGCTTGCCCATTCTGAAATACTTTTTCATCAGTGAATGTGTCCAACTCACTATTAATTTCCTTTTCAAGAGCATATATGAATTTTCTGCCTTCTCAGGTCTCTATGATACTCACTGGTTACCCTCCTTCCCAGTGAAAATTCCTACCATTTCCTCATATCCATTGTCCATTCCCCCTACCATTATCCAGCATTTGTCTGATCATTTCCCTAAAACCCTTGGGCTGAGAAGGGCCCCCAGCTGTCTCTGGGAGTTTTTCATACTCTACTGCTGCTTGCCCAGAGCAAAACTCAGCAGTTGTGCCTTACACTTCCTCCCAGGTGTCTCTGCTGAAAGTGGGAAAGCTTGGCACTTAGCTTAAGCAAAGTGCTTAAATTCCTGATGTCACTGGTAGACAAAGGCATAGAAGGCAACCAAACTGGATAACTCCTTGCAGGTGCTCAGTATCATGTAGCTCTTTCCATCTCAACCGCATCTGAGATTGAGGCCATGATGAGGGCATTCACCATCACTCCCTGCCCAGAAGGAAAACACCTGCAATTCTTGTAGGCAGTATCTTAATGAAGCTTTTACCTGCAGCAGAAGACAATCCCCATTTGCAAATTGCAAATATGTTCTGTATTCTTTGTTCCTCAACCTGTGCATTCATAGTCAGCTCCAGTTTGAGCATTTTCCCTGAAATGACCTGGTTCATTGAGTAATTTATTGGTTATGCTCCTGTTCTCCTCTTAGTTAACCCTCCACTGATTCTTAAATATGTTCTTACTAGCAATGCTATTCCTCCCCCACCCCCCCAGTGCTTACTGACAGAAATGCTGAAATGTACCAAACCTTGGAGCCCTCCCTACAGAGCCTCAGTGGGTCCTCCCATACAGTGATGACTCCTTAATGACCCCATTCCTGGTGCTGTCAGTCAGCCAGTCCCTAGGTCACTCTCTTTATGCTCTACTGATATTGCATTGTGCTAATCTTAAATCAGAATTTCAGTTCTGTGCCCTCAGGAACACAGCACATTCTAGCTCTGCTTTGGCATTGATTTATTTCTGCCAACTCCCACTTCTCCTGTCTACACCTATTGCCTTAAAGATTTTGCTGTTTTAACCTGAAGTCAATATTCTCCTGTCCCTTCCCACAGTGATGACATACACATTGATAAAGCTGGATCCTATTTACATGCATACCCCTTTAAAATGTGCAAGCTTTGACACTGATGCCTGCAGTTAGGCTTGTTCATACTACTGGAAAAGCAGAAAGAGGCCATAGTGCAAATGTACATCAGGTCTTAGAACTTTTTGCCTCAGGTTGTATTACAGTCAAGCGAGTCAGAGACGTGGGAACTGGTAACTTTTTTCACTGGGGAGCTTTGTTAGTGACCTGCACAACAAGCCAGAAAACTGTTATTACTTGAAATGTTAAATTAAAGGAAAAAAACAATTGCTCTCTTTCTCATTTCCCTGAACTGGGCCACATGCTTCCCTGGAGGAAAATTATTGTTGAAATATGTTGACTACAAAATTTTCTGTTAATCTGAATATTTCTCTCTTGCTCTGAGCTGTGGGATGTAGGCAGAAACCTGTCCCATCTGTTCTGGAGTCCTCTGTGCAAGCTGCAAGCATGACCCTGCTGGAGACAATGGATGGCCTAACACACTGCCCTTACTTCTGCATGACTGAAGGAGTAGGGCAGGTTACAGCAGAGAGCAGAAAATGGTACACAAGATCGTGTGTTTGGCCTGGTGCTGCCCATGGGATCACACTGGTGAGTACCCTATTGTAGCATCAGTTCCATAGGTAGGATGTGACCACAAAGCTAACATCCTACCTGTGAATTTTGGGCGCTCTCACTGATATTGGGCATGCTGTGGCCTGATGATCCTTGTCATTACCAAACTCATTTAAGATCCACTTGAAGAAGATTTCTTCTTCAAATGAAGTGTGCCAAGAACAATCTCACAAGTGTTAATTCTGGTCTTGGCATTCATCCCTGAAGTGTTTAAAGTGTCCTTGTAAGAGCATTGCCTTTTCTGCAGCATATTTTGCTTCTAGATTTTAAAGCAGTCTTGATGCATTTACCATGAATCCCTAGAAATACGACAAATACAACACAAAACTTGTTGGAAGCAAGAACTCATTGGAAGAAAGTTTTACATATGTGTGCAGTCTTCTTTGTCTAAGCACAAGGGCTGCAATGTCAGCACTAACAAGCCCTCAGTGTCTATCATATTTGGTGTAAATGAGAATTGTGTCAAAGAGCAGAATGGAAGAAATATGCTAATTTGAAAAATCTGGAGATTTTTATGGGAAAAAAGATTTCAAAGAAGCTTGTTGGGAAAAGAGTGGATATTTATGTGAACTTTTTGTTTATATGAAAGTCTTAACTCTTTCCACTAGTTCCATTATGTGGGCATCAATACATAGCAACCTAAGCCCTCCTTTTTTTTTTTCTTTTTTCTGATATCTCTGTTCAATTTCAGTCCAGAATTGTGTCCAGCATGACTTGGTGTCCTGTAAATCCAAAAGAGAAGAAAACAGGTTCAAACTGACCAGTGAGAGAGTGCGCTCATTTTGCTTTTTTCTTGTGCACACTTTCCAGCTTTTTTGTACTTTTCCAAGGAATTCTGTCTAGAAGGCATGCCTCAGTTAAAAAAAAAAATAGGAATAAACACAGATTTCTACTGTGAGATAATGAGATCTTCTGTTTAGTTCTCTATTCTTTTTCTAATAATCCCTTGTGCTTTATCAGCCTTTTTGATGACAGTTGAGCACTGGGTAAATGTTGTCAGAGAGCTAGCCACAAAATCCAGTATCTCTATGAACAGTCATAGCTAATTAATAGTATGATAACACACGCATAATTAGGGCTATTTTTGTCACATATTCATTCATTTGTACCTACCAACAATGAATTTCTTTCAGCACCATGAGATCTCATCAACAATGAGTATCACTCAGTGTCATGAGATCCTGATGAGACCCTCGCATCTCTAAACTCTGTTATTTCATGAGTCACTGTTTCCCAGACTTTATGAATATGTCGAACAACACTCATCTTCATGTGACCTCCATCTATTACACAAATGGACTCTTAATTCTGTAGCTTTTTAGCTGGTTGTTCAGGGCAAAGACAATATCTCACTTTCTTTTTAAGCCTTTTGTAATCTAAGTACATTGCATTAATCAATAATAATATCTCATTGTTTCCTTCAATACATTTTACAAGCTATGTGAACTGTCACTTCCTTCTGCATATCAGGGTTCAGCCTCATGACTGGGAAATTACGAGAAGAACAAAAGTGCTAGGAAGAAGTTCTACATTTCTCAACATACTCTTCTTACTCATGACTAGAATCAGTGCAGGCATAGAATCATAGAATAGTTTGCATTCAAAAGGACCTTTAAAGGTCATCTAGGCCAACACCCCTTTAATGAACTGTGACATCTTTAAAAAGATCAGGCTGCTCAGAGCCCCATCCAGACTGACCCTGAGTGTTTCCTTGATGGCTATCTGCCATCTCTTTGGGCAACCTGTGCCAGTGTTTCACCACACTCATTGTCAAAAAGGTCATCCTTCCAGCTAGTCTAAATCTCTCAGCTTTTAGTTTAAAACCATCACCTCTTGTCCTGTCACAACAGACCCTACTAAAAAGATTGTCTGTTAGAGGGTGCTGCACTTTGGCCACAACAACCCCATGCAGTGCTACAGGCTGGGGTCAGAGTGGCCGGAGAGCAGCCAGGCAGAAAGGGACCTGGGGGTAGTGGTTGACAGCTGGCTGAACATGAGCCAGCAGTGTGCCCAGGTGGCCAAGAAGGCCAATGGCATCCTGGTCTGCATCAGAAATAGTGTGGCCAGGAGGAGCAGGGAAGTCATTCTGCCCTTGTACTCAGCACTAGTTAGGCCACACCTTGAGTTCTGTGTCCAGTTTTGGGGCCCTCTATTTAAGAAGGACACTGAGATGCTGGAAGGTGTCCAGAGAAGGGCAATGAGGCTGCTGAGAGGTCTCAAGCACAAGCCCTATGAGGGAGCTGGGATTGTTTAGCCTGGAGAAGAGGAGGCTCAGGGGAGACCTTCTTGCTGTCTACAACTCCCTGAAGTGAGGTTGTAGCCAGGAGGGAGTTGGTCTCTTCTCCCAGGCACCCAGCACCATAACAAGAGGACACAGTCTCAAGCTGTGCCAGGGGAAGTTTAGGCTCGAGGTGAGGAGAAAGTTCTTCACAGAAAGCATAATTGGCCATTGGAATGGGCTGCCCAGGGAGGTGGTGGAGTCACCATCCCTGGAGGTGTTAAAAAAATGATTGGACATGGCACTTGGAGTCATGGTTTAGTTAGTTAGGAGGTGTTAGGTATTGGCAATAGGTTGGACTTGATGACCTCTGAGGTCTTTTCCAACTTTATTGATTCTATGATTCTTACAGGCACTTTTAAGTACTGAAAGGCTGCAAAAAGGTCTCCCTGGAGCCTTCTCTTCTCCATGCTGAACAAACCCAACTCTCTCAACCTGTCCTCACAGGAGAGTTGCTCCATCCCTCTGATCATTTTGTGACCCTCCTCTGGATATGCTCCAACAGATCTATGTCTTTCTTGTCCTGAGGACTCCAGCACTGGATACATTATTCCGTGTGAAGTCTTACCAGAGTGAAGTATCAAATTGGTTTGGGTATCACAGCCACACCATGCCACAGCCTAAAAATATCAAAATTCAGGAAGTGGGAGTGTGAAGTAAAAAGGTAAAACTAAAAACAAACCCAAAAAACCTAACCAACCAACCCCCCCCCCCCCAAAAAAAAGTAGAAAAATCCTCTAAAATGAAGTCTTTTAATAAGAATAGGCAGCACATGGTTTGACAGTAAAATATTCATGCACACTGGGCAAAAAAATGCACAAGTGAAACAAAAGGTAGGGTTTGGGTGTGATTTAAGACAGATCCTCAAGTAGATGTCAGGCCGTGTCCTGGATAAGGTAGCCTCTTGCTAGCAAGCGCTAAGAGTAATGGCACAGGCAGAGCTAAAGGATAGAGCAGCCATGCATAAGTTATTTCTTTTAATATGTCACTGGAATTCCTAAAGGAAAGCTGGCGCTTTTTAAATAGTTTTATTTCATTTTGTTTCTCATTTATTTCTAGGCACACTGGTTATGCAACAGACTGGTGTGGAGTGGAAAGACTCTCTTGTGCTCAGCCCAGACTAATCCAAGTGCTGTGCTCTTCCTCTTTGCAGAAACACTAGAGGAGTTTCTATTCTCTGTTGTGTAGTCAGTGAATTCTCTGTGGAGATCTCCATCTATCTGGCAGGTCACATTACAGCTCTGCTCTTGTAACTGATCTGTCTGTTGGTTTCTACAGAAGAAGTGTTGTTGATGAATTACTGCACATGGCACTGAGAGTTATGTTGCAGAGTTGTTACTTTTCAGCTAGGGAGCTTTCCTGGGAACATTCCGTGATGTGCTGGACAGCTAAAGAGTTTCAAGCAAAATGTAGCATATAGCCACCATAACTCATTGTGACCAATAAACAGAGGGAGGAAAATGGATAGAAAAGCTGAAGATCAAAGATGCCAGCAGGACATGCGTATCTGTGATTAGTGATGAATTTTACTACATTAGAAAAAGCTGTCTGACTAGAAAAGATGCTAGACCTCCTGGCAAGGCATAGAAATAAGCCCCAAAAGTCAACATGTTATGACAATTGCAGTTTCCCTCAATGTGAGACAGCACTGGTTGTGCTGCCAAATGCCAGCTGAACAGATTTATTTTCTCTGAGACCACTTTTCCTTTACATCAAAGTCCCATGAGGTGTAGTTATAAGCACAATTGGTAGCATTGCCCTGGAGTAGGTCTATAGTACAGCTGGGCAGAAAACAATTTCGCTGTTCTGTTAACAGTTGATATACTACAGTACAGCCCCCCCCCCAGCACACAGATACCAACAGCCAAGCATTTAAAAAACACAAACCCTAAACTTTGAGAAAATTAAACTCATATTTTAAAGTGTGAGTTGTATCAAATGAAGCATCTGGTGCCACTAATAATGAAACTTTTCATATTAACAGTTAAGATATTTTTCCAATTCACTTAGTCTAATTTTCTCAAAAGAATAATTTTTAACTTTAACCTTTTTTTTTCTGTTATATCACAATATGATATTTCAGTAATTTCTTTTTCTTTTTTTTTTCAACATATGTTGAGTCTGGAGATTAGCTGAAACCACTGTTTTTCTGTAATGTTTTGGTTGCTAGGAATTGTGTTTTTCCTGTGAAAAACGATCAAGAAATTCCCAACCAGCTCTAGTGTTTATGCTAAAATGATTCACAGTAATGTCCTGTGGAATCTTAGAGCAAAGACAGCATCAACAAATGTTCAGCATTGCAGATAAAGGCTGAATGATGAAATATAGACCCATCCTTATTCAATCCATTTGTACAACGCTTTCTGAAAAACAGGGACATTGGAAAAGAGGATCACTAGCTTTTCAGAAGATGGCAGAAAAAAGATAACATCATGCATGGAAACATGACTAGGTCCAATTTTTGAGATACTGCTTGTCTCCTGTCATTTGAAAGTATCTAGTGGAGGGTAATGAGGACAGTGGCCTTTTCATTAAAATAGGAAGGGAGGAAAGTCTCCCACCCTACTGAATAGTTTAGGAGATGTGTTAACCCAAGCTAGAGGAGTAACAAGATTTGTCTCTGATTCTCATCTTACATAAACTGTAATGATGAATATTAATTTTTGAGCTTGGATTCAGCCAGTTTAGAGAGCAATTATCCGTCCATGTTCTATAATTCAGTTATGAACTGTTCTCCAAACTCTCCTCCCATTGAAATCTGAGTTTCTGTGTATTTGGATTACAAAGTCCATTTCTGCTCTTGCCATGTTGTTGTTGCCTCACACAGCAAACATCCAAGAAGTTGAAGGTACTGGGAAAAGGAAGTTGATCCAATGTATTAAGACAGGAAGCATGTAAGCAGATGATCTATTAATACAACATTTATTAATACCCTTCTCACACACAGGAACCAAAATGCACAAGGCTTACTTTGAAACTGGGACTCTCTCCCATGCATTGAAACAAGTTTCCAGCAAAATGCAGGTGCATGCCATATGAGCAGAAGAAACCCTGGGACCATGAGCAAGCAATTTGATGACTGCTGTGTGCTTAGTGCCCAGAGTAGATTCATGTCAAGGTGACACTTCCCTGGCTCAGGTCTCCCCTTGTCTCTTACTGAAGAGCTGTAGATACATTACTCTTGAAGGCTTGTTTTCTTACTTTTTAATGCCTGATAGATGTTGTTCCTAAACACTTTTGCAGGTGATTACTATGGGGAATTAGTAAGCTTCTTATTCACACCTTTCTGTCCAGCCCCTCTTGACTTGCATAATTCATTAAGCCAGAGGAAATGAGGGATCTCACAAAGCATGATGAGGCCCCGGTCAGCCCCAGAGGGGCTCTTCAATAGTTTAATTTAATGATCTTTGTGGGAAATCCTTGTATAGATGTAAAGTATTTTGATTCCCCTTCCCGTTCTTTCCTGTTAATAGGTGGTTGTGCCACAGAGACATTTCTTAAGAGGACTATTAATGTGAAGTATGAGCTTTGGTGCCTGTTGTCAGGCTAGCTAACTAAGGTGAGACATCAGACTTAGTTTCCCAAATAGGGTACCTAAAGTTTCATGGGTTTCAAGCATTATAAATTTTGCTTTCTAGCACTGGTGATGTTTGAATCCCTGCCTGCAAACACCCATGTTCAATGTGTCCCTTTGCAGAGGGGCTCACTGTTAAAGGAAAATACAGATGTCCAAAAGGCCCTGTACCTGTAGCCTTTGGGCATGCCAAGTTCTAAGAAGTTTCTTCACACTTCCCCAAAGTGGACTTTGTTCAAGATATGAATGAAGGAGCAAAGCTTTCTAGCTAAATGACTTGGGTCCAGTGACACTGCTTCAAGGTATGACATCAAACTCTTAAGTAAAGTCCACACTACAGAAATGCACATTGCAAAGGAGCATTCCTGGGTACTTTAATGTGTTTTTGATCCTCAGAGCAGTCCCTTTCAGACTTTTGGCCTTGGCTTACTAGCATCCCTCCAAACAGTTTCCAGGCACAGCTGGGCAGACAGCACAGCCAGGGACCATTCCCAGCTGGCAGCTTGGGTGTAGCCTCCCTGTTTTGGAAAGCAGGAGAGTTTAATGAATGGATGCAAGCATTTCTGTGCCAGCTGGCCTCCAAGCCAGAAAGTGGTCGCGGCCGTGTTTAATTTTCTGAAACAGATATAGCCTTGGGTCTCCTTCTTATCTCTGCCGTTGACTTCCTGGGTAGTGAGGGCTTGGCTGTTTACCTATAAAAATGACTGTGAAAATGAAGCATGCATGAAAGAATGGTTTCAAAGAGTATTTATTATGAATACCATTCTTTCTAACTTAACAAGTAATTCACAAACTGGTCTTGGCTTCCTTAGATTGACTTAGTGTTCAGAGATATTCACTGATCATTTACAGCACGAAACACTCAGTCTCCAGTTTGTTTTCTTTGCTTCCTTTTGCAGTAGGGGACCAGCCAGCTGAGAGATCTGCTTTTGTTTTCCCTCCGCTTGATTTGATGATTGAAGCTTTTCAAACAGAGCTACAACACACGGCAAATATCCACGATGAATTTCTAGATAAATAAACACTTGGGCTGAGGTTATTTTGGAAGAACGGCAGTCTCAGTGCCTCCAAATGGCAAATAATAGAGTGAACTGAGACCAGACTCTTTTTTTCAGCACTTCCTCTATCCTTCCTGTTAACCCGTACCTCTCTGGTTCATGGTTTTGCTTGGTGTTTCCGAAGCGCTAAGAAAGACACAATTAGGGCCGGTTAATTGTAGAATCATAGAACGGTTTGGGTTGGAAGTGACCTTTAAGGGTCATCTAGTCCATCCTTCCTACAATGAACAAGGACACTTTTAACATGATGACGTTCCTCAGAGTCTTTTTCAACCTGACCTGGAATATTTCCAGGGATGAGGCATCTATTACCTCACTGGGCAGTTAAGAGTCTCTCCAGGTCCTCACTGAGAAAAAAGGCTCTTCCCATTGCCATGTTGCCCAGAAGTGGGGTAAGGATTGCTCCTGGTTTGGGTGTATATGGGGTGTGGGCTCAAGGAGGTCAGCCCTTTGCTAGGAGGTCCATGTGAAGAGACAGATGTCTTTGCCAGGCTGGGATGGCTCAAGAGACGTGCTGGAGGCAGACTTGCATGGCCTAAGCATAGCTCTTGACTCTGTCGTTTGCTCATCTGTGGCTTTGCCTTCACTCACTTGTTTCCTTAGATGAGTTCTTCTGCCTGCTTATTTGTGTTAGGAAAATTATCGTTCTTGTATTTCGGTCTGTGTCACTTCCTCTGGGCTTGTTTTGTTATTGCAGAGAGGGATGTCTCTAATGAAGTGGACAGAAGGAGGAGGACTCAGGACTTATTTTTATCCTATACATAGGAAGTTGGCCAGAACAGGGAAAATAGAGCAAAGAGCCCTCGGAGCATTTCCACCCCTCAGGCCTGGAGACAGTAATCCCCTCAGACCTTGCTCAAATGTTCCAGTGCTGCCGAGGACAACTTTCTCTGCAGTTTTACTTGTTTGGTTTTGAAACAAAAAGTGCACATTGCTTCCTGCCACAGGGACAGGGCTTGGTGCCCTGCCATTGCTACTATCCAAGTTTCATTTATTAATGAGAAAAAAAAAAAAAAAGAGGGATTTGTATATGTGCCTTGATAGTTTGATAATACCTAGAGGCCCTGATTGAGCTGGCACTGGCATTACACATTTCTGAAGAGAGATGAGAGCTGATCCAAGGAGCCTCAAACCCAAACTGAACAGACAGGCTCAGAGCAGCAACACAGGGAAGAACTGCAGAAGAAAACATAATGGTTGTCCTGCTACCACAGAGAAGTGTAAGGAATAGGATGATACCAGACTTTGTGGTTCCATAGTGGCTCATGAGACCATGCTGATGCCCTAGAACTTTTGGGGAAACCAAGATGTGTTTTATGATTACATGTTTAGCTTCATTCACCTTTTTCTTTTCTTTTCTTTTCTTTTTTTCTTTCCTGTGGTGATGTCCAAAGAGAGAAGCAATAGAACAGACAGCCAATGCTCTCCCACACAGCTTTCCCAGCACAGACCATCATCACAACTGGGCATCTTCCTCCTCTGCCGCAGGTCCTGTAACACAGCTGGGCTTCAAAAGAAAATGCTGTACTCCCACGTGCTTCAAAGACAAAACAGGAGTCACAGAATAATTACTCCCACTCACAAGACGAAGGGAAATCCTCTTCTAATGGGGGATCATCCTGTTAAAATGAGGATGTCTGGCTATTTATGAGTTGCTGCTTTAAACCCTCTCCCCCCTACTGAAGAAACACAGCAGACAGCAAAGCTGGAGGCAGGTACGAGAGCTGATGCTGGCAGTACTTAAAATATAGTGGGAGAGATGGGAAAACTTCTTCTTACTGTCCTCATTAGCATGACTTATCAAACAGAGGTTGCCATGCATGGGGAATGGACAAAATGGAAAATAAAGCTTAAATGAATAGCTTTTTTAAGACCAAAAAGCATCATTGGGTAATTTTGTCTGAATTCCTGCGTAAGTGATACCAGGGATAGACATTTTCAAGTAAAGAAAAGATGGATTTAATGGGAAGGTGTTATTAATGTGATATTTTTGCAGAAATAATTTTAACAAGAAAATTTTGAATGTGTTTTTTTTTTTTGCAAAATCCAATTATCTGCTCTTGATTTGCTTCCATTTTCATTTTCTTCTATAAATGTTCTGTAAACCCCGAAGACTGCATCCTTTGTAGGGCGTAGACTTCTATCTGTACATATTTTTCCTGTCACTGAGTCCAACTTCAAAAAGAATATTCACAGTCTAGGGCAAAGAAATTGTTGCATTTTAACAATGTGGAACTCTCAAATTAAACAGGGTAAAAATTAATATCTCTGCATCAGTTTTGTTATTATCTCTGACATTTATATATATATAATTTTAATATTTTTTTATATATATATATATATAAAATTTATATATAACTAATTTCATTTGTGTTAGCCTCAGCCTAAGTCTTAGCAGTAGTAATGCCTCTTAATCTCAAAATATCTTAACATCTTGTTGTCTGGTATGGCAGTAAGACAGGTTGACCTCCCAGGAATCAAGGCAAAACAGAGTTTCAGCAGCAGGTCTTCTGTCACACATAGAAATTGGATGGTAAACAAACTTGCATTAAGAACCAGAATTAGGAAGGCAATGAATAATTTATACTGGGTTTTAATTGGAAAAATCCCATCTCAGGACCCACAGAGAAGCAGAAGGAAAAGACAGCCCTAACCACAGACCTTGGTGTGAACAATGCAGTGTGGGACAGTCCTGGAGGAACGCTCAGAAGCAGAACACTACCATAGCTGCTTCTATGCATACAAACCTAAGCTAGTCCATGTCCAGTTTAGATTACTCAGACCCATTCATATTTCTAAGAAAGCATCACACCCTGTGAGAGCTCAGGCTCACCCAGAACAGTTGGGTTTTTTTTTAGAGAGAAGGTCATGGGTTTAATCTAGACTGAGTCCATCTGTCTCAGAAGATTTTTCAAAAGCATCACTGAGATTTGAATTTACACTGGGATGTATACCACAGGCCATTAACTGGACAGATTTCTTGATGCTAAAGGGGGAAGAGGGTAATGGTGAATTATATAGCCACATCCTTCTTGGTGGCTATAAATTTGGATAAACCTCCTCCCCTAGTGCACTGGATTCTCACATGTCTCCTCGGGCTGTTTCCCTCTCAGTTGTGAAATATATTACAGTAGCCAAATTGCCAAAGGATGAATGACCTCAATAAATTCACTCATTCTGCTCTAAGAGAAGATACCATGCTGTGGAGAGCAGTGGGAGAATGCAATTATTCCCATTGTGTGTCAATTTTATTGGCAGGTGATTTTTTTTCCTCCTTTGGTTGGCCCCCATTTGAATGTTTCCATTCTGCTTCCCACTGTAAATGCCTTTTCCAATTATGGTATTTTAGCTCACATCAATGAAATCTGTATGGGGGAAGAGAATAAAGCAAGGCACGTCCTCAGCTGGTTGATATCTTCCTTGCTCAACATTTCATGAGGTCTCTCTGCTGCTTGATCCAGCCCAGGATACATGCAGCAGTGCTGTGAGCACTGAACATAATCCTGCTGTGTTTTTTGTAGACATACTTGCTGTGCTGGTTCTGTATGGGAGAAATCCTCCTCCAAGTCATTAGAGGAATTGATGAATTTTGTTGTTTCTTATTTTGTGCAGCATGTACTTACAGAAGTATCCCTCAAACAGAACAAAATGAAGCATTTCTTTCAAGGGAACAGAGAAGAATTTTTACACAAATATTAAATCAGCCTATCTTCATCTAAAATTCAGCAAAAGTACAGGCCCAGCGTTTCATTTTCCTAGTAACTCAGTGCTCTAAGAAAAGAGCCCTGAGACAAAGGTATCTGAGAAGCTGCCAACAGCAGCAAAAGAAGGTCAAACCTCACTGGGCATAATGTCCTAAGCTCCCTAGGGAAAGCTTCAGAATGGCAGAAGAGGCAGAAAGCAGCTGAGAAAATCCCTACATAAATCCCTAAGTGTGGTAGTTTCTACAAAACCTTGTCAATGCTGATCTAGCTTCTCTTCCAACCGAGAAAACAAACAGAAGGGACTAAAGCTTTGTTTCAGCATTCCTGGAGACAGCTCCAACCTTTCCAAGGATACAGATGCGCAAATCTGGTGCTGCCTGAGAAGAGCAGAGGTGCAATTTCCAAAAAAAAAAAAGTGACAATTGTTTAAAAAAACACCTGATAATCAAAACTAAATTCATTAATTTTATAATCAGCTCCTAGGCAGCCAAAAACCCAACCCAAACCAAACCAACCAAGAAAAAACCCAAACCCAACAAAAATGGGCAGCATCTGTAATAAATCATCATTGCTCTGTTTCTATGACAGGCAAATCACCACCACATCTGAAACTGACTCAGTTATAACAAAATAAAACATGGGCATCCACGTGAACTATTTGTGGAGTCTTCCCCTGCAGCAGCTGGAGTGAGACTAATGGGGAATCATCTGCCACAATGCCCCAAGTGGTCCAAATACCAAAATGATGCAATCAAGAGCCATCACCATAGGAGCTAGAAATATCCAAGGTCAAGCTGAATGGGGCTTTGAGCAACCTGATCTAGTTGGAGATGTCCATACTCATTGCAGGAACAATTGGGCTAGATGACCTTTAAAGGTCCCTTCCAAACCAAAGTGTTCTATGATTCAATGATCTTGGAGATCTGAGAGTAATGAATGGCTTGAGAAGGAGCTTACTGATGGCTTTCATTCCACCACTGCATACTAGGATAGGACCTATGCTGTTTGTTTGCTCTCCAGCCAGTGATCCAGATTGTGTGGTAAGTCCCATGCCAGCTGAAGAGCCTCAGTTAGAGCTTGAGAGTCATCCTTGAGGCTTGAGAAACAGTCTCATCAACGCAGCTCAGACAGTATGGGGACAATAACTCTTCTTCAAGCAAGCTGTTTTTAGTGGTGAGAGAAAAGCATACATAAAGGCTACTCCATAAAAAACTACTCAGAATAATTTCTCCATGACTCAGCACCAAGTCCAGGGTGTTACAATAGCAGAAAGTTCATTCTCTCTGCTTAGCATGAAGATCAAACATAGAGGGAGAGACATTGTCACTGTTAAAAGAGTAGTGGTTTTGCTATACCTTCTCTTTTATGGCATCCAAAGTTTGGGAGAAAACAGGGTACAAAAGTAATAGAAAGCTAAAGCAATTCCTTTAAGGCCAAGTCTTTTCATAATTCCTTTAAAATCTCAGTGACTGCAGTGTTTGCAGAAAAGGATAACATCTATTAGCCAATTTCATCTGATAAAGCTGCAGTGAAGGGAAAAAAAGAGCTTTAAGGCACATGAGCACTTCTTCAAATCTCTGCAGGCTTTGAGATTTCATTGTTTCCTGAAACATAAGCTTTACTAAACACGGTACATTAATGAAAAGGTGTGCAAATGCACCTTTTCAACTCGGGAACAGAATTGCTTCTGTTCCAGAGAGAGCTACCTCTTTGGACCTGAAAAGACAAATAATTCAAGTTTAAACATGTGTAGTTGTTTGTAGGCCCCAAGACATTTTATGGCAAATTTGTTCCAGGTCCTTTTCTCAAGGTCCTCATACAAAGAATGCCTAAGTATCCAGGCCAGGAACAAGAGAAGAGACAGTTACATGCAGTCTGAGGATATGCAGCTAGAGTGACTTTCATATATACATACATACATTCATGTATGTATATATATAAATTAAGAACTCTGAAACTTAAATCCATATGCAATTCTGCAAACAGACAGAAAGCTGAAGGCATTTTGGAAGAAAAAGGTATTACTGCCTGCTGGTGTGAATGTAAACTGCATACAGCTTTAGTATCCTGTGTTTGGGGGGGGGGAGGGGGGGTGTGAGATTTTTCAGCTGGGTAGTTTTTATCTAAATGGAAGTCAGGTGTTTTTCAAAAAGCTTTTCCTTTTAATGCATGAGAAGTATTTTTCCAGCAGAAAAAGACTGGCTTTTCAGCCAGAATGGAAATTTTTCTTTTGATCTGAAATTTTGTTTATTTTAGGAAGGGGGAAACAAACAAACAAACAAACAAACCCAACAACAATAACAACAAAACCAACCATGGAATCATTCTCACTAATAATGCTGGCTTTAGATCAAATGTCATTTTGAGGATTGTTTTTTTTTTTTTCAAATTAAATATACCCTTTGAATCTTTAGTTTTCAAAAGGACCTGCATATTTTTCTTACAGCTTTTAACTGGGAAGGAAGAAAAGACTAAAAGGCACTAAGCAGAATCAACTTTGAAAACATTTCTGGGGAAAAGTAAAAAATAAGCTTATGTTAAAAACAATGATATCTCCAGTAAAAAGTAATTGCCACATTTTGATCAAACAGTAGAACATGTGGCCGCATCTGACAGGGCTGGCAATACTGTGTAGGTGGCTCTAGGGGCTGCACCACACTGGGGAAAAGTTGCACTGTCAACAAAACCAGCCATGGGCTCTTCTCTTCCTACCCTCCCATATGCTGGGCTCATTAATTGAACATCAAATCCACAAATGTGGACATGAAGTCAGGCTATACATGTCTAACTTCTGATATGAGCATCCGACCACCGCTTGCGGGCTGTGTTTGAGAAGAAAGGCCATATCCTGAGGGCTGTAAATCCATTCTTTTTTGATGGAAAACAAATCTCAGCGGGTTTCTTTCTTTTTTACTTTTTTTTTTTTTTTTAATTCCACAAAAGAGTCTTGTATTCTACACTGTGAGCCTCAACTGCAACGGGGAGGGGGGAAGCTGCAAATCTAGCTCAAGTCTTGAAAGATTTCCACTGTCATTGCTAGAACTCTGAGGAGTCAGAGCCCCTCGGTGCCAAGAACAAACACATCATCACTACCACATAATGCAAACATGATGCTCTTGTAATCTGCTGTGGGACACTGGGAATATGCCTCCTGGGAGCAGAAACAGGCAGGGAAAGCCCTGGAAAATTTTTTTGGTGACTAAAACCATGCCTTATTGCAAAGTGTGTAAAGGGCTCTCTCTCCTTTCCAAGTTGACGTCCCACCTGCAATGCGTTGCTGATTTAATAAGGGCTGAAAGGGATTATCAAGTTGTGAAGTTGTTTGAATCCTACTGAGTTGTAATGAATGAAGGTTTTTGTTCAGCTCAGCCTAACTGAATGCTCCTTGAAATGATCATAGCTGGGGGATGGCTGTAAGTGACCGTTTGTTGGGTTTTTTTTTCCTTTTGGTACATGGTTAATACTTGAATGTTACGTAACTAAATGGTGGGTGCTTAAATGCCTTGTTAGTTTTGCAGCATGCTTCTTTCCCTTACTCCTTCACCAACACTTGCTCCAGGCTAAGTCCTTGCAATGTTTATTTCAGTCTGCTTTGGTAACTCAGCATTCAGTGAAAGAAAAAAAAACTCAATATCTTCAACTCCTGTAATTAATGAGCAACAGGAAAGTTTCCTTGCATGTGTCTGCATTCACTTTCCTCCTGTAACTGCCCCGGGTTACCTTACGCTTGGGGAGGTTGTATCAGTTGCAGTTCTGCTTGCAAAACTAATGACATGAAAGATGCTCATTCTCTGCCAATTCCCTGCAAGCCACTTGTGTTCCCTGCTGAGAAGGACAAAGAGTACCATAGGCACGCTGGGGCAAAAGCCTCTTAATCCATCTCATTTGCAACCCAGTAAAAGAGCAGAGCAACTCCACCCAATTAGCAGCCACAAATCCACCTGTCCCTTTCGAGGCAGAGCTGTTAAAGTGACAAGAATTGAAAACTCTCTTCTTCGTTCACCCAATGTTTTTATAAGTATGGCACCTGCATGAGGTGCAGCACATATTCCTTTCCTAAATGGTCTTCTCTCCTTCTTGAAAGGTCAAAACTGCCCTCCCACAGTCCTCTCCTCCCTGTATGGTAGGATTTTCCTTCCTTTCTTTAACCCAATGGCCTGTGCTTGTTTCCTGTCCCTCTATTGCTTCCTGTACACTAGTGAACTTTGTCTTGAGGTGTCCTCTTAGCCATTCTCTGCATCAGTGCTCATGCTAACACATTATACAAACATGAGGAAAAACAGATCAGAAGAAGATGGAGAGTCCCAGATATCCTCTTCATCTAGCAGAGCCTAGCAAGTGCAAGCTTTGTATTTCTGCTCTTACCTGAAATTTATTCCAGCACATGTTATTCACCATTCAAGTGTCTGGAGCAGCTAATTACTAAAGTCCAATCACTTCCTAAACTTCCCCCTTGCTTCAAGAAGATAAACAGCTTCACCATCTGCTCTCTCATATTTCTGGATTTTATCTGTGTATCTCCCATATCTTTTCTCATCATAGCTTTCCACAGCCTCCTTCCATCAGCTGTCCTATTCAGGCAATTTCACGTTTTTTCTTTCTCCCATTCCTGCCTCTGAGCACTTTCTCATTCCTGCAGGTCATGGTTGGGAAGGGCTCTCGGCACGCTTAATCAAGTGGAATATTTACCCCATCCAACTTTAATCTCCTAATTCTGTCCTACTCCTGTTCCTCAGGAATCCAGGAAGATTTGTTTTCTGGCATACAGATGACCCTTCAAATGGTATGGTTATATCACAAAGACATCACCTTCTCCTGTTTCAGATACTGCCTAAGTGCCCATTTCTCCTATGATGTTGTAAGAAATGTGTGCAACAGTTACAGGAAGAAAAAGAGAGTAAGTCAGAAGTTTGTGGTGGAGTTTAATACAGAAAAATATCTAGTTGGAAGGGAGCTCAAGAAGTCTCCTGTCAGTAGGGTCACCCCTGAGGTAAGATTAGGTTACTCAAGGTTTCATATTAGAAAAGCTCTGTGGTTTAGGTGCTCTACTTGGAGGTAGGTGAAGAAGGAGGAAGCATGTGCAGTTCACACTGCAATTCTGTTTCTTGGAAATAGGAAGGTGGAGTGGTATGAGGTAGTTTTCCTGAATGTATATGGTTCACAATGAAGTCCAGGCTTCAGTAGTCTCAAATATATGAGATAATCAGGTGGAAATAGTCACTATTGGGGGTGTTACTTGACTGCCATCAGAGCTGGCCTGAAGGTGTCTGTGTTTCATTCCAGGACCAGCTGCACTGTGAAGTCAGAGGTAACATCAACTAAGATTAACTGAGCTTTTCTTGACATTTATGTGCATGGAGAGGTCCCATTTTATAGTAAACTGGTTTCTTAGCAGCCAGTTCTCCCCTCCCCCATGAGTTCCCGAATCATGTTTACCAGCTGGGGAAAACATGACAGTGAAAAGAGATCTGCTTTGAGCATTAAACTTCATTGCTGAAAGACTAGAAACTACTGTTTGGCTTGCCAAGGCTTTAATTGTCAACTTATGTAAGAAAGGCTCTTATTTAGTCTCTGTTTGCGTTCACCAGGGGGTTCATAAAACAATTATAAAAGTCTAGTGATAATCTTCGTTCAGCCTTTATACTCCAGTCAGCCTAAAATATCAATCCAGTAAATGATTGCTCATATGTGAGGTCACTGAGCCACTGACTTGTCTTTCTGACTCTCTGACTTTGTTATTATTGTTTTTACTAGTTACTGCTACTATAGTGCATGTGAGTCATTTACCCAGTCCACAGCCCTTAATAGCTTCATTTTATTTCCTGATCAACACTGGTCCTTTCTGTTTCCCTTTCATGTGATCTTCAAAGTCAGGTTTAGATGGACTGAAAAATAAAAATCTCGAAGGCAATTTTATACTGAAACAAAAATTGACAGCTCCACAATTTTGATATTTCAAAGATTAAAATCTTATGGTGTTATACTGTTATCTTGTGAATAGTCTAAGACAGGCGTGAGACAACCACAGATCCTGGTTGGAAGCAAATCAATGGATTCTCCCCACTAGGCTGAGCGCCTCAAAGCTAGTGAACAACAGATTCTGGTACTTCAGGCTAGCTTGAAATCATTACACATACTGGATATTAAATTATACACTTTAGTCCTAACTGGCTGCTGAAACTCCTGTCTTGGTTGGAAATGAAAAAGAAGACTTTGGGACTGTTTTTTATTCTTTTTTTGCAGCTTATATGCTACTACTTCATGCAATATCCCTGTCATGTTAAAGACAAACTGTTGTAGATAAAATCTTTACATAAAAAGTTGGTTCAGGCCTGAATCTGGAAAGTTCCAGCTCTTGAAGAACAGTGTAATATTTCATCCTTTTACTGTAACTGCTACTCAGACAAGAGAAAAACTAATATTTCACCAGTGCTACATTATTTGCTAAAGAGCTGATAAAGTCTTGTTGAAAACCAGGATGATCTAGAGATCTTGAGGTACCAACCGAAGCATGTGGTTAAGTATTTTATTAATGTGGTGGTCTGCCTGGCCTTCTAAGTTGATGTTCATATGAAATTCCTAACACAGAGACAAAGCAGTCAGATTTAGCCCTCTTCTTCCTAAACTTGTACATATGACTAGTAGGCAGCATGGTAGCAAAATGAGGTGAGGCTGAAGTTCTGCTTCACTGCTCTTCAAATCCAGTGTCATGACAAGTCCAGAAAAGGGAGAATCTAATAAAACAGACTAAACAGCAGGGAAAGTCAGATGGCTTTTTTTTTTTTTGTCCTGTTTATCGTCTTTTCAATATAACTGTGGATAGAAGTATGACTGTCTAGTGGGATTTGCAATCATGTAATCATGAATAAAATAGTCTTAATTAAAAATATTAGCCAGATTTAAGTAGCTTTAGAGCACAAAATTTGAAATTTAAAGTTATTTGTCTGAAGACAGAACTAGCCTGAGAAATAAAAAAATATTTTCATGTCAAAAAACAATCAGAAGATTCCATCACTCATTGCTTCCAAGATCAGAACAGAGGAGTAATTTACAGTTACTTTGTATGTAGTGATGAGAGAATAGAGCTTTATATAGTGGTAATAAAATAAGCTGCTAAAAACTTTTACATAGAAACCAGCCACTTGGAGTGGGATTTTCATCACTGGTGCTGAAAATGGGCCCATGTTCAAGAAGTGTCTTTGTAGAGGTCTACATACATTATAATTTGAACAGAATTACATTTTTGACTTCTAAGCAGAATTAGTTTTTTTTCCTGAAGTTATATAGTGCTCAATTTGTAAAATGTCCTTGCATCAAAAAATAAAACAAAAATGATACTTTGTCATATGTGCATATAAGGCACAACTTATTGAAAAGAGAGAGAGATTAGAGGGATGTAGTATGACACGTTGACAGAAAGTTGCACAGAACTTACAGATATCCTCTTTAGGTGCCTAATCTCCAGCTGAGTTCAGTGAGAGTTTAGCCATTTCAATCCCTCTGTGCACTGGACACCAAGTTATCACCTTATAGCTTAGATGAATTAGATATATATCTCAAGTTCCTGAGAATGGTTCCAAATTGGCACGGTTGGGTTTTTTTGCTGATCTCACTGGAGGTCCAAGAATGACTGAGCCTCAAGACAGGTATAATTGGCAGTTGTAACTTGGAGACTGGGATTTCACAAGCTTGGAACAAAGGCACTGTACAGCATCATCTTTTGGTTATGTTTTGGCAGATTTAAGGACTGTGGGAAGAGGTGTTCTCAATAACAGTGAGCAGAACTGCTAACACAGCCTTTAAACATCACAGCTCAAAGCTCAGTTTGGCTTTGCCTTTGCCAAAGCTACTTCTTAACAACTGACTTGAAAACTGCAAGGATGAACTGGGTTTTTTCCTCCCTATGGGGCAACCACATCTTGACATTGTGGTTCCTCAGTGACCAGCAAATAATTTTGCATGCTGGAAATGAAGAAAACGGAAGGAAAGAAAATAAAAGATGCAATCTTTTCTTTTCCTTCCCCCAAGCTAATGAATTTTTTATAAATGTGTAAGCATGTCAAGTATTCCAAGCCACATCAAATCACTCCTAAAATCTGTGTTTTGAAAACAGGAATGTGTATAATACGAAAGGTTTAAGGAATAAAATGCAAAAAGATGTTGATGATGTTGGATTACCAGCCAGCTGGAGAACTGAAAAAGAGGGAGAGTGATGAAGAGAAGAACAAAAAAGCCTGTGTTTTGCTGGCCAAGTCAACAACCGTGTTTTTTCAATCGCCCCTCATTATGGAAAAGTGTACTCAGGTCCCGGAATCCAAGATCACCGTTTGTAAGGAGTCACATCAGGAAAAAAAGCATAGTGCAATGCACAGAATATGACGGGGAACATCTGGACACCAAACTACTGGAGCTGCCATGTTTTGTAGAGGGATAGCTCTGAGGATGAAATAGAATGAACTGTAACAAATACGGGATTCTGCTGGCAGCCCTAATTTATTTAAATGCATCCCTGGCTTTTGAGCTGTTTCTTTGTTTTGGATAATATTTAAACATGTCAAAAATCCTCTTTCCTTCCTGTCTTTCATTACACATGACAGGGAGTGGATTGCTCTGGCCGTCTGTGGAGGAGGAAGGAACAGAGCTACATCTGGATGGTCTGGGGAATCACATGAACACTCACAAGCAAACCCCAAGTAGTTAACTTGAAACCTGCCTTTCCCTGGATGAGCTGAGACAGTATCACAGCTTTTGCCAGGATTGTGTGAAGTAGTGTTGGAGTCTTGTAGCAAAACATGTCTAGAGAGTGTTTGAGGGCCCTCCCTAGTTAGGCACCTCTGCCAATTCTGCATGTGTCTATGAGTTGTGTTTCATAATAACATTTGGCATTTATTGTGTGACATCTTCAGCTTATGAAGTCATTCCTGAGTCTTCACTCTAGACATACATTGAGTATAAAAGCTTCAAGGAAGAATATAAAAATACATGTGACAGTGTTTAGAAAAGGGAAGAGCTAATATTGGGGTGAACAACCTGCAGGTCCAGAAACACATAGAGCTTGTACCAAAACTGTACCATGTTTGGTATAGGGTGCTGGCACACCCCAAAACCCCACCTGCAAAGAAGTAAAACAATGGGTGGGCAGCTGAAACTGCTGCTGATCCCATCAAGGACCTAGCTGAGCCCTGTCCCCAGGGAACAGTGTGATGATAGATGGAAAGCCACCACCAGCCCCTGCCTGTGAACTGCTGCCAGCAGTCTCTCCCTCTTGGCTCTCTGATATATGGGTATATGTCTTGTGGCCGTCAGACATATGTTGCTCATCAGGATCAGGATAGATGATAGATAAGCTGTTTCCATCTTCAGAAGGTACGCTTGTTACTTTCTTTTACATCTTGTACATGAGGAAATAGGTAGCATCACCCAACTGTGAAAGGAATCCTTTGTGTTTGGTCTAATTGCTAAGGCAGTGAGACTTTTTCTTCTCTAGCACGTCAAGGTCCTTTCTTGAACTGAATGGTGTACAGAAGCACTTTTTGTAACCATTTTGAAAGAGAAAATCTTGACTGTGATTACATAGATGAAAGTTACCTCTTTTAGGGTGGAAAGCTGGAAAGAAAAGGTCGGCAAATGTTTCCAGGTCTGCCCACCAGAGCAATCTGTTGCGTTTTAGGGGTTTTGGGGGTTGAGTTTTTGTTGGTTTTTTGTTGTTGTTGGGTTTGGTTTTAATTTTATTTTAGTTAATTTTATTCCATTGAGCTTATTGGTCCTTAAGATATAGAATTTATGACATGACTGACATTAAGCAATGACTGTATGAGACATTGACCTGTTGGCCTGAACTGATCTGACTTGTGGACAGAGAAATTGTCTTTCTCGATGCCTGCACACACAGACCTTGATTCTGCTGGTGCACCTCCTCAGCAAGGGACAAATTAGTCATAAATGCTGTCTTTCATTATTTTTTCTTTCGAAACTCACAGCCAACTCACAGCCAACTCACAGCCTTTCACAGGATAATTTCACACTGTGTTATGTGGGCAGTGGTGCTCCCAGACTGCAGCAAGGATGGCTGTGCATCAGTGACAGTAGTGGAAAGCCCTTACTGGAGCCCTGACTCATGGTTTGCTCTACCTTGAGCTTGTCCTTAGCTGCTTTTGGCCAAGGGAGAGGAAATGTATTGCTCAGCATAGCTCAGGCTTCACTTCCAAACATCATCAGAAGGGTGAGAAGGGCAGGTGGGGATCACGGCCAATGCTCTGACAACTGCAGGGTGAATAGTATCGAAGGAGCTGCTGACAGACAACAGGGCAGGTGAAGTCAGTCAGCACTGGCTCTGCTGTGAGAAAAAGGTCAGAACCTCTGACAGAGTTTTGATCACAACAAAAGCTACCCAGCACTGTCTCAGCTGTGCTAGAGATACCTAGAAGGTCTGGGGAGGCAGGAGCTATGCCAGGCATTCTCAGGGCTTCTATTTTATGGCTGAGTATGCTGGCTTGCTTGCTTGCCATGATCCCACAGCTCCTCACTGCTCTTATCCGCACCCCATCTAGCAGCCACAGCTATTCCTGAGTTAGGAACATTTCTGAATGCAAATATTACCCCTAATGGTTTCATGAAAGAAAGGCGGAGAAAAGCTCTTCCTCTTTGTTGAGGCCAAGCTGTCATCAGGTTAGAGAAAGTGTTCTCTCTTCATGTTTGGACAGTGTAACAGATTTATTTTCCCCTCCCCTCCTTGGAATGAGATTGCAGGGGTTTCCACAAAATACATTTTGAGGAGCCAGGACTTCAACACTAGCAGTTTTTAGTCAGACCATTGGAATAATCAATTAATCGGCACCAACTGATCTCAGAGTCTGAGGATGTCTATGAGACAGAAGCGTCTCTTTTAGGTAAACTGGAGCAAGTGAGTAAGTCCAGTAGCCCTGGAGCCAAACCCTAAAGTGGATGCAAAATCATATGGAGACCCAGTGCTGTGATTTTCAGTACGAGAGTGATGTAATGGTTGAGTACAATTCAAGTAAGTAATGTAGTCATCTGTTTGCAATTTTGAATTATGGCTGATGCAGTTTCTGCCTGCAAGCCAGCAAAAAGAGAGTGAGGAGTATTGAGGGGTTTGTTCTTTTTGCATGGAGGCAAAGCAAACCATGAACTGCAGTTGTATATTATAAAAGATTTATGGAAAATAAAGTTATTTTAAAATCCCCTTCTTTCATCACCACCTCCCCTTTCCCACCATATCTGCCCCTTTTCCATCCCACCTGCTCCATTTTCCCCTTTTTTGCCTTCAAATCCCAGAGCACCTGGGCTTTATTGGAGTCTCCTCCCACCCCAGGTGTGGCCACTTTGCCCTCACCACCCACTCCCCTTTTTAATTCCCCCCAGGAAAGGCAGGAGCCCTAAGCTGAGCCCATCTGGGCTGAGGGATCCTCCTCTCATCATTGGTGAGTGCCCATGGTGCACACTGGGTGATGGTGGTGGTGACAACAAAGGCCGGGGGGCCTGGTGGCCCCCCGGTTAGGTAGGAAGAACATTGATGGCTACTCCAATATCATCCAGGGGTGCTGGCTGGGCTTCCTTACTGGGGCTGAGCGACTCTGTGTGGTACCTTGGCTGGTTGAGTGTCTTGCCCCTGGCTCTGGGATGAGTGTAAAAATGGTGGTGGAGGAGCAGGGACTGTTCAGAGAGGGAGGATGATGGTGTAGGGGGAGCAGGAACTGCTTTGGGAAGATGAAGGAGGGCAGGGGTAAGGTCTGGGGGAGGTTAAACTAGATAACCTTTAGAGGCCATTTTCATCTCTGGTGACTCTATTACTTAGTTCCAACACCCTTGCTATGGGCAGAGACCTTCCACTAGACCAAGTCAGCATCTTTAAGGGCATTTTTTTTTTTTTCAACTGCACATAGAAATCAAAGCATAATGTGGTAGCTATGATGAACTGATGGATTTTTAGATTTTAAACTACCTTATCTTGAAAATAAGGTCTTCTGAATATTGACATAAGAAATGATTACATGATATTCAAGAGTGAATGAAAATTATTGGCATAAGAACCACTTAAAATCCTGAATTTGTGGAAAGGGTTTGGCTATTTCAGTAGTATTGCTCAGCAGAAGTCAGTCTTTGTCTGAAGTGTAGGTGGTGGAAACACTGAAGTAAATTCGTAACTCAAAGACAAGTTGTCTTACCAATATATTAATTTATGTAATTCTAGAAAGAAAATTCCATCATCCATGCCTAATTTTGCAGCCTGACTCAATAAATTTTGATTCAGAAAAATGGTAGGAAGGATACTCTAGGAAAGTTGGGCTCGGTGATCTTCAGAGGTCCTTTACAACCCCTACCACTCCCTGATTCTGTGACAGGCATTTGTTAATAGCTAGTTGTGCTTCCAAACACACTGAAATATATGGAAATAAATAATCTTGTGTTTACTGATGTAATTTTTTTTCCTAGAAATATGTTAATTTAAAGGTGATTATTTTGGCAACTAACCTCACAAATTTCTGTCTTATATTTAAACAGATTTCATTTACAAGCCTTCATAGTACCTCAAAAATCAAGTTTGGCTTCTGAGCTAGAAAAATGGTAACTGCCTTAGTAAATGAATAACTTGTTGGAATTCTGCTGTGCCTCTGTTAGAAATAAAGGTAAATATGCAAAAAAAAGACAATTATGTGATTTATTTCCTTTCCAGCAGCTCTTCTCAGGTCAAATTGAAACATGCATTGTGATATAATAAATACTTTATCACTACAAATTTGTGTTTCAAGCCTTTCTGTAGCTGCAGTTGAGAGTTTGCACACATGTGGAAGGCTTGGGGTTTGTATTCTAGCATCTCAGTAAAGTGACAGCTGAGGCTTTCAGTTGCCAGTCTCCTTGTAGAGCCCAAGCTGCTCTCTTTTTATTTCAAACATTTTATCCACATTTTCTGAATAGTCTGGAGATTGATAATTTGGGACACACATAGCTTGAGTTATGGATATGAACTACAGCCCAGGAAGTTCCATCTCAACATGAGGAGTAACTCCCTTACTGTAAGGATCACAGAGCACTGGAACAGGCTCCCCAGAGAGGTTGTGGAGTCTCCTTCTCTGCAGACTTGCAACCTGCACTAGATTCTCTGGTCCTGCTCCAACAGGGGGGTTGGATTAGATGATCTCCAGAGGTACCTTCCAACCCATAACATCCTGTGAAAACTACAGTTACTGAGTCAAGCCAAAGGCAAGGATCAAGATCTTGGCATCAACAGGGGAAAATGGTGGGAGTGGGGGGTACACAATTTGAAATGTGACTTGGGATCTAGGATGAACCTGAAATTTCAGAGACAGTTGTGACCCAAATAAAAGATGGTAGCTGGGCAGTGCACTGAAGGATAGATTCGTAGACAGGGACACCCATTTCTGACCATTGCATCAAAAAAGAAGGAAGGCATCAGCCCCAAACACAAATAATCAAATCTGAATCCTTACTCCCCAAGACAACTACTTTGAATGCATACTCATCTGTGGTGCTTGAATTCTACTTAAGAAAATTCAGAACCACACAGGGCCTGACCTTTTGCAAACCACAAAGGCAACTCGCAAACCACGAGGTTGGAAGCAGCTAGAGAGGACAAGTAAATCCAATATATTAGCACAGACTTTCAACTGCAGCTGGTAACCAAGGATATTACAAACGCAAGCTGTACCGGTCGCATCTATGTAGTATCTGAGAGCGTAAAGCTCAATTCAGTAAGGACTCCACTGAGTTGTCACCCAAAAGGAGGAATAATACAGCATGACATTTAATAAGTGGCTGACTTCGCCGCAGGGCAGAAACAAAATATTTTTAAGTGTCAGAAACTGTAAAAGCATGGCATGATTCATCTTAAAACAAACAGTTGCTCATGTGAATCTTAGAGTGGAGGATACATGGAAAGTCCCAAGATGAGACAAGCTCTGCAGTGCCATTTTTGGGCAAAAAGCACGTATTGAGAACTAGCAGCTGAAGACTTATTTGGACTGGGATACTAAGAATGTACTGGTAAATGGGAAACTAATTTTCCCCATTAAAATCAATACCAGAGTAGTTTTTCTGACAAGATGAATTCCTTACTCATACGGTGTATATGTGAGGGATTATCTCCTAATCGTGGAAGATTTTGGGGCATTGAGCAAAGCTGTAACAAATAATCCATTGCACTAGTCATTATATCAAACCTGCGGTCTCTGCTGAAGGTTATATTTTTCCCACTGAATTCTAAGCTGGCTACAAAGAATAAGAATACAAAACATCTTTCTTGAAATTTTTACACAGAAACACTGCACTGCGAAATATTTCAACTGTCTGTCAAGTAGAGTTATGCGTAATTAAGCCCTGAGGTGGATGCTTTTCTTCATGGGAGGCACAACGCATTGCATTTCTGTATGGGAGAAAGTAGTTACTCAAAACTGCAACATGTAATGATCGTTTTGGTTGCTGTGGCTGCTTCATCTGGCTCATCAGAGACTTATGGGTGTCTCAAAAATCTCACAGTCATGTGTGATGTTACTCCTCTCAGCTATATACTTGATGGCCCTTTTAAAAATATCTGGAAAACTTCTAGGAACAATAACCATCATCTATTTGTTCAGTTACTTTCATTAAGATTAGTAATTCCACAGGTACATTCACTAGTTAATCCTGGTTTCTAGAGGGTTTGTATCTCACATGAATTGACTTTTAAACCCCATTTCAAGGAGGATTAATGTGAACTAATCCTTCACTAGATGTCAGAGAATCCATACCACAACAAACCAGTGATGTGGGATGCAAGTTTTGTGATGTCTTTTATGTCAGGAATGCTGGCTGAAACCTTTGCACAGCTGGCACGTCTATATCTAGGATCTTCTAAATGGAGTCTTAGGTATTTAATAAAAGCTTGGCTCTCAATGCAGTCTACTCTGGGTGAATTAAGAGCCTCTCCTCTAGTTAACCATTTAAGTTTTTGTGTTTTGGGAGTTTGCTTGTTTGTTTGTTTTAATTACAAGAAGGTAATGTGTCTAAGACCTCTAATTTGGTTGAATCTCTAAAGTTTGGTTGAAAAAATTCAATGTGCAGATTGTCAGCTAGGGAAACACAGATAATGACTCAGTACAGAATGTCTCAGTGAAACAGTGGATGAGATATAATAAGTGAGACTCAGTGAGCTTTTTTCCCTAAGGAAGTATCATTTTTTGTCTGAGGAAAACTCTCATAACATTAGTTATGATATTTTGCAACTCAGTAGATCCAAATCTGGAAAATTGTTAATATAGTTGCAAGAACCTATATCCAAGACCCAGGTTTGAAGTGGAGGATCACACAAAGTGCTGCCTTGTACTTCAGTTTTCTTTTTGGTGTCTGAAATGTCACAGCCCTCACCCCTTTTACTATCTGCATTAGTTTTATCCCCTTAAAAGTCTGTGATTGCTTCTAATCCCCGTTATGAAAACTCTGGATATTCTCTTTTATCGTGCTATGCTCTTGATCTCACTGCATGAGTTCCCTGTCCAGAGCCTTGCAAAACAAGCATAAAAGAACAAGAAGATCTCTCAGGGAATGAATTTTCTCACATTTGACATAAGACAGGTTCAACGTCAGTTTGAAAGACATCTTGATAAGAACATACAATCTAAAAATAACAGGGACCAAGACAAATCTAGATAGATTTTAATTGGGATCCAGATGGAGTGGTTATAACCAGGCAGAAACTAGAAACTTAAGACCCAAACTTGTCCACTTGACGTGATCTGGAACATTGTTTTACTGCTTGGAATCAAATATATCCTAGATATGTTCATCTTTCCTCTTAAAGCATTTTTATTTGTGTTTATTCCCACATAACCTGATTGCTGATAGTGTGGCTTCTATTTTATCTCCTTCAAAAGCAAGGCTTCTTTCTCCTGGAGATAGAAGTTGGATCACAGAGGATTTGAAGTTACCTGGACAAGTGTATAGGTGGGCCTTTGTGAATGTCATGAGGTTCAACAAGGTCAACTACAATGTCTTCCACCTGGATCAGGACAATCCCCTGTATTAATACAGGCTGGAGGATGATGGGATTGAGAGCAGCCCAGAAGAGGGCTTGGGTACACGGATAGATGAAAAGCTGGACATGTGTGCTCTCATCTAAAAAGGTCAGCTGTATCCTGGGCTTCATCAAAAGCAGCATGGCCAGCAGGCCAAGGGATGTGATTCTTCCCCACTACTCTGCTTTGGTGAGACTTCACCTGGAGTACTGTATCCATCTCTGGAGTCCTCAGCACAAAAAAGACATAGATCTGTTTAAGCAGATCCAGAGGCAGGCCACAAAAATGATCAGAGGGCAGAGTACCTCTCTTGTGAGGACAAGTTGAGAGAGTTGGGCTTGTTCAGCATGGAGAAGGGAAGGCTCCAGGGACACCTCATTGCAGCTTGTACTAATTAAAGTGGGACTATAAGAAAGATGGGGACAATGTGTTTGGCAGGGCCTGTTGTGACAGGATAAATAGCGATGGTTTTAAACAAAAAGAGGGGAGGTTTAGGCTAGATAGAAGGAAGAAATTTTTGATGAGGGTGGTGAAACACTGCTGCAGTCTGCCTACAGAGCTGGTAGATAGCTCGTCCCTGGAAACATTCCAGGTTAGGGTGCATGGGGCTCTGAGCAACCTGCTCTATTTAAAAATGTCCCTGCTGACTGGTGGGTAGTTCATCAAGATGACCTTTAAAGGTCCTTTCTAACCCAAAATATTCTATGATTCTATGTTTCCATAAGTTGATACAGATCTGCCAAATAACACCTTGTTGAAATAATATTTTTATCAGAATAAAAGTCTCTTCTTCATGTACACTCTACATAAATAAGAGATAATTTCTGAAAGAACAGTATTGATAGGACAACTTTCTTCTTCTGCACTGGCAAGCTTACTCCTCCAAGCAATTTCTTTAATACATATTTTCTGGCATCTGGGTTGTGAGCTTAGATTATGCTTGGAAAGATTCTGTGCAGAATCTATGATACTTTAAAGACACTGCCTACTATGGTCTATCACCTTCTTTAAATTTGGCCCCAGCATACTTGACTGACTTTTTCAGGGAGCTTTTCAAATCATATTACTTAGCTGTATTGACAATTCTCTCTCCCTTCCATCCATGACATTGAAAGAAAACCCTAAT
Source organism: Dryobates pubescens (assembly GCF_014839835.1). Taxonomy (NCBI): domain Eukaryota; kingdom Metazoa; phylum Chordata; class Aves; order Piciformes; family Picidae; genus Dryobates; species Dryobates pubescens. Next base: position 33,541,342 of record NC_071614.1, read on the forward strand.
TTCCCCATAGCAAACCTCACTGTCAACGTGTTAGGCATTGTTCCACTTCAGGGTAATCAAAAAAACAAGTCTGAAGGCAATCTGATTGATCTCCTCTGAAACTGTGAAATCAGTGGAAAAATTTCAGTTGGGTATAATTTCAGTATTGTACTAATGGGCCAGACACAGTTTTTTAAAGCTTCTTTGGAGCTACCCAAAGATAGTATTGAAGTCATTAATGTCACTGATGTTGTTGCTTGAAATAGTTGCTTTGTGCAGTGGACAATGAATTCCTTCTTATTCCATTGTTTTCAGAGCTACTGAGTTTGGGATATCCCAGGCCTGCAGTAAATTGGTTCAATTCTTTTCTGACATGTCACTCAGTAAATGTTCAGGGAACATTTCTCTACTTCTGTCCACATGGAGGTACGGATTACAAGAAGTTTCTATTTTTAGGAGTAGGCTTCTGTCCACATGCTACTGACAGGCTCAAGTTCACTCAGAGGAATCATATTAGTGAGTATGCAGATTTATTTCTTTGCTTCTACTGAATGTGAACTGAAATTGTTTGGCAATTACTTTTCCTGTGCAAGAAGATCAACGTCCTCTCTTTGGATTTTTCGTAAACTGGAGTTCTGCTCTGATGAATCAGAGCTTGATTTTTGTTAATTTTCACAGGGGCTGCTTCCTCCTGACACCACTTAATTCAGGGGGAATTTTTGTTATTCCCAGTTCTCTAACAGCAGCATATTGGGACCTCAGATGGGATTGGAAACTCTCTATATTCACAGAGCAACATATTGCAAGAGAGACCTTCTGCTTCAGAAATCAGAGTTTCAAAAGAAAAGGCATACATGAAATAGGGGGAAAAGAGAATGTTCTTCTTAATACATGTAGACACAGGGACCTCAATTGACTGATATACCCAATGTCATCCAGAAAGTCTGCTGCACAGCTTCCCAGTGGATGTCTTCCAAGTCTCGGTTTGACACCCTACCTCAACTTTTCTTGTGTCTGTGGATAAATTTCAGATTTAAAATTAAGAATGATGATCCAGAAGTACAAAGTATGAACTCAACTGAACTCAAATAGAAATATCAAACAAATTTATTTTGATTAACATACTCTAACACAATGCCCTGCCCTCCACAGTATGCATAGCATCACTGGTTTCTGTCCATAAGCAGAGTTGTTGTGCAAAATTTTAGCCAAAACCCTTCTCAGAGTAATGTCAGAGGCAAAAATACATTGTTCTGCTCTTTGGTAATAACAATTTAAAAAAAAAAAAATCTAAACAGCTATTTTGTTGAACTCTAGTGGACTTGGTCTGTGGAGTAAAGATTTGGAATACTGGGAGTGATATGTCCTGAAATCACCATTTGGCTTTGGCAGTTCTGGTGAAAATCTATCTGATTTTGGCAAGTGTTTCTGAAACTTGGGGATTTGGGGGTTGGGGGTGGGGGAATGCCTAGCTCTTCAGTAGAAGTGTATTAGGACTGAGGCATCTGGATTTTCCAGAGTGCCTCCTCTCTGACCATGACCAAGCCTAGAGCTACAATGGAAGACCATGATTTTCTTAGCAGTTGTACCTCCCATATGGAGTCTGTTTCAGTGACATGTGGAAGAGCTGAAAGGCTTTAAATACTCACCATCTTACTGTCATGCAGAGCACATAGGGAAGGAAGCAGCTTTACAGCAATTCACCTTAGTCTGATGGTGAGGGTCCTGCCAACATCATGGAGGAAGAGACTGCAGGGAAGGCTTGCAGAACTCACAGAAAAGTTGTGTGGATGCCTTGAAATGAGTGGCAACCAGAAAAATTAGGGGTGGCCAGGGTAAAGAATTCTGATGAGGTCAATAGAAGGCACTATGCTTAGTGTTACAGAGGAAAAAGCTCTGTAACTAATACAATTATCCCTGAATTTTGCCATGTGTTTCAGCTGATGGTACTGATTCATTTCCTCTGAGGTATAACATCAGTTTTTCTTTATTTCAGGGTCAGAGAGTGAATACTTCACCATCTTTTAGACCCTTCTGTGATATCCATCACACTAGCATCCAGACATTTCATTACCACTAAAGTACTATATAATGTTCCTGTAAAGAGAGGGAATAAACAGGGACAAAGGAAAAAGTGCCTCAAAGAAGACCATCATTTGAGATGCCCAGTTACACCGGTAACTGTGGCCTGGTTTTGCAAGGATTACAGGAGGTCAACACAAATTGCATTAGGAGTTTACAAGAATTTCAGCAGCTTCAGACAATCTCTCATGGCTTCAAATAGTTAATGTTTTGGATACCTCTTAAGTATACCCAAACAATATTTTATGTCCTTTCAGTTAAAGAGATTACAAAGTGTTCACATGCAGTAGCAATCCAAATTAAAGCCTGAAACAAATTACAGTTGTACTTTTTTTCTCATCAGTTTGGAGCCTGAGCAGTGAGCATGAGAATACCAACATACTGTTGCTCAGATTAGATGTTTCACTGAAATCATCACTACTCATCATCCATAAAAGTAGACAAATGGAGGATGAGGAAAGATGGCAAATCTACTTCTTCACTTCCCTTAAGACTCTCATGTAAACTCAAGGTGTTCCAGGCCAGGGTGGAAAAGAAGTATTTTTTGTTAAAGCAATAGTTTTAAGACCAAATGAATCTTACATGTGCTACTCTGTGTCCTGGCTGAGAAGACCTTCTCATGAGACAATGTCAAGAAACAAGGCTAGAAATTTTATCAGAAAAATAGAAAGCATAACACAGTGCGCTAGAGGATGTGGCCCAGAAATTGGACTCTGATAACAACCCCTGTTGCCCAGCCCCTTCCTTCAGTTGCTAGTTCTCTTTGAGCCCACAAGCTACAGAACATGAACAGTATCTGGGAATAACTAAAAATCAAACATTGAAACCCAGTTCACATCTAGGTAGACCTAGGTGAAATTTTCTTACTAGAACTCCTATCTTCAAGGAGACTTGGGAGCCATATTCAGGTAGATTCTGATGTATGCTTTCCATTAAGTGCATCAGAAGACTGACAACCTGAGGTACTCTTTTCCCTATTAACATAGATACCTCAGAGATGCCTTGTGGCTCACCATTAATATGCTGAATTCAACTCCCCACTGCAGAAGACTACCTACAATCCATATTTTAAGTGAATCTTAGATGTCAACTAGCAGAATGAAGTAGGAAACATTTACTTGTTTTGTTTTGTCATTTTTCTTCAATTCAAAGCAAATTTGTAAAAGCAGCAGAGGTTGTTTCAAACTGCAAGACATGAAATATTTGTGAACAATCAGAATTACAGTATGTCCTAAACAATTTTAGCATAGGGAAAAGCAGGTTGGAAGAAGGGTGGAAGTAGAAAGATTTTCTTAGATACACAGGGGAAGTTTAGGCTGGAGGTGAGGAGAAAGTTCTTCACCGAGAGAGTCGTTCATCATTGGAATGTGCTGCCCAGGGAGGTGGTGGAGTCACCATCCCTGGAGGTGTTCAAGAGGGGATTGGACGTGGCACTTGGTGCCATGGTCTAGTCATGAGGTCTGTGGTGACAGGTTGGACTCAATGATCTTTGAGGTCTCTTCCAACCTTAGTGATACTGTGATACTGTGATACATGCCAGTGATGGCTTTTTAGAGGAACTGGGATCCACAGTGTCAGATGAGTTTGCTCTTCTCCATCAACATTTTGCCTTCCTCCTTGCTTGCTTCAGGAAACAAGGCTCCAATGTTTTGTTTTCTTCTTCCAGAAATCAGACAAGTCAGTCATAAGCACATGGTCACCAAAAAGAGTTGTTGACATATAAGTACAAACAAACAGGCTGGACCTCCATCCTTGGAATTGTTTTACAACATGGTTCAGTGGGACCTACTGAGATGTTGTAGTTGTGACATGATATGCTACTATATATGGTATTAAGGTCTGACCTTTTTCACTAAGGTACAACTGGTTATACCACTAAATTTCCAGGAGTGTCACCAGGGCTCAGACCTCATCCAAACAATTCCTAAGACACAGCTCAAGACTAAGCAAAGACCAAAATCCTCTCCCAACTGGCTGCTTTATGTCTAGCCAGAGTTGGGTTTGGATTGTTCATCCACCAAGCATGGTACCACATACAGAAACGCATAGTGATGGTATTTCCAAGGCCTTTACAATCCACATCCCTTCCTCGAAGCCCATGGGTCCTCACAGATCAAGATTCTAAGATCACTCCTAAACCCTAGTCCTATCTTTGAGATGGTCACTACCTCTAGCACAATTTGCAGGCCATTTCCACTTGGCTGAAAAGCAGGCTTTCAGATGCACACTTCCCTCATCTCACTGACTATCTTAATGTGTTTAAATTGTTTAAGTGCCTTTGTGATGATACAAGTCTTCCTGTTATTTAGTCTAAATAAAGTTACTTCCAGAAAGCACCATCTTGGGCTGGTGCTGAAACTGGATGCTCTGCTTCCTCTTTGGAACTAGAGTGTCTGTTTTGTCATGGGCTATAGGGACCATTTAGTAAGGACAGCCACACAGAACTGACACCTACAGTAGACATTTTACACCATGCTGTATAAATGCTGCCCAAACAATGGATTTGGGGAAAGCTAAGCTCAGCACATCTGCTAGTGAGTGGTCTGTGGTAGAGCTGGTGATTTGCATGCTCACTGCACCCAGAGAGGACTGCAGTTATATATGCATATGAACAATTAATTGCACATGAGCTCATCCTAGGATGGCAGACTGGATGCATGGATAAATGGCAGTTCAGGTCTGTTTGTCCAATGAAGTCTTGAACCTTTATGAGCCTATGCCATTTGACAATCTGGCCTCTTACTCCTTATTTAGTACATCAACTTTACCTAATCTTCCATGTTTAATAATTATATGTATAAGCAGGAAGGAACAGCTTCAAAGAAAACACATCTTAAGCAGTCCCACATAAGATATTCTGTCTACCATGTGAACTGGTGGGTAATGGAGGAGGGGAACACTCAAGAGCAGCTAAGCAGCATTTGCAGCTTATGCACCAGAGAAGCCGAGATCAGGTCTCTAAGTACCTACACCCTTTCCCCCCATGCCACATCTGTCTTTGAATGACCAGAAATGAAAGTAAGCCTGAAAGAAAATTCTGAGACCTAGAAACAAGTCCCCTCCCTGAGCCAGTGTCTTTGTGTGGGCTGCAAATTGCATATGTATTTTCTGAGGCAGACTCAGATTCCTTTGAGCTTGGCACATTCTGGTTAAGATGAACTCAGCATCCAAATATTGACACAAAAGCTGACTACACCATATACCATGGCCCCGTGCCACCTTCAGCTGGCCCAACGCCGTGTTGGCATCAGGTTTGGTTAGTTGGTTTAAGACTGTTATAGAAGAGGGAAGGGCACAGGATGCCTGAGGTGGGTTTACCTGGCATTGCAGCAGGAGCAAATGCCCTGCATTCTTCTGCAGAGTAAGGGGAAAGGGATGAGTAGAGGGAAATAAAATAAACAGAGCAAGCCTAAGGTGTCATAAAAAGAGGATGTGTCACGTTTACCATGAAAGCATGTGACTAAGAATCCAGACATGAACATTCCTGCAAAGCCCCAAATGCACACACGGAACCAAATTGGTTTTGGCTCCTCAGAACAGTTCCATTTTATGATTCCATGACTCATTAGAAAAAGCAAAGTCCCTAGACATGCTGCATCAGGAACCAGTAAACACCAGTTACTGCTGAGGATGCATAGGGACAAAGGAACAGGTGTGGGATGGATGGAGGGATGAAAGGGAGAGTGAAGGAACATGACTCGGAATCCTGTCCCCCTATTTCTCCTTCTAGTGGTTTTGTAAACAAGTTTCTTGGTTTTACTTTCTTTCTTTTTTTAAGATTGGAGGGGTTAACAGAGGTCATGTTAGTTTAAAAAATTATGGTTAACCTTACAAACTGAGTTGCCTTAGGTCACAGTGATACGACTCCCCTCCCTTCTCCTGTGCAGCAGTGGTTCACAGAAATTCTTCTAATGCAGAGAAGGACAGGGCCTGCCAAGGCTGTGAGCGATGCAGAACAGACTTACCTGTTTTTACACACTGCTTAACTAATTACTTTTAAAAACAGCCAAGTTGCAACAACTACCTTTTTCTTCAAGGAGGAACATTTTCCCCTTTTCCTTTTTCCCCAAGTCCCCCTTCTCCCCTCGTCGCTCCCCTTGTTTTTTTTTCCCCTTCTGTTGCTTCACTTGGCATTTGAAACAGGTTCTCGATATCTGACACCTCTTGAAAGTGTAGTTTGGCAAACAGGAATCGAGTTCAGTTCCAAAAGGGCCCTGCACAGGGCTTGCTGTGAAAACACCTGGGTGTCTCTTATGCTGCTGAGAACCAGTCCTGCTTCTGTAGAAATTACAGCCACCCTCTCCCTTCCCCCGCCCCCTGCTCTCCCTTCAAAATAAAATAAAATAAAAATGCTGGCACTGTTCTTGTGAAAAACAGGTGGTTCGAGGGCACTGCGGAAGGAGATGAAGGCCATTTCAACGACAGCATACAAAGATTCTCTGCAGAGAGGCCTTTGATTGCAGCACATACATCTGCAATTCGTTTTCTCAAGCTCAGGATGAATTAAGAATCTCCCAGCAATTAGGGGGAAAAGCTTCAAAGTGCAATCAGCAGTTCTTAAAAGAATATGTGCTGGGCTTTGAGGGAGGCTAATCCTGCTGCCTGCGCTGGGCTCCTCTCCTCAGTGTGCATTTTCCAAGGCCAACGTTTTGGCCTGCTTTTCAGTCACACCATATAAAATAACAAACACACAGTCTAAGGAAAACAATTTTTAAGACACAGTGGAACCCACTTTAATGAAGAAAACTGTTAAATGCATAAAACCCCCATGTGCCAATGGATAAATGTGCTGGAAGTGTGAACTGTTAAACCAACAAAATTGTTAACACATCATACTGCTGGGCAAAGAAAAAAAAAATTCAAAAAGGGAGTGAAATGGTTTTCTAACATGCAACCCATTTTACCTTTATTGTACACATTCCTGCTGACATAAAGTTTCCTGATTTGTCCCCTAGGCCCAAAAAAATGGCAAAATCAGGAACACTAATTGTATTTGCCCTCTTTAAACTGCCCTCCCTGCTTTTTAGTTGACAGTGGCCAAGAATGGCTTCATGGAATAGGGAGTTTGCCCTTTTTAATTCAGGGTGATGAGTGAACAAGTTCACATAATTTATTTTTTTTAAGTGGTATAAAATTTTAAACTATGCTTAAGCCTCTTTTCCCTGTATCGGGGCTTGGGGGGGGGTGGGAATCAGGAATAGTTTTGCGTTTGTTGTTTCTTAAAATTCTTTAGCCCCTCCATATTCTTTGTGTTCCTTGTGGTTGATGCTGAAATGAGGGTGTTCCTGTGGCCTTGCTGCTCCTTCTGAAGGCATTGAGCTCTCACTGAATCAAAGCTTGATCTAGTGCGAGCCCCAAAGGCAACTGCTTTGATAAACGTCCAACCTTTCAGCCATGTTGGCATGGTAGAAGCTGGATCCCTGCCTCAGTCTGAAACATGAGAAACTAAAAATCAGTTCATTGAACTTATCTTCATCTGAGTCCTAAATTCCATGCTGTTCATAGACTTCATTTCTGCAGGTGGTCAAAAATTTTTCACAAACATGTGGTTTCAACAGAAGATGGCTTTTGTCACAAATGAAGATTTTCCCTGGGGGAAAAAAAAAGTTAAATTAAAAGCATCAGATCAAATATTTACTGTATATTGAATGTTGGAGATAATCTTTTTAGTCGGGCCTGCTGCAAGAGGACAAGGGGTAATTGTTTTAAACTAAAAGAGGGGGGATTTTGACTGGATAAAAGGAAGAAAATTTTTGACAGTGAGGGTAGTGAAACACTGGCATAGGTTACCCAGAGAGGTGGTAGATGCCCCATCCCTGGAAACATTCCAGGTCATGTTGGATGGGGCTCTGAGTAACCTAATTTAGTTAAGGTTATCTCTCCTAACTGGAGGTAAGTTGGACTAGATGACCTTTAAAGGTCCCTTCCAATGCAAATCATTCTGTGATTTTACGATCCTATGAAATTCAGATGAAAATTTCAAAGTTAATAAATATACTCAAAAATAAACCTACTAAAATATTAATTTCTATTTTATGTAATGATTCTTAAAATGGCAGCATCTGCATGGAGTAGCCAGTTAGTCAAGATCTGTGCTACTGTTCATCTGTCTCAGGGGCCTTATAGGTATATACAGGTATGAAAGTGCATTAATGATGACTAAACTCCAACCATGAACTGGGACAATGAGGAGTTTATTCCTGCAGTTCAGAATATTCCCATTTTTCTTTACTTTTCTGTGTCCCTTGCAAAATAACACAAGGTCGTGCCTGGCTTGAGCATGGCTCCTCTTTTTCTTGGCACTTGATGATTTTGCTTCTTAGACACATGTTTGCAAATTCCAGATCCTGAGGGCCACTAAATATGTATTGCGCTGCAGTCTCCACAGGTCACATTTACACCTCCAATGTGCTTGGATCTCTTGCTCCTAAGGAGATTCAGTGGATGCATCATGTGCTTGAGATCACTTTACACACCAGATAAACTTAAAGCAGCATCAAGCTTTGTTGTAGTTGTGATTGGTTACATAAAAGGAAGTAAAACTGCAACAGAATAAGATTTAAAATCTGACACTCCCTGCTTTGCATTTAGGGAATGCATTTAGGGAATCACTTGGACTGTTTCTTAGCAGCTAAAGGTCAATCCAGCTGCCCCTCACTTGGAAGATTTCGGTTTTTAGGATGCACAGAGATCTGCTTCTTCCAAGACCTTCATAGTGTCACTGTTACAAAATTGCCACAAGCGATGGAAAGAGGCTGATGTCACATTCTCCACTCTGCCACTGCTAAGGTGCATGTTTAAACCTCTTTTTCTAATTTATTTCTGTAACAGCAGATTTGGTTTGTCCTGATGTTTATGAGGCTGCTGACAGAGTGTTGTTTCAGAGTAATTGAAGCCTTACTTTGAAATGAGCCCTCTGAGATGTGTGAGTGATCATGGGATCCCTCTTTCTGCAAAGAAGCCATACTGGCTGTAATGTCTCTCATCTAAAATCAGCAACCAAAAAGTCAGGTATCTAGTCTAGCTACTTGCTCCAGTGTTCCTTTGTTCATGGAGGGAGATGGAGGACTGCTCCTCTCCATCTTGCTACTTTTTCCATTGACTTATGGACTTCTTCAAGGCTTCAACACCACATATGGTTTTCTACCATTGGAAATGTTATCTATGTAACACTTTCTATTATTACTCAATCTGTGACATACTGCTGCATTTCTACAGAGACCACCCACGACTGCTGGTTACAGTGTTAGGATGGAGAAAGCTTCAGATCTTTTCTTTTACCATTTCTAATGTTTTGGGCTGCCACAGGGACTTCAAAGCAGTAGCTGTGTGATGCACTGAGGTCATCTTGCTACTCTATGAGTCAATATCCTCTTTGTAAAAAGATGAGGGTAATCACAGAAATTCTGGGCTAGAAAAAGCATCGAACTATTCCCCTGCTTTGTGGCAAGGTCAGGAAATCTGGTTTATTCCTGACAGATGTCTGTATAATCTGTTCTTAAAGCCCTCCAAAGCCTTCCATAGTAATTCACTTTGAGATCTAAAGGTGAAAAATGCTATGTAAGACCTGAATATTGTTATTATTATTAACAGTGTTGTTGTTCAGAGGACAGCTTAGCAGCACAGTCCCAGATGGAACTTTGAAAATGAGCAGAAGGAGTGAGTTATAGCATGTTGTGCTGGTTCTGATGGGAGTGCTGAGCCAGCACTACTGTTGCTCTTGCCTGCTGCCAGTTTAATCAGAAATTAAATTCCACAGCCTTTGCCTGTGTTCACACAAAGGCCATGTACTGGTCAATAGTTACCATATTACAGTGCTGAATTGCTCTACTAAAGACATGGATGCCATTCCTGAATCATGTCCATTATGAAGAGAAATGGATATGGCTTACTTGGTCCCTTTTGCAGGTGCCATGTGCATCACGTACAAAATAACACATTCATCTCCCTTCAGAAACATGGTTCATGATGCTCAGTTGAACTGGCTGTGTAACCAGGAAAGCTGTAATTTGGTTACCTACTTCACAGGGTGTGTGGGTGCTGATTCTGCACTCTCACTGGTGTTGGCCTCAACAAGTGGTCTTGAAATGAAATTGCACCCTCCCCCGGTCAGATCCCAACCAGACTGACCTTTTGTTCATTTAGTTTCCAACATGCTTGAGAAAATCGTGTGTATATTTTAGTATAAATCTGTCATTAAAAGTGACCTGAGCAGGGATGAGCTATTGGCCCTTCCATCTTTGTCTTCTACCTACTAGATATCCCATTTAACCTCATGGTTTTCCCCTTTCCCCTCTAGTATTCTAGTACTATTCCAACTATTCCCAGTTCTGTTTAGACAAATAAATGAAACCATTCTTGGAGTGGTGAGCAACAGTTGGAATAAAGATCCCAGCCTTTGCACTCAAAGCATGAGGATTTTGAGTAGAAAACATTGAGTTTATATATAATCTTGGAGAAGTTTCCTTTCCAGCTAGTAAATCTAACATTGCCAAAACAGAGGTTCAGATGCAGATGCACACATGTGCAGTCCGTGGCACCTGCAGGCAATATCTGACAGCTTCTGCAGTTTGTACAAGTCAGAGATTGTGCCCCATACATAGTTTGGATGTCCTTGTCATGGGGAATCTGAGTTCACATCTGTGTATCCTGGTGAATAAACTCTGTCTCTCCTTCTTGCACTTGTGCTGAGCACCATGGTTGTTTATCTTCTCGTCTGTGCCTGGGATTACAACAGCAAAGAAGATGCCATATTTTGGTCTGGGAACGACTGGGCACGTGTCACATCTGAGAGAGATGATTCTTGCTCTGTCCACACACCTATTTTCAGTAGACAATCTAGTCAGATGGTTACTCTTGTGCAACATCCCTAGCCAAATGGCAAATTATCCTCCTAAACGTGGGCTCCCGTATCTGCTGTGGGATTGTGTACTATCCTGGCTGTTGCCTGGCTTTCAGCATTCTTGCACTTACGGAATAGTGACTGGTTTAGAAAATAGACATACACATGTATAAATAAAGATACAGAAGCAGTTCTATACCTGACAAAATTGTCTAAAACAATGACCTGTTGTAGTATGGGTGTAAGTATTTGATCACCCTACAGCACAGCTCCCAGGCCAAGATCTTAGCAGGCGAAGACGTTTATTACATTACACAGCAAAGTTATATATGCTATCAGAAGGCACAGGTGTCACATCTTAATTGGTTATTTTCTACTGGCATGCCTGTAATTAAGGCATACAATAGGTTAAAATAACAAAAAATATTCTAACACATCCTACCAAATTCTGCCAAGTTCCTCCCTTCAGTTACAAGATGCTTACATTCTTTTCTAAGTCAGAGACCAAAGATAGCTGTTCCAAAGATATCCAAAAACAACCCTTCTCCTACAATGACCAAGTGTCTGTTGCCTTCTCATTTCTATAGGTGAAATCATGGGTTTATTAGAGCCGGCACAACTACTCCCCAGACATCTAGTCTGTATTATCTTTTCTTTAGCTGAAGAGCGTTGTACCTCAGTTACTAGCCTTCGAAGAGGAAAAAATTTGGAGCTTAATTCCTCCTTGGCTTAAACCTTTGTATTTTTTTTGGCTGTAGATTTATGTTCCAAGAACTTGAATTTACATAAAGACGTATCTATTTGCACATAATTTGCAAGAGTTCCTTTTAGCCTATAATTGTGCTAAATATGGTTGTGGAGGCCACAGCATACCTCAAGTATTGCCGAATGGATTTTTAAGAGTAATTTTTTTCAAAAGTGTGCTAAAATAGAAAGATTGGAAGGGAAAAATAAAGAGAGACGAAAGACGGTCTTGTGGTTAAAATCCCCGCCTGCAATTCAAGCAATCTAGGTTCAATTTCCAGCTCTGCTACTTACTTCCTGTGTGACCTTGGGCAAGTTGGATAATCTCAGTTCATGGGCATGTTAATAGGGTTGCCTTTGTCTCTTGTGCTGCTTAGAGCATGTAGGCATCACATGTTTGTTTGCACAGCACATAGCACAACTGGGACTTGGTCTTGCTTGGCCTTCTTTCTCTACTGTAATGTTAACAAAATATTCCTACTGTTTTCCCTCAAGATTATGTTTTGAACAAATGGAGCAGGTTTTAAGGTCTTCAGTAAGGCACAATCAAAAGGAAGGAACTTTCTTTCTTCTGCCATGGGAGCATGCCACTGCTGAGTGTGAAAATACAACAGAGACTGTTGGATACGAGTCCTGCCTTGTAACACCTCGTTGCAGGGTGTAGGCGGCTATAAGAGACAAGTGTAGTCTATGAAATCCTACCAAATAATATGAAACTACAAAATGTTATGGAGCTGTGTGCTTTTCGGGCAGATAGGACTTCAGTCCTGTTTCCCTGAATGTCATTATTCTCCTTCTCTCCATCCAAACAGGTCTCACTAATGTGAGCTCAAAATAAAATAGCCTGAGTGTTTTACTTACCAGAGTAAACAGGTTGAAAACAGCAAGTCTAAATATGGCTGTTAACATGGAATACCTTATCCAGATGTGACCAGTTAAGCTTTGTGATGCCAAATTATGAGATTAGTGTTGTGGATTTAGATCACTGTCTTATTAGTCTAAGAATAACTTGTTTCTGAGCTCCGTCTTGGTTACCTGAGTTTTTGGAATAAGTGTCAGGGATCTGGAAATAACCTTAAAATAACAAATAAAAGGCTCTACTTAAAGAAAATGTGTGCTGTGTGTCCTGACAATCTGTCATCTGTCTAGCCTGTGTCATTAGGAAAATCACTTTTCTTGTGAAGGAGAGGAAGGAGACTAGTCAAAGTCCTTATGTAAAGAAAAGTGGCTGAACAAAATTGAGTAGCTCCTGTGAGCTACTGTGAACACACTACAAAAGGAGGCTAAGGCTGTGAAAAAAAGGTTAGTGCCTTTGGTTGCTTAAATGTAGCAGTGCCAAGACCCAGTTTTCAGAGATTGGCTATTCAGCACCATGTGAAAAGCAGGGCAATTTGGACAACCAAAATGACAGCATTTGTGGAAAAAAAAAGGCTTAATGCATGTCTTTTAGCAAATTAGTTTTGATCGCTGACATGCTCAGTTATGCATATTTAACCCCTCTTTTCCATCCTGTTGCTGTGGATGAATGAAAGCTGACTTGGATCTGCTGGCTATTATTCTGGAGTCTGGTTAGAGGGTCTTCATCAATCCTGGAGGCTGGGGAAAATTAACAGTTTGACTTGGGCACCAGCTTTAACAAATTACCACAGTAGAGGCTTGCTATATTGCAATGCAAAGTAACATAGAGAAAGTTGTGAAAGGTTTTGGGCAGCTCTTGACCTACAGACACAGAGACTCATTGCAGTCCAACTGTACCTTGTGGCTGGTGCCTTGCTCTACCTGAGCTTTCACAAAGATGTTTGACTTGGTTCACCACATCTTTCTAAGCAGTTTTTAGGATTCCATTCTCAATGTTTCCTTCCCCTCCAAACTATCTTCCTAAGATTTTTCAGACATGTAAGCAAAATATTTTGTCCTCACTTAAAATCTTTGAAAATACTTTTGTTTCATATATAGACTAGAATATCTTATCAAAACAGATTTGTCCCCCTCCACTTCATTTAGGAAGGATGTCCTGCTATTTTTCGTTAAGAATATACATTTAAATTTAAAATTTCTACCACTAAAAGTCCCCAGTATTTTGAACATCATCAGTGCAGCATAATTTTACAAGATCAGGTTTTCAATATAACAGCATAATTTCACAGCAACATACCTTCTGGTTACTGCATAGACATAAATACAAAATAATTTATACCAAAACGACTTTACAGTGAACTATAATGTCAAGTGTAATACCTCTTCATGTTGCTCTATGAGAAAAGAAAGTACTTGCTTATATGAAATTAAAAGGAAAATATTTTCATAGTCCATAAAAAAAAATATATCTTTTTCCTTGTCCAGTCTTGCTTTCTTTTAACTGTCTTCTGGGGAGATATAAGACACAAAGTAAACCCCAAAACTTGCAAGAGACAAGTACTGGTTTTAGTTTTCCAGTGTCTTGTTAATTCTCAAATTTAAGAATGAAACACTTGACTACTCTCTCAGTGCTCTTTCAAGGAAATTACTTTTAAGATTATTCACATATGTCATTTCTCCTAATTTCCACATCCAAACTTTCAGGATTATACATGTGTAATTTTTCCTAATTTCCATGTCCAACCTTTTTGCGAACTCATTAGACTTCAGTCCTTTCACGGGTATGGAAAAAATATCATGTTCAGGAATTCTTAATAACATTAACTTCATCACTCCTGCAGTTTTGGGACTTAGAAAGTTTCTTCACCTGAGGTTTTTGTTTGTTATTCCAAATTTACTGCCAGAAACCTGACACTTACTCTAGAAACATTTGTCCAAGATGAGTTCCAGATTAAGGACTAAATTTACTTGGGTAGTGTGAATTTAAGACTATGAACTACTGTCTCTGTTAAATTCTTATTTGCAAGTTCAGTTTATGCTCATGGGCTTGATTTGCAGCAGAAGAAATTTGGGGGAAAAAATAAAAAGAAAATACAAACAATGTATCATTAGCTAATACAGAAAGAAGTATGCTAGAGATCTTAATTTCTGGGCTAACAAACACAAGTTCAATCTACTTTACAGTCTCAACAACTCTGAAATCGTATCACACTGGTATGAAAATGTTATAAAATCCAGATCAGTCCTTTGAACTAACAGTTAGTGATAATTGTGGGTTTTAATCAGGAAGAGGGGAAAGCTAGCAGCAGTGTTAGGTTATGAGCACCACAGGAAGGCATTTTGGAGAGGAAACTTTCTGATTTAATGTTAGATGGCTGCAAATTCAACATGTAGAGCTGACTTAGGAATGCATCGGCTCTTGGGAAATCAGTAGCAATGGAAGAGCATTTTTAAGACACAATTCCACCAACCAGTTTTAGATGCCCATTTTCAGATGTGAATCATAAGCTAAAGTCATCTCCTTTGGTCCAATAGGACCAGGGTCACTGAGATGGTTGAAAACATTTCAGATGATTTTTAATTATTTTTATTTTTTTTCAGAAACAGCAGATTTTGGTTATTAATGTTGATATGACTATTCTTATAGCAAATGTGAAGTAGTGGAAAATAAAAACACTATAGGGAGATGCATTATATAGAGTTGTTTATGAGTGCAATTATGTGTGCCTGCTGTTACATATATGTGCTGAAATGATAATGAAATATTTCTAGAATTACAGAAGCTAAATACTTTGACTGGGAAACTAAAGAAGATGGGAAAATAGCAGTGTAGAGGCAAGATTTGCTCACTGGTAATTTTGACATTTGACCTCAGTTTGTAAAGAGATGCCTAGGCTCTGACGGCATACCCACTCTGCATCCCGTGTCTGCCTCAATCCCACCTCTACCTCCAGCTTGCTGGGTGATCTAATTCTAGTAGTGGTTTTAAAAAATGTCAGTTTCCATACTTTTCTGCACCCCCAGACTTAGTCCACCTTCAAGACTGAATCATCCTGAGCAAGCAGTCATTTTGCTAACTCCTCATTTTGGTTTCATTTCACCTACAGATACCACCCCCAATGAATAATGATCCTTTTTGTCCTCAGCCGACACTGCTCACATTGGTGAGCATGAGCTCAGTTACGAGAGCTGTAGGCACATAGTCAATTATCATCACTGCTATAAAAAAAACAAAATAAATTTTCCCAGAGCAGGAGTGTTTCTCCAGCTTGCCTTCAAACAGCAGCTAAAAATCCTCTCCAGCCCCAAAGTAAGAAAGAGTTATGTCTGGAATATTTCATTCCAGCTTTGAGAGAACAACTCTGTGTATTCCTCAGTGTGTGAGCGCTGGATGAATGGCAACAGCAGTTCAAACTGTTTATTCCTTTCTTAGCAATAATGTTTAGGTTCATGAAAGCCTTCCAAGATATATAGAATTCCTCATGCTGAGTAAGGGCTCCTTCACTTATTGCTGCCGCTACACACTATGGACCATTCTTATTAAACCTCCCTCCCCATTCATACCACTATAGTTAGAGGACTCTCGATGTTGTCGTTATAAGCCCCTTATTTTTCAGGGTGTATAATTCAGCAGTAAAAACTTTGCCCTGGGCTGAAACTTGGCACATGAAGGCCAGAAAGAGGATTTTTGTGTTGATTATTCTTTTAAAGCAAGTTTTTAAAACAAAATAAAGTGAAATAAAATAAAATAAAATAATATAAAATAATAAAATAAAATAAAATCCGTTCACTCATATTATGTTGTAAAAAGTGCAGGAAAAAACAGAAGTCAGTGGTTTCAGATGCCTTTTTTCAGGTCTCTCCTGTGTAACTCAAAGCCAGCTTTGTTTTTCAAACTGAAATTTTCCAGGCTATTAGTCCATAATGTGAACTTGTGCCTTTTAGCTTTCTCTTTAAATACAGGCACACACGAAAAGAAGACCTGAGTTATTTCAATTAGGAATGGGCGCTGCTGTAATTTATTTTATGTGCATTTTTTCACAACAATTTCTTTTCCTTCTGGTAGGCACATGGGCGCACACCATCAAAATGAGTGTTGGGGTGGGCACCTCTGGACCTACCTGCAGGTGTCTGTACCTCTTTGCTGTGGGTCTGATGGATATCCATAAAATGCTGAATAGGATGCTGCTTCATTAGTGAATCCCCCATCTTCCCCACACCAAATAAATGTTAAGGCAACACTGGGCTTCCCAATGGGCTGTTTCCTTAGGGCTCACACAGGTCTAAAATTTAATTTGAAGGAGCCAGCACATTTGCGTTTAACCTTCAGGTCACTTGGATTCCAGGCCATTCCCTTGGCCACAGATCCATCATTCTGTTCCTGAGGTGGGTTGGATGATATTTGATTTAAGTTCTGGTTGACAAAGCCCATGAGTATGAGGGTTTCAAGCCTGTTGACCTGAGGAAACTGTGGCCTGGAGTTTGGATCCTGTATTAAATCACAAGTTAAAATGCATTGGGTGGCTGGTGCCTACTCTCTAGTTTGTTAATGGTTACAAAACCACAGCACAAAGGCAGACTGTCTTTACAACACGGTAAAGGGTGTATGAGAAATCGGTAAGGCCTATGCAGAGGAAGAATTGTCTGCAAACAACTCATGCCTGTGCAGGATCCACATATCAAGTGTATTTCAACGTTCACTTTCCCCAGTAGTTTTGTTTGTTTGTTTGTTTGTTGGGGGTTTTTTCTGAAGGAAAAAAATGTCCCTGAGATACAGAAGACTCAATGAGAAGTGGTCTTCTGTATCATTAAAAGCAAAACAAAACATGCTTGCATTTCTCAATGAACTTTGACTGGTTTCTTAATTTGAATATTATTTTGATGACACAATTTTATTTTGATAGCAAACCTCTAGCATTAATACATTTAGAAAATTATTATTACTATGAATGTCTTATAGAAGATCTGTATGAGGAGAAAAATCTCAATTAAGTGCTGTGAACATAATACCAAACAATAATGGTGTTAAAGAGTACAGTGTTACCTCTTCAAGTGACTCCACCAGATTTTCCTCTTGGTGGCAAAGTGTCTGTTGGTGGGTGAATGAGGGATGTCTATTGAGGCAAGCAGCTTAAAGTACTGTAAGGAGGAGGATAAAATGGCAGACCTCAAGCAAGATCCTAGGAAGCCTGGCTTCAAAGTCATGAGTACCCTTACTCTATGCATCTTCTGCTGACTGCTGGTGCAACTTTAAAAAGAAACTCACTAGCAGTGTGAGGCATGAAAGGTTTATGTCTCTTACACTAAGTCATCACTGGGATATTGTTTAAGAAAACATCTATTTAGATGAAGAGTCACTGTTGCTTTGCCTGACTCAGACTGTTTATCCATCATCAGGACTTCTCCAAGCCCAGTGCCCTCTCCCATAAAAGGGCAATTCTCTCTGCTAGCTCTGAGATAAGGACGTAAGCTGAACCATCATTTCTTTCACAGCTGGAGAAACTTGAATGACATGCCCAGAGGCAGAAAAAGAGCAAATGGAAGTGATTGGTCGATAACATATCTTTTATTTGTGTGTGTGTGTGTATGTAGAGAGCTTGGGGAGGAACTGACGGCAGTTGCCTTCCAACATGTTGTGATCACCTAGCCAGCCTCCCATCAAAGCCCACGGCTTGGTATGTTACCATAAATTTTGGGTTTCCAAGACAGACACAACCATGAAGTTCCACAGGCTGGAAAGTAGTTGTTCCTAGCCCTTATCTCACCTGCGGGCATGGTCTGCCTGTGGGGTTTTCTGTTCATGCTGGGTGGTCATAGGATGACAAGCTTGGACACATCAGCTCTGCAATTTTTTTCAGAGTAGACTTTTTACATTCTTGGAGTTCAGATTTGCTCATTTGTATTTCTTTCACCCAATTAGTGCTGACTCCAGGCACGGTTTGAGGTTTTGCATTTTTGTTTTGTTTTTTATTCAGGATTGGGTTTTTTCTGGTTTAATGCAATGCTCCTACTGAGAGCTTATAGGCAGAGAATACCACACACACAGGCAAGGGCTGCTCCTCATGCCCCATGTTGCAGCCACCGTTCCTGCAGACAAGGAAGCTAGAAAAAAAATCTGCCTAGAAAGCTTGTCATCACAGATGGCTAAACAGCTGGAAGTTGTCCTGCCAGGCAAAGGAAAGAGCCACCCCTTGAAGAGTGGGAACCCAACCCCAGGCTCCAGCCTGTCATTACAGGTGAAGCAAAGCCAGAGGGAGGACCTTGGAGGCCGGTTTTGGTGTGTGACAGCACTTAGAACCCAAGCCATAACAGCAGCACTTTGAAAACAGAAGAGAAACCAAAGTGTCTAATATTGGGTCAAGCCAACATCTATAAATCAATGTCTGTGAATTTATAAACTGTTCATAAATTTAAGTGCTTTTTGGAGGGCTGTTTGTTATTATGTCAGGGCTGGGAAGGAGGGTGAGGGAAAGTACTTATAGTCACTCACTGTCTCCCGCTCTGGACTTGTGTATTATTTGAGTGGGGAGAAGGAAAAGTTGTCTGAGTGAGAGGAGGCATTAGTGGAATGCTGCTGTTGTGCAGAAGACAAGCAGAAAGGATGAACCAGATTGAAACCACATTTGTGCCTTTCAAATTCCCCATATGCCCTTTGGTTGGTTTATCCCTCCACCAGCTAACACAACTTTATAACAGCCAGTGAGACTTGCAGCAGGAAGACCTCACACACTCTCTCTTCCCCACTGGTGTCCAGGAGGGAGCAGAGGCACAAAATCTTCTCATCAGTTCTGCAGCCCCTTTTCCCCCACATGCTGCGATGTGGTGACAGTCCCCAATGACTCTTCCTGCAGCACGCCTTGCTCCAAAGCATGTTGTAAAGTGGTGTGGTCAATGTGGAATGAAACATCACTGCTGTTGATGGGAACTAGTAAATAGCTTTGAGGGGGGGTGTTAAAAAGAGAAAAACCTTCTGCAATCTTGCTCCAACCTTGGCTGAAACTTTTTCTGAGGTTCCACTGTATTTGGATAGTTTTTCCTCCCACCTCTATTCATTTTTGTTCCTTTCACCACCTGCTGTTTCCACAGCCAGTACAGGGCACAAAGGTGTCCTGAAAGGAGTTCTCCCAGCCTGGTGGGAAACAGGAAGTATTGGAAGGCCTAAGAGGGTGTAAAAAGTTATGGAAGTAGAATTCACAAAAAAAGACATTGTTCTGGTACGATGGTGTTCATTCAAGTATCTCAACACTTTACACACATGAATGAGTTAAGCCTTATAAAACACCTGTAGGGAAATTATATCCTCCATTTTATAGGTGATGAAATGGAAGTACTGAGGGAGCTGAGGCTAGATTTCAAACCTGAAAGCCTCCAGTTAAGATTCTAAATCCAAAGCTAGGCATTGAGATAAGCGTTCACAGTCTGTCAAGTCCTGCTGATATGAAGGGAATGGTTGTCTACTCAGCCAAACCCAGACTCCCAGTTGGGCAACTAAGTTCTGAAAACTTTGGCCTTTTATCAAAGCCATGCAATCAGTGGAGACAAGCACTGGACACCAAGCAGTTGAATCTTAATATAGAAACGTGTGTTTGAATGTTCTCCAAGCCATGTAAGCCTCTTTAGTGAAATAAAAATCACCTTGGAAGCCCACCTTCTGAAGTTCACCCAAAAGTTCAGTTTCTGAACTGCAGAAAAATACCTTGGAAAGATTTCAGAAAGCCCAAAGCTCAAAGGCAGGCAGACTAGAGAGTAATGCATTTTCTGAACACTAGGGGAAGTTAATAAAAACATTTTCAGAGTTTTAAAAAATTATTTTGGCAACAGATAAGTAGCCCTAGGCAAAGATTTTAGGTTAGTTATCTACTTGACAGGAGCATGACTTGAGTCAAAGCTCCTAATTTCTGTATTTCTTGTCCTGAGTTGACCTCCCAGATTTCTGAAAAATTGCAAAGCATAACAGCTTTTTCTGCTCTTACATGTTGCAGGAATAACTTGCTGTGGCCTGTTTCCCAGTGTTTACAATGTTTCTTTATGTTATAATGATTTTGTGATCTGGTAAATTTGCTTCTTTTATTTCTGTAGTGCATGTTGTCAGCCTCCCTAGAAAATTAGCTGTCTCCATGTGAAGAGACTAACTAACTAACTAACTAACTAATCAGAATCCATTCTTTTATTTCTGTAGTGCATGTTGTCAGCCTCCCTAGAAAATTAGCTGTCTCCATGTGAAGAGACTAACTAACTAACTAACTAACTAATCAGAATCCATTTCAACAATTTAAACATTTTACTGCTGTTATATTTACAGTGAATCTCTCCCCTCTTTTGTGAGGCTGCCAGGCAAGATTGTACTTAATGAATTCGAAATGTGTGGATTGGACACTCTATTCAAACACACTGCCTGCAGGCACAGGTAGGTGCTGTTTCCAAGTGGTAAATGAAAACTATGAAACATAGAATTGTAGAAGAGAACCATAGGATGTTTTGCATTGGAAAGAACCTTTAGATATCATCTAGTCCAATGTCTCTGCAGTGAGTAGGGACATCTTCAGCTAGAGCAGGTTACTAAGAGCCTTGTCCAACTTGACCCTGAATATTTCCACAGATGGGGCCCACCTCTCTGGGCAACCTGGGCCAGTCTTTCACCACATTCATTGTAAAAAAATTCTTCCTTACATCTAATTTAAAATCATTACTGCTTGCAACAGGTCCTGCTAAAAAGACTACCCCCATCTTTCTTGTAGACCCCCTTTAAGTACTGAAAGATCCCTATGAGATCTCACTGAACACCTGGTTCTGTCTTTGAGATTCTAAACCAAGTCTTTTCCTCATAGGAAGCACCACAAGGTCTATCTCTGATCATTTTGGACCAGAATAATTGACGGGTTGAAGTGTCCTCAGAAGAGCTGGTGCTTACTTCTAAAGAGGCTTGTGATGGCCTAGAGGTAATGTACTGTAGGGAAGAGGTATTTCATGAAATACAATCTGTGCCTACTTTCATCTGACTATAACTCTCTTGATGCTGAATCAGTGATCCATTATATATAGTAAACACATCAGCACTTGCAACACCGCACTAGATCACAATTCCTATCCCTGTCACAAGGTGCAGAACACCCTCCTTGGGCAGTGCCATTCATCCTATCATTGCACTCCTGGGTTATCCAGTGGATATTTCTCTGGAAAATAGCAAAGTTTACTCAAGCAGAAAAAAATCTAAACCATTTTCAGAAACACTTAGACTTTAAAAGGAGATGACTCAGAGTACAGAGATTGTTTTGCACAGCCTGTCTTTGTAAAGCTGTGATAGGGAAGACAGCAGCTAAGGAATCCATACATACAAAATACACTCAGAGGTCTTTGATGAAATTATATTGACAAGAACTTGCCTGGTGTTCTGGCTTGCCAATGTTAAATGGGGTCCAGATGACATGCATGGGGTGCTTTAATCAACTTGGAGCACTCTGCTTGCAGACTCAGGCAGATGTGGCTGCTTTACCAGAGTTGTATCTTCGCTTAACCAGGAAGATGTAAAACACACACACAAAAAAATAATCTAGCATGGTTATCTGACTCATGGTGCTCTGAAGACATTGGGCCATAGCTTTTTATGTTTCAAGACACAGAAGCAAAACACTGCTTGCACATCATCTAGAGAAAGGCAGCCCAGAAGCAGAGGAAAAGCAGTGCTGCAACCCTGATGGCTGGTATTAGGCCTTCCTGATAGACTCAGGATAGACTTTGCTGCTGACTTAACTGGTAACACATGAAAGAGCATGAATTTCAAGGAATAGCTGCTCAGAAAATGAGTAGGAAATGGCTCAAAGTAAGGGAGACAGCTATTCATAGGGATTGCGTTCTGACAGCATTGGATAGTGAAGCAAGCCAACAGATTTAATGTGAGTGTAAAAGAAGTCAAAGTCCTGGCTCCAAAGTGCAATTATGTGTAATACTGATTGCTAGGCAGTCTTGGTCCCAGCTTCTGCTGGAATAAAAGGTGAGTAAGAGGAAAATGGTGTCCAGAAGTTCAGAGCAAACCAGACAACCCTAACCACATGACAGGCCCAGAGGGAAGTTTTAAACCACCCACACAACAGCTTGCACAGCTTGCCAAAAAGTCAGATCCTTCAGCTGGGGGAAAAATAGCTTGCATCTGGATTCTGTGTTTGAAGCCCATGGTAGAGGAAGAAGAGAATGAGGAGGAGGAGTGGGAAATGTGTTCTGCACAAACTGGATTGCAGTTTGATTTGAAGCATAAAAGGAAGGAGTTTATTATTCTGATTGTAATAAGTCATTTTTCTCTATGGTAAGCATAGTACAGCCTTCTATGAGTGGCAGATCAGCCAAGAATAGAATTAGGGCCCTTTCTACCATGGTTTCAGTCCAGCTGCCCTTTGTTTGTTTTAAAAATAAAACACAGCTCAGTGTTTATTTGAATGAGTAGAGAATAGAAGGAAAAGTTCATCAGCTTCATCAGTTCATCAGTTCATCATGTGGGCTAAAAGTGAATCCTTGGCAGCTGAACCCACCATAAAGGGCCATCTGTGAAACAAGGTAATGTGCTTAGGTTGATTGTCACCTATGTTTTGGAGGGACAAACCCCACCAAATAATAAGGAAAGAAGTTTTGAGACAGAGGATCAAAGTGATGCTCATGTTCATGTCTCTAACATAGTGACTGATCCTGAGTAAATAGTGACTCCCAATCTTGTTTTCCTCTATATGGTAGCAGTTGAGAGACAGTGATGGCTGTCTGAAAATTCTTGAGGACAAGTCATCCAGTGTTGGTGACCCTAGCTGTTGTTTGGCCACAAGAGCTAAATTTGGACTAGGGAATCAATTACATCAAGTCTTGGCCTGAGCACTGTGACTTGGTTGTTTGTGCCATTAAGTTGCTGGAATTATCTCTGGCAAACTTTTGGCTCGGACCACAAGCACTGTTAGCAATTTCAAGCCATGGCCAGGGAGTTAGGCCAGGCCAGGGACTGCTCTCCATTGGCATTTTTTATATGGTCATCATGTTTGGGTGACTTAGGGAGTTGAGACTTTGAGCAAAGGTATGGCCACACTGTCTCAGTTTGTTTCAACACTGGAAAATGGGCCCTGGCACTGTTTAGTTATTAGAACTGATGTAGGCAAAAGGTCCATAGAGTGGTTAAAAAGGGGCAAACTTAGCTTATTTGTAGTGGGTTGAGCTGTGGGTTGCCTGAGTTTGTGGCTGCTAGACTTGAAGGGCATGAAAAGAGGGCTTGGGCCTGTGCTGGCATTGGCAGTTGCTGCAGAAACTTTATCTTGAAAATTGGTCTTTAATGTTTTCTGTGCATCGATAATGTGGGATGTAGGCTGCCACACGTGTAGGCTTGGTGGCACAGCCAGAGCCTGCAGGAATGTAAGACAAAATGTCATTTTTCAGCACTTTCTTGGTACCTGTCTTATGTTTGCATAAGACAAAACAGAGTTAGGACTTTGGGCACCAGATGACAGTGCTGCAGGAGGAAAATGCGTGGTGAAGCAGAGGAGGAGGCATTCTGGTTGTGGCTTCATCATCAGCTCCCTCTGACCTCAGGCAAATTACTTAACCTCATTGCTTCCATTTCCCTTGCTGCCACATGGGGATAATAATACCATCACAGGATCGTTGTGAGCATTAATTAACATATGTAGAGCACTTTGAAGATGAAAAGCTTTTAATGACTGCTGAAGATTATTAAAGCTGTTCATGTTCAGTAAGTGTTATTAAAAAGAAACCAAATCTGAATGCTCTGCACTGAACCTCATCAGATCCTGGGGGTTGAATACTGGTGGAAGGACGCCTATACCACACTACGTAATTCCTTCGTAAATTGCCCAAGGGCTGAATTTATCACTGCAAACCACAGTTCTGAGACCTAGCCAGAAGAACTGAGCGTCGTCTGCTGTGATTCACTCCACCTTCCTGAAGAAGAAAAAAAGGCAGTGACATGGGTGTAATTGGGTTCATTTTTTACGAGTGGTACATATTCTCTAACACTCCCAAACTCATTGAGCAGAATGGGATTATCTGGGGTTTGTTTAAAGTAGGAGCATCTGCTCCTCTTGGAGACAACCAAGATACACTAACATGTTGCCTGTTGGAGGTGAAGGAACTGTTTTAGGCATTGTTTGAATGAGGATGGTGTACTGTGGGCAAGTTTCTCCACTATCTAGCATGAGCGAAAGCCTATGAGAGGCCAAGAAAGAGGCAGAGGGGTTTTGTATAAATCTGTGTTAAAATACTGAAAGACAGACAAACACATGTTAATCAAATAGGCAAGATGAAAAAAAATCATAAAATCAATCTTCCTAATGTAGCCTTTACAGATGAAATGGAGTATCTGAAATGCTGTCTTTTGCTTTTGATCCCTCACTTTTACTTGGAAATACTACTGTGGATGAGGAACAATGCTTGTGTTGTAAAAGCTGATATCAAAGAATGTGAAGTCTGAGAGCCATGGATTTGCAGTGTGATTATAACTCATAACTCATCTCTGCCTCAGTTTCCTCCTGTGCCTAATGAATTTGCAACACATCATGCTTGCACTGCCCTTGACTGTCTGGTGTATCCAAATGTTCCATGCAGCTTCTGGATGATGTCAAGAATTACTTCTATCTTCTGTATTCTTAATTACTAAGGATGAAATGTTCACATCCTATAGTGACTCAGGGCAACACCAGGAATTAACTCAATCTAGACTTTAGCCAGCAGCTTTTATCACAGGTTATCAGTGAGAAGAATTTGCTGACAGTTTGGCTGATTGTTTGCTAATGGGTGTTCTTAATTTCAGGGGCACTTGAATTATTGTTGCTATTATCATCATTGCCATAATTGATATTATTGCTAACATTGATATTATTATATCAATGGATGAGAAGAAATGGCCTCAAGTTGTGCCAGAAGAGGTTTACATTGGATATTAGGAAAAAATTTCTCCACTGAACAGGTTGTCAAGCACTGGAACAGGCCACTCAGGAAAGTGATGGAGTCACCATCCTTGGAGGTATTTAAAAGGCATGTAAACATGGTGCTGAGGGATGCACAGAACAGACATCCTAGCACCCAGCCTGGGATTAATATTGCTATATAAGTAAGCCCCAGTGTTTCAGTTTTCTATAAAACAAATAAAACATATTCCATGCCTCTCAAGGATTCTCAGACATATAAAGCAGGGGAGTGTCCTACTCTACTTTGTGACAGTTGGAGAACACTACCAAATAACCTTGCAAAAACCACCACCTGGAAAACAGCGTTGCAGTTACTCAGCAATCCAAGTTTTCATGAGCCAACACTGCTGCTGTAAGTAGCAGGTGTGCAAATGTCCTACGAACTGAAAATTCTCCCAGAAATTTGCCTTTAGCCAAGAAAATATCTGACCAGGTTTAGTAATGTTAGAAGAATGGACAGAAGACATTCTAGAGGAAATTCTGAAAGTTAGGTAGTCTTTCTAGATTTATAGTGAAAAATGACACATGCTGACTGTTGTGCTGCTGTGTGGAATGATAGTATGACACTTTGGAAGGTGTTTTTTTCTACATCTGTGGACAAGCACAGGCCTACTTAAGTGGGCAAGTCTTTTAAATTCAGTTTGGTTCCCCAAATGACTTGCTCTCCTCAGCTCAGATCCATCTCATCCTTTTTGGAACAGCTCATTTTTCCCATCTAAAACACAAATTGCTCCTTGAAAGTATTTGTTTCTCTTCAATGATGAAGCTTTAAACCTTGAGATCATACCTGAAGCACAGATATCACAGTTAAATACCACTGAAGTCAGTAGCTTCACATCTGTGGGAAATAGATTTAGGACCTGTTGGGCTGCCATCAAGGGCTTCCTTCTTCCATCCTTGGGATGGGAATGTGGTAGGAACCACCTGGCTTCTTAAACAAGATAGTTTAAAATCTGTCCATGCCATGCCATGCCTGAACTACTGAGGCGCAGCTCCTTCTGAACATTTAATCTCATGGCAAGATTAATCTCAGTACTAGGGACACCTGGAAAATCAAGGCTTCTCTGCGAGCTGCCCACATATGTCTTGATGATAAAGCAAACGTCATAACTCCAAGCTGATCATGAGTACAGCTCTTAGGAGGAGAAGCTTGGAAAATCTGATAGTGTGGATGGTGCCTCTCCCCATGCATTTGTCTTTCTTTTTTTTAAGTCTTTCAAGAACAAGAAGGAAGGACTCAAGCTGCAGCTGTCATCAAGAGAAGGACTGTCACTTCTTCTGCAGTCACCCAAAGGTCACACAGCACTTGAAGCCCCACACTTTGGCAGCAACCAAGATACTTTCTGCCTCTTTCAAAGACTTTGACACAGAGTCTGTAGAAGCTCAACTGTCTCATTTTCTTTCTTGCATATTTTTGATATTTTTCCCCTCTCTCATCTGACCTGAGGATAACTTCAAGATTCTTCCCTCTGAAGCTTTGTGCTTGCCCAAGAGAAGGAGATATGATACACTGAGGGCTGCTATTGTCAGTGTTGGAGTTGCACAGTGGAAAAAAAGCTGCCAGAGAAAACAAAAGTAGACTAGTGTTAGAATGAAATGGACTTGATTCTGAGCTCATGATGGCTTTACATTGCTGCAACTCACTTGAATGGAGTGGTTTTCCAAATTCATAATGAAGTCAGTGAGAAGAGAAACCTAACAGACTCTAATTTAATCCCAGGCTTTGGTAAGAACCTTCATCTCCGTTTAATGAGCAGAGGTCCTTTTCTCAAATACCCCCGTGATGTGTGCCAGTATAAAACCCAAGATAGGCAGCCGTTTATGTAATGACAGCAGGCAGTGTGCTTTAGAGAAATGGAAAAGGCATTTTAATCATGGTATTAGGTTAGATTCCATGAGACAGTATGGAAGGCATCAAAATGTGAATGCCATAACAATCTGGAGTGTGTTACCACTGCATTGATCTAATATTGTGATGTAGTAATAGTAATTTCAGGGATATCTTGCAAAAATGCACTCTGAGTTACAATGGGGAAAAAAAAAACTGGGGGGAGGAGGGAGGAAGAAAGGAAAAGTTAAAGACTACTTAGCTGCTAACACAGGAGTAGTTTTGTATTTGCTATTCCTTACTTGAATCTCTGCTGTTGACCCAGGGTTTCCTTGGAATAGGCAAGGTTATAGAAAACAAGAGCTGAATCACCCTCTCTAGTTAGCAATTTTTACACAAATCAATGGAGTGTCCATTATCAAGGCAGCTCTGGGCCCTGCTGCCTCCTTGAAAACAAACATAGGGATATAACCCACAGAACAGCAGAGAAATTTGGCTTGGATAGAGACAGAAAAAGCCAATAGAAAGCTTCCCATTACAGTTCACTTCTGAGCAACAGGGGATTTGGTTATTGTAGAGGGGTTAATGAAAGACACTGCATTCAACTCTTACCTTGAGAGTATATCATCAGTGAGTCTACTCCCACCAGCACTGACCTACAGAGAGGCACAAAGGTTTCACCAACACTGGGCTTGATATTGCCAACAGATCTTTGAAATATGCTTGGCTGTGTACTTTGGAAGGGTTGTTCCCAGACATGGTGTCTGTATCATAATAACCCTCATCTACAAATGCATTACACATACATTTGCCACATTGCTCTAGAGAGCCTGTACCACACACCATTTTGCCCTTATGGGCAGCCTGAAGGCAGAACAAGTTTTGCTTATACATTGATCCCATTTGCCTTTGTATCAGAGGACACTCTGCCAATTTGGGGAAAAACTGATCATAAGTCTTCCTGATATCATCACTGCAAGGGCAGCTGTGAGAAATGTATCTTGCACAGAAATTATGGAATGTATTCACTTGTCTCTGCAGACCTCCTAAAACTGACCTGAAGATGTCCTGCAGGAACATAGTATCCACAGCAGAGTAAGCAGAGTAAGACAGCCTTTGGGCATGCCTTGAGCTGCTGTAATGCAGACATACTCAATGATATCAAAGAGCTCACAGAAGACAAGGATGTGGATGAAGTAGGTGTGCATAGTTCTAATGTTATAGACGTACTGCTTGTATCTACAGCTCAAGTAGATACAACCTACTGAAGTCTTGCATGTTGGTAGGACCCTTGGACTGACTCTCCTGCTCTTTGCCCACTGATGTTGTCCAGCATGATGATGAACCAATCCCATTCTGATCTGACAGGGCTAACTGGATGTTACACATGCCAAATCATTTGCACCCTTTTAATTATTGCAATATTGGAGCCTGCATTGTCCAGAGTGGGAAATGAAGGACCTTACACTTCGTATTAACCTTACAACATCTCTATTATTTTCTGAGTGGTTTATTTCTAATATCTGTCATACTTTTGTATCTTTATTAGTGTGTAGACCAAGCAGAGTGGCTGAATTAATATTTCTAGGAAGGTGTTCTTACATTTTCTTTCAGTTTGCATGCAGCAATGTAGTCAGCACAAAAAGCAGACATGTTGTTTAAGAAAGCAGAACCACTACATAATTGCTTAGGAAAAGAAGTAGGGTTTAGGAGCATCAGGAAGAAAGGTATGAAAGGACAGTCTGTGCAGCAGAGATTTTGGTTTCAACAGTTACTTAAAAGTAAAGTTAGGCTCTGGATAAAAATGCTAAATAAAAATTTGGTTCCTGATCACCCCTGAAGTTCAAGGCTCAGCTTTGGTTCTCTTTCTTATTTTGGTCTCTGATTTTATATGCCAACATCCACTCAATTGAAACCTGTTGTCTATTAAACCAACTTTCTCCTGCGCTGAGCCATATGGGAAAAGCTGACCCAAATGGGATCATACAGGTGGTATGCACAGTAAAATGTACAAAAGGTGGTAGATGTAATGTTAAATGACATGTTTGGAAAATATAGTTACGGTGAAAACGAGAACAACGGCTTTTTTTCCACTTTCATTTAAAACCATCCAAGGGAGCATGCTTGAAACATCTCAAGAGTTACAAAGTTTCCGTCCCTGCGCCTTGCAGGATGCTGCGAGCTCTGAAGCGATGTTGCCACCTTGTGGAAGAGTGATCAACTCTGTTCATGCGTGGAAAAAACCAAATTACTATTTTTCACTCCTTGCACTTTGTGCCAAATTACATAGCCCTCTGCTTTGGGCGGGAAGGGACCATTTTGCAGCACCAGCAGATGGGCTAAGGACATGCTCAGAAGCAGCCATAATCAGACCATGCATTCCTCCACTGCTCATTCTCAAAATTAAGTATATCATCGGCTTGGATTTCCTTGGTTTTATTTCCCATCCCTTGCAAATGCTGTATTTTTTCCCCCTTCCTTTCTCAAGGACTGGCCATCTGCCCATTATCCTGTAAATAAAAACTACCATTATCTTTAAAAGGCTATGTATTATATTCCTGTAAAATACAAAAAGGACTATCACCGAGTTTTATGTGCTGTAGTCCTGCCATTCTTGCACAGGCAAAGCTCCCCTTGACTTAGAACAGTCTTTTGTCTGGTTTCTGAAGCCACATTCTCCATAAAAATCATAAAACAAACTTTCAAAACGTGTGGGTATGTGCCTGGCTTGTGTGGGCCAGCGTTTTGGAGAAGACACATTACTTTTGTGCTCAGGAAATCAAAACTGGGCACAGGGAAACGATCACTTTAGCTTTCAAAAAGAGTGAGTGCCTGACCTGGAGTTTGCAGTATTTAATTTCAGCTTGGAACTACATGACAGCAAGATTTGACTGTATTCAGGAGGAGGATACAAACCAATATCACCTGGCACAGCTGCCATGCCATGCATGCTGTCACTGGCTGAAGAGCAAAATCCAGGCTCGTGTCACTTTTGCCCCTGTTCATTCTCTTAACAGTATCCAGGGTTAACCTGCAGAGTGAAGAGTTTAAGGGAGGTGCTCAGAAAAGCTTCACAGCATGGAGGGATTTTCCTACTTTTTACTGGTAAGTTTTAGCTTTCCTGATCTACTCCATCTCCCTACAGCAACAGGGCATTAGATTTTGCACTTACCAGTAGGTCCTAAACACCAACAAATAATTATTATCTGGGATTCTCCAAATATTTTATCCATAACAAGCTTTTTTCCTCTGTGAAGTAGGAGTTTTCATTTTAGATTTGTATTGATTAGACAATGGGAGTTTGAGGTTTCAGTGTATGCCAGATGCTAGCATTTTCTTGCATTTCATTTATCTTTTTCTTCTATTTTCTCCTCTCCTTGCTACTTTTTGCAGTGGTGAAATAAAGTAAAAGAAAGCACAGAATAAAATACTTAAATAAATCAATATAAAATTAAAATTTAAGAGTAAAACCCAAATCTTGACAAAACAAGAAGAGGCTACAAGAGTGTAGGGAGGAGAGGGGGGAAAATGGAAATATCAACAAGAACACGCAGAGGTGTAGCTCTTCCCTTTAAAAAAAGTATTCATGGCTGTTTTGGGGGTTGTTTGGGTTTTTGTTTTGTTTTGCTTTTAAAGAAAACTCTTCACTGTTCCTGTTTCTGGTCAGCACTATTTATAAGCAATTGCCACCAAATCATTAAGCCTCTGGCAACATCGACATCTGACCAGCAGTGGTAAACACCAGCTCTCGTTGTACAATGTGAATAACAAACTTTCATTTACAAAATATGTTTACTTCAACATGTGCTTGGGCACGAATACTACCTTCTTTTTTGTTTCCAGCTCTGTATTTTCCTCCAAAGAGTTGTGTAGAGCCCTACAAGCTCCAGCACTTCCCAGAGTACGTGCATGCATACACACACACACACACACACAGAAGCTTCAGCGATGAACCTCCTCCTCTCCACTGGGACATAGTTTAGCAAACTGTAAAACCAAACTCATCCCAGGGAAGAAGGTTTGGGCATCATGTACATTCCTGCTTCATGCTGCCCACAGCTCCAAGGCTTCAGCATCAAAGGAATGAGGGTAAAACTGGTGTTTCAGGTTTCTTTTAAAAACAAAACCCCTAAACTGTGGAACATGGAGGTCTGGGCCTTCCCAGCCAGCTAAAGGCACTGAAGCCAGTGCCTGAGCCAGATGATAAAAATACAATGCCCTGATAAACTCCTTTTGGTGACATCAGAGGGTGTTAGGGCCTGAAACCAGAGGTTTCCTGCCTGTGCCACCACCTCACCCAGTACCTGACAAGCTGCTAAGCCTCCGGGGCTTGCTAGCAGGCAAACAGGGTGGCAGTGGGAAATACCCCACCATGTATTTGTGCTCCTTGAATCGCCTTGAAATTCTATGTTTGTTTCCAGGAGGATCAAGACCAGGCTCCTGCTAACACCAGTTTAGCCTTGAGATAAAAACATCCCTTAAACAGAGCTGGATTTGTCCAGAACAGTAAATTAAAGAAGGAACGTTTACTTTCAATGTTCTATGATTTTTAGGGGTGACTCTCTTTTAGATTGTAGGGAAACAAATTTATCTTCAGAATCTCCCTTGAAAGAGATGGATTCACAGAAAGTCCAACCTGGAACATAATGTAATAGCAATTATTATTTCTTGTAAGGTCATATTTTACCTGGAACCAAGTTGATGCCTTTAAAGACACTATAATGAATTGACAAAATTATTCCTGGATTTTTTTTTGTCCTCTTTTTCTTACAGAAGAGCAATTTTTGTTTGAAAAGGCAGATGCAACTCCTGGTAACACAAGTACCAAAGCAAGAGCAGGCAGTTTCATGGTCAGTGACACACATTTATCTCAAAATCATGCTGGACAACTAAGAAAAAATATGAGCAAAGTTTGCAATGCCTTGTGGGCAGCTAAGCCAGCATTTAAGACAAACTCATTCCTTGAGCCATTTTCTCTCCAGTGAGTGCAATAGAGTGCAAGTCGGTGGTGCTACTGGGAGCTGCATTAAACTCCCCCACATTCTGTTTGAGTGTTAATGACCTGAGGTTTGAACAGTGATTTCTAAGTTTTCTGAGTCATCCTTCTCTGCTCAACTCCAGACCAATCCTTCCTCTGCTAAAAATGACTACACTTTTCTGATCAAATGACTGAAAATGCGGGACTGTGAGGTTTTTCCTTTGACTGAATGAAGTGTAAGGAAGGAAGAAACACAACCTACTGCTAGATGAGGAAAATTTCAATCAATGAAATAAAACAGAGACTAGGCAAAGCTGTTTTTAATGAAGACCATTACAGGGAGAGGTGGTGTTTTCCTTCCCTCCGTGTGTGTGTGCACACATCAAAATCTTTTCTATTCAGTCACAATCAGGGAGCTGCAAAATGTGTCTTTAATTGCAGATGTTGTAAAAATAATCATGTAAGAGACTAAACTAGCATTAAAAATGTGGATTCCTGACTTGTTTCCTTGGAGTGGAACATCTTTCTATTAAACTGCTTATAAAGTAGTAAACTATGAGTTAAAATTTCTTCAAGAAGATGTCTTGTTATGGTTATTTTACTTCAGAGGGTGTTCCCTGGCTTCACCAGAAAAAGGAGATGCTGAGGAATGTTTTCTCTGTCTTAAAAGACAGCTTTGTTTTTAATTATCCTTGTTGCAGAATACTGTGAGATCTTTCTGCTTCTTTTTTTTTTCTTTAGCTCAGATAAAATTTTCAGCATTTCAGCATTTTTTTTCCTCCTCTGCAGCTTTTTCCCATTTGAACTGTTATTTATTACTTCTTTACTACCTTGCACGCAGTTAAATGAAAATCTTGATGCATAATGGTGAAAACACCCCAAAGGAATGTAATTTTATTTTAAGGGTAATGTTGCCCTCATGAACAATCTCCCTCCAAACAATGAGAAATTGTTTCTCCGATCCCACCTACCCTCCTCCTCCTTCCTTGACTCTTCTGTCAAGTTTCAGTCCCACTAAGGGAAAAGAGGAATTTTGTTAGTTTGAAATCAGATTGCTGTTGCCTTTTTAGTACCTTTATAAATCCAGGAACATTAGCTGAAATGAAGTCTAGTGCAAAATGTTTCCTTTCTGTGGGACCTAACACATTGAAGGGTGCCAGTAGGTGGTCACTGTTCATAGACTTTAAAATGCAGATTAAGCCCAGCTGAACTGTGCCAAACCTTTTTCAACCCCACTGAAGTCCAAAATAAATTCACACCTCCTCATTTCTGTCCTATTAATCAATCAATTCAAGAAACTGCAGTCTGTGGTGGGTATCAGTCAGAGACTTGTCTGTTCACTTGGGCTGATGCACAGAATAAATGTTTTCATATATTTTAAAATTAATTTTATTTCCTGTGTCTATATTTTTTAATTTTGTTTTCTTTTGCAAGAATGCAACTGTGACTACCTGTTGTCAGGAAGACCATAAATTTCAAAGTTAAAATAACATTATATTCCAGTATTTGTTTTTCAGGGGAAAAATCAAAATAGCAATCTAAAAAAAATAAAGAGGAAACTGTGAACCCCGCTTAGTATAAATGTACAATAATACGATTTATTTTTACTTTGGCTGTTTGAAACTTCTCTAAGTTTATGCCAACAAATGTACCTAGAGTCCTAGAAT
Organism: Dryobates pubescens; assembly: GCF_014839835.1. Classification (NCBI taxonomy): domain Eukaryota; kingdom Metazoa; phylum Chordata; class Aves; order Piciformes; family Picidae; genus Dryobates; species Dryobates pubescens. Next base: position 33,575,273 of record NC_071614.1, read on the forward strand.
GATCATAATCCATCCCCACCAAGTACAAAGAAGGCTTTCTCTTTTATGGAGACTTGACTTTCCAGTGTTAAATTGCTTTGTGGGACAAGGGTAGCATTAGCTAATGTTAATGACTTCTAATTCTTTTGCCCAGGTTTCCAACAACTTTCAAAGGAGCAATTAGATAAGCATCTCAAAAGCCCCATGGAAAAAGCAAGAAATATCCTCCCCATTTCATACCTCAAAACTAAGACACGGAGAAATTAAAGTAAAATCTGTTCTTAAGAGAGTGGCACAAGGAACAAGGTTCAGATGGCTTCTTGGTTTATCACACAACAAAATTCCTCTCCCGTAAAGCAATAATAATTGCCTTCATACCCAGTGGTCCAAGCAGGGGACAGCAAAGGAGAACCTTCTAAGTTGGTACATCCATTGGCACTTTCTAGTTTTCCGAAGTAAGAGGGGTCTATGGAGACAAAGGTCATCATGGCTATTTAGTGCCTGTCATCTTCCTCAATAATAAAATGCAAGTGAAGCAACTGAATCTTTATCAGACCATTCAAGGTGTTGCCAAACTTGGATGTAAAAAATTGTGTAATCATCCTTCTGCCTTTTTGTCATTTCTTTTCCTAATAATTCCTAATAAACTTTTTATCTGACAAGACACGCACAGATGTGTCTTGCAGAGAACAAACCATGATGACTCAGATATCATTCCTAGGTGGTAAAAAGTTAATGAATACTCCATTATTGGATATAACTCAATATTTTTCCAACTGCACCAAATATTATTCTTTTTTTTTTTTCCTTTTTCTCCCCTGCATTTAATTTGTCACTGTATTATCTAGTCATCTTTCTCATTAATACATTACAGCTTTTATGAGCTTGTGAGCTTGGATGAACCAATACTTGGTCACCTCAATCCTCTACTAGATCATCTGCAAATAAGTTGAACAACACAAGTCTTAACTTTTTGGGCATCATTGTTAAAGCTAGCCATTTATTTCAGGACCTAACTTGTTTCCAGTGTTTCAACCATTTATCCATGTCAAGATACTGCCTCTTACACCATAAAAGGTTAATTTGTCAAAAATACTTAACTGTAGAATTTGGTTGACAGCTTTTGAAAAGTCCAAGTAATCTGACTAGATCCCCATACTCTACATCCCCTTTTATTCCTTCAAATTTCTAATAAATTTAGGACTCCTAGCTTTTAAGACATGTGATGCTGTCTTCCTTATATCAGATCTATTTTTGTCTGCTGATTCTGCTATTCAATACAATGTCTGCCAATGTGCATTAAAGAGAAGTTAGAATATTGTTATTCCCATGATGTTTGGAGCTTTAAAGAAAAAGATCACTTTATAGTTTCCATCTTCTTCTCATGTAGTTAAAGGTCCCATTCCACAATTAGTAGGTTTGCCAGTTCAGAACTTATCAGTGAATGCCATTTGATCCTGCCTGTTTCTTACTTTAAAAGTCTGATGATAACATTTCATCTTAACACAGCTCTTGAACTTAATCCAATACAGAGTTTTGTCACAACAATCTCTCACTACTTCTTAAAAAAAAATCTTAAAAAATATTCAGCTTTTCTGCTGAGGCCTTACCTTGACAGAGCTGGATTCTCTTTGAATGAGCTGCTACTTCTTTGGACTCTCTGACAGGCTGGTTTTCTAAAAAAAAAAAAATACAAAGAAGAAAATATTTTTATTAAGGTGTTTTTTAATAGTTTTGGCATGGGGTTCTTCAAATTTCTTGATTTGCTTTATTAATGTTGCATATTTAATACAGTATGCTCCTCTCTTTTTCCTTCCTTTATAAAAAAAGCTTCTGACCTTTTGAAAGGGGATACAACCAGGGGAAGTTTTAGGGAAAAATTTAGCTGATCAATATCATAAATCATCATAGTATCTTGTCTTTGAAAGCCTCCGTAGCAACTGCAGCCATTTGATCCTTTCAGCTCTGCCTGGTTCTTAGAAAGGACCTGACCTTCTCATTTACAAGTGGCTCCATTTTTAAAGTTAAATACTACATTCATAGGTATTTTTTCCTTTCTTTTTTGTGTTATAAATGCTGTGTCCTAGTGGTACTTAAACAAACCTATTCAGTCCTACCTGCTAGCCTAACTTTTTTGTAGCAGTTCTCCAGAAATGCTTTTTTTTTGGTGCAATATTATCCACCATTCTTTAGGACAGAAAGGAAAGGTTCATAATAAAGATGATTATTAGAGGGTCTGCTTGAAAATAGAAAAGCAAATATTGTTTAGAATAAATTAACCAATTGAAAAATACTAATTTTTTTTTCATTCTTTGAAGAAGAATATGGGGGGAAAAAGGTGAAATATTCAAGTATCAAACATTCTCTTATTGTTTTCAATGGAAATGAAAGACAGCTTGCCAATTTCCTAGCTCATTGATAGAACAAGACTTACAATGGGTACATTTTCTTTGCCTTTGAAAATCTAGTTATGAAGACTTGAATTATGTCCTAAAGCCACCAAAGCTCATTGTCACTTATCTCTCCTGTAGCATAAAAGTAATTTGGGATGTTAGGGATCACTCATGTAGTTTGGAAATGACATGGCACAACTTTCCATAAGCTTTCCTTAGAAATATGCAGCTTATCAAAATTCTAGCTCGTTTCAGGTCTCTAGAAGAAGAAATGACTAAGTAAGAATCCCCAGAACCAGCAGTTAATTGTTAAACAAAGGTTGATGAGGCTGAAATGCTCTAGTTTACCACAGTGTCTTTTAACTACCCTTTGCATATGACCGCAAAGAGTTTAGCATGGTGACCTAATTGCCACAACAAGAGCTGAGTTTGGTAAATCATGTTCAAGAATCACACTTAAGAGCTCCACTGACCCATGGGAGAAAGCTTCTGGAAATGTGAGATTGTGTATGTCTTTTCCCTTCAAATGTAAAGCTGCATGGGCACAACACAGCAGCAAGACATATAGAAAATTGTGATACAAAGCAATCATGTAAAAAAAAAATAGCCTCGGGGGAAAATACAACCTTGGAAAATGGACAAATGGTTACTGAAAGGTGCCAGCTAACACAGTGTCCTTGCTTTGTGCTTGAACAGACATTTCACTGTGGAAGGAGCAGTATAATCCCCTTGAAATCCATGAGGAAGTAGTTAGGGACTTGCTGAGCCACTTGGATACTCACAAGTCGATGCGACCAGATGGGATCCATCCTGGGGTACTGAGAGAGCTGGCAGATAAGCTCACCAAGCCACCGTCCATCATTTACCGTGGTTGTAGACAGGTGGGGGTTGGTCTCTTCTCCCAGGCAACAGCAACAGAACATGAGGACACAGTCTCAAGCTGCACCAGGGGAAGTTTAGGCTTGAGGTGAGGAGACAGTTCTTCACAGAAAGAGTTATTTGCCATTGGAATGGGCTACCCAGGGAGGTGGTGCAGTCACCGTCCCTGGAGCTGTTCAAAAAAGGATTGGATGTGGCACTTGAAACCATGGTTTAGTAAGTCATGAGATGTTGGGTGATAGTTTGGACTTGATCTCTGAGGTCTTTTCCAACCTCATTGATTCTATGATTCTAAGCTCAGTGCCTTATTCCTCTTCATTCAACATAGAAAAGCCATCCATACCACACATTCAGCTGTATGGTATAAAGCTACAGGAGGCAGCCAGCTGCCTCCTGATGGGTTAGAGTTGAAGAACTGCAGCTTTGTGACTATACTGTTGATGAAAGAAACTGATAAAATATGAGGCTAACAAGGTCAGAGCTGGCCCTTGCAGGATATTGATGTCCAATTTGTGGGAAATCTAGGATGATATGTAGAAGCCTCTGAGGAAAAGGAATGGCTAATCATTGGTGACATATGTAGCTGTAACATGTCTCTGATGTCCTCATCTGCCTGGACACAGAGATGCATGGAACTCTTCAGAGGCCTTCAAAGAATAAGGACTAGCTTCTTGACCAGATATCTCTGCTTGGGTCAAGCCTAGACTAAGAAATCTGCTGCATCTTCATTGGCATCTTTTATATACTGTAGTTTAAACAGATGCAAGCTCATGTTGATAAGATGGAAATTTGGATAAGAAAAGTGGGCTGGGTAGCAAGAAGGAAACTGTTGGTGCAGGATGGGGTTTAGCAGTTTAGCAGTGAAGTGCCTTAAGGACTAGTCAACATTTCGAAGTGGCCTTTATATAGATGGGAGAAGCATGTCACTGTTAGTGATAGAAACTGAAGGAGAGCTGTCAGTGTTAGGTAGATTCGAACTACAGTTCTGCAGAAAATAAGTGACAGTGCCCAGCAAACATGAACTTTGCTGGAAGCTGCCGGCTTTCCATTGGAGATGGAAAGAGGGAAACCAGCACTGTTAGCTGTCCATAGAGTAACAAAGGACCATCAACCACAATTTCTTTCTGTTGTAGCCAAGCAAGAAGATGTGATCTAAAGATGTATTTTAAAACTGTTGCCAGAAGCAAGTAAGGAAATCTAAGGTTCACTGAAATATAAACATGCTGCTGGGCTTCATCTGCTCATTTATGGAAGCAAATAAGGTCTTTGTTCTACTAGCTGTTGTCCTGTAGTTGTGGAGTCCCTCTGGCTGAAGGGTGAAAACCGATGTGTTGGCTTCCAAAGCCAAACATGCTATGAGTGTAAGTGAGGAAATCTTCACATCTGAAGTTCAGTTGCAAAAGACCAAACCTGCTTCTGTAAGTCATTGCAGAGAGCCACTGACTTCAGTAGGGTGCCACCAATATCTGTTAACAAGTGTCTGACCTGTGGTTTTGTTGAGTAATTGGTAGAGTTTTATGTCAAAATTGTCAGGCAAAAAAAATACAGGAAAGAAATAGAAAGGTTATTTGAGGGCAATAGTCCCAGCAACACAGTGATTTCCAGCTTGGTGGTGATCATGAGTATCAGTTTATTTTGTGGGTACATGTGAAGAAAATGTAGTTGTTGCCGTGTGTTATCAGCAAAAGCTGCTTCAGACATGCTTGTGGTTGGGCTAGGGGACCACTGCTAATAATTCAAGTTATCCCCATTTAAGCTTTAAAAGGCTTCTATTGTGGTAAAATGGAAAGCTTCAGGAAATGTTTGCACAAACTCAGCAAGAAGGGAAGTTATCACTAGCTTCAACTCTCTGTATAGCTCATGTGCTAAAAATGACTAATGCTTGGAGATATATGAGGCTCTTATTCAAGGACACTTAACTCTAACACAATTCTTATCCCACCACCAACAGAGGAAACTGTGTCACTGACTCCAATAGTAGAATAAACTGTCCAAATTAACTAAAAACTTGAAACCCATGGGCTCATCTGCTGGTTATTTATGTCTGTTGGTACTCACATGCCATCATATCCCGTTATCTTAGTTGGTACCTTACAAGTCTCTGCATTTTAAAAAAGATCACACCTTTAAAGAAGAACAGTGGTATTATGACTATTTTTCAGGTGTAGTATGAAGCTGAGAGAGTCAAGGCTATATTAGGAACCTCATGCTGGTTGGGTGGAGAGGAGAAGCGGAATATAAACAAATGAAAAACAAAAATCAAACCTTGCCCAAGTGCTTGTGGAAATTTCCTTAAAAACAGCAGCAATGAATCAAGCATAATCCTACAACTGTGAGGGTTGTGGTCCCTAAATTCCCTGGTGTAGCATCTCAGACCATGTGAAATTTCCAAGTCTGTGCCAAGTAGATTTGACTCCACATTGTCAGACTCCACAACCTATGACCTATCTGTCATTCAGGTTTTGTCAAGTCAGTTGAGCACCCGGATAATAGAAACATTTACGCTTATAAGGCAATCTCTCTCTCTCCCTTTAGCCTACTCCTCTTTGGAACCACATGAAAGATGCTAAACTGAAACCATAGAGAACTAAGCCCTGAAGTTAGTCCAAGAAAAGGGACAAAGCAAACAAGATCTTTGTGTGAGACCTGTCTGGACAGCCTCTGTTTACACAAGGACTCTCTGCTTCCAGTTGAAACTTTTTCACTGAAGCATCTGACTGGCCAGGTGAAGAGGGATCCTTGCCTGCTTTGTGGAATTATGAGCTCACCCAACAACTAGACTGTCACACTTTGCCTTTAAAAAGAGATTTTTCCCTCTGTGGGGGGAAAAAAAATAGGTTTTATGTACCTACAACTAGATATCTTAATACTTCCATGATCTTATTAGGGAATTATATCTTGTCCACAAAATTCAGGAGGATGGGTTACAAATAGGCCATACAATTCCTTGAATGTTAAGGAGTTTTGAAGCAATTATGTAGTTCCCATGGGTTTACTTATCATTGTATTCTGCAACACATTTCCAAAGTGGGAACTTTTGGGAATGCCAGAGGACTGCAAATGCCTGGACACAAACCACCCCTCTAGCACCAGATCTGCTGCAAGGCTTCCCACTTTTGGGAAAAGAAGAGGGAATGTCTGAATGTGAATTCAGACCCGCTCATGGTAGAAAAATTAGATGATTTGCAGCTATTGTATCCTTTAGTCTTAGTCATCTCATGTGTTCAAACATATCCCTCCATCACACCATTACCACTGAACTTCTGAACATTTCACCAGATCTGATATTAACAATAAACATTTCAGTAAATTGAATAGTTCCCTGGCATGTAAAGTAGTAAGAACACACCTGATGTTCATTATCTTTTATCACTACAAGTCTTGTCTGGACATAAAAAGCTCAATAAAAAATTGTCAGCTTGTGGATTGTCTTAGCTAATGTATCATCATTACTTCAGCCTTAGTCTTCTACCATCAGTGACATCAGGTCTCCAGGAAGAAACAAAATAAGTTGCCAGAAATTAAAATATTCTGAAAGCCAAAACAATTTGATGATTAATCTAAAAACAAAATAATAATAAAAAATAAAATATCACTGGAAGGAGGAGACAGCTGTAGGGCTCAGCTGGTCACATCTGAATCTCATGAAAGAGATGATGGAAGACGATACCGGTCAGCTGAAGAATATTTGCTAGCTTATTGTAACAGGAAGGAGTGCTAAGGGACAAGAACACTGCAAGTGTAAACCCATTCCATACAAAGAGGACTAAGGTGAAATCAGAGTATTACAGGTTTGCAATAAAGTTTGATTTTGACAGTAGGCAAGGTCTTGGAGACATTAGTAGAGGATGAGATCACAAAACATCTGGAAAAATATGAGCCAATATAAAGGAACTGAGATAGTTTCTGGAACAGAAAAATCATATTTGACAAACCCGGTGGAATTTTTGGAGTCAAAATAGAGGGCAGATGAGAACTGACATTGTGAGTTGTGCCTCGCATTTCATGAGGGTCCTTAGCACTTTGCCAACCAGTGGATATAACTGTGTCTGTTAAATGGTGGTAACTTCGTTAAATAAATAGAAGTCTCTGAAGTAGCATGAAATGAGTTTTGTAGATCAATCTTCCACATAACATATTCTGATCCTCAATTTACTGTGCCCCTTCGTAAAAGTGGTTAGGTTTCTTGTCATAAGGAATCCTATGGGAAGGCTGCTTCAAAACCTCACTCTTCTGATAGTGTGAAAATATCTTTTAATGTTCAGCTGAAATTTATTCATGACCAATTAATACCTATTTGTTCTTATAAATAACAATATCACCTTTCAGCTTCTGTTCTGAAACTTAACACAAACCTCTTCTTTGTATACAGTTCCACATTTCTTAGATGAACCCAGTGCTCCTCCCTGCACCATCTTTATTTCCTATTCATCTTTCTTGATCACAGGTGAACTGAACTATCACTGCTGTCCCAGAAAAGAACAATTTTGTGCCTGTGCAGTTGTAGTCACCAAACCAAACACTTTGTGTTTTGGTTTGACTAAGTGAAGACATGTCAAAAAGATTCTGGTTTTAGCCAGGCTGGCTAGTGAAATAAAAACAATTCCCACAGTGTTTTCTAGATGAGACAAAGGCATTTGAAAATGCAACAAAAACTATTCTTTCCCATCAAGTTCTCATCCATCTACATTAGGATTTAGGTGGTTTTGATTTGGCTAGAATGCAATTTGAATGTTTGTGCCTGAATTATGTTAACAGTTACGGCTCCAGTTATGGCTCCAGTTATGGCTCCAGGACACCAACAAGTTACCATGCTTTTGCAAGCTGCCATATGCCAGATGAGCTGCCATAGTTGACTGCATTTGTTGTAAATATGATACAATGCAACACAGTTTTGCTCACAGTAAAAGAGATTGAAGCTATGCTGTAAAAACTGTTAGAGGCTGCAGATGACAATTGGGAGTCTTCTTGACAAAAATATTAACTTTTAATAAGCTCCACTAAGACACCCAAATTTAATTGTTATGTATCCAAGCTTCTGCTATGGTCAACATCAGCTGTGGAGAGATGGAATAGAGAATGTATTCACCTGGACTCTTACTTACTAGTCAGGCAAATTGTCTTGGTAATTAATAGAAAAAGATGGCGACTTGCAAATAACTTCTTCTACCCCTTATCTTCAGATACCTGGTTTAGAATCTCCCCATAACTTCATACAATTCAATAATTCAGATAAGTTTCACATATTTTTGGTGGAGCCAAACCTGATATATGGATCAACTGATCAACTGATACATGGATAAAGGGTCAACTGCAGCAATAACTTTTTCAAATATTTTTAACATATGCCATGTCTGTGTAGTGGCCTCAGGCAAAATACTCTCCTTCTGCTTTTTTGATGCAAAGTGATGATGTCCCTTCATTGTGTGGTTACTCATGCAGTGTGCTGGATGGAGACTCTGATTACTTCTGGGTACTTCCACCATCCCTGGAGGTATTCAAAAGACATGTAGATGTGGTGGGACATGGTTTAGTGGTGGGCTTGCTAGGTCTTTTCCAACCTAAATGAACCTATGTTTATAGATATCGGCAGGTAGGTGTCTGAGATCCCACTTAGTAGGAGGACACTAAGTTGATGTGATCAGTGTAGCTGTGGAGCCCAGTTAGTGCTTCAGTTTGTAGTAAATATAGGCATATTATATGATTCATCTGCATAGTGCTACTTGAGGTATCCCAAAATATCTCAGTTGTCCCATCCTAAAGTGTCTCAGCTGCTGATTGATCAGGACACATGTCCTGTTTACCAGCCCTTGTGTGTTTCTATTTGCTGGCCAAGTTGTTGCACTCTTTAAAAAATAGGTCTCCATCACCTATAATGTGATCTTAGAGACTTACTCACAGGTGTTTGCATTTATCTTAACCTCAGAATTAGTCTCATCCTGTGGCTATACTCAGTGTTTATCACAAGCAGGCCTTGCTCTGCTTTTACATGTGTGATTGAGAGCTGCACTCAGCCAGGGGCTTTAGAGCAAAATGCAGGAAGGATTACCTGGGAAGAGACCTCTCTGCTTCTATCCATAACTGGAAGGAGCTTCCTCTAGGGATTCCTTTGCCAAGTAGTACTTCCAAGCAAGCCCATATCCTTTATTGGGTAGTAGAGGTCCCAGATGCTCCCAAAGTTTCCAGCCATTCTCTCACTGCCTTACACCAAAAGATAGGGACACACTGATGTTTCTTGCACCTCAGACTGATTTCCAAACATGTGCTGTGGGTAAACATTCTTTTTCTTCACTGTCCTTGACAAAGTCATTCAGAGCCTTTAAGCCAATTCAAGCCACGGGTCAGAGTTGAGAAATGGTTTATAGCTGCAATATTTTTCCCTGTGTGCTTCAAATAAAAATAATAATAATAATAAACAAAAAAGGCAAACTCAAGAAATGATTTTCTACCTTCCCATCCTTTTCTACAAATTCTTTTCTCATTTTCAAAATGGTTTGACTTGATTTCCTTGAAATATTGCAACATACACAAAAAAATTGCTCCCCAGCTGAGAACTTGTCCTATCAAGTTTCAGCCCTTCTGCTCTTGCTTTTTGCCCCTTTTTTTTTTTTTTTTTCAGGAAAAGTTACAAAACCCTGAAAACGGGAGGATTTATAATGAAAATGCTGGCAGGACATTAGCTGTAGCATTTCCAGATGTGCTGTTGCAACTGGGGCTGGGCAAATACAGTTGGATAAAATCCGAAGTGACCCCAAGTCTTTGTCAAAGGCTTGAACTGAACCCGAAAGTCTTTAGCAGCTTGAACAGCTTTGGTTGATTTTTTTCTTTATGTTTGAGTAGGTCCTATATCCCATCTTGAGATGGAATTGAATGTGAAGAACATTTTTGTAGCACATTACAGCATTTCTGCTTCCAGTCACATGTGGGAAGTACAGGGGTATTCAAGAGCAAGGCATTTCCCTCCTTCTCCCACATCACCAGTATTGAAGTAAGCAGCTCCTTCCCTCAAATATCTCCAGACTTTGGAAATCTTTTAGCAGCCTTCCAATTGTTTAATAAACAAAAAAACCCCAAAAAACTCCTGGATTTGCACAATTTAAGATTTGCCTTCAAATTTGGCTCTGGATTAAAGCTGTGTAGTATCTCACAATAAGTAATATCTCACAATATGAATCTTACTGTGACTTCAGATACATACAAACACAGATTCCACTTAAGGCTATAGGAGTCCAAAGTGCATAGCCAGCAGAGTTGAGTGTTTTCTATGTTTTCCATGGGATTTCACTTCCCTGTTTGAGTCTGGAATGGAAATGGATAGCAGGAAATATTAATATCTTCCCAGAAGGTACTCTGGGGTTGCTGCAGTGGATTTGCTGTTCTGCAGTAGGTACAGGCACATAGCACAGGGATTTCAGAGAGGTAAGAATAACATGGAGCAGAATTTGCCTGTGTTCTTCCAGATAGAAGCACTGTCTCTCACATGGGTTTTGTATATCAGGCTTCACATGAAGCAAGAAAACTAAACCAGTTTGTGTCACGGACAATAATAACAGCTGGAGAGGGCCAAATTATCTTCAAACCTGTAACTGAAAACAGTTTTCTTATTCTGGGTTTGTTTTTCCATGCTCTCACCTTGACTTGAAGTTTGAGGCTCCTTCTTAGATTTCCAGCAGGACTCTCCCTCCATGTCCCATCATGTACTCAGTGAGAAAAACAAATCCCAGCAGGCTTTTGAGTTTTCTGAGTCTTGTATGACATGCTAGTCTTGATATTCATTTCGAAGCCATGTCTCTGCTCAGCTAAGGTTTATCCTTTTCTTCTAACACACAGAGGCCCCCCCTCTGCCATTGTTGAATAGCTGTATATATTAAAACCCAAATTAGTAAGAGCTCTCTGAGAACACCCAGGTGCTGAGGAAGTTACATTTGTACCTCCAGAGGTGACACCTTTTCCCCCTCAGGTGATACTTGATCTAGTGTTATGGTATTGTGTTAACTGAGCATTATTGTGCTCAGAAGAGCCACAGCTCAGAAGCAACATAAATCTGAGGCCTGTCTGTTTGCAGCTAGCCCTTTAACCAGTGAGAAATGTGTAGGGATGACAAGAAATGGAGGAGAGCAAGGATTTCTCTTACTAAATGCTGCCTTCTACCAGTATTCATCAGGGATGTTTTATACAAAAATACTTCTCCCAACTCTCATACTCAAAACATAACCTTAACATGAAATATCTTTACAGAACCATAGAATGGAATCATGTAATGATTTGAGTTGGAAGGGACCTTCAAAGGTCATATAGTCCAACATCCCTGCAGTGAGAAAGAACATCTTCAGCTAGATCAGGTTGCTCAGAGACCTATCCAAACTGACCTGGATTGTTTCCACAAATGGGGATTCTGACACCTTTCTAGTCAATCTTGCCCCAGTGGTTAATCACTCTCATCATAAAAAATTTCTTCCTTATATCGAGCCTAAGTATCTCCTCTTTTAGTTCAAAACTGTCACCTCTTGTGCTTGTTGTGACAGACCCTATCCTCATCTTTTTTACTGGCCTGCTTTAAATACTGAAAGGCCATGAAAAGGTCTCACCAGAGACTTCTCCAGGCTAAACAAACCCAACTCTCTCATTCTGACCTCATACAAGAAGTGCTCCAGCCCTCTGATTACTTTTGTGCTCTGCCTCTGGACCGGCTCCACATCTTGTGCTGAGGACTTCACAGCTGGAGAGTCTGCAGAGCAGTGCACAGCAGAGAAGAAGAAATACCTTCTTTGACCTGTTGACCACATTGATGCAGCCCAGGATATGGGTGTCTTTCTGAGCTGCAAGTGCACATTGGTGATTCATGTCCTCCTTTTCATCCTTCTCTGCAGTGCTGATCTCAATCCCATCATCTCTTGCTGCTTTTGTGTTATGTTCTCAGTTGTGCTAATGAGAAAATAAATAGGAGTGAGAGCTGAAAGTCATTGGACCTCTTACATCCTAGCACATGCAAAGTGTGATAAGCTATCTTACAATTTCTCATGGCAATCAGAACCATGAGAATGCCTGTAACTATTGCATCACTCTAGCTCCCATCTCTGTATCTTCAAAGATGCCCTAATGTGGCAGATCAGGTGCTCTGTGCTGGGGAGGGCTTGCTTTTGCTAGAAAGGTTATGCCTTGCAGAACCAACAAAGATGTTGCATGCCTCCAGGTATGTGAAAAATACACAAATCCTCTAGGATTTACTTCTGGCCAGCATTTATTAAACCAAGGAGAAGGCTGAATCTTTGGATCCCTGCCATTTTTAAGCTCTGAAGTTTATTTCTGGTTACTGAAGTTTGACCTCTGCATTTCAAGTTGGAGCCTATACTCTCTGGCCTAAATCTAAACCAGTCTGTAATGTAGCTGTGGTTTTCTTCCAGGGTCAGCAAAGGCTTAAATCCATGGTCAGCTCAGTAAATTGAAAATGGCAGAAGAAGATTCTGGAGTGGTGGCCTGAGAGGAAGATGAATGTACCAGTTCCAGATAATTACTGCTCTTTTTAAAATTTAGGATGTCTTGAACATGTTTTCACATTTTCATGCATTTCATGTATTAAGCTGGAGATAAGGGGGCATGATTAATATGGTTCCCATCAGCTTTTTAAGGGGTTTGCAAAATTGATTAGCTGTGTTTGAAGAGTGCCTCAGAAATCTTTGGGGGAAAATATTGCAGTGTAGAAAGCCTGTTGTGTTTATTCAGGACATAATGATTGGACAGGACAAATACTTTGCAGAATAAGCCCAAACTCCTGTGTTTGGATAGCATTGCATATTCTAATTAAATACTGTTGTTCTTTTTTTTTTTTTCCTTTGTTTTAATCATATTCTTGAATTACAGTAAAGGAAAAGGAAGAGATGAATAGAATACATAGAATAGAATACATAGAATAAACCAGGTTGGAAGAGACCTTCAAGATCATTGCGTCCAACCCATCAACCAATCCAACACCACCTAAACTAACCCATGGCACCAAGCACCCCATCAAGACTCCTGCTGAAAACCTCCAATGATGGCGACTCCACCACCTCCCCAGGCAGCCCATTCCAATGGGCAATCACTCTTTCTGTATAGAACTTTTTCCTAACATCTAGCCTGAACCTCCCCTGGCGCAGCCTGAGACTGTGTCCTCTTGTCCTGGTACTGGCTAATTCGCAAACTAGTCATCTGTCCACCCCCAAACTCAAACCAGGATTAACTACAAACTTTCTAGCAATCTTAAAATGTAATGATTCAGGTCATTAATGAGCATATTGTACAGAGCCAGATCTGATACTGAAGGAAAACTACAGGATATATTTTTCTACTTTGACTGTGACTATTACAAACTGCTTTGTGAGTACGGACAGGAACATAATCAGTGTACTGTAGTCATGTCTACAACCTTTCTTTAGGTCTATCATATATGACAATGTAAAAAACTTTAACTACCTGAAGGGTGGTTGTAGACAGGCGGGGGCTGGTCTCTTCTCCCAGGCAACCAGCACCAGAACAAGAGGACACAGTCTCAACCTGCACCAGGGGAGGTCCAGACTGAATGTTATGAAGAAATTCTACACTGAGAGAGTGATTGCCCATTGGAATGTGATGCCGGGGGAGGTGGTGGAGTCACCATCATTGGAGGTATTTAGGAGAAGACTTGATAGGGTGCTTGGTTGTATGGTTTAGTTGATTAGGTGGTGTTGGATGATGGATTGGACGCGATGATCTTGAAGGTCTCTTCCAACCTGGTTTATTCTATTCTATTCTATTAAAGTCTAAATATGACATGGATTTTTAGCTTACTATAAACTTTTTTGTAATTAATTTGGATTGATTTATTCTTGCAAATTCATCTTAGATGTGTTTTGTAAAATTCTGTGGGTTTACAAAGTGAGGTACAAATGTTTTTAGGCTTTGTTTTAGTGAAGAAATAAATATTTAAGGTTCTAGAGGCTGTTCTGGGAACTGATGTTGAGCCAACTGATACAGAAGTGTCAAAGTTCTTTTCTACCCCCTTTTTTCAAAAATATGTACTGAATTTGGTCTGGGTGTCTGTAGTCTCACTTGTGTTTCAGGAGCTATTGGAGATGATATGTAATAGCTGTTGTCTCACACTTTGCTACTCTTAACCTTTCCATAATATACTGGACAAATTGTCTTGCCTATTATAATTGTGCTTCTAAGTTTCACTTCCTGGAGACCAAAGCTAAAATTAATACCTATATAATAAAATAATAATAGCAACAACAGATAATATTGCCAACACTTTCTGCTCTTCATGTTCTTTATCTGTATATTAGGAGATATTTATTCTAATAGTGCTTGCTAAGTAGAAACGTAGTGTCATCAAATAGTCTTCTGATTTGTTACTTCTCACAGGAAGAAAGATGAAGCCCAGAATAGACTTTCAAAGTGCCTGAGTCCTATGCCTGCATTTTCCCCCCAAAATAGTTGTATTGAACTGTTTTATTTGAGGCAAAAGAGCTCAGCATTAAGTTAATGGCCACTGCTGAAGTCAGCTGCATCAGCACCAATGCTGAGTGCATTCAAAGCCTTGACCTTTTGGTGGTTTTGTACCTATATAATATGTACATACATATATACAATGTCAAAAAGTAGGTTTAATGCCTTTTGACTTCTGACTCATGACATTGGTATCTGTGATCCATTTCCTACAGGCAAGATGATGCAATGACCTTGTTTCTAGACAAGGGAATTTTAAAATACAGGTATGAGGAGCATATACCAGTTAATCTCAGGGTCAGAGAATGTGCTCTGACAATATTTAGGTTATATGGATGTACCTTTAGTGCTGCTAGTTTGACAAGAGGTAAAATAGATCCAGGCTTTTGCTATTGCAGAATGATAGGGAAATTTCATAGTCCTTGAACTTTGGATTTTGCTAAGCAAAGGATGTTGTCCCAAACTGCATCTTGGAGCACCAGATGAGCATTATCTGATCTGGCCAACAGACTTCTGAGATGATTTCTTGTTTCAGTGCTACCCAGAGCTTACCTGCCTGCTGTGGGCTGCCAGTGACTGAGCAAGCAGCTATTTAGTCTTCAAGGCCTTGAGATTAACTGGTATGAAGATATGTGCTAATGGATATAAGATGCGCATATGGAATCATAAGAGAAAAATTTGGAGGTAAAGACATCCCAAGTCATTTAAAGCCAGCTCCAGACTTCCTAGGATGCCAAGAAACAGGCAAGGTGAATATCTGAGTAACTTCTAACAGTGACAGCACATGGAGATTATGAGTATGGAGAGTGGAATTTTCAGTGGAAATCTCACCTGAGATGAATCAGTGTCTGGACATCTGCAAGTCTAGAGTCAGTCAAGTTGTTTTCAGCCACCTTTCCTAAGTCTGTTTAGCAAAGTTAGGGGAAAAAAGTAGGACCATGGAAACTACCAGCCTGTCAATCTCACCTCTGTGCCTGAAAAGACCATAGAACAGATCTTCCTAGAAGCTGTACTAAACCACATGCAGTGCTACAGGCTGGGGTCAGAGTGGCTGGAGAGAGGCCAGGCAGAGAGGGACCTGGGGGTACTGGTCAATAGTAGGCTGAACATGAGCCAGCAGTATCAGGAACAGTGTGGCCAGCAGGAGCAGGGAGGTCATTCTGCCCCTGTACTCAGCACTAGTTAGGTCACACCTTGAGTCCTGCATCCAGTTCTGGGCCCCTCAGTTTAGGAAAGATGTTGACTTGCTGGAGCGTGTCCAGAGAAGGGCAACAAAGCTGGTGAGGGGTTTGGAGCACAAGCCCTGTGAGGAGAGGCTGAGGGAGCTGGGGTTGCTTAACCTGGAGAAGAGGAGGCTCAGGGGAGACCTTATTGCCTACAACTACCTGAAGGGAGGTTGTAGCCAGGTGGAGGTTGGTCTCTTCTCCCAGGCAACCAGCAACAGAGCGAGAGGACATAGTCTCAAGCTTTGCCAGGGGAGGTTTAGGCTGGATGTTAGGAAGAAGTTCTTCACAGAAAGAGTGATTGGCCATTGGAATGGGCTGCCCAGGGAGATGGTAGAGTCACCATCACGGGACGTGTTTAGGAAGAGACTGGATGGGGTGCTTGGTGCCATGGTTTAGTTGATTAGATGGTGTTGGATGATAGGTTGGACTTGATGATCTCAAAGGTCTTTTCCAACCTGGTTAATTCTATTCTATTCTATTCTATTCTATTCTATTCTATTCTATTCTATTCTATACCACATGGAGGACAGGGAGGTGGTTCAAGACAGACAGCATGGCTTCATCAAGGGTCCTGCCAGACCAACCTAGTGGCATTCTATGATGGTGTAACTACATCAGTGTACAAGGGAAGATAACAGAATTCATCCCTCTGGGTTTTTGTAAAGCCTTTGACACAGTCCCCCACTGTATCTTTCTCTCTAAACTGGAGAGGTATGGATTTGATGGGTCGACTGTCCAGTGGATAATGAATAGGTTGGATGATCCCACACAAAGGTCAGTGGCTCTAAGTTCAGATTTATATGGGTGACAAGTGGTGTCACTTAATGATCTGTATTGGGACCAGAGCTGTTCAATATCTTCATCAGTGATATATACAGCAAGATTGAGTGCACCCTCAACAAGTTTGCAGATGATACCAAGCTGGGGGGTGTGGCTGGTAAGACTGAAGGATGAGATGCCATTCAGAGGGACCTGGACAAGCTGGAAAGGTGGGCTGAGGAAAACCTCATGAGGTTCAATAAGACAAAGAGTAAAGTACTGCACCTAGTTCAGGGCAACTCTCAGTATCAATACAGGCGGGGAGATGCTGAAATTGAGAGCAGCCCTGCAGAAAAGAACTTGGGGATACTGGTAGATGAGAAGCTGGACATCAGCCAACAAAGTGCACTTGCAGCCTGGAAAGCAAATTTCATCCAAGGCTGCAACAAAAGAAGCATGGGCAGCAGATCAAGAGAGGTGATTCTGCCACTCTATTCTGCTCTGGTGAGACCTCACTTGGAGTACTGTGCCCTGTTCTAGAACCCCTAACACAAGAGAGACATGGATCTGCTGGAGCAGGTCCAGAAGAGGGTCACAGAGGTGATCAGAGGGCTGGAGAACCTCTCCTACAAAGACTGGCTGAAAGAACTGGGGCTGTTCAGCCTGGAAAGGAGAAGGCTCTGGGAGAGACTTTATAGTTACATTTCAATATCTGAAGGGGACCTATAGGAAGGCTGGGGAAGGACTGTTTAGAAGAGCTTGTAGCGCTAGGATGAGGGGCAATGGTTTTAAACTGGAGAAGGGTTGATTTAGGTTGGACATGAGGAGGAAGTTCTTTACAGTGAGTGGTATTATATTTACACAGGCAGCCCAGAGTTGTGGTTGAGGCCCCATTCCTGGAAACATTCAGGATCAGACTTGATGTGGCCCTGGATAGCCTGATCTAGTTGGAGGTGTCCCTGCTGACTGCAAGGGGGTTGGGCAAGATGACCTTTGAGAGTCCCTTCCAACCTGATGCAGTCTATGGATCTGTGATGTCATGGTTGCATGCATGAGCCCGTATTGTCATAGCTGATAAGTCTCAGGCTTCAGAGGCCACTCACAGTAAGGCAGCTTGACCTTGAGCATGAAATTAATTTCCTCCACAATGTAAATGTTGGCATCTGAGCCAAGTTCTCATCGCAGTCCTAGGAGATAAAATAGGTACTTGAAAGGCATATTCTACCTGAAGTGAGTCATCAGCCACCATAAAGTCTTTCTCCCTCTGTGGTTCTGATCTTTTGTGGGACTGGATATCAATCTTTGCTGCAGCTCATGAGTATGGTGCCAGAAGACTGCCAACATTCTCACAACAACATCTCCAGATGATACTACATGATCAAATTTCTGGCTTTTATCTAACTGATGATAGCTTTGAGAATTACAGAGATCATCTTCCTCTGCTGAAAGAAAATCCTTGAAGTCACACAGCTTGCCAGAGTATGTTTAAAAGCATTTTAAAAAGGAGAATAAAGCCAGTGGGTGAAGGTGAGCTGAACTGGATTCTGACCTCTTCAGGAAAGGTCAGTTTGATTTTGTTGTTAAATGCCTTGTGTTGAAACATTACCTGTTAAAAAAAAATCAGTCTAGAAAAATTATAAAGCAAGCTAAGTGCATGACACTTCCTCAGGTGCTGACGAACCTTTTGATGTAAAAATCTTCTGTTCTGCTTCTATCAGCTGCATCACCCTTCTAGATACTGAATTACACAACATTGGTCTTTATCCTAGATTAAGTTAAGAGGCCAGTCTTTTTAAATCTTTGAAGCAAGACCACAGCTGGATTGAAGCATGCTGTGGTGTTGCTAATTGCACCCACAATCCACGCTGTGAGTTAAAGTCTCATTAAGCTCCTGTGTAAGAGGATTGTATGGTGTCATATACTTTCTATGACAGTTCTAGGAATGAGATGTATATATTGCTGGTGTATGCAAGATTTTGAGGTGCTATGGATGATTTTTTTGGATGTCAATTAATAATGGATTACAAAGGAGATAATAAATGTGTTAGTTCTTTGGTACATGAAGGAATTGTGTTTGGCACAGAAATCCTTGAAAGGATTTACCTGCAAACAGCCTTGGGTTAGGCAAGACAGCCTTGGCTGCAGCAAGTGCAGTGATAAGCAGAAGTACCAGGTAGGTCAATACACAATGGGAATGTGCATGTATATTGCCAAATCTCCTCATAGATATCAACAGGAGCTAGAAACTTAAACAGTATCAGGCAGGTCTTAATTCAGTGCTCAGCCCACTGGTTTATACCTAGACATGTGTCCAAAACATCAAAATGATCAATTATGCAGCTTGTGACACTACACCATCTCTCGTCCTCTTCCTAGCACAGAAGTAACCTAACAACATTAGTAGTGAAGACAAAAGGATCAGTTGCATCACCTTCTGCTGTTGAAACCTCCCACTCCTCTCAGCGTAGCATCTTTCCTGCCTCTATGAAATCTCACATCTGAGGGCTGACTAGAAACATATGGCACAATCCCACGTACACGTGAATTTAACACAAAGGTAAAGATCACGAACAAGGCCAGACTGACTGTCTTATCCATTTGCATACCTTTCACTTAGAAACTTGCTGAAAACTTCCCCCAATTTTCCATCAGAACAGTGATGATGTTTGGCACTGCACAAATGCATAGAAAGAGAAACAGCTTCACTCAAAGGTCTGCTAGGGTGAAGAAATCAGAAAGATGGAAAATGAAGGTGACCCTGGAATCTCCCTCATTTTGTCTCATTCAGGCTACCAGCTGCTGAGGGTGTCCCTGTGCCTTCCCTGTTAGTCTCTGTTTCATGTGTTATTTGGGATAAGAACTACATTTCTGTTCAGTGTTTACACAATTCCTGTCATACCAGCTTTCTGGTTTGAATGTGAGGCTGTTAAGAGCAGTAACAATATTAGCAATAGCAATAATCATCCTATTGTCCAATTTCAAGCTTTAAACTTGAAGTTATCTTTCTGGGCTCAGGTCCTATTTGTGGAAGCTCAGTTATTTAAAGAAAAAAACTTAATTCCAGACAAATTAGCCCTTTTCCTATTTGCTTCACACAGACAATGATTAGGTCACAAATCAGACAACCTGCTTCATCAGTTTCAAGAAACCAAGACCGGTTGAACACATAAATGGGTCAAATACTGTTGTCAAGGGTTAGGGGTGGTCTGGCCACTAGACAAGTGACAGATGCTATTAACCACTTTCCCCTCCCAAAGGTAGAAGAAAGGGAAGAAGTAAGGGGAAAAGACTTACAAGCTGAAAAATAAAACAGCTTTATGAAAACACTAATGATAAAATGAAATATATTCAAATATCTACAAAACTAATATCAAACCAAAGTCCGTGGCTGACAATGATGTCATTGTCACCACTGATGCTGTAGCCAGTCCCTTGGGAACTCCCAGACTGCACTCAGTGGCAGATGGGAACTGTATTCATGAGCTGGATTCCAGAACAAGTAGAACAAAGTCCTCCTTCGACACCAGCTATTGAAGAGGAAGCTTGATCCTCATGATTCCTCAGCTCTATGCTCAGGATGATGCATATGGAATGGAATCCCTTGTTGGTTAGTTTAGGGTAACTTGTCCTGCCCCACAGATGTGATACGTTTACTGACTGCACCCCCAAGGTGGCACACAAGATTTAGCAGTGACCTTGGTTTTTATAGGAGCAAGCATAAGCGGGAGACTTTCTGCACCCCGATCCTTGGTATTAACTAGAAACTTCAAGCAGTATCACTTGTAGAAACAATACACTGCCCGCAAAAAGATGTCTTTCACTTCAGAAAGTGCCATCACTGAGAAAAGACTAAGCTGAAAAGTAAAAACATTTAATAGAATTAGAATCATAAAATTAGTTCTGTTTTAGCTCAAATTAGGACAACTGTCCTCATGAATTGATAGTGATGAGAAGCTAGAAATTTTTCATGCTTGTACTGGAAACCTGAGAGTGGCCACAGAGCTCACCATCATTTTCATCTGATCCCAGTGCTTCCAGCATGTGCAGAGAAGCTCATTTGGGCAAACTGCTAAAAGGAAAAGGGTGTGGGGGAAGGAAGTAATAATTGCTACAGCTATCAATGTCTCTGCCTTCTGCATGCTGGAGCCACTCCAAATAACTCTGCCTCTCTTGGAAGTTGCTGTTTACTCCCCTTGCTTTGTACTGCACTAACGGCTCAAATAAATTCAATGCTATTCCTATGGCTCAGGGTGGCTGTCATCTGAGTTTATGAATGTGAGATTTGTTTGGGTCTCCCCCCATGAGTGATTTAGGTTAGAAAGTGTGATTATATTTGGGCAGAGGGAGAGAGATGCTGCGAGAAGGCAAACTGAACAGACATTGTGAATATTTATTTTTTTTAGATGGAAGGCAGTTGTATTTATGTGCAGTTGTAAAACAGAAAAGATATTGGGTTCTGGTGCAGGAATTATATACTAACTCCAAAAACTGTATACAGTAAGAGCTTATAATAGAAACTTATTCCAGCAGAGTCATTTTTTTCAACAAACATGTAGATTGGCGTGTGGAGCTTGCTGTGCTGAAGAGATCGAAGCTTGATTGTGGTTTCATATCTGGCATTCCTGAGTGAACAGAGAACTGTAGTTCTTATTCATAGTATTTCAGGATGGGGGTAGAGAGGGGGTGCTGCTATGTGGAATGGTTCTTGGTTTTGCAGGGGTTTAGAAGCCAGAGGAGAAGCGAGTTCTGCTGTCCCTCATTTCAACTCCTCTGCTCTCTCTGGATCATTTGGATATGGCAGCGTTAAGGTAGAATTTCAGAAGTGGAAGATTTTGTCCTTCTAAATCATATTAAACCAATTAATTTCCTAAAGCAAGATAAACAAATGTAATTCATTATGATAACGCAGGAGCAGGCACTTCTACTTCCAAGGGTTGCTTGGGCTCCACATGAGGAATTAGGAGCCCAATTCAATTATCCATACTGGAGTATAGGTTAATGTTATATGATGAGATACTTCAGGAGAACAAAGCATTTCCAGCTTTGTCTTTTCAGTATTTGCAAGATTGAGGCCTTATAAGAGAAATGGCAATTCCAGACTGTGTTTCAAAATTCTCTCATGCCAAACTGCTGTAAAGGGACACAGGCTAAAACACATGATCTCTCAGCTGCTGAAGAACCATGCAGATGTCCTCTAATCAGGCATCATCATCAGTACAAAATTTTGTATGGTTATGTTGAGCACCATTATTTTGTGTCAGGGTTTTCCTGTGATAAAGTTCATCAATATGAAAAGATGGACATGTGAAAATGAGATGTCACGTAGCATAACACTAAACAAACTATGTCAGGAGTTCTGCTGCAGGAATTGCTTTAAGACTAGTTCAGGGCTCTTCAGTCTTTCAGTGGCCCTAAGAGCTCACATTGCTGAAACTTCCCAGTCCTAGCTTCTAGGGAACTGATGGTGAACATGGCAGGGTTTTAATAGTTTGCCCAGTCAAATGGAGTCTCTGATGCTTTGAGACTCTACTCTTCACTGTTAATAAAGCCTTTGGATCACCAAAACAAACAAAAAAAATCCTCCTTTGAAAGTATCTGTGCCTAACCTCATCCCATTTTAGCATTTTTGCTTTTAAAGAAATGTTATAGCTTTTAGGCTGGCATAAATTAATAATGTTGATTTTCTTATCCTTTCAATGAACTTATCTCAGCCTTGCTCATCTAGGTCATTTGTTTTCCTGCTTCTTACTGGATTCACTGAGTGATGTGGTTCTGTGTAAAAGCTGGCTAGCTCTGCAAGGAAGGGGCTTGGGGTATGTGCTCTGCAGGACACCTGGGAAGGTAATTGGAAGACAAACTCAGGGCAGAAAGACTCAAAGCAGAACGGATGCATTTGATTTTCAGACAAGCTAAGACATGTTTTCTTCTGAAATACATGACATCATCTTCAGTGCTACTTTGTATTTCATATCTCAGACAAAACTTGTGCTTTTATCAAGCTTTAGATTTGGATAAAAAAGTGTATATGTCTGATAGAAATTAGATATTGCCATATTGATGGCGGTCAAGAGGACACAGTCTCAAACTGCACCAAGGGAGATTTAGGCTCGAGGTGAGGAGAAAGTTCTTCACAGAGAGAGTTGTTAGCCATTGGAATGGACTGCCAAGGGAGATGGTGAAGTCACCGTCCCTGGTGGTGTTCAAAAAGGGTTTGGACATGGCACTTGGTGCCATGGTTTAGTAGTCATGAGGCCTTGGGTGACAGGTTGGACTTGATGATCTCTGAGGTCTTTTCCAACCTTATTGATTCTATGATTCTATGATCTAACTCCTATCGTGTAGCTCTGTCCATCTAACCTAGCGACACGAGGCTCATTTTATAAACAGTGGTAAAAAAATGACACATCTCAGAGGTGATTTCTGAAGCCTGTTTATGACAGTACTTTAGGCTGAGAGGGCCAGTGACCTGGAGAAGGTCCTCCATTCTCATAGCCTGCAAAAGGTGGCACCACCTGTGCTGCAGGGTTTAAGGAATAGTGTCCTTTCAGATAGGAAGAGTCTCAACACTTTCCTAAAAAAGATTATGCTTCCCCTTAAAGCCACCAGGATATTTTGCTACTATTCTCACTGTAAGATGGTTTCAGATCTCAGCCACCTGAAAATTTGAAAACTACATCTACTTTTTAGAGCAAATATACTCCAGGTCAACGAAGTCTGCTTGTGCTTGAGCCCGCATCACTCTTTCATTCATACAGCTCCTTTCCCTTGATGAGAGGGAATAGGCACCGATCTCCAGTGCTGAAAGCCAAATGCATTCAGACTGCTTTCAAGAAGAAAACTGTCATTAGAAAGCTATTTTTAAATTTTCCTAACCAAACCCAAGATGAGCATAAGCACTAAATCTTTCATCTAGAAATATTTGAATGATGTCCGGAATTATCTAACAGCCATATTCAAGTGTCCTAGATTAGCAATCAGCTAAAAGTATTTTTGGCTATTCTTGCTTTTATCCAGAATTTGCTTAAGAAACTTGATCAGGATCTGAAGCAACCGCTATTCAGAGGAAAATATATGAATTTGTGGGAATATCTCACAACACAATGGTGATTGTCATGTTTTGTTTCTCTTCAAGAGAGGATTTTTTATTGCACAGTGCATCAAAATAGCGTTGTGTTTTAACTTAACCTTGTGAAAGGCAATATGGGATTGCGTACCCAAAAGCACAGAGCTGACATATTTAAAGGGGTAAATGATATTGAGTCTTCAGAGAGGGGAAAAAAAAAAAAAAGGAAAAATTGAAGCAATCTGCTCAAGTTGCCATTGAACATATGGATACCAGATTGCGACGGTGAAAGCCCTCACATGATTTGAATGCTTTGACTTTTCACAGTGGCCTAATTATGATTAAGAACTGCCCTCTGTAATGATGTGCAAATCAATAACTCATTTTCCTGTGGAACGAGGAGAAGAGCTCCTTAGGTTGCTGGGCTGGACTATGATCAAGGACATTGTTCTGAGCACTGATTGCCCTTCATGGTATATCATTATTCATGGAAATATTGCTTCCCACTCTTCTAATGATGACATCATGAAATTAGTGAAGACAAGTCCCTTTTCTCAGCAGGATAGGGGCCAGGATTGGATGCAGACATAACTGACTGGTCTCAAGGCAGATGCTTTCTGGTTTCTGACTGCTCCCAGAGAACACTGTTGGGAGAGTTCACCAGCAAGCTGGAATGGTGCAGGACTAATCTTAGCAGCCCATTTTTGGTGGTACACTTAGCTATTTTCTGCTCATGAACTTGTTTTCACCATCTTTAGAGAGTGAATTTAGGAAAAACTACCTCACACAGTAAGGATATTTGTCTGACCTAAAGTTTCTACATTGGCCTTCTACTAACTGAGAGTTTTAAATCCACAATTCTTTCTGTGAAATCAACCACACAATGCAGATTTGCTAAACCATTAATACCCCACACAGAAATTACAGCTGAATTTGATAAGAGAGGTTAAACTGGATTTGGCCAAATACAGTTAAAAAGTTGAGCTGGATCCAGACCAATAATGAAGTAAAGGTGACGGCTAGAGAAAAGGTGAAATTGAATCCAAGTATTGGAGAAAGAAGATCTCAAAAGAAATAGTCCAGAGCATCCAAGACATGCTTTCTGGAAAGACTGGTAGAGTTCAAGAAGGCTAAAATGGGCAGTGATCACAGAAAGATAGAAATGCTCCACTGTAGCTAATGAGGAGAGAGAGAAAATCTCCAGTCCAGTTAAGAGATGTATCTCCTCTGCTGGTGCTTGCCTCTTTACTCTGATTATAGAGGAGCAATTGCACTACTAATTTTTGTGGCTCCACTGTGTGCCTAAAGTTAGGCAGGACAAATAGAGGCTTTGGAACTCTATTCAGATTACTTATTTCCAAAATTTGTTCATAATGTATTCGGTCTGCCAAGATTTTTAATTTCTTCCCATCTTTTGCCTCTGTAGTGAATGGTCTAAAAAGCAAGGATACTCAGGGCCAGGCTAAAAGCCAAGTGATGAGGGCAGGATGGGAAGCTGTCTGGACAGGACTCTGATGGAGATCAGGCAGATCTGATTTAAGAGGATTCCTGTAGCCTCACACCATCCTGAGGAGTCATTGCCTCTACTTTTTTGATGAAATGTGTGTGCATCCTCATCTCTCTAATTTCCATTGACTATTTGAAGACAATTACTCTTTCTTGTTTGGTTCAGCCACTGTGATCTCAAAGTGTTGACTGCTCAGTGCCATATACCAGGTACTCCTAAGTGATACCATTGGTTACTGAGCCTATTTAGTGATTTTTTTTTCCCACACACAATTTTGCTGATGAGGTGTTGACTCTAGACACAGATGGATTAGTACGCTTACGCCTGGACATGTCGCTCTGTGTACGCCATTTGTAAGGCTCAGAGATTTGTAGCTCATTGGGAAGGAATATGTCTCAGTGTGATAAGTTCTGAGCAGCTGTACAAGGGTGTAGGAAAAGGGTTGTTTTCGGATAGCTTTGGAACAGCTATGTTTGGTCTCTGACTTAGAAAAGAATGTAAACATCTTGTAACTGAAGGGAGAAACTTGGCAGAATTGGGTTGGATGTGTTAGAATATTGTTTTGTTATTTTAACCTATTGTATGCCTTAATTACAGGCATGCCAGTAGAAAATAACCAATTAAGATGTGACACATGTGCCTTCTGATAGCATATATAATGCAATAAACATCTTTGCCTGCTAACATCTTGGTGTGGAAGCTGTGCTCTAGGGTGATCAAACACCTACACCCATACTACAATACAAGGGTAACTGGCTTTACACTTTAATCCCCAAGCAACTTGCACTAATATTTTCTCTACATCTGCTGCCTGAGTTCCTCAGATGTCTCTTGTCACTGGAGCTAATGCAGTCACTTGGATCCTGTCATTCACCCCGAGGACCACTTATAGAATCGAGCAGCCTCTCAGGGGTAAGCAGCTCTGAACAGAAAGTTGTCTCAGCAAAAAGCTTCATAGTTTCAGTCCCCAAATGGCTAGCTCTGTGTGTTTGACCTTGAGCATCTGGCTATATATAAATACATATACACATATGTATATACATACATATACACTCTGGATAGTTTGCTCTGTACTGCTTACAGTGCAGCTCCATTTAAGCTCTGTGTTTTAAATGCTTCCCAAGAGCCATGGTTTAAATTGAGTGGAGTTCACTACTTATATGAAAAGCCATCTTCTCCTGAATCTCATCCATATCCAGGCAAGTGTCTGCCAAAAATATTATTCCCACCCCCTCCTCTCATGAAATATGCATATAAAATGCCCCCTGAATGGTACCTAAAAAAATCATAGTTCCTGACCACATTATAGCAATGTGCCTGGTGGAACCTAGCAGTGTGAAAGATGCCTTGTGACTCTGACAGAGATGATGCCCTATTCAGGAAATTAATATACAGGAGAAGTCCAAACATACAGACAAGATTCATGCATGTTATTCTGTAAGCGTTATTCATGTCTTTGGAAAGAGCGGTAGAGTTGTACTCATTTACAATATTTAGTATGCTTGAGAGGTGTTTAAGAAGAGACTGGATGAGGCACTTGGTGCCATGGTTTAGTTGATTAGATGGTGTTGGGTGATGGGTTGGACTTGATGATCTTGAAGGTCGTTTCCAACATGGTTAATTCTATTCTATTCTATTCTATTCTATTCTATTCTATTCTATTCTATTCTATTCTAACGTCAATATATGTACACACATGTGCTAACACACACACATAACATACCCATATTTAAACTGTGTTTATTTTAATTAGTACTAGGAGAATAATAGCCCTGTGGTTGATACACCAGCATTTTCTTCATCAAAGATTACCAGAAACTGACTGAATTTAGAATTTAAAAATATTTCTCAACAAAATATAATGGAAAGATCAGGGGGGAAGTACTATACTCTCTCATTCTGAATTTGCTGGGAAGCTGGGTGAAACACTTGGGGGGGGTTGTTATGAAATACAGAAACTATATGAGTTAGTAGAGCTCTCAGAGATTTATGTTCAATTCTCAGAAACTCCACAGGGAACTGGATAATTGTCTTTCTGTAGTGAGCTGAATTGACATTCTTGTCCTAGTCTGCTCTGATTTTTATATCTTCAAGAAGTTTGCAGATTTCAGTAAAAGTCTCTTATTTATTGTCTACAATAACCTGTTAAGGGAGTCTGGGGATAAATGATTCATTATTACGGTAGCACTTAGGAATCTTTTCTGAGTGTGCAACCTGTTGTGGAAGGCCCTGTATCTACATGGGCTCTGTATCTACGTGTAATAGGAGACACTCGCTGCTCCAAAATGTCTTACAGCCTGAATGAATTCAAAAGAGGAAGGAAGTCTGCAATTTGTTTTTCTCATTTAGCCAGGAGAACAGAAGCACAGGGGTATCAGATGAATTGTTAGGGATCATACCGGCAGGCTGCAGGAGAGTCAGAACTTGAACTAACATCCCCTGCTTCCCACTATTGTGTCTGTCCCACAAGGTCTCTTCTTTTCTGCTAGTGGTGCCTATGTTTCAATTAAAGATACAATTTTTCATTGCAACCTGTCAAAGAATGGGAAGGGAAAACTTCTAAACAGAAAATCACAATAGAAAGCCTGCACTGCCTGGTCAGTTGCCACTTGCTTCAGTCACTACAATTAATCTCTCCTTGCTAAGGGAATGGAAAAGCTACCAAATTCACATAGAGCTAAATGGGAGGGACTTACTTCATCCGAAAGCCACATTTTGCAGCATACCAGGTGCTGTGTCTGCACAACAATATGTCAGACTTAATAAAACAAGTGGAGAGAGTGTGAACACATCCACTTAGCAACAGAGACACAGACAAGTGAATAAACACTTCTCTGTGCATGTGTGTGTATGTCAGAGTTCAGTGGGTGTAAGCCCAAAGGGCATCCATCTCCTTTGCTGACAGAGATCTCTGAAAAAAAACCCAGCATGCTGCATCTCTGACTCCTACAACCATTGCACAGTGGCCAGCATGTTATCAGAGCTTCAAAAGGCCAAATCAATGCCTGGCTTTCCTCCCAGATCTTATTAAGACTGATTAAAACTGTTTGCATATAATTTTCCAATAAAGTTATTTGAATTTGAGATTAGTTATGTTTATTTATTTTTAAAAAACCAAACAGTCTAATAAAGCAGGGGCTATAGCTGTGATAATTTAACTGATGGGGTTTGTGTTCCTTTCTGAATAACTTGCTTTGGGAAATCCTGTCAAAAGCTGGTGGATCAAGAGTCACATGCACTGGTAAAGAACCTAGCCTACATTTTGGTCTTTAGAGAACTACATCAGTTCATTTAGACACATACAGGCAAAAAGTGTTTTGTTCATGTTAGTCAATTCCTTCCATCCATGCCTAGAGCAACACAATTCTGGCAAAAGTCAATGTTCCAAAATTTTAGAGTTTTGTTTGGTTTTTTTTCAGTTCCATCATTTATTTACTTTTAAAATTTTTTATTTCCATCTATGCTGGATATCAACCAAAAGTATTTTGAATTTCTAATACACTTCTGCTTGCAGGGCTTTCAAAACATGACGGCTCTTTTGACACAGAGATTTCCCTTGTTCCAGCAAGTGCTAGGAGAAGAGACTGCTTCTACTACTGCTACTACTACTGCTACTACTACTGCTACTACTGCTGCTACTACTACTACTACTACTGCTGCTACTACTACTACTACTACTGCTGCTACTACTGTCGTCATGCTGATGGCATACTGCTCCCTAATTCATACAGTGGTCTTGCTAGGTCCAGAAGAGGACAGCTTCCATTTGGACTCAGTTTCCCCATGCCTGAAGACTGTACTCCATGCCTAGGTGAGTTGTAGCCTTGCAGCAGAGACCCAGCATGCTTGGAGAACTCTGGCTCTTGCTGGGCTTCTTTGAGCTCCCAGGCTCCCTGCTGCAGAGCTGGGAGCTGAGCCCAGATTATATCTACTCTTCCAGGTTCTTGGCTCCAGGAGAGACTGTCTGGAAGTTTTGGCATCACTCCTCGCCCTACAGCTACAGACCTGAAGACCTTGGCTTTGGGGAAATCTACTTGGTGGGTCTATCCAGGGGCTGTCCTGACTAGAGCGCTGACTATGTATGTATTTGATCTTGTTAGGGCTGCCTGGGCACTATCCCACCTGGAAAGCTCCCTGTATTAATTTGAATATCTCTTTAGTGCAAGGACAGCCAGTGCATGAAATCTTGGTCTGTGTCTCGTAAGGGAGCATGGAGGACAAGTCTGTCCCTCTTGTTTTGTCTCTGTTGCATGGTGTAGAGCATAGACTGTTGGTTGAGGCTTTGTTCTGGGAGGTAAGATATGTGGGTCTGAAGCTGTAAATACTGAGAGGGTAGATGAATCCAGATACATCACTTTCCAGGTGAGAAGCATCAAACTACTAACTGCACACTGTGCTGTACTCTCCATTATGATCCAGTGGGTAGGACAGGTGCCATATTTCTGCAGATTCAGAAATACACAAGTATTCAGAAGCACATAAAGATGTGTAGAATCCTGTGTTCTCCCAGACAGAGCTTCTGGAAGAGAAACAGGAAATAACAGGGATGAGGTCTCCTAAACCCAAGTACAGGCAGGGAGGTAACTGTAAAATTCAGCCTGTGAATGAGCTTCACAGAGGTGCTTAACTGAGTGGTCAACTTGGCACCCAGTCTTTGGAGACATGATTTCACATCATGCCATCTTTCAGCATTTTGTACTGATTGGCAAAGTCCCCTCCACAACTCAGCTGTGAACCTCCTATTCCTGCCCAGCTGATCATCTACTTATCACAAAAACATGTAAGCATCTACCTGGTTTGTGAAGTCCTGTCTCAGGACAGGATTTTGAAGAAGTCTGGATGTGTCAGCCCTGGGAATAGACTGGGTTTTGTGGAAAATAGTAAATCATCCTAATTTTCAATGGACTTTAAGAATTCTCTGGTTCTCTCTCATCACACAGGCCCACCAGTTTTGTGCAAAATATCCCAGACTGTGTCTAATGGTGTAAATTTTCATTTTCTTTTTGTTTGTATGAGGTATAAAGCCATCAGCAAACTAACAAGTCAATAGCTGCTCTTTCATTCCACTGTCTCATAAAACTATTTATAGCCACAAAAGAAACATTTGAGGCAGTAATGATAAGCTCTTCCTTCACTCAAAGTTCTCTTCAAAAAGTTGGGAGTGTTAAAGCCTAGTCAGGGATGTCTTGGTATTGACTGAAGTATTATTTATCAAAAGAAATACTTCATTTTTTCCCAGGTTTCCAGAACAGTCTAAGAAATTAAATGTAATACAACTTGCACAAATTCTAAATAGTTTCCCAGCTACTAGCAAAGTCAGAAAATGGAAACACTAAATCACAATCAGCTTTCAAGGTTGCAGCACTGAATGCAACATAACAGCTTTGAATAGCTGAGATCAGCCCTTCACAAATCATGGTCTTTTTCAGACATCCCCTGACAATCTGCACAACGCCCATTACTCCCAGGTGGGATGATATCAGTAGTCATTATTTCCCTCAATGAGCAATGTATTAACACAGTCTCCTTCTGCCCTTGCTCCCCTTTCCTTGTGGCTTTATTTCTTGCATGCATTTACTTGGCCAGTCCCTTCTTGTTCTATTACATTGCAGGTGGAGCTGGTTGATGTATCTTTATGGTCACAAAGCAGGCAAGAAACCATGTTGTTCATTTGAATCTAAGTAAACATGGACAGATAAGCGCCACAAGTAAGGATCCACATTCAAATGGCTTTGTCAAACACCACACTCTCCAGTCTCTGATGTCTCAGATGACCAAGCAAGCAGAGATGTTCCTGCTTCACAAGAGCATGACATTGCCTCTAAGTTAGAAAAAGGAGTGTTTTGGAAATTTGGAGGCCAATGTTAAGGAAGAGGATAGAGGCATTCTCAAAGAAGCAAATAGAGAAGAGCACTGGATCTCTACAGTCAAAGACTTTATTAACATTGTATTTAGAGGTTGGTTTAGATGGTGCCTTGACTACTTTGGGGGGAGTTTTGGAGCTTTCTGACATTATCTTGCTTCCAGACACTTTCCTTGGTTTTCATTTGTGTGAATATGAGGAAAGTTTCAGAAAGACAGAGCGTCCCATATTTTGCTGAGTGAAACCTCATGAGTCCAGAATTTACAAATTTCCTGAAGAAATCCTCTCAGGAAAAAACATATCACTCCTAAGACCCTGTGCAGTAAAGCCATGGTACTGTTGAAAAGCTGGTGGATGACTTTGTTTCAGAATTTCCAAGATGAGAGGACCCTCTCAGCACCTCTGAGGACTGATGAATGGTAGTCTAGTCCTGCTTGCTGAGAAGCCAACATGGAAAATCTGCAGGGGGGATGTGAGTGATGGTGTTTGTAGTTTGATGCTAGTTTGAATCACAGTCTGATGAGAAATTGAGAGGGAACAGCCAATACAAACCATCCTCATCCTGTTCTCCCAGCAGTCTCTCTTCTAAAGCATTGCTTGGAGGTAAGTATACTGGAAATACTATTATTACTCAACTCCTGCTACTGTTAGACCGCCAGCAACTTGTGCAGAAGGAGCCAACTTAAATGACAATAAAGTAAAATCATTGGCAGCTGGGAGTGTTTGCTTCTCGGTGTCTGAAAAGGGAAGCCTGGCCTGTGCTCCGCACTCATGCTGTTCTGGAAACTCAAAGTTGTCCATAAGGCATCGTCTATGCAGCAGCCCTATCGCCAAGCAGCAGGAGATGTTGTCCTTTGCTGTGACAAATGATTGCCAGCAGTGATTACAGGGAAGAAAGAGTAGCTTTCAGATGTACTACATCTAGCAAGCCAGGCTGCTGAGCTGAGCTGCAAGAGGCTGTAGTCATGCAAACACAGTGGTGCCACTGAGATGGGCCAGATCCTGAAAGCATTTACCATGCTGCGTGGGTGGCAGGATTTGGCTTGATGCTCAGAGTGTCACATGTCAGTCCCAATATTATAGGGCCAACTCCTGCAGAGCTGCATTGCACTAGCCGAGATGGAGCTCTGTAATTAGAGAGCTTTCAGTATGCTCTGGAATGATCTTGATCTGGCTGATCCTACTTGATACATCCCTCCTCACCCCACTGTGCTTCCTGAAAGGGTGATGAACACCTTCCTGTGAGTACTCATTGATTTTCTGAATTAATTTGGGAATGTCTGATGCAGTTTTCAGAAAAGTATGGGGAGTCTTTCCACCGAAGGCTCTTGGAATGGTCCCTTATTGCATAAACTCAGATCTTGCTATTTCACACTCCATTTACTTCTATACCCTTGGGTGAAGATCATCAACTCTTGTTGATTTACTGCACTGGAACTTCTCAGGTTTCTCCTTTTTTTTTTTTTTAATTTTTTATTTTTTCTTTAGCTTGGAGTTTCTTTCAAGACCACATTCAGATTTCTTCATAAAAATTCCCTGGGAAGAGGAATTTCCCCCCTTTTTTTATTTTTCTTTTCTCTTTTTATTTTTTTTTAATACAGCTGAAAACTACTGCACCCAAAAAGGCTTTAACTTCTCCATTTCTTTGCTAGTGCCTCTAACTGCCTCACTTTGCTCAGCTGTGTCTCCTGTCCTTGTAGATATTATGGAGTTTTACCCAGAGACATTACACTTCTGCTGTGTATAAGTACTGGGATGATTAAAATCTGATACTGATTATAGTAGTACCTGCTGAATTTTCTTTCAGAAATCTAAGACCATGCATTCCTGAATACTGGTTGGATTCAGGGCACTGAAAGGTGCAGAGCTCTGACAGTGCTGTGGCAATGCTCATTTAACTGGCTTTAATGTAAATTTGTATATAACCTGTATGTAACCAATCATATTCCTCCATATCCAGCACCCCAGATATACAGCATCCCCTTGCTCAGATTGCATCTTTCTGATAACTCAGAGGCAGCTATTTTTGTTCCATACTGCCATTCTTACACTGAAAAGCTAATAGGAAATGGCCTTTAAGCCTGCTCCTCTATGAATTTAGAGCCACTGACTTTCAATATTCCTAGGCTTGCAGAAGCATATTCAAGACCAAGCCAGCTCTCTCTCACTCCCTGTGCTGTCAGTAAGATTTTGGGTTTTCTTCAGCTGTTTCTAATAAATCCAGTGAAGTGTAATGAGTTGGACATATATCCCTGAATATCTTACTGAGTGGCCATAAGGTACACAGGAACTAAGAGTATCACACATTCTACAGGATCCTTATTGAAAGTAATTCTACAAGAAAGGAGACAATATCTTGCATCTCAGATCCAAGGCTGCACTTGCAAGGACAGAAAAGGTAAAAATCATCCTACAATCTCTTGATAGGAGATTGCAAGTGAAAGAACGTTGCCTGCATTCAGACCATATCTGGTGTTAAACTCTAGCAGTCATTCTATCACTTGGTGATCCCTTTGCAGCAGAGAAGGAGAATCAGGAAAAGGACAGAAGACCCCCAGGATGAAATTAAAACAAATTTAATGAAATAGCCAAATTAATAACAATGTCAGTAGAAAATACATAAAGTTAAACTCAGCCCAGCAAAAGTGCTGATTAAATTGCTCTCTTAGGTCACTGAAAATATGAAAGGAAGAGAAAAATTATCATAGACTTCTTGTATAAATTTCCAAATGGCAACTGATGAAGGTGATCTTCCAAGGTCCCTTCCAGCTCCTGAAATTCTGTGGTTTTGTGATTCTTCATACATTAAACATCACTAAAAAGCTCTTAGGCTATCGATGAATTTATTGATCTTTCCTTTGCAGTGAGGCACAGATCCCAGCTGCCCAGCTCAGACCCCACACCCTTACAGTGGGTACCTCCTTTCAGTCTGGTACCAGCTGCTCTGCTGAAATGGAACTCAGAGACATGACAGATGAGGAACAGTGAAAAAGATATCCTCATCTCCTTTCCCTGATTTTCTAGGTCTTGGTGTCACTATCACCTAAAGCTGGATCCTGAGAACATGTCAAAGTGGAGAGATGACCCCATCCTTTTCACTCCCCATCATTTCTGGACCTTGACATCAGCTGAGGGCCAGCAGCCAAGAAATTATTAACAGCAGCTTCCTAAGTCCCTCTCAGCCATATTGAACCTCCGCTTTAAACTGAAAATGAGATGCAAGTCAACTTTGCTGAGCTCTGAGCTAAGGGCTCAAGGGCTTCACAACCTGGGTAGGAAGGTAGTGCAGCACAGATTTAGGACTTTCACAGTCTGATTAGAGCTCAGATCTGAACTTGGATCCAGGCTAGACATATGGCTTGAGTATATAAAAAAGTTTTATTAAGATATCAGCAAGGATTATTTCCTTCTATGGTACCTTGAGTTCCCTATAGGTAGTTGAAAACCGTATTCAACTTTTAGACAATTTTCTGGCAATTCTGCTGCTGCCATTCTGTTTAAACACTGTAGAGATTTTAGTGGTGATGCAGGAATACTCAAATACCAACAATTCCCTTCGCCATACCAGTTCCTGTACTGCTGTCTCTGCAGTTGTAAAAAGCTGAGACAGCCACCACCCCAAGGTGCCATCCAAGCCAGCCACCCTTCTACAACCTTTCACTCGTCAGGTGCAACCAAAGAAGGGCACTCACAGACATGTTTGTGCTGGCCACTTATATCCATAAATCTGAGGGAAAACAGTCAGGACAAGTGGGTGGAAATCTGTGCTTAGTCCACAGGTGACATGGGGTTTAATTCCAGCATCTAAATCTTGGCAAGCCTTTTGCTTGATTTCTTGCTTTCATGCAAATCCTGATTAGCTCCTAGAAAAACCTCACTGAGATCTGGATGTCAAGACTAATGTGCATCTTGGTAAGGGCTGTCCACACTTCTGGTGCTGAGGAAGCCTTACTCTGGATGCACTCTTTGAAGCTAAGTTGTGCTTTCATTTGAAACAGAGCTTGGCAGCTCAGTTGCAGAGAAGTTATCTGTTCTCCACTGCCAGTGGGCAAGCTAACAGAGACGTGTTAACAGCTGCTAATGTGCTGCAGCTCCAATTTCAATTTCAGAGCATTGTGTGTTAAAACTAAAAAAAACAAACCCACACCCAAAAAACTTAGATCAGACATTAACAGTTAATAACAAGGGAGTATATCACCAGCTTCTCTTTTGACACAGAAGGCCTGGTGAACGAGGAAAGGCTCCATAATGCAACATCCTGAGGCTGACATGGAACAGAGAACAGATGAAAAACCTCCTACTCTGGTTTTAATTTATAGCACATTTTATTGCGTGGCATAGATTTAATAAGTGAAAATATAAATATCAGGGTAACAATTACAGAGGCATTTTGGTGGATGAAGCAAAACGTGGAACTCCTGTCTACCTACAAGGCCTCAAGATTGCATCCAGAACATTTTATTTCCTCTGGCACTCTTCTCTGGGTCTAAACTGCATTCTCCTCAGCACAGCTGTGTGGATAGGTGGTGGAGGAAAACGTTGTGAGAGTTTTGCTGCACTTTAGCTTGAAGAGGCAAACATAAACAGAGGTATCTTTGGAGAGGTTCACTTGTGTGTTGAAGGTTTGGTGCCAATAAAACTTCAGCACCAGTCAAAAAGGTTTTGAAACAAATGATTTGATACTCAACCCCAGCAGGATGAAGGAAGAAAAAGTACATTCATGCTTTGAGGAGATCACCTGGATAGTTGTGCTGGGTTACACTCATCCTCGATGGGGGCTGGAAGAACCCAGTCCCCAGGTGGACAACAGAAACTTGATCCAGGTGGGCAGAGAGAGACTTGGTTTTCTCCCTCCCAGGAGGAAGGGTCCCCTGGGTCAAAGTTGGTCTATTCCCCTCCTCCTTCCTTCTCCAGCAAGGCTATAAAAAGGGTGGACATCTTTTACTGCTCCCTCTTTCCTCGCCTCGCCTGTTCAAGAGAGATTATCTGCTGCTGCTGTTTCCTGCACTGACCACATGGTTGGGGTGTATTTTCCAAGCTGCATCCACGCTTTCTAAAGAACTGAGTCCACTTATATCCAGGGAAATACAAGGCTGTCCAGGCTTGGTTTGGTATATTTTCCTATTTATCCTTATCCCTTACCTTTGTGAACCCTCCCTGTTATTGAGAGAGAGAGAGAGAGAGAGAGAGAGAGAGAGAGAGATTGTTAAAAATTTACCTCTTCTACTTCCAAACTGATTCTAGACTATTAATTTACCTTTCCCTTCCCCTACCCTTTTTGGTTTACCTTACCAGAAAAAAAAACTGGGGTGGAGGGGAAGAATCTCTATCTGGTACCATTTGGGATTCTAGACTCCTGGTAAAGCTCAAACCAGCATAATAGTGGAAGTAATTTTAAATGCCCCATCAGGGATATGTCACAGCAATAAACATGAAAATAACATATAGGAAATTATGGCCTTACACCTCTATTTGCATTAGCAAATATTGTTACATTGCAGATCTGGTGAACTTCAAGGAAGACATGGTGTGAATGAGAAAGGTTCAAAAAAGTTTCAAAGAATTGATTCAGGATGTGGAAAACACACCTGATTGTGAAACTGCCTAGTTTGTCCTCAGGAAAAGCACAGAGTTATTTACACTGGATCTTCATGGTGGAGCTGGCCTAATCTCACCCTAATCTTTCACTATACAAAATTTACAGCTTATGCTGTTAAACCTCGACACCTGTAGCTGAAGTTGGGAAACCCTCTGAGATTTGCCTAGCAAGTTCAGTCTGGTGCCTTGAGATCTGATATGCAACATGGGTGATATCTTCCCAGCTCTCAACCAGCTTGGGAAGTCACTGTCATCTGCTTTGCCTCTTTTATTTGCCTCCTTTCAGATGTGATGTTGAGCAATGTCAGGTCTGGGCTTTGGCCTGATGGTTAAAAGTTCTGTCTGTTGGCTGAGACTGGATTGCAATTACATACTCCACCCTACAGCAGGAGTAATACAGGAAAGGTTTTCACATAGACATACACCAGGAATTCTCCATCTCTCAGATGGAACTAGAGTCTGACTATGTAGTTTCTCCCCCTGCCCACTGTTTAGGGATATTTCTGTCAGGTGATTTGGCTGCAGACAATGGTCCCAGCTCATAGTTAATGTTTGCTGACGGCTGCCATGTCACTAAGAGTCAATGCCACTTGCCTCTCAGACAACATCTGACTGAACACTTAAGTTAGCAGGCTAGCTCAGATGTTTGCTCAGAGAGAACTTAGGAGCCATAGCCCTAACCATGGCCTGCAAGTACAGCCTGGGACAAAGAGTGCATGACAGAGTATCTTTTGAAGTTATTATAAGCTTCAGTGTCTTGAACTGGGACTTGCAGGTGTTGTAGGGGAAAATTTAGCACATCTTGTAGGGATGAGAGTAATCCATTAGATCTATATGCCCAAGGTTGTGAAGGTTCCTGCAGGACTTGATACTTGGATGTTTTCCTGAAAGGTGTTGTCCAGCTCCTGCAGAAAATGCACAAATCACTGCATGAAATTCTATGACCTGTGATGTCCAACAGTCAAACTAGATGATCCAAATAGTTCATTCCCTCTGGCCTTCAAATCTATGACTACTCTAAAAATAAGAGCCCTTTTCCATTGAGTGCTTGTCAAGAGGCAGGAGACTGGATCTGATTTGGATCCAGGGGACAGGTTAGAAACAAAATAATAAGAAGCATTGAAATGAAAATGAAGAGTAGCCAGATCACTGAATTTTAAAAGAAAACAACCACACAATAATGCAATACCTCTGCTGCTTGGACCAGCTCCTACTCCAAACCACCTATCACATCTGATTAGAACAATGTTGAGAGCTTTGGAAAAGAGGTGCCTGCCTAGGATCCACTTTCAAAGAAAACTGCTGGGAGTTTACTTAGAGACAAAGAAAAAAAAATATAGCTTTTATAAGAACCAGAGAGAGTAGAATTCCTCACTCCAAAGCAATTGTTATATTTTAAATATTCTATTAAAGAATCCATTTTCTTCTTTCCCCTTAAATGGCTGGGGATACGTTTCAATGTACATCTTGAATTGGGCTCTGCAGTGTTAGGATTTCCAGTGGCATTTGGTTTTGATAAACCTTTTTTTTTTTTTTTTTAATTCCTTTGCCTTGAAGCAGTTTGTTCTCTTGGCAAGGATACAGAGACTGGCAATTGTAACTCACTTGTTGCCAGCACTAAGGAAGGCTTGAGGTCCTCTTTTTCAGCTGTAGCACGTTTGGATGTTTGGAACCAGAGCATTGAAAAGAAGGGGAAAGGAGGAGGGAGAAGGAGGCTGGGGAGAAAAAAAAAAAAAAAAAAGTGAAAAAAAAAAAGCCCCTAAATCTGTTCTTTTCTCTACTGTAAATTCCAAACCTGCTTTTTTAATTTCCTTTCCCAGCACAATGTTATTCATTCACTTCCAAAATAAATAGGGGGCTTAGAGAGCGAACAGCTTGGGAGAACAAACTGTCCTCTTTCCACAGTCTTTACCTGTCAAGAGCCTGATTAAACACATCTATGCTGATGGCAAGTGTGGTATGGTGGCCTTTGGGAAGCTTCCACATCCCAAGGGCTGACACAAGGCTGATGCTGAAGTTCTGAGTTCTTCAGAGAACTGATGGTTTCTTGCTCAGCTAAACTAGTGAATGAAGCCAAAAATACTTTTTTTCTTTTTTTTTTTTTTTTTCTGTAAAGGCTCTATTTTTCAAATACAAAACCTTTGGGGCTAACTTGGAGGAGACTGCAAAAAAAGGCTTCCCAGTTGCTAAGCCTTTTGAGATCCCTGATTTGGAATGATAGACATTTTCCTTCAAAAACGATGAAGTGGGAGATAGAAGTCCTTTACTAAAACCCAGACAACATAAAAGCCCATCCTAATCATATAAATGTGTGTTTACTCTTTCTGTTTGGCACAACAGGCCAGTCCTCTACAGCAAAACTTCATGGATCTTCCAGAGTGACTCCACAGAGGAATGTAATCATATGTTTCTTGATGAGGAAGTCAAATAGTCCTGCTTTGTAATTTCTGTTTCCTCAGTAGATTCCAATATTTCCTTTAAGGACACTCTGCGGTCCAGACTAAAGTTAAAAGCTTTAGTAAAACTGAAACAGGACTTGTTTCACACAGATACTCTCCCATCCATCTCCTGACCCATCCCCTACTCATTACACCCTCTCTCACCCATCTACTGACTTCTACAGACTGAAAAGGGAAGGTCTTCAACTCTGTCTGTGACTCCACTGATGAGATCACAATAATCTTGAGCAAATGTATTGATCTGTTTGGTCATCTTGTCATTTTCAACCACCAGTAAGTGTGCTGGGAGTAGATGGGAGGCAGAATACAACTGGGGTGGAAAAAGTACACAGAATCATCAAGAAGCTGTGGGTCTTGGTGTCCTGCAGTAGCAGCCATTGTCCCCACACTGGGTATGGTTCAGGGTAAGTCATCCTTTGTCCTGCCATGTGTGTTCCTACTACAGGGACAGAGTGCTCTGCACGAATCTGGGCAGCAGCTGGTCCCTAAGCCTCTTAGTCCAACAGCAACCTTACTGTTGATCGTGGTGGGGCCTGGGAGAGACCCACAGTGGACAAGAGTGACACGAGACCAAGTTCTCTCACTGTAAGAGATGGGTGCCCAGACAAAATTTATTTTCCATCTGAAGGAAAGAAAAAAGGAAAAGCCATCGTGTTTTTTTCCATTTACTGTGTATTCTGG
Source organism: Dryobates pubescens (assembly GCF_014839835.1). NCBI lineage: Eukaryota > Metazoa > Chordata > Aves > Piciformes > Picidae > Dryobates > Dryobates pubescens. The sequence goes on from NC_071614.1 coordinate 33,615,146, forward strand.
GTGCAACTAACTTCTCCAGGTTGTTTTCTTGTGTTTTCTTTCTGGCACGTAAGTGACCAAATATTCTGGAAAAACTTTAGATTTTTCCTGGTTACATTAGTAGGTCATTACTACTTGTTTCTTTTTTGTATAGGTATTTATATGTAAACAATTCTGGAATACAAAATAATTACTTGTCTGTAGAAAAAACATCCAGAAGTTTCTCTACAACCAGGCCCGTAGAGCAAGAACCAAAGAGAGTTGCTGGGTTGATTTCACAAGAATAAAGTTAAAATGGATGCAAGGAAATACTTCTGTCTAAAACATATAATCACACTAAGGAATTCCCTGCCACAGGAAAACATTGAGGCAGAGCTGAAGAAGGTCAGAGAGATATTTTTAAAGGCTTGAATGTTTATGTGAGCAAGAAAGACACATCGTGTACTTTTTCTCGCTGATCAAGAAGATGAGTCAAATATTACAGGGATTAAAAATATATACACACCACGTGAAAAGCACTACGGCTCACTATGCACCAGTTAAAAAAGAACCATAAGCCAAATCAAAGTACATTAATACCTAGAAGCACACATTTCAGGGATCAACAAGTTCTAGATCAATACAATGATGCTACCATACAGTTATGCCAATGTAAGAATTTGTAGTATCAAATTATTTTCCCAGAGTTTTAAACTCGGGGAAACATTTTTCTACAAAATAACAATAATCTTCCACTTTTTCCTCTCACTTTCTGTGTGGAATACCTTCTTATTCTGTTACAGATTACCAAGCAACTGTGTTATCACTTGCCTAGCCACTCAGTTTGTATTTGAAAACTTCAGAAAGGTCAGAGGCATGCCTTGTTATCTACCATCTGTAGCTAGGTTTTTCAAGGGTGATCTTGAGTGCTCTAGTCTATGGAGGCCCAAACCAATCCATTTCACAGGCATAAAACAATTAAGCACTGAGAATACATCCCTTGAGAATTGCCACCTCTGCTTTGTCTTCAGCATAGTATCCATGAATGATGCACTAAAAAGGAACTCATGACTTCTGGAAAATCCCTTTTTCTCCATCAGGATTTTCATCAGAAGTTATTTACTTTGATGTTTTATTCACTCTTAGAGTAATATGAAGAATATAGGATAAATGCATCCCACCACAAACTCCACAGGCTAGTACCCCAAGAGTATGTTTGCACCAGTAAGCTAAATGACACCTGGGTGTGTAATCATCTCTGCTAATTGCACTGCTGGTGATCTCCCTGCCATGCTTTTGGATGAGGCCAAGTGACAGTGTCCAAATAGTGTCTCTGTGTGGCTTGGGAGTAAGGATCTTGCAGGCACTATGCTCAACAGGCAGGGTTCATCCAGCCATCCTGTTCCAAAGACTGAGAAATCGTGCTACGTGCAGGTCACACTGTGACTGTTGGCCTTCCCATAGTGTATTCCTGGTATTCCCATCCAAACCCTTTTAGTAGGAGAAATGAAGTACAATGGGCTCAGGGCTTGGATGCAGTGTGTGCCCTTTGGCTGTGTGCCCAGGTTCCCTTTATAGTGCAACCTTTACATGAGAGGGGAAATGAAACTTGGAGTCTTGTTCTGATAAGGGGACTTGTGCAGATAAAACATTCAGATGGCTTTGGGACATTCACTCAAATCCCGCAGCAGAGACACAGCCACAAACAGCTGATGCACACCTATCAATGGAAGATAACTCCTCTTTTTCTGGCCAGATGGAATGAAACTTTAGAGAAATTAGGTCAACAAAGTTAACTTTCAGCCAAGAGTTGTTAACAGGTGCCAAGACAAGGGAATGACTTATTCAAAAGTAGCAGTTAGGCCAAGACAACAGGTCTTGAAGTTAAAACTTACTCTCCTCACCATTGATTCTTTTTAGTTCTATCTGCTGGCATTTGGGTGATTTTCCTTCAGGTCAGCAATTCCAGTAAAAGGCAGAAGAATGAATTTTCTTCAATTTTACCAGCTCTTTCCTAGACAACAGGTAGTGGAAAAGATTACATACCTCTGTAACTGGGAGATCTATGGGCAACAGCCCTGGCCACTGCCTGGGTCTAACAATTGCTACCAATGACTTGAAAGAAATACCCAAGTTACAACAAAGGTCTGAGCATTGTTGTGAATCTTCTGTCACCTTTTAAGTCTCTTCCTAGCTGATTTTAACCTCTGTTGGTTGTAACTTGTTTGAATACTAGAGCTCTCACCATTGCTACCACCACATAGCAGAAGTGGGTATTTTAACAAACAAAACCTATCATAGAAACACTGCAAAGTGGAGTCAGTTAAAGACACCAGAGGACCGGATTCACTAGATGCCATTCTCCATCATCGCACTTCTATTGGTACCTTACATTTCAGGAATTCAAGTACACAATCCAAACCAGAGTATTGCCTCTTTAAAGGTAAGTTTGTTGAAGTCCTGCATAAGTTATGAACTGACCTGAAAGTATGGTTCAGATCCTACACAGCATCTCATCCTCTTGATCTGTGACTGAATCAAATGCCCCACATGAAAGCATTTGCAATAAGATTGCACTGCTGGGTTTATCCTGGATTGTGTCCTGGGATGATGAGAAGCAACTCCAGAAAGTCATCAAGGAACAAGTCAGATAGACCAAAGTACCAAATAACCTGGCTGATGACTGCACCAGTCCTACTACCGTTTGATTAGGTTGGCTATTCAGTTTCTCAGGTAGAGATTGAAGCTTCCAAGGAAGATATGATCCTCCCTCTTAGACCTTGTTGGCTATGCAACAACTGCTGTGATGTGTAATAACTCCTCAAACTTGCCCAAACCACCTGATTTATTGATGGATCCTCATTAGAACACTAAAGTAATGTTGCACTAGCCATAAAGTTATCCAGGCATTAACGCTGTGAAGAGTTGAGGCAAAAATGTGCTCTTCTTCATTAGAAACCTTCTTTTCCTATCCCTAGGAGTCTGCTGAGGCTCACAAGCTTAGGTTTAACTCTTCTGTGTTTCTGATTTCCAGCTGTGAGAGATTCCAGGTTTTTGGTGTATCTAAATCTCTTTGTCATTGAATTTACCATTCTTTCCTTCTCATGTCCTCATACTAAGGATGACTGTTTTCCAAAATAGGGTGAGACAAAGAAGCACATCAGAATGACATCAAAGATGAATTAGAATTTTGCCTCTGAAGGCTTTCAGTCTATTGGGAGTGGCATTTATCTGACCAAGACAAAAGTCCTGTGGCTTTGGTTTTGTTGTCACACAGTAGCACAGCTCTGGAAAAACTAAGCAAAGGACTGTTTAGACTCAGATTATGTCAGGTCCTTTTTTTTCCCAGTCCCTTTGGAACAATAAATTGGCTTAAGACAATACCAGATTCATATTACTCCTATGGAGAATTAATGAACCATGGCATCTAAACTATCGAGTGGTCAGAACATATGTTACTAGAAATGGTGGATGCTCTATGCTGGTTAAGGCTGTTATGCATTTGTGATTAAGGCTATGAAACTGTACCAATAAACACAGCTGAGAAATGACATAAACAGTCAATCCACGTGAGGGAAACTGCCATGTGCAGTAAATATAGCAAATGCAGTTTAATGAGCCTTGTAGAGAAAACTCAGTACATCCAAGAAACTTTCCCACAAACTAATATTGCCTGAAACCAACATCTTATCAAAACAATCCCTGGTCTTACTGGACAATAGTTCTATACACAGCGAGTGCAGGAGACATCTAACACCAACAATCTCATTGCTCTTGGGATATTTACTGCTGGCAATGTGTGTCTTTCTTGCTATAGCTTGTAGGGCCAGGCAGCAAGGACTGACTGCAAAAGAGATTGTGGTGCAGGTCCAACCTCTTGAGTGGCACTGGCAAGCCAAGTCACTGTTCTTTGCCTCAGTTTACCCATTGCTCTAAAGTGATACTAATACACACAGCCAATAGAGCTTCCCAGGCTTCCCAGGGTTTAACCAACGTGTTGATGTGTGTCTAAGCATTTCAGCTCCCGCATTTACTCATTGTCTTGATCATTATTTAGCAGACAATTGTAACATAACCACTAATCATAATCTTAGGATCTTGGATTAATCATCTCTAAGTGTCTAGGAAGTGCTGGTGGAATTTCAGCCAATATAAATACATGGCTCACATCTACATTTTGTGCTGTAGAAAGCTGTGAAGCAAATATGTCCACAAAGTATGGCTCAGTGATGTCCCCTAGCCACCATGGTCCCAAAGGAGCATAGCTCACTTAATGACAACTCAGTAATGTCCCTAAGAAGAGTTTAGTGCCCCACATTCTCCAGCAAGCACCCTTGACTTCAATGAGAGACATTCTGAGGGAACGAGTGCTCTGGTTTGATGGAGTATCCTGATTTGTTCAGAATTCTTTCATGGACTGGGAAAAATTAACCGAACAAGTGATGCAGTTCAACTGCATGAGGTGTGCTAAGTTTGATTGAAAATTCTTTCAAAACTCTAGTCTTTTAGAATTTTGGAAAATTCATTAAACCTTGCTGAACTGAGAAAAGATTACCATAAGGCTGCCATGAGAAGGCCTGCTGATGTTTTGGTGGCAGCAAAGCTGAATTCCTGTTGTATACACCAGGCTCCTTCCAACCCCTTTCAGGTTTTGCATGTTTATTATTCTTACCTGGTTTACAAGCTCCAAAGGAACTTGACATAGATTATTATAAATGAACAGGCTCAACACATCTTGAGATGGATTATTTCCTTCCTTTAGAGCCACAAGAAGTCTGTGTTGCTCATGATTTGGTATCTTTTTACAATTCATTGAAAAAGCTTACACAGCAACATTGCTGTGTGCTGAAGTCTAACCAACACAGGCCCATTGACCTGCTGGCATGTCCAGACCTCTGGTCTTCAATGGGATTTGCTGTTACTGTTATACCTTACATCCAGTTTTGCTGCTTAGGAAGTGGTCATTTTGACCTACAACTGCACTGATTGTAAGAGTTCCTACAATGTCCATTCCTGTGAGGTGGATTCATTCTCCACAAGAAACATATGATGCAGAATACAAATTAAGAGAAAGGGTTAAAAACTTAAGTAGAAAGTGCAAGCAAAAAAACCTGTTGAGTGGTGTGATATGGTTTATTTATTTGTTTGCCGAAGTTAGAAAATTTCTGAGCTATGCAAGCAATGATCATTTGGAGGTTTTAAATAATATTTAGGCTCATGGATTTCTGAGCCATTAGAATAGAATAAACCAGGTTGGAAGAGACCTTCAAGATCACTGCATCCAACCCATCATCCAACACCACCTAATCAACTAAACCATACAACCAAGCACCCTATCAAGTCTCTTCCTGAACACCTCCAATGATGATGACTCCACCACCTCCCTGGGCAGCACATTCCAATGGGAAATCACTCTCTCTGTGTAGAACTTCTTCCTAACATCCAGTCTGAACCTCCCCTGGCACAGCTTGAGACCGTGTCCTCTTGTTCTGGTGCTGGTTGGGAGTTAGGACAATTGAGCTAATGGACTTGGCTGAGTCTGCCTCTATTTCATGTATAAACAGGGGAAGCCCCAGTTTTCCAAAATGAAAATCAGGTGCTGGCATTATCTCCTTTTGAGTATCACTATTTAAGAATATTGGTAGTGACTCAGAGATGATCTTGTATCAGGTGGAAACAAAAAACTTCACCAGGGAAAGAACTGTCATTTACATTTATTACAACACACTAATAGTATGTGATGGTTAACCGAGCCAAATGAGAAGATGCTATGTAACACCAGAGAAAAGGTCTTTACGCCGCAAGTCCACAGATGAACCCTGTGGCTCAGTCACACTGGGGTTACCCAGCCACCAGAGGAAACTGGAATCTGTTTAAAAACTTGAGCCTGATAAGATCATCTTGATCTGCAAAATGACATTCCTGAAAATTTCATCTGAAGTTTGCCGTGCTGCCCTATCAGAATCCAAGCTGAGTTGTTCTCTGATAGCACTGTGGCATTTTAACACATGATCCAAGGGAAAGCTGCAAGCAGGACTCATTGCAAATTGACATTACTCTTCTAGTGCACTGTACTGAATTCAGCCTTCTGGATTATTCCATTTTCCAGTGAACTACAAATTACAATATACCCTGTGTTCTGTTTTTAGAGCAATTATGCTTAAATATACTTGTTCTTCGGTTTAATTTTCCTTCTGAAAACACAGCAGTCATCTTCTATCAACAAATCCATTCCAGAGTGTTTTAGCTTGCAACTGTTAGTAAGACTATTTTTTTTTACCCAAAGAGGAAGCTTGAGATGGATATAATCAGCTTGCAGCATGCCTAGAGACATTTGCCAGTAGCTAAAATACACAGTGAGCAAAATATCTGTCTTTTGGATGTTTTAAAAATAACAACAACAACAAAAAATCCATCATAGCTTTAGGACATAGGCCTCATCTGCTTCTCATCCTGGAAAAGTAGGAGTCATTCTAGTCCAGCAATGGGATGGCTGCTTTCAAATAAGAAGAAACAGCTCTCTTGTTCAAGCAATCAAGACCATATGGACAACAATGACGGGAAGAATTTCTGTCATTGACATTATGTGACAGGACTGGGGTGTAGGCTCCAAAGATGCAATTATAGAAGTTTTCCTCCTAATATAGAGGTCTGCAGCTGGTGTCTTCTCCTAAATCCCCACTGCTGCCCAGAGGGCCCCTGTTATATGCAAGCACAGAGAAGTTTGACCTTAAGGGCAGTCTTGGCTGTGGATGCCAAGTAGTCATGAGTACCCAAAAATGAAAACCAAGTGTCTAAGAAAACGGTAACACAAACACCAGGCCCCATGCTTAGCCCTTACTGTTGAGGTAAAGAATCATTTTATTTTGAAAACTCTTATTTTATTCTCTCTGTCCTGGTCACGTTGTAGTGGATCAAGCAGAACAAACAAACATGCACTGCTTGTTGCCAAGATTTTAGGCTTGTCACCCAGCCTGTGGACTATCTGCACGACCCTGTTTCCCTATCTTCTTCCAAATAATAATGACTCTTACTAGTCAGCATTTTTAAAAGGCACCATTCTCATTGTACAGCCCTGCCTACATGATTCATGCAGTCTGGATTGCTTCTGAGGTTTGTTTCAAGAGTTGTTTCTGGTGGCAGTGATGTTATCAGAGTAGCTGGAGATATGAAAGCCTTTGTGAAGGTAAGGGAATAAGGAAATTATTTGGAAATAATTTTGTTAAAGGTGTATTTATCATACTCAAATCTGAACATACTGATTTATATTGTGGCTTTGACATCATAAATACTTGATAGGATTATTTGTTAAAATTGTGCTATTCTTTCTTGGCTTTCCAAAACATGCTTTAATGAAATATTTAAACACACACACTAAACAATTGGCTGACTTGAGCTCACCTCTTCAATGCAACTGTATTGTACCAATATTCACATCTCTCATAAAGAAATCCAGCACTCATGAGTACAGACAGATCACAGAAACTGTCTTGTGAGCTAAAGCTACAAATGGACCTAAAGTGCTACTTCCAACATGGTATTTTATAGGAATCCTTCAAATTCCTATGGCTGAGGGCTCTGCATGTTCACATTACTGCTTGCAAAGCTTTAAGTCTCCACCAAAGGTATTACATCTACCTTGAAACTGTCATTCCACTCAGATCCTTGTGTCACATCAGAGGCAAAAGAGAGCTTTCTATCTCCCTGGTCTCTGCATAGTCCTTTCTCTAGAATCTGCTTCAGGGCATGTTGTTCTTTGAGCATGGTTATTATGCTTGGCTTTATACCAATCAGAGGTAGTAATGAAACTTTCTAATCTTGCCATGTGTACCTCACCTTATCCCACAGACCAGTGACTGAACTGGATTGTTTTCCTGATAGTTCACGTACACAACTAAGGAGGTGCTCAAAAAACTACCCAAAAAGACAAGACATGGTTCACTGTCAAAGAACAATGCATTTTCCTGCAGGTTTTTGTAAAACTGGGCTAACATGATCTAGATACTTAATCTAGAACAAGATTCAGAGTGGAAAATCCCCACTAGAGATTCCCAGATAGGCAATGTCTTTTGTCATCTGGGACAGAGTATCTAGAAGTCTTGAGTCTTGCTCATCTTCCTATTTTCTACAGGTTACCTCAGGTAGTTTTATCTCTGCTTTCTGGGTTTGGGTAACCCTGTGCATTCATCTAATCTGCTTACAGAGATACTGATGCCTGGCTCAACCAGAGTCTGCTCATAGATCTAGTTTTACGTGACTTTTCCAAGACTATGCAGAAAGTGAATGCAAGAACCAGAAACGGAAGCCAAGTTTCTTGTTTCAAAAACTCCTCAGTTAACCACTTTTACTCATAAGAATCAAATATTAAAGACCAAAACCAACACAAAATAAAACAAACAACAACAACAAAAAACCCGAAGTGGAGTGAGAACCAAAGCTTTCAAAGAACCAAACTCAAGATCACCTGTTCAGATTTCTCAACTGCTTTGTGTTGCCAAACATTTAGGGCTTTGAGCACTGCTGGAATTATCAAAGCTGGTGAATAATTTTCCCCACACATTTTCTTGCTGTAGAATTTGGTTCTGATACCCCTATGCAACTCGGTTAGCCCCACCTTTTTCTCTTCAGAGGTTGAAAAGAGCTGTTAAGCTTTGAGGGGACAGGAGACTGAAAGCTAAAGTTTGTTTTCTTTTGGAAAAAAAAAAAAAAAAAAAGGCATATGGAACCCACATCACTCTCTAAGCTTCTTGTTAATGAAATTTGGCTACCCTTGCGGCCCTAACGTTTTCCTGCTGTATGACCCAGAACAAGGTAACTCTGAATACAAACTACATCAGGTGAGAATTTTTCCCCTGAGATCATTTTCCTGTCAGGAAAGGCAGGTCTGTTCCTATCTGAATGGTTCTTGAAGGCAGTTTTGTTCTGGTAAATCTTGGAGGAGACTTTAGGAAGAAGTTGCACTCTAAAATCGTGTTAGATTCTGTTGGCTTAGAAAGATGCTTCTGGCTCTTCAGTGTCAGTCTTTAAGAAGTCTTGATGAGCGCCTGTGTGCTCAATGGCCAGGGTCTGTGGGTCGTCTTTCAGTAATGAAATTCTAGAGCAAGTAGGACTTGATAAGGTTCTTTGAGGTTAAAAAAAAAAAGAAAGAAAGAAATAAAAAGAGGGTATTAAGATGGAAGCTTTTATTACCATTTAATATACGTGAAAGTAATTTTGAAAGCAATTGCTACAGTTGAGTGTAAATATTTTTTAAAAGCCATCTAATCAATTTCTTGAGGAAAGAAAAGTACTTACATTAATAAAACCAACAACAGTGAAAAAGAAGAAGTAGCTTCCTGTCTTCTGATTAAGTCTGGGTGGCGGGGGGGAGGGCAGGAAGAAAAAGAAGAAACAAACAAAAAAAAAAGGTGGCTTCTGTGTAACATGGGGGAGTGGAAAAGTCCAGTAAACAAGACAAAACAGACCTAATTGAAAACAGGGTCCCAGCAGCATTTTGGGGTGGAAGGTAAGTGAAGGAAATAGAAGAGCTGCAGAGAAGATTAGAGGAACTGAAAAAAAACCGAAGAACACCAAGGGGAATTAAATAAAAACAGCAGTCTGCTTACAAAAGTAAACAGAGGGGGAAGGGACAACATGCAAAGGGAAAACAGATACACAGTGAGACAGTGCTCAAGAGACAGGGGAAGATGAAAGAACTCTAAAGCAAGAGGGAAACTTGGAGTGAAAATTAAGTAAAAAAGAAAAATACTACAAGCAATGCCTTGGTGACCTTCAAATATGGTGATGCTTGTCTGTGTAGGCCCTGGGTAGACTGGTGGTATTTTATCAACATAGGCACATTTTCTATCTATGAGCACGCTGAGAACCCTGAAACACAGAAATTCTGTCTTATTCAAGATTGTCTTTAAAGTCTCCTCCCTCTCCCAATGGACTATAGGTGCACATATGTCTCATAGGGTTGAAACCTGAAGGTCTACAAAATCATCATTTCCAAGCACAAGTTAAACTACTTGTAGGGATGTGTCCTTTCTGTAAAACAGATGCATAAACTGTCATGGAAAAAGCTGTTCTTTAGAGCTTCTGTGAAAGCTGTTAGAAACCCACAGTGGTTCAGAACACTAAAACCACACATACACACAAGTTCATCTGATGTGAAGATGCTTCTCTGACTTTAATTCAGTCTTGGGATTCTTACAAGGCTATTCTGGGAAGTTGTGCAAGGAGGTTTAAAATATTGCTCTCTCAGCTGCCTGTCCTCTTCCTCAGGCAGCTCAGAATTTGGGAGGTTAGTGCAAATTGACTTTCATTAGTGACTTCAGCCAAGACTGAAGATTACAGAGTCACAGAATCCCAGAATAACAGAGGTTGGAAGAGACCTCTAGAGATCATCTACTCCAACCCCAGGTAAGTGTTGCCTCTGTCTCCCCTGCTGTAATGTGGGAGAATCAGGGTTCCAGGCATTGTTTTCACAGTGAAGCAATCTGATTTTGAGTAGTCCCATGAGTGTTGAAAGTCTGTCACAACATTCATCTGTGGTGTAGAAGGTCAGACCAGGAAGCTCAGAAATATGACTTCAACGTGCAGTGGTACTGTCCCTGTGAGACACATGCTAGAAGACCAAAGGCATTTGGGGCATGGGATCATTCAGACCATGTTGTTCTCTTGAAGAGCACATAAAGAACAGGGTGGTCTTACAGTTTCCTCTTCAATCCTTCTGCTGGAAAAGCATTCATGACAGGGCATGGGAGACACAGAAAGAATCTGTGACTTTTTTGTTGACTCAATGCATGTGTTCAGCTACTTCCACTTTGGACTTTTGGTGTTTCCAGAACATCAGGTGAGTCTTATTGACAGCATTGGTAAAAAGAGTTAATGATGGGCATGGGAGGTTAAAGATGATCTCAAAGAAGAGCCCAAAATTGTGATTTTTGGCATAATAATACAACATTAAGTGCTGCTGCCTGTGTTACTCCCATCTACTCAGAAAACAGAGTATTTGTAGACCAAACCCTTATCATCTTTCAGCCTTCATCTCTCAGAGTACTTAAGTGTGTCTGTCTCTCCAGATTGTTTCACTGACTACAATGGCTACACCTGTATTAATAAAATAAACACTTTCAGGAGTCATTCATTGGCTTAGAAACTAACAGACACATTACATTCATGCTATTAAACTCTGTTACCCTCTCAAACAGGGTGACCATATCCAGCTGTCTACCAGAAGTGTTGGCAGGAATGTGCCTGTTCCTAAACCACCCCTGGAAGCAGCCTGGGAGAGACATGACAGCCCAGCAAGGACCATTCCAGCACATGACAGCAGAGGCCATCGGCAAGGTCCACCTGAGGTGCTGGTTTTTCTCAATGAGACTGAGGCAGAGACTGCTTCTCTCTGTTCTTGGATTCTCAGTATGCTGATATCACATCTAGTAAAGAAGGGTTTTTCATGCCAGAAAAAAAGACCCAGTGCATTTTCATTAATTAAAAAAAAAAAAAAAAAAAGAGTTCCAAATCCCTTTAGGACAAATCCTCAAAGACATGTATAATTTCCTCACCTTGTAAAATTTCACTGTTTCACCCTGAGCTATGCTGTTTGCCAGAATAATTTTGGAACAAAATGAAATATTCCGTCCAAAGACAAGCAGGGTAAAAATCAAGCTTCTCCTTTCTGTTTTGTTTAAAGAATGTTCATTTGTCAGAACAAAACTTCCTCAAAGCACAAGCCCCCTAGGAATATAGTTTTGTATCCCTTCTGGATTTAGGACTCAAGTGTGGGCCTATTAACGAATTACGACTGTACATGATGCTAGGTTGAAGATTCAGACTTGCTCAAATGTTCAGAGAGTGGTCAGATCTGTGGTTTTGGTGTAGCTCCATCACTAGTTTAGAGAGAGCAAAGCAGTTTGGACCTTGCTGATAAAAGAAGCTTAGGCTTGAATCACTTTATACCGGTAATGTGTTAAATATACCGCAGCAGATTCATATGGCAAGGAAGTATTTTAAGCATTGAGTGAGTTAACTGAAAGGAACCATAGGAAATATATACCAGAAGTTAATTTTTTCCAGTTCTTTTTCAGCTTTGCACCCTGCCTGCGTTGCTCTTGTGCTGGGTGGCTTATTTTCACTTAGAACTCTTTTGGAACCATTATAAAATACAACTCACACTGCAAGGACACAGGGAGTTTCTGGCTTATATTTTTCAGATATGTCCATAGTTTAATTGGACCAGCAGGTGACCAGGACTACAAGGTCACATTATGATGGTGATTAGCTTGGGGCTGATCATGGGCAGCTCTCAGTAACACATTGGGACTCTTGTACCCATGCTCAAGCGCTGCACTCAATTGCTTTCTAGCAAGTCTGTTGTGGATATTATGTGTTCTGTGCACAAAACCTGTCCCCTGAGATTGAGCAACAAAATCTAATAGTGCTTTCTGGACCTAAAATATGTGTCAATCCAGTGAGGTGGTGTTTTTGTTTAAAGGTAAAGCAATCCAGAGAGTTTTCAGGTCCGAATGCAAACACCAATGATTATGGACTTTATCTTGACATTTATTAGCTGTTAATGGCAGTGCTTCCAAAGAGCTAAGCATGTTCCGGGCAGCCATACAGCATCCTTGGCCTGCAAGAGCTGACAGTTTAAGAATACAAACATAATAAAGCAAACAACAAAAATAAAAGGGATTTTTTGAAGTTGGGGATTTCGTCATTAGAGCTCACTTAAGTCAGTACTCATCAGTTGGTAGTAGGCAGTTTCTCAGAAGTGGAATACCCATGGGGAAGGGAACTGCAGGCTGACCTAGATGAGCATGGTAAGGTCAGTTGGAGCTTGGCCTTCTTCAGGTGTAGTGAGCATCAAAACCAACAAGGATTTGGGTACTGTGATAGTTTGGGCAAGAAAAATCACTGCTTAGGTGAAGAACCTCAGTGACCATGACAGACTGTGGCCAAGAAAGAGGTCAGCAGAGATGAAACAAGTGGCAATTCAGGAAGACATGTTGAGGAGTGTGGCCCCTTTGAGACACCAGCAGTGCTGCGACCATCTCTGAGAGCTGATTAGGAAACTATGAAAATACAGCTGCTCTTCTCCCATAGAAAGCAAAATCCTGAAAGGCTGAGATGCTTTTGGGTGGTCCTTCCCATCAGGGAAGGTGCTGTCCTGAAACTGAGGATGAAGGAAGGGTTTGATTGTCTCTGGATTTGGGCCAAGCTGATAAACGATATCCCAAGACAAATAAGTATTAGACTGGGAAGTTCAGTCACTGAGGCTCAGTGTCATCTTAACCAGCATGGACAGAGTAATTTCTAAGCAGAGCTTTTAGCTTGCCAACCCATTTTCTTGGTAATTTTCTTAGGGGCTGCCACATGACTCAAAAAGACTTTTTCTCTTTTGCCAGGAGAAAAGCTTCTTACAGCAGATAAGGAAAACATCTTCTTGCAGGGACTCTCACTGTATAAGGGACAAGTAGATGAATGTCCAAGGGGAAAAAATGCAGATAATCACATCAATGAGTCTTTTAATATCTATTTATATATTTTCTTGTTTCTGCTAAGTCCAGAAACTGAAATTCAACTCTGAACACTTAATCTATATGACTTGGCCAGGCATTTTGACCCATCTGGGCTTTTCCATCTGTAAAGTATGAGTAACAATGCCAGGTAGCCCCAGTAATTGCAGAAAATGACCCCATGAAGTCATTTGCAGATCAGAGAGCACACTATCATTGTTCAGGGATTGCAAAGAACTGTGTAGAAATGTTTTTAAATAATGATGTATTACTTCCTTGGGGTAATTTCCATTTTCAGAGTCCTCTCACACTACAACCCATGTGTCTTCAGCCCACAGCAGTGACTGACACTAGAAGCAGAACCCAGGTCAGACAATCCTGATAGACAGTTCTCTGTCTTTAAGCTGTTGCCTTTAAAATTATTTAGACTCATTTATTTATGATAAAAGAGACTGCTACCAGTGCAGGTACTCTAACAGACCCATTGTGGTAGTTTCAGGCTATGCCTTAAAAACTTCTCCCAGATCTTGAACAGAAAGTGGTAAAATGCAAATAAATCACTATTGGGCATAAAAAGGAAAATTATGATAATTCTGAACAGTCCCATTGGAAAGATAATGGACTTAAACTAGCTGTGCAAAACAATTTATCTCTCTTTTCGCTTCTTTGGCTCTGGCTGGTTCTTCTCCTAGCTTTACTGACCTTGACAGCACCACTTTTGTTGTGACTTGTATTAATAACAACTTGTCTCCTCTGTCTCTTGTCCTTTTTGTGTACAGGGGGTAGGGAGAGGGGCAGGGGGGGGAAGAAGCTACTAGCTTCCCCTGATCTTTGGCCAGAGGGATCCTTTTGCTTTTTATTAATTGTAAATACTGTATATTTTGTACATATTCATTGCATTTCACTGTAGACTGTAGTTTTGCTTGTAAATACAGCTGAGCTGAGCTGGTCTGGCAAATTTAATATTAGGGGGAATTTTCAACCCACCACACCCATGAAAACTTAGTAATTCTCCTGGCAGATGCTTTACATATGGACAAACTCCTTTTATCTAAGTTTAAGACAACTACTGAGTTTAAGACAAACTCCTTTTAACTAAGTTTAAGACAACTACCCACACCATGACTGCTCTGAGAAGTGTCAGTGCTCCTGCACATCTGTGAAAAGGAGTCCTGTATAAGCCATCCTCCAAAGAAGAACTTATTTCCCCTCAGGTAAGCAGCAGGTTTCAGTGAAGGCAACATCCTCTGCTCAATCAGAACTGCTACTCCAGGCTCTTCACAAACTGGAAAAGAGAGTACCTGGAGTCCAGATCCAAAATCCTCAGCACAAAAAGGACATGAATGTGTTGGAGGAGGTCCAGAAGACACCACAAAAATGATCAGAGGGCTGGAACACTGCTCCTGTGAGGAATGACTGAGATCTTATGATGGCCATTTTGTACTTAAAGGGGGTTTGAAAGAGTGTGGACAGTCTTTTTAGCAGGGTCATGGTTTCAAAGTAAAAGGAGGTAGATTCAGGCTACTAAATAGAAGGAAGACATTTTTGACAGTGAGGGTGGTGAAACACTGGCACAGATTATCCAGAGAGGTGGTAAACACCCCATCTCTGGAAACTTTCAAAGTTTAGATGGGGCTCTGAGCAACCTGATCTAGTTACAGATGTCCCTGATCACTGCAGGGGCATTGGACTAGATGACCTATCTATAAAGGTCTCTTCTGCCCCAAAATATTCTATGATTCTGTGACTCTGCGACTTAAAAAAAAATAAAAAGAATCAGCAAATAATCATGAAAATGTCAGTGCAGGTCCCACATCACATTTTGGGTCTTAAATCTACTTTTTCAAGATGGTAGAAACCTCAAAAGGTTGCTGAGTCTGGGCTGGGACACTCACACAAAATACAGCAGCAGTCTCAAAAGGGTGAAAATGGCTCTGCACGGAAGTTCTGCCAGCGCTTGGGAGGGATGAGGGCTTGTAAAAGCCAGGCGAGATGCCTAGAAATTTAAACAATGCTGAGTGAGGCTCAAGAGGCACTCCCTGCGGACAGACCTTCTTTTCGACACAGCCAGAGATTGCTCATACATCTTTAAAGCCCCTTGCACGCTACATGTTGCATTGATTGTGCACAGCAGCTGAGCACTGAACAAATAAGCTGCCGCTGCTGTGCTGGATGGGGCAACATCCTGGTGTTGCTATGACATTTCTTGTCAAGTTTTCAAACTGAAATGGATCCCACATGGCGGAGTGCATCAGGCTCCATTGGCAAGCAGGAGATTTGGAGGCTGGAGTACTCCCCATCTCCTGTTCAGGGAAACAAAGCATCTTTTATGCTTCTTTCCAACCAGGACAAGGGGCTGAAATAAATCAAAAAGTGACCCAGCCACTCCCTTGCTATTATAACAAGCAGCTGGAGGGACACAAAAACTGGGCACCATGGCCAGTCAAACAGGCGCTTTTCCGTTTGCCTTTTATTTGGCTTCACTGGTGGCACTGTGAGGGTTTGTTGCTTCTTTCTTTGCCTCTTACTGTCCAGAGACACCAGCAGTAAACCCCCACAGTGACATTAAAGAAAGGGGAGGCTGGGCTCACAGCCAGCTGTTGCAAACAGATGTGACTGTGAGTATTGCACAGAATAAGCCAATTTAGCTGATCCAGCCTGCTCCCTGTCCAGTGTCTATTGTTCAATGGACCACAGCAAGCAACTGCAGGAGGTTAAATAAATCCTGGGGCATGGCTTATTCAAGCTGTGGAAATCTTCCAGAAAGGTAGTCGGGATCCTCCTGGATTCATTGGAACACCTATCCTACAAAGAAAGACTGAGAGAATTGAGATTGTTCATCCTGAAGAAGGCTCTAGGGAGACAATATTGCAGCCTTCCAGTACTTCAAGGGGACTTCGAAGAAAGACAGAGACTGTCTTTTAGCAGGGCCTGTTGTGATAGGACAAGGGGTCCTATCTTTTAAACTAAAAGAGGAGAGATTTAGACTAGATAGAAAGAAGACAGTAAGGGTGGTGAAACGCTGGAACAGATTGCCCAGAGATGCAGTAGATGCTTCATTCTGAGTCAGTTTTGGCAGGGCATTGATATAGCTGGAGATGTCCCTGCTAACTCTTGACCCAGATGTTGGACCAGATGATCTTCCAACACAAACCATTCTATGATGCACTGCTGTAAAGGAAGATTGGGAAGCTCTATGGAGCAGATAGGAGATGCCCAGACACTGACATTCTGGACAAATTAGCTCATAAAGGGTCAAAGTGCAAGTTCCCCAGTGTCCAGGTTGGGTGGGATTGACTCACCAGACCCTGGATATGAAGCAGGTCTATGGTGGGCCCAAAATCAGATGCCCAAATATTTTGCTGATACTTCAAAGCCATGCACCCCCCATTCCTCCCTTTGTCTGGAGTCTATCCTGCACTACACAGAAGTGGTAGGTGTTGCAACCCCCTGGGGCTTGTTTCCTACCTCGAACCACAGCCTCAAGGAGTGGTGAAAACAAGCTGTTTTTCTGGGCCTGCTGCCTCTTCTACTGGAAAAGGAGAGGTGTAGCTGGGGGGAAGGAGTCTCCAGCTGGGAAGGTGGGAAGGGTGAGAGGAAAACCAGAAGGGAAGTGCCTGAGCAATTTCACAGCAAAGGCAGCGTATGAAGTTGCTTTGGTTCGTGGTCTGCGCTCTGGGGTTTGTCTGTGGGAAGCCTGCAGGGGTGTTGCAACCTGCCAGTGCCAATAAACATCACCACAAGACTAGAGGAGCTCAGGGCCTGCAATATGAAAGGCAAAGAGAGGAAAATTAGAAGCAAAAATATGAAGTTAATAAAAATCTTTTATCCAATCAGACTCTAAAGAGAGCACAGCCATGGGCTGGAAGCAGCAGCCGGGCTCTCTGAGCCTTCACTTTGCTTAATTACCTAATAGCTTGCAGAGCCCCTTCAATTTTATGAGTTGCACATTTATTTGCAGCTGTCCTGCCTTACAGGAGCCATGGTAGCTGGTGGCAGGGGGGAGGGCACTCTGCCCATGCCCCCTGCCTGGATGTAGGGGGATAGGGCTCCATGGTCCAGACACTCCTAAGCCTTTTAGGTAAATCATCTTTCTTATTAAGTTCATCATTTGTCTGTTAAAGGGAATAAATTCTCTCATCCTTGCTGTTTGCACAAGAGCCATTTATTTGAGCCCATATTCCCAAGGCAGAGAACTGATAATTTTGTGAAGATCAGAAATTGTGCCTGTGGCTAGCTGGGGGCTGGCACAGGCTTTGCTTTCATTTCCCTGCCCTACTATTACTGCAAGAAATCCCTTTTCCAGAGCAGGAGGTGGTTAGTATCCTGGAAGATCTTTCAGCACTTCTGGATTCACTTTGCAGGTCTGAAGTGGGACATGGAAAAAGTAAGCACACAGCTGCCCAGGGTGTGGGCAGTATCCTGGACCTCGATAAATAATGGAGCATTTCAAATCTTTTCTTTTTCTCCAAATCAGGCTGATGCTGCATCTAGTGGTTTTACTCCAGGCTGGACTGATGAGGACTGCTAGATTGTCTTGTCTTCCCCTTTGTCATGAGATTCTCACTGTTTCCTCAGCATTTTGTCCATGTGCACCATTCCAGTATCCCAGTTCTTCCAGAAAAAAACCTGCATCCCCATTCAGTGACTGCACTGCAGACACAGGCATTTCAAAACTCCTCTACTGGCACCAGGTCGTGCTGATGGCACAGTCATGGCAGCTATTATGCAGGCAGAGAAAGCAAAACCATATCTTCAGCAGGTTGTGAGATGCCAGGTAGAGTTCCCTGTGCTGACAAAAGACCACTTGGTACCTGCTGCCTCAGCTTGTCCCAGGAATAAACAGTGTCTGAAGACATCTCTAACCAACAAGAAAGTTTTTACAAAGTGCTCATGACTACAGCACTTGGCTTTTGATTAAGAGCTTGCTTAGCAGGGCAAAATGTAAAGATATATGCAGGAGTGTTTATCCTACAACACTGGGTGTTTACTTCTGGGCTTTGTTACTAGCCCTTTTCTTGTGGAGGATGTGCACCTAGATAGCTATGGAAAAACACTATGTCTTTTTCAGGCTCTTCATGCCAGAGAGCAGCAGTCATGACTGATATGGTGGAATAAACACTGTATGAAACACCTGGTGGCTTACTTTGCAGTTGAGCACCATTAATCCCATCTGATCATTAATCTTCAGGAAACTGAACCATATCACAGAACTAGAGGATATATGGGTTGAGGGGTCCTTGTGAAATCATCTTATCAGGCCCTTTGCACTGTGACAACAACAGGGAACCCCTATTCCATCACCTTTTGGTGTTACAAACTAAAATAATGAGATGAGAGAGAGGAGAAGAAAATAAAATAAAGTGTTTAACAATAACTGTAGTGTTATTCCTTCTGTGCATGTCCAGTTATTCCCTCTCCACTGGCAGTCAGTTTTTGGTATAACCAAAGAGGGGAGAACTCTTATGGCACAGATCTTCTCAATGACAAATTTGAGTTGAGCATCTGATTCTTGTTTGTGTATTAGGAAGATCTTTCTGTTCTCCGCCTGCAGTATATTACAGCCAAAGTTGGGGGACCCTCAAAACAAGGCCTACCACAAGCCCTGGACACTCTGGCTATGGGGCAGTGTCAGATGTGTGTTTGCAGAATACGTGCAGTGGTCATGGCTGTGTGTTTCCACACCTATGAGGTGATGATTGCTGATCTATTGGTTTGCTTTTCTCCTGGGCAGTCACAGCTGGGGTTTTTTTTCTGATGTTGCTCCTGTGATCCTGCCTTGTGCACCACTACCTTGGCAAGGCAGCAGAGACATATTTCAATCCCCTAACATGTTAAGACAGACACAGAAACTGATATCACTGCACATCAGGAGTCATCCTTGACCTCCCCCTGTTCAAAAACAGTGTGAAAGTTAAGTGCAGTTCATCTTATCACACCCAGCTAGTCAACTGAGCCAGTGGTGGGATTTCAGGGCCCCCCCGCCAGATGTTTAGATGTGGACAGAGAGAATCACAGAATCACTGGGGTTGTAAAGGGCCTTTAAGAACATCAAGTGCAACCATTATCTAACTCTGCCAGGACCACTGAGCACCATATCTAGATGGATTTTAAATACATCCAGGGAGGGCAATTCAACTACATACACAGCTTTGTCTTAAAGACATATCTACATGGCTTTTGGGGTGTTTCCCAGGTACCTGGGACAAAATACGCACTTCATCATGCATGACCAGTTCACCGAGCTTCAGCTAGTCTTTCTCTGCTCTGCATGGGGTACCACCACCCTGAGTGTTCCTGGTGTCAAGTGCTGAGCACTGAAATGGCTCTGATGCCTTGCGCTTGCCAGGAGCCTAGTAAGACCTGATATGGACACATCATCCCCTAAATTCCTGGCTGTAACCTAGAAGGCTTCACAACACCACCTGATCAATCTTTAAGAAAGGTGAAACATTTTCTCCCCTGAGCTTTCATGGCCCTTGGGAGCCCAAGTTTAAACCTTTGGCCTCTTAGTAGGGCACCATCATAGAACTCAAGAGAGCCCAGTGCAAAACATTGATCTGTCAGTGGTGGGTTTTGAGCTGATATTATTACTTTGCAAATCCACTATCCACTCCTAGGTTATTTTTCAATATCAGACACAGAAACTTTTGTTCTACTTGCAAGAAAAAATGACCAAAAAATTCAAATCAGTATCTTGCCTTTAGTGGGTATGTGAAAAAAAGTTCACACAAATGTCTTTTTCTACATTCCCCAACTCTTTTTTCCTCAACTGCTCTTCAATTTCAGTTCATTGTGATATAATTTTTTTCATACATGGAAAACATAAATAAAATGAGGATTATTTTTTTTCTCATTGACATTTGTGAAATAGAAACTCTAAGGCTTCCATTAAATCCCATTCAAAAAATAAAAGCTTTAGGATCCATATAGACATGGAAAAAAAAACACCCTAAGATGATTTGTGAATAAAATATAATAAAATAAAATTCTCCTTTCACCAAATATTAAAGAGACAGAGAAAAATGCTCTCATTTTCCCAAACTGTTCTGTGCAGGAAAACTTACGTGACAGGAAGAAAAGGCTATCCATGGGGGGTTTCTGTAGGATAGATCCTTACTTCATGGAAGCTAAAATCAATAATTTCTTCATAGAAAGGCTTCTGGTCCAAACAAACTCACAACATACAGTCTCAAGATGCAGCCACCACAGGTTGTGTGAAGCTGGCTTTGCATACCCTCAGCGTGCTTTTTGATTCTTACTCCCATTTTCCTGGGATATCCCAAAGCCCCACAGTGTGCACTTCTGAAAACCTGCCCGTTGCCTAATTAGGATCTGAGCTCTGTTAGAAATGTATCTCCAACTGGGAAAGCTGACCGCTCCTGTAAATCAGGAACAGGTTTTCAAAGGGAATTAGATGTCAAGTTTTCAAAACACCAGTAGGCATTTAAATACCACTGACGGTTTGGCTGAAGGTGCTCTGAGGATAATAACCCTTTCTTGCCTTCATCTAGTCTTTCTTTGGTGTCCTATTAGATCGTAAATCATTCTGTGTACAAGCTGTCTCTACCATGTATGTGTGCATCAGAGCCCTGACTTTGGTTATAATTATTAACCACTGTCAGAAATGTATTTAAAAGTATTGATAATCATCCCTTTCATCTCTCTCAGTGAAGATGGATGCAACATTCAGACATAAATAGACTTTATTCTGAAATTGGGCCCATTATCCCCTTTCTTACAGTAATACACAAGGCCATACTTGCTCGTGCTGCTTTGAGTAAGGAAAACTTGGAGTTTGGTTGAACTTAGTGGTTACATGGCCTGAAAGTATGTTTAAGATTAGGTGTGACACTTGTGGCTTCAGCAGAGATGCATGGATGAGCAACAAGTGAACATTTGCCCCTGCTTCCCTGCATGTCAGCCCCTAAACCCATTCAGCTGTCATATGATGCAGTGAGTGCTGGGTCTAGCTCTTCTGCTAGCTGATCACATGTGTGGGTTTCTGGAGACGCACTAGATATAAGGAAGATATTTTGTACCATGAGGGTGGTGAGACACTAACACAGGTTGTTCAGCAAGTTGGTAGATGCCCCATCCCCAGAACCGTCCCAAGTCAGGTTGGACAGGGCTCTGAGAAACCTGGTCTAGTTGTATCAGAATCCTGGCGTGGTAGGTGTTGGAAGGGATCTCTGGGGATCAGCTAGTCCAACCTCCTTGCTGAAGCAGGTTCACCTATAGCAGGTTACACAGGAGGGTGTCCAGGAGGATTTTGAGAAGGAGGCTCCACACAACCTCTCCAGGCAGCCTTTTCCAGTGCTCTCTCACTCTCAAAATTAAGTTTTTGCTTATATTTAGGTGGAACCTCTAGTTCGTGCCCATTGCCCCTTGTCCTACCACTGTGCACCACTGAAAAGAGACTGGCCCCATCTTCTTGACACTTGCCCTTTAGATATTTATGACCTATTTAGATATTTATAAGATGTTTGAAGATGTTCCTGCTCCTTACAGGGGCATTGGACTATGCAGCCTTCAAAGGTCACTTACAAACCAAACCATTCTGTGATTCTATGATTTGCAATTTCCAGTTGTATCTTGGTGGCTGCAAAGAGCCAGTCCCTCTGCTGCATGATGTATGCTTATGTGGAGCCAGTGGAGTTGGCTGCCAGCTCTCAACAGACACATCAAACCAGCATAAAACTAGACTAGTATCTGAAGTCTGGATGAAATTCCCTGATGTTACCCCTTAAAAGTTTCAGGTGGAGGATAAAGAAAAATCTTGTAACTTGAAACCTTCTGATGTCCAAATTGTTATGTTGCATAGGAAATCTCCTTCTTTGTTACAGCCCCTGGTGGACTTTCACTGATGAGTGACTGGGCCATCTGTTTAATTTCATCATTAACATATGTGTCATGCAGTTACAGACGCTTTCCTCCAGGCGCTGTCCGGCTGCTCATATCTGCAGTGTAGCTGATTTTGGTCCAAAAACCACAGCAGGATGTGTAATTAATAAGGGTAATGTTGTGATATGATAAGTGCTGCAGTTTAGTGTGTAGTTGAGCCTATTGTTAATGCCAGAGCTGTTAATTTCAGGGTAAAGTTTTAAGCTGATTTACATGAGAGATAAGCAAATTCATCTGTATTACAACAAGAAGACTACTTAGCACTTATCCAGCTGCAGATCTTAAAGCACTTTATAAACATTAATGAATTAAACTCCATGTCCAACAAAGCTGCAAGCAAACTTACAATATTATAGACCCACTGCTAAAAACGAAATCCAGAAGAGTGTGAGAGAAATCACTGTTTTACCAACGCAAACTGAGAGCAGCTGCCTCCAGCTTTTATCAGAAGTTGTAACAAGTTTGTTGGGGGACTTTGTCCTCCTTTTGACACCTGGACAAAAACTCCCTTTGACTCTGATGGCCATTCAATGATAGGTTTCCCTTTACAACTTAATGGTGAAATATCCCTTTACCAAAAGCTGATGTTCAAAACAGGCCACTGATAAATGAAGAAGAGAGAGTGGGTGAGTTTTTCCCATGGTGTTCCAGTCGATACCTGAAAAATATCTTTTATGCTTTATTTATCTTTGTCTGTGTCTTCTCTGTCTCTACTCAACAACAGCATTAAAAAGGTCTACATTTGTCCAGCAATCAATAGGGATCTATTCCCAGCTCCATCTAATCAGCTCCAAGATTTCTGGTGCTTTGCAGTAGTTCTAGATCAGACCCTGAGGATGAAAGCTCCTTCTTGTCTCAAGATCAGTAGCTCCTCAGTAAGATAGCCAAACCCATAAAGTGAGTGAAAATGTTTTAGCTGCCCTATATAAAATATCTCATTGATTAAACAGGACTTGGCTGAGTAAGTTTGGCAGCATGTGGTGGTGCTCTGCAGGCATTATTTTATGGTGGGATGGGCAGTCTTTAGTAAATTTAAGTTATTGCTATAGGGGTTCATAGCAGGAATACAGACTATGGTTAGATGTGATCCTGTGATGCTGGGCATTTCAATATTCAGTAGAAATGGCAAAAAGGAACTTCAAGGCCTCAGCAACCTTCAACCCACAACTGGAGAGAGCCCACACACTCAGGAGCATGCAAGAAGATGGACAACTTTATAGAAAAGAGGTATGGGTATCCTGCATCTGCACAGGGAAAGGGAATATCAGGACATATTTACAAAGAGCTCCTCACCAAACATCAGTGAGGTTCATCCTTTAGGTGCTCAAATAAGTGGCCATGTTTTGTAAAATTTGGGTGGCTTGCTGTTGCTATCACTGGCCATCAGCATCCCATGATGGTTCCCACACATTCTGCCCTCACATACCACAGCAGTGTCATGGTGTCCTAATGAACTCTGAGGACAGTTCCTACTGATGCAGTTCTTACTGAGGCAGGAGTTGCATCCTCCAGCCATGCCCTAAAGGCCATCCCTGTGCTGACCTGCCTGCACCCAGGCTTCACCACTGCTGCATCCCAAAACAAACCCAGTGGTCTTCTGGCAGGGGAATTAGAATTAGAATAGAATTAACAAAGTTGGAAAAGACCTTCAAGATCATCACGTCCAACCTATCACCCAACACCATCTTATCAACTAAATCATGGCGCCAAATGCCTCATCCTGTCTCCTCTTAAACACTTCCCGTGACGGTGACTCCACCACCTTCCTGGGCAGCCCATTCCAATGGCCAATAACTCTTTCTGTGAAGAACTTCTTCCTAACATCCAGCCTAAACCTCCCCTGGCACAGCTTGAGACTGTGTTCTCTTGTTCTGGTGGTGGTCGCCTGGGAGAAGAGACCAACCCCTGCCAGGCTACAACCTCCCTTCTGGCTGTAGTGAGACATCTGTTTTCATGGTCACAAGGTGTTGGCAAGGGTCTAGTTACCATCAGGACTGACTCACTTTGCATCAAGGCATCAGAAGATGAGTCTGCTATAACTCTGCCTTAGTTACTGACGAGAAAAGGGCAGGCAAGCTGGAGAGGTCTTACTGAAGAGACTAACTACCATTTGCACTGGGGTCCGTAACATTGCAATTCAGTGGCTGGGGTCAGCCCTGAGGAACACATTCACACCAACATTTTTTTCTTATCTTTTTCTCATCTTCAACATAATTTCTATTACTATTGCCTGAGATTCTCATGGGCATCACCGGTGATCTACATTTGCGTGGAGCACTGTTAAAGAAAGTGCAAGGTACTTCCAGATACAGGCTTTTAATTACCAGTGTCACCAAAAAGGATGTCTTATGGACCTTTGCACAGCTGACTGAGAGATAAGGACCCACAGGGAAGAGGAAAGCTATGTTTATCTGGTTGGTATTCCCTGATAAATGAGCTGGGGCAGCTCAGACAGAAAATAATCAGTAACAGGAACTTTCCCCTTTCAGCTCATCTGAACGAAAAAAAAAGTGTACCAAGCAAACTCCTATCTAGGGCCTCCTAGACACTTTTCCCGTGCCAGAGGATGATCTTTAAACATCTGTTACAGCTCTGCACTTGAAAGGCTCACAAGCACATTAGTTTGCATGTTCAGTCATCCCACCTCCAAGTGGAATGTGCTCACCGGCTGACAGAGCTATCTGCAGGATGCGATTGTTCGTGCTGCATCCAGGTACTTGGCAAGCGCAGCAGCTGACGACGTTCTTGGCACCACACCTGCCTCCTGTAATCAGCCACAGGCAGTGATTTCCACATTGCTGCCTCACACTGCCCAGGGACAAGAGAGGCTGCAAGCTCACAGCTGGAGCTGGCCAAGCTGAGCAGATCAGGAGGAAGGATTTAATCTCTCCTTTCAAGGCAGAGCTGTGCTTGATGGGTTTTTCCTCTCTAGATAGAATAAAGATGCTCAGCAAACTTAGTGGATGGCCATTGCTTCAGCTTCTGAAATTGTTCTTAGGTAAAATGTTATTCTTCCTTGGGAGGGGATGGAGATGATTTGTAGGTGGCGACACACTAACTTTGCCTTATCAAATGCATCTATAGCTTTTTGGGTGATTTCAGAGCAGCTTCAAAATCAAGAACAATGTCGGAAGCTGAGCCCGGATGTTATCAGCTCCGATTGGTTCACTTTGACTACAAAAGCTATCTTAACATGCTGCATTATATTGTAAAATAAATTCACATACAAGCAAAAGACTTAAAAGAAACATTGAATGCCATACAAGGCCAGTTTGCCACATGCATCTTTTCACTTCTCAATCTGGAAATGGCGTCACACACCACAGCTGAGTGCAGACTTCTGGTGCCTGTTGGACATCTCTAGCCTCTGTTTGTTGTGTGTTAGTGCTGCAGTTCTATGGTAGTGTGAGCATACACCAAAGCAGCATTCTCCCCTCCCTTTTTGCCACCAGGGTACCAATTTAGACTGTTGTGAACTTTATAATGATGCTAGAAATGACCCCAGAAGTGTAAGTTGTCTGGAATGTCTTGTGCTTCTTGGTATTTACCCAATCAGAAATGCTTGCAGTAAGCAATGCCTCCCAGGCTAGCTCTTTTAGGAGTTCGGCAACAGGAAAAAAGAGGGCTGCTGACATGTCCTGATGTGTCATAATAGTGTTCAAGCCTGGGACTGTCTTATCTAAAACTCTTCAGTCAGTTGTCCCTGCTCATATCTCTTACTTCTTCTACAGATTTATTTCAAAGTGTTTGAACTGTTTTTAGGTCAGAATCCCCCATTCAGCTCACTCTTGCTGCTATATATATCAGCATGTCCATCTTATACTTGTATTTAAGGATTTCTATATGGTGTGGAAAATTGTCCGCTGGAAACCAGGCAGAGAAGAACACCTGGTTTCATGAAGTGCACCAGGCAAATGCCACACGTGTAACAGCTTTTGGTCACCAGTGGTATGGTCTGGGGTTACAGCTGCCTGCCTGGAGATGAAAAAACATTTCTTCCTGGGCCAAACACTGATCCGCTCATACCATCTGCGTGGTTATGGGACTACCTTCTTCAGAAAAAGGAGACACAGAGATGGGGCAAAACTTGATCCTAAATCTTACCACAGCCTCAATTTTATTCTCTCTGTTTCCTCAGTCTCACCTCGTTTAATTCAGCTCTTGCTTTCCAAATTTGCACTAGCGGGTTATTTTGTATCTGCAGACACGGATCCCAATCCTGATCCCATTAAAGTTAGTGGCAAAACTTCCAATAACTTCAGCTGCACCAGGACTTGGCTCACTGTGAAGAAAATGTTCTGAAGGCAATATGCACTACCACAAGGATTCAAATGTCTGTAAATCCATCAGGCCAATGAGTATTTCCATCTGCCATCCAGTCTTTGGAACCGGGTGTGTTAACAACATGATCTAGAGAGTGAAAGTTACCAGCAAATGCATTTCTGCAACCATTTCTCCAACTCTTACTAGCAAGGATTTTGCATTTACTGGCAGAAGGGTAAAGAACAGCTTTCAGAGCACAGTGGTTTACATGCAGGTTGGGCTATTGGGAAGGAGCTTGGATGCTCATGTGGTGGACACCTTAAAAATGTTGCGGTTAGATGTGGTTTAAAGAGGTCAGTTTGGGTCTCAGAAAAGCTGAGCTTATTTCCAAGCTCTGCCACTGACCGTCTAGAGGCAAATTATTTGATCTCTTCACACCTCAACCCTCTCCCATAGCATTTCTAACTCCCATCCTTTGCCTATGCAAAACTTTCAGACAAGGCTGTAATACACATCATAATCATAATAGCAACAGTAACAGTAATAACAATAAAGGCAATCTGGTCTATATACTGCATCAAATCTCAGCCACCCACATCTGGCCAACTGCATTCTGGCAGGACACTAACAGCCAAGTAGCACACACAGGAACCCTCTAGCTGGGAAAAAGTGCTTTCCCTTTTGCAGCAAGTAATTTTAAGGACTAGGCTGGTAGCAAAGCCAGAGTGCAACCTGGAGGCAATTTCACCAAAATTCTGAAATGAGTTTTATGTAAGTCCATAAATGTTTCTGAAAAGTCTATTTTAGCAGAGGCCAGGCTGCCCTGGGGTGACACTCTTCAAAGTGCATTGTTTGTTAATAGTGATTTGTAAACACCATCTGTCGATGCCACTGTCTTGGAGAAGTCTCTGCTGAGAAACTCAGGTATCTTGTGTTACTGAGCATGCTTCAAGTGCTTTTCCTTGTAATACCACCACGAGTCTCTGTGGCCGCAGCAAAATGGTGCTCTGTTGAACAGCCAAGGTCTTGGGCTAGATTCAGCCATTCCTTCTTCTGGTGGCATATGGAACATCACCATGGAAGGCAGAGGGCATTAGCCTGTGGTTTAAGTAGGTGAACATCTTGGGGAACTCACCAGGTCATTTCTGAACAAGGGCAGCTCATGCCTGAAAGATTCTTGCTGCAACTTTAGCTGGATGTGCTGTCATGTGAATAGAGGACCATTTCACCTGCCAGAGGGAGGACTCAGCTCACTGCACAGTGTCCCAATGGGATGGAGAACAGCAGTGATAAGGATGGCCTGAGCAGACCAAAAGGCCAAAGCCACCAGCCTTGGCATTAGTTATCAAAGAAAGGCGGGAGAGGGGGAAGCAGTTATTTTAATCTCTGTATTTGTATTTAGTAGGAGATAAGTCCCCCAAGTACCTTTGGGAAATAACTCAGACTTGTACTTGATGCTGATATTTCTCCAAACATGTACTATGTGAAAACATGATCACTGCTATTTCCCATTAAAATTTGGTTTCTCCACAATAACCTTATCAAGGCTCTGCATCCTTTCATATGACTCAGCCTCATCTTCTAGTGATGCACAGCATACTTCTGCCCCTCAAATCTACTCCAGCATCTTCAGTTGGTGTAAAATTACAACAGCCATAAATCCAGCTCTCTTACTTCAGAGCACACACTAATCACCATGGAAGGGAAGGAAGCAATTTTCTTCACACTTTATTTCTGCACAGCCCCATACGTTACAGATCTCAGTGCTGCTCTGTGTTTTGCATCCTTGTGGAGCATCCATCATCATCTGTTGATGGAAAGCCTGATGGAAAACCAGGCTGGATAGACCACCATGCTGCCCAGACAGGATTTACCTGACCTAACTGAACTTGCCTGCAAGTTTGGCTAATGCCAGATATCCTTCTCTAGGAATGATTCATCCCATGCTAAGAGAGGTGTCTGAGACCACAGAGATAAATCACCCTTTGAGGGCCCCAACTCTTCATTTTGGCTGTAGATGGAGCCCATATGGTTCACCTATGTGAGATACTTCTAGATGGTTGAAGTGAAGCAAGGTGTTTCTCACCTTGGCCACACATGACGTATTCCTGCTTCACTTCAGGATTTCTTCTTCAGATGAATGAAACATCAGAACATTTCCTTATGCGTAATAAAAAATTGGCCCAAGCTCACTGCCTCTTAGAAGGCTGACGCAAGGTGCTAGCAAAATGTTGAAGTAACATGGGCATAACAACTGCAGTTTTGGAGTGATGGAATATAACCACTGAGAGCAGTGGAAGGGACCAGCAAGAACTCCTGTTCTGCACTGAGATGGGGTGGAAGAAGAGGGGAAGTTTTATTAATCACCGTGCTTAAACCTGAGTGAAATGGCAAACATTGTTGCTTTTAAAACTTCCCAGCTGTTCTTTCCTTTGTTCTGGTGAGCGCTGGGAAGTTTGAGTGGTGATAAAAGCAAGGACTCTTACAGCAGTTTGCAAAGTTGTAGGAGACTTTAAACAGCTGGTATGATAAAACACTCACATTTCCCCTGACAAATGTAAGCTCCACCAGTAGCTTTTAGAGCAGGGATCCATACCAAAGCCATAAAAGAAATAAAATGGTTAAGTGTAGAGGTGACATTCTGGGGTTTCCCAGCCCAGTAAAGATATATCTAACCAGCCATTATCACACAGGTGCACATATATCACTCAACATCAGACATCAAGGAAAAATAATTGCCTGGAGTGAGAGAGTAAAGTTCAATGAAAGTTTGAAAGCATGACATACCAGCACTCCTGGAAGTATAATCACACACCAAAAAAATAAAAATGACTCCCATGATTTTGTTTGGTTGATGAGTTTGGGTTTTCTGGCTGCATCAAATGAAATCTCATACAAATCTGTCTTCATTAGACTTCTTCAAAAACAATTGTACATTTCCTGGAAGCTCATTAACAGAGGAGTATTTCCAAGCTCTTATTCATAATGGCCCTGATACAGTAAAGCACTTGAGCACATGCTTTGCACCCAATGATTTATAGTAGAAGGTATAAAAGCAACCAAACTTTTTCTAAACCGTAGAAAATAATAAGCCCAGCTTTCATTTCCATTTTCAGTAAAAATTATGATCAGTTCCTCTTATCTTTGGTCTGATTTCTTTTAATTAACAATGTGTTTAATATCTACCTATCTACGATTTCATCAATCAGCATAAGGTCATGCTGTGCTCAAAATTGTTGGTGACTCCATCTCTGCATCTGCTGATTCTTCCTTGTCTCTTCTAGAATAATTCAAAATTCTCTGCAGTTCTGGGAAGGCAGCAGCTATTACCTGTTGTGCACTGGGACATCTTTGTCTTTGTCAAATGTCCTCCTACCCTGTCAAAAATTCAACACAAACACTTAACTCTTAGTCTAAGTGTCTGCTAGTCTAAATATCTGTTTCCCCACAAGTAAAATGCATTCCTTGCAATTTTTTTTCTCCTTTCCCTTGCTGTAAACCATTGCCTGTGTTGAAGGACCAACTGTTCCCTGTCTTCAAGCTTTCCTCCTAAGATGCATTAGAAGGTAGCTGCAGACCTGGAGGGGTGTTAGGTCAATTTTCATTTCTCCTAGTTATGCAGTATCTTCTGACATTGGGCAGTTTTTGAGGTCAAGAAACAAAACACCTGTTTTGAATGCTACAAGTGCTCTGTATCTGCTGCTAGGTTCAAGCCCAGAATCTTTGCCAAATCCCCCAAATTCAGGTATCTTTGTGCTTTCTGCTTGTCACAAGAGTAGCCAAAATGATGCTCAAAATGAAGGTGATAGAAGGATGAAAGGGATTTCTCAACCAGAAAATAGTAATGAGACAATATCATGACTTAAGATTTTACTTCTTTGCCCCAGGTTTCTAATTCCCTCACCTTCCACCATTCCCAGCTTTGCATCCTTTGGAAATGGACAGAAACAAGAGTTTCATTCAAGCTAGTGTATGTGCATTTGTCATATGGATAAGATCTTTGATAAGCATTTATACTGCTTGCCTGGATGTTTATAATAAGAGTACAGAATGCAGAATATAGAATACAGAATTAAGCAGGTTGGAAAAGACCTTCAAGATCATCAAGTCCAACCTATCACCCCCCACTATCTAATCAGCTAAACCATTTCAGTATTCTCATTTCAGTATTACCAAGGTTGGAAGAGACCTCAAAGATCATCGAGTCCAACCTGTCACCACAGACCCCATGACTAGAGTAGGGAGGATAATAGTGCCCACTGCAGGCTTGAACTCACAAGCTTCCCATTAAGGGTCTTATGTGCTACCAACTGAGCCACACCACAGGCCCATGGCACTAAGTGCCTCATCCAGTCTCTTCTTAAACACTTCCAGTGATGATGACTTCACCACCTCCCTGGGCAGCCCATTCCAATGGCCAATCACTCTTTCTGTGAAGAACTTCTTCCTAACATCCAGCCTAAACCTCCCCTGGTGCAGCTTGAGACTGTGTCCTCTTGTTCTGGTGCTGGTTGCCTGGGAGAAGAGACCAAGAGACCAAGTGCAACCTCCCTTCAGGTAGTTGTAGAGAGCAATAAGGTCTCCCCTGTGCCTTCTCTGCTCCAGGCTAAGCAACCCCAGCTCCCTCAGCCTCTCCTCATAGGGCATGTGCTCCAAACCTCTCCCCAGCCTCATTGCCCTTCTCTGGACACATTCCAGCAAGTCAACATCTTCCTAAACTGAGGGACCCAGAACTGAACACAGTGCTCTGGCCTAACCAGTGTCGAGTACAGGGGCACAATGACTTCCCTGCTCCTGCTGGCCACACTATTTCTGATACAGGCCAGGATGCCATTGGCCTTCTTGGCCACCTGGACACACTGCTGTGTATTGTACTGTATACTGTAGGTATATCAAGCTAGCAAGTACTAATGTATGAATCCTATATGTGGCTGAACTAACTTAATGTGGCTGAAGTTGTATCATGACACCCTTGTGCTTTGGGTGGGCTGGCATTTCAGGTCTCATGTAACTCTGCCAAAATCTCATTGTTCTTACTGTGGTACTCCTGAGTACACAGTTCCTATAAATGATTATTATTGGCAATAGCAATGGAAAGAAAGAACTGAGGTCTGCTAGCATGGCCCTAGATATAGGAGTTTGCCTGCAGTGCCTGCGTGAGCAGCAGACCCGTGGTCTTGCTTTGTCTTCAGCAAAGGCTAGTCGCTGGTGGTGTTATCAACAATACGCATCTCAGAGGTCACTGGTGTTCCCCTCTTGGGTATATTGCTACAGCAAGCTGTGTGGAGGGCCTCGTTGTTTTCTCACCAAGGCCACTAAAACTACAGTATATGCTTGGTGTTGCTGACCATGCTCATAACAATTGCTGTTAACAAGGGCCTTGCCCATGCACTCCTGATGGAGATTTCAGAAGTCTCTTTCCTTCCATTCCCTCTATGCAAGAGGCTGTCGGCAAGGCTCACATGCTCCTGACAGACCTGCTTTTCCATGCTGAAGAAGCAATTTCAGTGCCTACAAGAATATTACTTTAGGCCTGAATCCAGTGACCTTTATTCAGCTTTTACTCTGTCAGGAAATTGGAGGAGGGGGAGACTGAAAACCTTTTGAGGAAATGCTTTCTCATATGGTGCCACTAGCACTTCAGTGGTGTACCCTACCATAGAGATGTAAGTCAGACCCCAGATACAGGTTCAGCCCTGGTTGGTATACTGTTCTCATGCCAATTCAGGCTTTGAGGTATCACCCCCCTATGTGCAATGGATTATATATGGATTTTTTGGTACTTGAAGTCCCCTTAAGAAGAGGAGAGAAGTCCAAAGTGGCATTCACCCAAATGAATGTCCTCAATTAAAAGATTAACTGACTTTAGTCCTCAAACTAGTGCCTATATCTGTCTGCTCCTCTGTCCAGCAGTCTTCCAGCTGAAGGTCTGCTCTCCAAGTGTTCCACATGCTTGGAACCATCCCAAGACACCTGTGGGATGGGTGGTCCCTTGGCCCCTTCACCAACCCAATCTGTAAGCATTGCTTCTGCATAAGGGTGCCAGTAATTCTAGCACACCAAAGAGCAATTCTGGATGGTTTTGCTCAAAAAAGAACTATGGAAAAAAATGTTCTTTATTGCTGTCTCTGACAGTGAGTATTTTCCATGGTGATGAAGGTCCTGGTCCTGTTCTTGCCTCTCTTTAAGAAGATGCAGCCTCTGTCTCTCACCTGGACAGGCCACAGAATATTACCTTTCCTTTTTTGTTTTGCCCTATCTGCAGGAAGGACTGCAAGATATTTCAGGACAGGAAGAAAATAGGTAAATGAAAATGTTGCGGTTTTTTTTTACACCCTCAGGACAGAAGCAACCTAAGGTTCTGCCCCCAGGGCAAATAATGTACCACAAATTGCACTCCTCGGCTATAACACAGAGACTATCTCAGAAGTGTGGTTGGGAGGGCAGGATCCCCTCTTGGGCCCTGCCGGTTGAGCAGGAGCTGTGTGCTGTCTGGACTAATATGCAAGCACACACTTTCCCTGTGAAGTTCACTCCTAAGTCCGGTCAGTGGTTGTTTGGTGGGATCCCTATCTGGTCAGTCAAATACAAGGTTTTGAAGACTGTGTCTGAAAATGCAAGATGAAAAGATTACAACAAACAACATTCTCCAGTTTTAACTGAGTTGCTGCTCAGCTGAGATCTTCTCAAATTCCATGGAACAGTTGGTTCACCCCCAGTCTAGGGTACTTAGCACAGGAAAGACATGGACCTGTTGGAGCAGGTCTGGAGAAGGGGCACAAAAATGCTGTGAGGAGAGGCTGAGAGAATTGGGATTATTCAGCCTGGAGAAGAGAAAGCGCCAGGGTTACCTTGTTGTGGTCTTTCAATACTTTAACAGGGCCTATAAGAAAGATGGGGACAATCATTTTAACAGAGCCTCTTGTAACAGGACAAGGGGTAATGGCTTTAAACTAAAGGAGGGGAGATTTAGACTAACTATAAGGAAGATAGTTTTTACAAGAAGGGTGGTAAAACACTAGAAGAGCTTTCCTAGAGGGGTGATAGATGTCCCTATTCCTGTAAACATTCCAGATCAGGTTGGACAATACTGAGCAATCTGATCTAGTTGAAGAAGGCTCTGCTCATTGGACTAGATGACCTATAAAGGTCCCTTCCAACCAAAATCATTCTATAATTCTATGAAATGTGCCTAGAAACTAAATAAAAGCATTTGCAATCCTGATCCCTGCCATGTGCAAAGGCTGTACCTGCAGCAGCTGAGCCCCACTGCAGCAGTGCAGCCACATTCATCAGTTCATAGTGAATAAATATAGTAGCTCTGTGCATCACTCACCTAGCAGCAGGCTGTTTTCAAAAGTTTTACAGCCTTTTTTTTTTTTTTTTGATAGTAGGAAGCGTCTTTCTAGTGAACATAAGACCATTTGATGTTACAATAAACCATTCTGCTGGCTCAACTCAGAGATGAGGCACCGAGGTGTTGTAAAATTCTTTGAGTCAACGAAAGACAGCTGGTTGAATCATTTCCCAGATTTTCATATGACTCATAAATTTGTTACATAGTGAGGAAATTCCCTGAAAGCTTCTTGGCAGGCACTACCAGTCTGACCAGTAGCTAAGAAACACATAACCTTCCAGTTATAGTGGGGGAGCAGCGCAGGGAGGAAACGAAGACTCTGCCTTTGAGTATGAGAGTGAGGTCAGTTGAAAATGTGTTCCTGCTACCAAAGTCAGAATACTGCAGAATGGGTCATGAGGTTTAAGGGACAGCTGCTCAGTTGTAATGTGTATCACAGAATCACAGAATGGCGAGAGTTGAAAGGGACCTCTGAAGATCACCTAGTGCAACTTTCCTGCTAAAGTGTGGTCACCTAGTACAGATTGCACAGGATTTCATCCAGGCAAGTTTTTGAATCTCTTCAGAGAAGAAGACTTCACAACCTCTCTGAGCAGCCTGTTCCAGTGCTCTGGAACCCTCACAGGAAATAAGCTTTTCCTCATGTGCATAGAACGTGTTCTGGTTCATGCCCATTGCCCTTTATCCTGCTGCTGGGCACCACTGAAAAGCATCTGGTCCCCATCCTCTTGCCCCCACACACACTTTAGATATTGGTAAGTATTGATAAGATCCCCTCTCAGTCTTCTCCAGGCTAAACAGCCTCAAGTCTCCCAGCCTTTCCTAATAAGAGAGATGATCCAGACAGTCTGTCTCCTCTCCCTCTTTACCTGGTGGTGCAGATACCCACGTATCAAATACATGACATTGGACATTGTCCCTGTTAACCAAGATCATGACATTCAGTTTTATTTCTTGACAGGCAGCACAAATTCTGTCTTATTTGAGTATTTAATGGCAGAATTGTTTATGTTTCTATCACCCAGACCAAAATTTCTTGGAGCAGTTAATGAACACCTTTGAGAGCCTTCAATGAGAAAGGGCTGTCTACTTTAGGTAACTAGATTGGGTACTTGTCTTTGGGAACATTTGTGAGCACTTGTGTTCCCTTCAAGGCTTTCAAAGGCCTTTTTATTTTTGTATTCTCTCACTACTGACTGTGTGTGGACAGAAATGGCTTCCTTCAAGATAACAAATTAATTAGACACCTATAGACCTTACACAGATTGGGGCCTCCTTGATGTAGTTTACATTAAATTAAACAGTGTGAATAAATCCCAGTGACTCACTGCATTAATACAAGCACTGGGACAAGATCTTGCCTGGCATCTCAGACACCTTTGGAGCCTGAATTGCCTCCATTACCCCAGAAAAATTGAGCATTACCCATAAAATCCTCTCAGATTCAGATGTTAGTGGTACAGACATCCACTGCCAAATTACTCAGTTATCCCTTCTTTATGGCTGAAAGAAAGGAAGAGCATGGCATGTTCCTCTCATTCTGAGTTACTGAAACTCTGTGTGTTCACTGGTATTGTACAGATGGGCACACAATAAATTTTTTTTCTTGGCCCTGTGATATATAAAGAATAAAACAAGGGACACATTGTTGAAAGCTGTGAATTAACATCATTAATACCTCTCTAGTAAGACTATATGATGCAGCTTTTGGTTGTTCAGTTGGGTATCCAAACTCTATACCTAGTTATCTCTTGAGCAACTGCCAAGGCATCTGCAGGGCTTGGTGAGATGAACTCTTGTACAGCCTGGCTATAAGCATTATTTTGTGATGGTGATGTGCATGCCTCAGGTTGTAGTAGAGAAGCTGTGGTGCTTTGGTGTGCTGGCAGACAGGTTATCTCAGGGTGATTTCCTGTCACTGGGAGCACGGGACAAGTCCATAAACCAGCTGCAGCAATTGACCTCACTGGGTTGGGTGATTAAAGTGAGACAGTATCCAGGTTGGAGAGTGTGAAGATGATGACCACCTTGACCACCTTGCAGTGACTTGGGGACCACCAGAGAGACATGGGGTCCAGTTTGGGAACCATCAGATCAGGTATTTTAACTAGTGCCCCATGGAGTTTGCACATGTTTAATGAATCCATTGTGTAACTGTTGAATCCATTGTGTAATTCAACAGCCATGGACAACTGTGTATAGAACTCCCACTGATGTTCATCCGAGTGTGTGAGTACACTCAGGCACACGCATCTTTAATGCAGCACTGTGCCCTGCTCCCCAAACTCTGTCATGTTTTAAAAGGCCAAAGGAAACACAAACAACATTTTGTTTCGTTGCTGCAAAAAACTTGCAAACTCTGACTAGCAAGAATGAATTAAATTTCAGGGACTTGTTTGTTCATCTCAAAAGATTAAAGAG
This sequence comes from Dryobates pubescens, assembly GCF_014839835.1. Classification (NCBI taxonomy): domain Eukaryota; kingdom Metazoa; phylum Chordata; class Aves; order Piciformes; family Picidae; genus Dryobates; species Dryobates pubescens. The sequence continues at coordinate 33,651,554 of NC_071614.1, forward strand.
TTTAAATAAAATGTCTGAGTGAGGCTCTGTGTATGCAAGCCTCTGAAATGCTCTTTTTAAGAGGCAGACGTCTGACGCCTTAGAGGAGCTTCTCAGTGGCAGAGAGGCTTTAGTGTCTTCAATCGGGTGCAATTAAAGCTGATCAGGGCTTTGAACTGGTTGGCAATGTAGGAAATCATGCCCATCTCAGCCCTCCAAAACACTCCTCCATGTTGCATTATTTGTCACAGCTTTAGCTTCAAATTGCAGGATGTAATATGCAGACAATCACCAGGTTTAGGAGCAAAAATGTCCCTAGGAATTCAGAAACTTTACCAAACCATTATTCTGACTGCTTTCCAGATTGAGTCTTTTTTTTTTTTTCTTTTTTTTTTTTCCCTTTTTTTCTCCCTCTTTTGGTTTCTTTAATTTAGAAGAGGAAGTGAAGGCAAATAGTTCAATCATAACCATCCCTAGGGGCAATTTAGAATCATTTTCTCGTTAGTGCATATAATATGCAGTATAAGTAATGTTCAATCAGATGTTTGCTACAAAGGCCTGTGCAGACACTGAAATGAAATACACTCCAATATTATGAATAGCTGAATAAGAATAATCTTGTCTTTTTGTACCTTGCTTCTTTGTTGGTGGGTGACTAGGGTGTTTTTTTATTCCCCCTTTCTTCTCCCTATGTTTTTTGGAGAGGGAATCAAACTTTGTTCTAAACAGTAAAATCATCTCTGTTCTAAACAGTAAAATCAAGTTACAGAAGTGGAGGGAATCCAAGATTATTAAGGCTCCAGGGAATTAAATCACAGACAGCCAAAGGCAGGAAGCATTTGAAGAGGGAGAAAAAAATAAAAACATGAAGGAGCAGGAAATATGTGCTCCATAAGGAGACTTAGATGGGAGACATGTGTCACACATCCACAAGATACGTCCAGCAGGAGTATCTGAGGGGATCTGGGGGGAGACAGTAGTTTACAAAAGCTACTCAAACTATGATTCATTTAACCCTTCCCCAATTTCATCATATCACCTTGTGTGGGTCAGGTCTGAAGTCAAATCATGAATGTTACCCCAGTTAAAAAACAAGCTGTGAAGATTCAAGATGGCAGGGCAGGAAGCTCTTGTACCATCTCCCACGCTGTACTTCAGTGATAGGTAGACAAGCATAAGTAAAATGTCTAGTTCTTGGATGGCCAGACAGCTCAATGATTGCCCTTGTCCTAACAGTTCAGATGGGCTGCCCAGTGACAACTACACTACGTAATTGGGATCTCATGGACCATAGTGACCATGATGGGAAGTCTAAAGAGCACTGCCTGTGATTTCAACACAAGTTGGGAGCTGAGGAAGATACACATTTCCTTCTTTCAAGAGGAAGAAGTTAGTAGGAGCCCTAGTTGTCTGCCTTTCTATATTTCTCAATAGGCTCATGGAGCGCTTAGGGTAGTACCTGCTGTCTGTGACAGACCCTCTCTGGGAGAAGGGCTAACTCTGGGATTTCCTACTTTCCAGCTGTCCCCAGCGTGGTGACTGGAACTGGCTGTTGTCTCTTAGATACCAAAGTCTTTACATAAAAATGTAGTGGCTTCAGTGGACTGGTTTTTTTATAGGTTGGAAGAGACACAAGCGCTGCTCCCAGCATCCACAACTCTCAAAGGTATGAAATCAGACTCCATAGCAAGGGGTTTTGCAGATCATTTTTCAGGATCATTCAATGAGGGTTTGATCCTCCCAAGTTTCACTTAATTCTTCATAACTGAATAAAACCAAAAATTCAAAGTGAAACTCAACACAGAAATCCATGTTCAGCTTGGTTTTGGATAGAAACCAAAGGAAATCATTTAATCCCAACATGGTTTCCACCAGAAGCTCTGTATTGGTCTGGGTTTGGTTGAAACTCAGATTTTGCTTCCCTTTTCTGAGCAGTTCATGTAAACTATGGGATAAGAAGAAACAAATTCAGGAAATACTTGTGTATTTTCCTTGAATGGTTTAAAAATATCTTCTGAATTCTATCAAACACATCACTTCTGTGAAATTCCAGGAAATACATCAGTTTAAATACTCTGTAACTTGCAAGTAAGAGAAATTTGTCATTGTTTATCTTCCACACAAATACAGATATCCAAGAACTAGGAATACGTAGTCTGCAAACTTCTCCCAAAGGTAGGAAAAACAGAGGCCACTGTAAAATAGATTCTTTGACAAACAAAAATAAGAGGACTAGTCAATGCCACAAACTATGTCTTTTGCCCAGTTTTACAAAGTCTGAAGGAAGCACAAGCTTCTCACTTACTGCTACAACAGACTGGGAGGATGTTTTCTGAGATCTCAAAAATTATGGTGTTATACTAATATCTTGTGCAACAGACTTTGAGTGATTAAGGACAAGACTAATCATTGTCTTATCTCATGGGTCATTGCAAGGAAAACACTATTAGATAAAGGTGACAGGGTAGTTCACCTGCTATGTTAGTAGAGAGCAGTGGGTATCAAAAATGGATGTTCCTTATTCTAGGATGTGCTTGTATAAACCCCATGAGACAATGTCCTACGACAGCAAGATTATTAGACAAGCTTGTCTTGCTCACATCTGCTAGAGCATGAGAGCATCATGTTACCAGGACAAGAAATTGTAAATTATGGGATGAGTAGTCCTGTGAATGTGTTTTGCTAAGACAACGACTAGGAGTTGCCTGAACTCAGATAAGGCATTTGCTCCTTTGAGCTCATGGATGAGTTGGTATCAGTCGATCTGGACACCTGCTGTAAAGCAGCAGTCCTCTTTAGGCATGCTGGGTGGAAAAAATAGTTGCTTCCAGAGTTTTGGGTATGATTGTTACCCATGAAGGGAGTGCTGAGCATCTGCAAGCTATGTACAAGACAAACACACACCCAGCAGGTATTTTGTGGAAATCTCACTTGCTGACTTTTTGGTTGTTTTTCCTCAAATACCTTATTAATATCTTCTCCACTCGTAAATCTTTAAATTGCTCAGCCAGTTCTGCAGAATACAAAAGTACTGTTGGGGGAGGGTTTGGTCACAATGTTTTTTTCTGTAGAAATAATTATTAATAAATTATAAAGTTGGAAGGAGATTAGGCAGAGTTAAATCCTCCACTGGGATTGGGTGCTACCTCATTGGATCCTCTTGAAAAGATTCAATTTTCCCTTCACTGTGATTGATTAGTTCTTGTTTCACATGTGGTTAAGCTTCAAAGCAGAGATTTCTATCTGTGCAGCTAACCTGTGTTAGCACTGTTGCTCCTTTTGAATCTAATACATCAAGTACAATACCTAAGCATATTTTAAGGACACACAAACAAAAGCAAATACATATAAAAAAGATTTAAAACACTGACTCACACATACAACATTGCTGTGCTTCTCTCCTTACTTTGACTGTACACAAGAACACAACGTGTTTTGGCCAGGACATTGTCAGAATGGACAGAGATTGATTACTGTGGCCATTTGTTCTGTTAGAAAAGGATAAAAATACCTCATGAGTCGTGACAACAGTGAATATTGTGAAGCCAAATCCTGCATCCTGTTTGCCATTTCCTAGCCTCAGCGTAGAAGAAAAGATGTGATTTTGAGAAATGGTCTGATGCTATCTTTAGTACCTCTGTGGTGTCTGGCATGGCCTTTAATGACATGCAGACATAGTTTGGAAGGAGGGTGTCCTGATGCAGGCTGTGGACATGGACTGTGACTGGATGGGGCTGGGAAGGGTTTGTGTATATTGTAGATACAGGTGCAGAGCAGAGACATAACCTTGAAACATGCCAAGACTTAGAAATCAGTGTGAGCCCATAGATTTGCTCAGCAGAGTCCTTAAGCATGTGCTTGGCATTGATCAGTGTGTGGTCACTGAGCCCTGACCTTGTGCCCAGGCCTTCTGTGGAGAGGGTCTCCAGTCTTAGACTGAGTTTTGAAAGGCTAGCTTTCATTCCACCAAGTGGTACGTGCTCTCCCCTGTAGGGGACATGAACAAGAGCATGCTTGTCCACTGGCTGGTAGAACCTCATAATTTCTGAGGTTTGCCACCTTTGTATTATTACTACCATAGACAACGAGATGGACTTCACTTCTGAAGCATTTCCATGGCTATAGATGAACAACTTTGTATGAGCAAGAGGTCCCTGTCATCTCCCAGGTAGCATTGTCACCATCTTTCATCCAGTCTTACAAGTTTAAATACAGCAGTGATGCTGCTTACCAAAACACCACAGAAATACCAGCCCATGGGTCTGCATCCCCCTGACACATGCTCCACATGCTGATACAGGAGGAGGGAGAATATAATGGAGATCCTGCAGCTTAACAGTGGTGGGCTTAACAAAACCAAGCACTGACAGTGCAAGTGAGCCCCCTCTCCTCTGTAGGAGAGAGAATCTGCTCAGTCAGCTCCAAATCTTGCAATATTTTATGAATTAAGATTTGGGTGCATAGTGGAAGAATTTAGTCAGCTCTCAGAATGAAAGTTCTAAGCAAATCAGCTGGTAATATTGGCAGAAATAAGGAACATTTTAAAAATTGAGCTAGAAATATTTGAAACCATCTAAAACCCTTACATCATTCACTCCAGAACAATTCAATGAAGTCCTTTGCGTCAACAGTTGGAACTGTTTTGGTATAGCAAAAGATCATCTTTTAAGAGACATGAGTCTATCATGGATAGGCTGTGCCAGCATCTGCTGAGATGGTCAAGGATTGTTTATGGTTGCTCACTCATGAGGGAATCCAGCCCAGAGAGGATGGGGTTTGGTCTGTACACCCTGAAAGTGATAGCTGTGGGATGTGTAATGGGGTAGGATGCTCAGCTGCAGAAAAGGCTCCCACCACCTTGACTACTTTCCATTAGGCAGTTACAGAGCAGCACGTGGCCATGTGTAACCAGTGTGCTGGACTCGGGGCTCTGTGTTGTGCAGCTGGTAGGATGTTTCCTTTGCACCATCAATTTCCAAGCTTTTCTCAGATGTTAGCAAGGGCCAGCACTAATTTTTAATGTAATTATCATTCTGGGAGAGTGACTTTATGAAGGCTATGACTATTACCCACCTTAGGAACAGGGATTGATGTGGTTGCAAGGAGAACCCTTGTAAGTGGCTTCTCAGTGGAGCAGACAACCAGCAGTGAATAGCTCTACACTCAGGTCTAAGGAATGCTCAGATATTTTTCATTTAACAGTGACTGGATATAATAAGCAAAGACAAATTAGACCACAATCTCCTAACCTTCCTTGAAGGGCTCTGTTTTCCTGGTCTAGTGGGGAGGGAAGAGGAGTTGAGGGCCGTGTAGCTACAGCACAAAATTGTGCAACTCCTGGTCCAGGCATTGCTCCCCAGAGAAGAGCTGTGTGAATGAGTCTTTTCCAGCAGAGGCTGTCCCTCCTCTTGGTCTTGATCTGACCAAGTGCTCTGCCAAGGAGCTTGAGCCAGAGATGGCCAAAAACCAGATATGTCACCTGAGTCCCATCATCCCTGGAAGTGTGGTGATGCCAGACAGAAGGCATTTGAGGTCAGCCCTGCATGTGTGACATGAGCAGAAAAACATCAGGACACACTTTTTTTTCTTCCTATTTTTTTTATTTCACTGGCACACGTCTTGTGTGTCAGGTCATTCCTTCACACATATGTGTGTGTGCTCTTCATTACAGCTCCTTGTCTCCTTCCCTTCCTCTGCTTTGCCCCACTTCCCTGTAGTATCCTCCTTGCACCCTGGGGCTTGGAAGCTGTGCTCAGCCTCTGCAAGAAAACTGTTTCCAGCTGTGGGCTGTGACAGGCTCTCAGCCACCGTGCAGCTGTTCTCAGGCTTCTGCTCCCCAAGCCAACCAAATGGGTGGGGAAAGGCTGATCCTCGCTGCCGGCTGTCTTCAGAAGCAGTCACCCAAAACTGCGTTTGAAAGTTGCCTTTGGACACTGCCAGCAATAGGCACAGGACTCTTCTGACAAGCTAAATCGATACACAAAGCTACAAGAACCAAAGGAAGATTTCAGCAGGGTGGGTCACAGCAATCTGATGTCATCCACACCATTAATGCAAGAAGGGTCTAATGACTCCTTGGGGAATCCTCTCTTGCAGTGAATTTGGCAAAAATGGATCTTGCATGTGCTTGTGCCCAGGCAGTGGGCAGCTGTCTTGTAACACATGCTTTCTCCTCATTCAGTTACCTTCCTTTTACTGACTCAATCTGGTTGGATGTCACATACCACCAAACTCCTCAAAGCACCCTCCTGGCTTTGGTCACATAGCCTTCGATAGCTAGGCCACCACAGATAAAATATCTCTGCCTGAAAGGTTAAAATTCCTGTGAATCACTCCAGCCAGTTTCCTAAGGCAAATTTTCTTTTGTGCCAAGGGGTGTTCTGGGCATTGTAGTTGCTTGTCTGGTTCTTGCAACCAATGGAAGGGAGGTGTTATCTTCACATTCCTGAAGACATCAGATATAGCCCAAGTACATTGGTTGAAATCATCAGGAAGACCTAAGAGGTTGCAAGAGGGACTTGCAGAAAATGTAGCTAGTTTGGCCCCAAAAGCTCTGTGCAGTCCTGATGCTTGCTCATTTCTTTGTCACAAAAACACCCAGAACTGGCCCAGGCTGCGGTCTTCTTTCTAGTCTAAACACTGTGATTTGTGCAAGCCAAAGTGTCCACAGCAGGGTCAGGTTCTGTATAACCCAGCCCTTAGTTTGCAGTTCAGTGCAGCGTAAGAGACCATGACTACATCAATTCTCATCCTTCACGAATTTTGTAGGTACCACCAAATATCTCTTTACCCAAAGGCAAGAAAGTGAATTAGAAAAAATGTATACCTTAAAACACTACAGGGTTGGCAACCCACTGTCTTGCTGGAGAGGACTTTCTAGTAGGTAGGTAGGTACCTCCAAACCAACTGGCATCTCTTGACTTTGTTTTCATCATTATTTGTGGTTACCTTTCACTTGGTGTTTTCAAGACATGTGTCTGCCTGGTTCAAGCTTTTACTGTGAACTCTTGTTCTTCTGGCTGATTTGGCAGTTTCTTCAATTCCTGTCACAACCGCCCCTTGCGTGGCCACATTGGCTTGGCTATGCTCCTGTGCTCACTCATTACAGCTGGAACAAGGGAAGGCAGACAGATGTTTGTGCATTCTCTGGTGATGCACAGTCTGTGTCCTGTGGTCACCGGGTGACTATAAAATTAAAACAGATCCTTGCTGTTAACCAAAAGGCATTTGCAATAAAAGGAAGTGAAATACAGTGCTGGAGTGGTTGTTTTGCTGCTAACAATACGTTCTGGGACCTACTAGGAAATTGGATTCACTACTCTATCCTCGCCCCCATGATTAAGTTCACCCTCAGCTTAATGTGATTTAGAATTAGGTGGGATATTTTATGTTGATAGTAGGTCCAAGGATCTTTTGCTCTCCTGGACTTTGGTAACATTGCCATTATTAAAAATGACAGAATAAAACCTGCAGTACATGCTGCAGCAGGCACGAAATACATGAAATACAGTTCTTGAGACACCTCTCCTTTCTGTACAATCCTTTTGCAAGACAGAGGATGGTCAGCTACTTCTACCTTCCTATAGAGACAAGGAGGACAGAGACAAAAAATTTGCCTTCAATGGAATGTAGACACTTTTCAGATGGAAGCAATGCTGGATAGTTCTCTGTTACTGGCAAAAGTGCCACCAAAGGTCAAATTTTTGATAGTGATGAAGGTTTGGCATCTCCTCCAGAAAGGAAATGACACACTTGCATGACTAAACACCTGCATGGAGCCAAAAACTGGCAGTGGCTTTCTAAAGCAATGACCCACTTGGTATATGGAATAAAACCACTCCATGGGGGCGAGAAAGAGAGGCTCAAAAGAAGTGCAGGGTTGGGGCTTTCATGGCCTGGAGAAAAGGAAGGTTCATGTTCAGCTCCAAATCATGTCTTCAAGATTTTTGGTCTGGCTCCCTAACAGAGTGCTTCAGTCCTGAGATAGCCAGGGACAGTGAGGCTTTTCTTCTTCCCTCCCAGTAACTTGGGTCTCTTCTCCATTAACTGCTATGCTGGTTGGTGACCTACCCTGAAGGACTCAGCTTGGCCAAGGCTGCAAGCATTGCATATATGAGTCCAGTAGTGATGAGGCCAGTTTCTGTAATACAAGAAAGCCCAAGGCTGGGTTTAGACACATGAAGATGTACCTTTGGGATTTAGCCTATGTGCTGAGGCTTGTCAAACCCACCTCTCCCATTTCCAAAGTCAGCCAGGAATGGTGCAGTCAGGGTATTTGAGGCATGTTCAGCTCACCAACAGTGAGAGAAAAAAAAAAAAAAAGGCAAGTTGACCGTGCTCAGAGTTCCTTCATTTCAGGTCAATAGAGCAATTATTGGAGTACATTGCATCCATCAGTGTCTGAGAGCTGGAGTACATAAGTAGTTAAGGAACCGTCTTTCACCAAAGGACTTGTGTTACTCCTAGGTTTTGTCTTGTCTCATTTTGTCTTCCTCTAAACTTAAATCTGGAAGACCAGCATTGTCTCTTTTTAACTGAAGCACAAAGGAAAAAGGGAACAAAAATCTCTGAGATCACTGTTGTGGCCAGAATGAGCTAAGGACATAGAAGCAGTACAGTTTGAAGGGAAAACATATTTTAATAAATCAGCTGGAAAAGGGAAGTGAGATTCTAGTTGCAGAGTTCAGGACTTCATGAATTCTCCATCTATACGGTCTAATGAAAGAACTTACCTTTTCCCAAACCCTTGAAAGTGCTTTTGTAGGAGCACAGACCAAAGAGGGGCAAGCCTGTTACGTGCTAGAGACCGATCTGGTTGAGTATGAATTAAGAAAGAAAAGTGAGGGAGCACAATGTATGAAATATTTTAACTTCTATTTATAGTGATTTTTATGGTCTGTCATGCAGATTAATTAACATGGCCACTAAACTCACCCCTTTTGTAAGATTCAGCTACAGTGATGGTCCTGCCCAAGATAATTCATGAACAGCCATAGATAAGAGAGAGAGGCAGCTTTGAAATCAATGCTTTACACAAGGGCCAGATTATTATGAAGATTAGGGAAATAATTATTCTTTCACAAAAAATAATAAATCATACGTTTGAATTTCTCCAGAGGTGCCTTTGTGTCTGAGGTTCAACCAGTGGATTCAGTCCTTTTAATCAGAATTAGTTCTGGAATAGATTTTGCTGGCCATAGAGCTAAAAACATAATCCTGCTGTCTCATTCGGCTTTATTAAGCATCTATGACTATTTTTCAAAAGAGAATCTCTTTCTTCTCCTGACAGAAGGGCTCATCAAATACAGACAGGAGAGAAAAGGAAAGGAAATGGAATTTCATCTTCATTGAAGTTGGAGCCAAATCTCCCATCGGTTTCACTGGGGCCACAATCTCACCTAAGCTGCATAACATGCCTTAAAATGCTACTGGCATGATAATTATACAAAATAGACCCCACATTTCTTTTCTGGGAGAGAGAAGGGAGGTGGGGGGGAGAGGAGAGGAACCTAACACACACATTTGTATGATCCTATGAGGCATTTACCTGTAGCATGTACTTGGCAAAAGATCTGATATATGAACTGAATAAATAATAAAACAGTCTGTGCTTCCTCGTGTCACAATTCATAAATGCTTTCGATGCACATAAATGATCTTACAAGAGGTACTTGCATTTCCTTTGAGGAATCTTTAAGGAATCCAAATACATCAGGACTACGTCTGTAACTTGGAAACCTGAAAATCATCTAATGAGGCAGACCCTGTCTAATCTGATATATGGAAAACCTTTGACTTGAAAGCAAGATTTTTCTAACCTCGACATTAAGGCATCTCTTAATAGATTATAAAGAAAACCCAGAAAACACCCCCCAACAGCTGGCAAACAGTCAAACCCACTGTGAGTAATCATACCAGCTGCAGAAGTGACGCTATCAAACAAATGCCTGTACCCACCCTTCTACCTTTTCACCTACTGTGTGGAACACAGCTATGTCCAAGGCAGCAGGAATTGGTTAAATCCACCTCATTTAAATACACAAAAAAATGAATGAGCCGTAAGCCAGCTGGAGGGCAGGAGACTTTCGTAACAGAAGTGCCTGAATACAACCAAAAACTGAAGCTCCTCTTTTTATCCACTGCTTCAAAATCATTAAGGCCTTGATTCAAAAAAGCATTTTAGAGACCACACTGAACATTTAAAGCAGTGGGACAATTGCATGTGCTGAGTGGAGACATAGGGTTGGGTAGGCTTAACATAGAAGTTCAGCACATCTTTTAAGCCCTTTTCTGAATCAAGGCCTGGTCTCACTCTCACATGAGTTAACATGAGTGCAAGTCTTCAGGTATTCGTAAGGAAAGGTACAAGCCGGAGTCCTAGAAAAGCAGAAAGTACAAATCTGGCATCAGTTGTAAGGATACTTTGCTTTTAGATGACTGCCTGGCTGTTTTTCAACATGCATTTCACTCAACTAAGAAAATGGGGGACATGCTATCTGATACTTCACTTTCAAACTCTGCTTGGGAGACAGGTGTTGCTTTGAACACACAGAATGGAAGATAACTGCAAGCTGGATTCCTGAGATGAATGTGAAACAGATGAAGTCCAGACCACAATAATGTCATCTTCTCCAGCAACATCACTGTCCTGGGCTATCGGAGGCAAGCCAAAGTTCACACACTAGGTTAAGGCAGTGCGAGCCAGTTGGCAGCCAAACCAGAAAGTTCAGATTTTTAATATTTTTTTTTAAGAAATCCATGTTCAGGACATGTTTGTAAATAGCAGTGAGCCTCCAGCATTTATCTTCAGGGGCCCAGATCCAGTCAAGTTGGTTAGAGCGCTTAATTATAGACAGTTGCTTCACGTTTGCTACTTGCCTTGGAGCACCGCAGGCACATGTTGCACACTCGCTTCAATCAATCATAGAATGGTTGGGGTTGGAAAGGACCTCAAAGATCATATAGCTCCAATCCCCCTGCCATGGGCAGTGACAGCTTCCACCAGACCAGGTTGCGCAAGGCCTCATCCAACTTGTCCTTGAACTCCTCCAGAGAGGAGGCACCCACAACCTCCCTGGGCAATCTACTCCCATGTCTCACCACCCTTACTGTAAAGAATTTCTTTCTAATACCCAGTCTGAATCTATCCTTATCCAGCTTAAAGCCATTTCCTGTCATCCTGTCACTACAAGCCCATGTAAAAAATCCCTCCTCAGCTTTCTTGTGGTCCCTGTCAGGTACTGGTCTCCCTGGAGCCTTTTCTTCTCCAGGCTGAACAGCCGCAACTGTCTGAGCCTATCCCCATAGGGGAGGTGCTCCAGGCCTCTGGTCATCTTCATGGCCCTCCTCTGGACCCATTCCAGTAGTTCAGTGTCTTTCATATGCTGGGGTACCACAGCTGGATGCAGTATTCTGTACGGGGTGTCACAAGAGAGGGAAGAATCACCTCACTCATCCTGCTGGCCACACTTCTTTTGATGTAGTCCAGGATATGGTTGGCCTTCTGGGCTGCAAGCACACATTGCTGGCTCACATTGAGTTTTTCATCAACTGACACCCCAAAGTCTTTCTCCTCAAGACTGCTCTTGAGTCACTCCTTACTCAGCCTACATTTGTGCTTGGGTTTGTACCTGAACCCAGTGTAGGAGCGTGCACTTGGCCTTGTTGAACTTCATGAGGTTGGCATGGGTCCACCTCTCCAGCCTGTGCAAGTCCCTCTGGATAGCATCCCTTCCTCCCAGTGTGTCAACCAGACCACATAGCTTGGTGTCATCTGCAAAGCTGCTGAGGGTGTGCTTAATCCCACTTTGTCACTGACAAAAACATTAAACAGCACTGGTCCCAGTACCGACCCTGGAGGGATGCCACTTGTCAACACTTTACACAGATGTCAAACACTTTACACAAATCCAAGTAGATGACATCAGTTGCTCTTCCCTTATCCACTGACACAGTAATATAGTGGTACAGCCTCTAACAAATGTAATTCTGTCTTATCTCCACCATCATTTGCAAACTCATGTCTGTATAGGGGATTGGACAACCAAGCTGGATTAACATTTTAAACCAAATGTGGCTGCTCCAATGCTTGCACTAGCAAACAAAGATATAATAATACAAGCAGCAGCTATGGGCAAAGCCAAGATGTTCCTTCAATTGGCACTGTAAGTCTCTACTTAAGGAAGCCAGAGATATATCCTGGTCATTGCTGGCTGGAGTGACTAATTACAGTGCTAAAACTGCTTATTTCTCTGGAGATTTGCCACGTTTTGAAGAGCTGGCTCCAGCTCTGTTGGATTTCTCACAGGAAACCTCCTGTGCCTTAGAAAAACCTCTCCCCCTTAACTCTAGCCTATGCTTGATTTTTGTTATCTGACAGGTATGGACAAGATCCTCAGCTGCTATAATTTAACACTGCTGCTCTATTAGCTTTCCCAGGTACCTGAATCCAACTCAATTGAAATAAACGACAGTCTTATCAGCTCCACAGACTTTGAAGCAGGCTCCAGCTATGGGATTGATCCAATATGTAAATGCCAAGTCTGAGTCCAGGAAGGGAGGAAAATCATCAGCTGGAATTCTTTAAAGGCTTGCAGATATTTCTTGGCATGGAAATGGGAATCAAGGAATTTCTCAGGGAGTATGTTAAATAATTCTCAAAATAACTGTTAATGCACACAATCCAACCTCCATCCCACCTCTGTCACTCAGTCAGTTTATGGTTTACCCACTGCAGCAAACTGTTAATTAGTTTCACAGTTTGTGGTTATACTTACCAATGTTCTAGGAAACAAAGACCAAATTAGTGGCTGGTTTCAGGAGTTTACAATAAAAATATAGTTTCAGGTGTGATGGTCACTCATGTGTCCACCAAATATCCACATTCAATTACAAAGCATTTTAGAAAGAGATTTAAGGAGCATTGCTGGGACAGAAACTGGGCCTAAGCCCCAAAGAAATCTAGAAAGCCTAAGCTCCACCACCACCTGCTGTTGGAAGTGTTGGCATCTACCAGCATCCCAGTTTGGTTGAAAAAAATTTCCTAAGCACTCCAGCTGAAGCTACCAGACCTGAATTCCTTGATCTCAGGATGTCCTAAGCCAGACTCTGCTGCTCCATTCAAATATCTCTGGATTAAACACACATATGCACAGAGAATTCAGTGTGAAGCTTTCAGGGTGATTTCAGCAGACTGAATGCCTTCGAGCGGGCATTGAGACTGTAAATGATGTCCAGGAATAACAACATCAAACATCTTCAGCATCTCCCAGTGATTAGGTACTGTCCCATTACTCTGAAATACTCCTGGAAAACGAGGTGAGAGTGGTGTCAGTCTCACCTTGTCAAAATACTGTGTCTGCAAAACAAAGGCCAAAGCTCTAGTAAAAGTGACCTAGGCTAAAGACGAGATGGGGAAGGGAGAGTTTCTGTCCTCTGGTCACTACAGTCCCAACTGTAGCAGGACTCATTTAGGACCCACAGAAGTACTGGACATCAAGCGTTCGCCTGCACTCTTCTTCAGGAAGCACCACACGGCCCTGAGTGCCTTCTGAACCAAAAGGGTCTTTTCCTGTCTCACAGCAGTATTTCTTGGCAGCTCAGGGCAGGTAAAAAAAAACAAACAAAAAGCCAAAGCAGGGTACAACTGAGCTTTAAGTTAGACACCTTGTTCCATTAGTTTTCTTTCACTGCTGAGATAGGCAGAAACTTCAAGACAAAATCTCTGACTATAGACAGGGAAAGCTGTAAACTTGCTGAAGTGCTGTTTAAAACTGGAGAAAACACTAAACAAACCTCCTGCAGGTCCCTTTCAATTCTATTGCTTCGCAATCCACAAATGTTTATCTGCCACAATTAATGATGGGATAATTGTATGCATTTCAAGACAGAAGAGTCTGAATTTAAATCTGTCCCTCCTGAGTTTGCCATTAAAAATATTTTCTAAGGCAGAGTGTTTGAATACCTATCCAGCTCCAAAGCTGTCAAAAATCGAGAAAACATCAAAGAGGCTCTGCTGAAGCCCCCAAAAGAAGGGAAATAATTGTAGCTGTGGTGTTGGGTAAACCTACAAGGATTTTCTGTTAATATCTCTAGCTACCACACAACCACAAGAACTGTCACGATACACATTTATGATTTTTCCTTTTGGGTCTAACCATCCATGCTAAAATACCCCATATGCTGAAAGACTGATGCTTAATACTTCTTTCCAGATGTGCTCTGGTTTAGTTAAATATTTAACACATTTCTAGAAGTATGTAGTCTATAATTGCATTAATACTTCAGAAGAATGATGTCCTGGTGAGTAAAGGGAAAGATATTCCAAGGCTGGCTGTGTACCTACTCCCACCAGTGATCAGCAGAAATCAGATAGGTTGCCTTTTAAAAGCCTCTCCGATTACTTTTGATCGCCATGGATGGCATTTAAACAGTTACACAATCACAACCCTGACAGTATCCCTAAGGCCTAAACAAAGTGACACTCCCTAACATGGTAAAACTACAGCCAAGTCCTCATTTAAATTCGAGTATGTACAAGCAAAATTGCACGATGCAGATGACTCAGTGAATTTAAATCCTGAATCCTGTGCTGTTAACAATGTAATTTCGCTTTTCTTTCTATGCATTTCCACAAACAATTGCTCAAAAGACTCAAAGTTTAAAGGGCTGAAAATAAGATGGATCCCTGAAGAAGTGATGAACACCTCCACAAAAACAAGATGAAAGCAATCCCCTAATGAGATGCCTGGTCTAGCAAATGCATGTACTGAGAGCATTTGGAATAGCTGACAGAATTTTAAACAGTAACAACTAACTCAAGTGTGGTCTGACTAAAGAGTGCTCAGAGGAAGATTTTGGATGAGATTTAGAGAAATACCTCGATGAATAGGAAAAAATACACTCACTGATTTCACTAATCCCCACCCTTACCCTTCAGAAGAACAAAACAGCAATAAACTGAAAACCTGTTGAGATGTGGCGAAAGGCAAGGAGAAGTAAATAGGGAGCTTTTTTCTACCCCATTCCATGGCTGCTCTGGACAACAAAGCATATGGACCAACCAACAAACCAAGGAGCAACAGGAAATGCTACCAAGGCCCTCATATGTAAAATGTGCTCAAGATACATTCCATAAAACCCTGAATGATGGCATGCAGCAGTGACTTTGTGAGATGATGTGACCACGTTTGCAGTAATAAACTAGACAACATTCACAGCCTGCTCCCTAGCACCCAGGGCTAACTGCTGCAGCATAGACACATACAATTAAGTGACCAGGACTAGTCACATCCCCCCTGCCTATTGAGCATTCCCAGTGTCTCTGACCTACAGCAACTGACATACCATGAGCTAGTGGTGCTTTGAAGGCAACAATTGAAAGCCGGAACAGGGAGAACAAAACTCATAAAAACTGAACAGAACAAGCAATTGAGTTCTGGTGCCTGCCAGTGTCAGACATATGGACATCACCTCCACAACCATCTTCCAAAAGGTCTGGGCCAAGGTAGGACTGTGTTGTTACCCAAGTCCTTCAGCATGCAGTGTTAAAGTCAGTAGAAAAAGGTTCAATCAGATGGAGGGAATGTGCATTATGCACAGATGATTTTAAAAGCATCACTGTTTAAGGGCACACGTTCTGCTGAAAGCTATGGGAACAGTTAAGCTATGCTGGATGCTTTCAAAAACATAAACCTACCCTGCTTCAGGATGGTGAAATTATGTTTACTGCCAGTATGATCACTTGAACATCTTGGTAAGAATAGGAGTGTTTAGTCACCTGTGCAGAGAAGAATCAGGAACATTTTACTGCATGGGCCACAATTATCCCTCACAGGTAATTCCTATTACCAATTAGTTTCAGAGAACAAAAGCAGCAGCAGGAGAAGAGAAGAAAGACAATTTACCAGAAACACAAAAGAGCCTGGGGAGGATTCAGTTTTAGTTAAAAGACAGGCATTTTATTTCTACACTATTTTTTAACATTCCAGGTTTATTCAAAGGACATTATTCTGTAGGCATGTATCTTACAGGTCTTAAGACTGGTAAAGCACTAGGAGTTATGTGATAACCCTCTGAAGACATAGTTAAATCATACCAGAGTGATCTTTGTTTTTTGTTTTGGGACATTTCAATCCATTTTTTAATACTGGCTAAAGCCATTCATACCTAGAGCACTTGGAATAGTCCATTAAGAGGAACAAAAATTGACAAGATGCAAACAGCAGACTACATTTGTTTTCTGCAATGATGGCAAAAACTGCTGGAGAAGTATTTGTACGCTTTTAAAATGTTACATCAGTGACAAATGGAATTTTGTGCTCTAATACTTTGCTTGAAAAGTCTCTTTATCCAACATGAAGTCAGCAAATCTTTGCTGGAGCTCTTTTTCTCTCTCCTGCTGTCGCTGCACATCTTCCTTCAGACACTGTAAGGAAAAAAATAAGTAAGCAACCAGTCAGTTTTTCCAATAGTCACACCCACAAAAATCTTTCCCAAAGGTTGTATTTCAGCTCCCTCAGAGGAAGGGATCATAACTGAGACAAGATCTTGCTAAAATTACTTATCTTGAATATAAATGCAACTAGCTGATGTAGAGTATCAACAATCACAGTTATCTCACTTCCAGCATCAGGTGTCTTATGCTGATTTTCACACACAGAATGACAGAACATCAGGGGTTGGAAGGGACCGCAAAACATCATCTAGTCCAACCCCCCTGCCAGAGCAGGATCACCTAGAGTAGGTCACATAGGAATGGCATCCAGGCAGGTTGTGAATGTCTCCAGAGGAGACTCCACAACCTCTCTGGGCAGCCTCTTCAAGTGCCCTGTCACCCTCACAGTGAAAAAGTTCTTCCTTATGTTCACATGGAACGTCATATGCTTCAGCTTGCACCCACTGCCCCTTGTCCTATCACTAGACATCACTGAGAAGTGCCTGGCTCTGTCCTCCTAATACCCACCCTGCACATATCTATAAACATTAATGAGGTCACTCCACAGTCTCCTCTTCTCCAAGCTCATTCAGCCTTTCTTCCTAAGTGGGATGTCATACTCCTTTAGTCATCTCTGTGGCTCTTTGGCAGTAGTTAATCACAAATGTTTCAAAAGGAGAGATTTCAAAATGGAAACTGGACACAAGCAATGCCCTGTATTTAACAGTTATCTATGGAGTCCTCTTCCATGAATTTGTTCAAAACTTTCTTTTAGGTAACCTTCCAAATTAAGCCTGCATCCTGCAGCAAGGCCTTCTATATGTTTAAATCAGTACAAGAACCCCTTTTCGTTACTGGATTTCTAAAAGTTGAGTCATCTGCAAGCCTGACAACATTAATTTCAGGGAGTAATACCATCAATATGTGAAAAGACAGGAGACTCTGCAGCACATACTGGCATTCAGGCCACTGACTTTTAAGGAAGGCTTTACACAAGTTTTGGATCTACCCTAACTTCTAACAGTAATTAAACCCAAAGCAAGCCAAATTAAGATGGATATGGAACTTATGCTGATTCACATTGCAGAAGATCAATAAAATAAACCACACAAGGAAATAAAATAAAAATGAAGTTAAAAAGCACACTAGAAGATTAGTCCCAGCTTCTAATATATATTTCATAGACTCTCTGATATTGAAGTGAATTTCAGGAGTCTGGCAACAGCCAAAAGTGTAACTTAAAGACCATTAAAAATTTGATATAAAGTCAGGCTGTGAACCTCAGAGGCCATGAATTGTAAAAATATCTTTTCCACCAAGTGCCTGTATTTGACCTAAGGTATTACATTTAGGAATCTCACCTCCAGTCTCCGGGGGATTGCAGCATCTTCATGTTTCTTCAGTTCCTCAAAAGTACGTAGCTCCAGATGTGCCTGTTCAATTTGATCCCACAAATCATTCAATTGTTTGATGAGGCCCATTGCTCGAGACTGATAACCACCAAGCAAGATCTTCAGCTTCTTCTCCATCTTGGCAGCCCTCTTTGCTTCAGTTGTCATGTGACCTCTGTTTATCTGTCCAAAAAAACGTAAAATTTATTTATCCAGAACTCAAAAGAGAAAAAAAACAAACCAAACAAAAAAAACTACTAAAAATGTTACCTATGGAATTGTATTGAGTTCTTTGATTTCTATTAACAAATCACACTGCACATCTTACAACAACCTAGATTTCTGGATTCAAACCTTTACAAGATAAAAACGTTATTCCAGAGGTGAAGTCCACTGGCCAAAACAGGGGTGATGGCACACTAGATAAAATCAGCTTTCCAGACAGGAATTATTGCAGTTGCTGAGTTAAAGTGAAGAGACACTTCTTGAAGTGTTAAAAAGGGAAGAGACATGATAGTTCGCTCCAATACATCCTCCTTACACAGGAGATATTCTTTGCCTTCGTAAAGGAAATCTAAATAAAGATATTCTGTTCATCCTTCTCAAAACTGTATCTTTAGTCTGAAAAACCAGCCACGTCTTTCAATCCTGCCTATTCCAACAAGATTCATCTAAATCATATTCCATAAAGTAACAAGGAAATCAGGAATGTTAAGGCAGCTCTGAATCTGTCTCTGCTGCAGAACCACAATGAAAACAGGAGTGGTCAGACAGGCAAATGAATGGCAATGTTGGGGCATGGGAGGACTGCAAGGAACAGAAAAAGGGCTATAAGAACAGCAAATAAATCCTATCACCTATTTGCACACACTTTCTCAGGACAGCCACAGCAGAAGAGAAGGGGCTAAGACTAAATGCAGTAACTCAGAGGTGGGACAGCATAGAGACATCAACTATTGTATGCTTCTAAAAGCTATGAAACAAAGTTTAAAAAAAAAGATATATTAGTGCAACAGATAAAGAACAGCATGTAAGTTTTGAAAGTACCTAAGTATAAAAGCTCAACTCAGGACCACAATGGCTAAATTACCTATCCTTGCACTGCCTCTTTACAAACCAAAGCTTTGCTGGTCAGCATTCATACAATTCCTTACATACAAAGGAACATTAACATTTCCCAAGATATCAACTTTTACCAATGAAAGTAAACTCCACTGGGAAAGAACTATTTTCTGACCTGTCCTTTAAAGTGGTAACTAGAGTCAACCAGATAATCCCAGCCACTTGGACTGGTACAGCCATCACAGCCTTACGCACCAAGCTGCTGCTAAGTGCATTTCAACAAACTTTCCATTGACCAATTTTAATAAAGTACACTCCCTGATACAGCTGCCTCTTTCTGTAAAATGCCCTACTCTTTAATTTATTCATTCATTTAAAACAGTTTTAGTAGATGGTGCACAGATAAAGAGTGAACAAATGTTAATAGGGGAGTGAAAGAGAAATTTGACTGAGCTGTCTGCTTTGCTCCTGAGAAGAGAGATGCAGACTGCTATGCTTTTCAGAGTCTGCTTGCAATGTAGACTTATGCTATGCCCAAGCTGCTTTAAAGCATACAGAAAGGTGCCTCTTCTTCAATATTTATCTAAATCTAGAGAAAATTGAATAAATAGATTAGGGATTTGTGTGGATACTCTCTGACGGAAAAGCATGAAAGCTTTAAACATCTTCCCTGGTAAATAATATGCTATTATTGCAACAACAAATACAACTGTGTGGTAAATGAACTATTTTCCAATCACCTTTTCTCAGAAGACAGATGTGTCGAGAGCCACTGACATTTAGAGATTGTGTAAGAGATGGATGCACAGGCAAACCGAATTCTGTTTGTAACAGAGGGCTAATGTAACAAAGATCTGTTGTCCCAGGTCATTTTACAGCATTACAGAGGACGTAGCATGTGCTTGGTGTGAAATGAAACTTCAATCAGAATGTGACTTTACTAGAACAGGTCAAAAGGGACCATTTAGAGAAGTTCCATTACTCTGTTGTCCTGAGTGAATATCTATCAACCACCTAATTTTGTAATAAAATGGAAAACACTGACTACCTAAGGACATGCAATCCAGTTACAAGAAAAAAGACTGGATCAGGGTATTGCCTTCACAAGTCCCAAATTATCTGCATGCTCTAAGTATCACCAGTGGCAGTATGGGGCTGGTCTCATGCTTTTACACACTTCAGTTGGAATTCACTTGGCTTGGCTTTAAAGATGACATCTGAGCTTGCCACCCAAAGTTCTTCTACAATCAGCAGAGAAAATGGCAACGCCAGGGCCCATGCTAAGCATTTTCCCCAAGAAAAAACACAGTCACTTCAAATCCAGTGTGGTACCAGATCCCAATTATTCAAACATTCCTGAAAATTTCAGGCAGTGAGAACTGACTCAATATTCTGGAGTTGTAGAGATGTTCTTACTTTTACCTACTAGAGCTCTTTAGGTTTTATATGCTATTCAGCTCCTGCCTTTCTACTCAGTTCCTTGTCTGACTTAGATTACAATAGGCCTCACTACTGTAAAAAGAAAAAGAACAAATGACAAAAACAAACCAACCAAACAAAACCCCAACACAACCAGTCTCCCAAGTATCTAAACACAGAAATAACAGCCCTTTTTTCCTTCTGGTGAACACTCACCACCTTTCCTCATCCCTTCCAACCACAAGATTTTAGGACCTTTTTATAAAAAGGTCAAAAGGTCTCAACTTTTGTAACAAATACTATTTATTAAAAATTGCTGACTGCTGCATTAATGCCAACAACTGCATATCATAAATTAAAGCTTCATAAAATTTTAAGGCTCAGATACCAAGCTAACATTTCCAAGCAGTTATAGTGTGCCTAAACAGTAGTCTACATTATTTGCTTACAGCTAAGAAATAAGATTTCAGTAAAATCTGACAACCATTTCCCCCTGAACCTAGCAGAAAATGTACAGACATGTGCAAGATTTCTCCACTTAGTTATTTATTTTGTACTGCTCCTTGGCTGGCTTTGGTTCCACTGACTTTTGTACCAGCTACAGCAAAATGAGAACAGCATGTACAGACATGGGGTAAAATGATATATGGTGTTAGGGCAAGTGTGAAAGCCTCACCCCATCCCAAATGTCTTATGTAAACGCCTTCCCTCATGCATAGTAGAGTTGTGTTCCGTTTTCAGTACTATGCTAGCAATCCAAAGAAGAGAAATCAAAACAGAGCAACAGATATAATCAGAGGTTTATAAAACATCATCCAGAAAACAGACTGACTGAAAAAAACCGAGTTTGTTTTTTCTCCATCTCATGGAGAACATGAAGATACAACATGTTTTAAATATCCCAAAGGCCATCATGAAAAACCAATCTATTCTTATGCTCACAAAGAAGGGAAGAGGTTAGTTTCCCTTTCCCAGAGAAAAATTGCTTATGAGAACAAACATCCACTGGAAAAGAAAACCTAACTCTGAGGAAGGGCTTGAACGCCTTCAAAACTGAATTTTCACAATTCTTCACCTCACTGAGTCTACTGAGAACACTGCTCCTCAGTTCAAAGGGCTGTTTATCCCTGTACTAACCACTTTGTTTTCCTTCCATTCAACGTGGAGCTTCTAGCAATCCCTAAACAGCATTAAGTTCTCATCTTCTAATTATCTTCTTGATTATGCTTGATGGATAAAAAAACACATGGAAGAAAAAAATTGCTGCATGTTCTTACCAGAGCCATAGTCAAAAGTAAACCAATTTATTCCATGACCTTGAAGAATCAACATAAACCAACACAAAGCCCTTTAGCTCCTGCAGAGATGCTCTGCCGGCTTCAGTTATACTGGCTGAATGGGTTACTCTCGGAACCTATATAGGACTACTCCAAATGTTATTATAATTTCCTTCCTCACCTCAGATCTGTAAGTGGCCCTCCCATACTCAAATTTGCTGGCAGAAGCTGGATCAGCTTAAGTTAAATAGCAGAGTTTGTGAACTCGCCTCCTATTGGCTTCATCACCCAGAGCAGCAGCAATGGGACAGCACACTAAAATAGCAGCTTTCTGTTCATTACACCAAACGGCTTTGACCAGAATTCCAAACCACTCCAGGAACAATGGCTGTAACATGAGGGCATCCCCTGTGCATGTTTAGGTGATCTGCCTTTACAAGCTTGATGGTGCACTTTATAATACCACATTTTTAAACAAAAAAAATCATTAACTGATCTACTTAAAAATATTTTCCACTTCCACACTCTTGTACAGAATTCTCCTTTTTTCTGGCTTGAAACACTGCTTCACCCATTTACAGTTTGATCAGGCAAAACTATCCAGAGACCCTGCCTCTTGCCTCTGAATCAGCAAAAGGTAACAGTTAACTCTTCCAGAAACCAAGGCTTGGTTACAATTTTTTGTTTGCTACCATTTTCACCGCAGAACAACATGGACTCAGTTTATCAAACTGCTATCAACACCAACATTAGCTCAGCTAATCAGATGAAAACACCCCATGATTTCGCACTATTCCAGCACTCTGCTGTGACACTGAAGATGATGTTTATTCAGCGTACACAGGAGTACAAGGATCATTAAGAAAAGGTGCTGATTAGTGTCACAGCAGTCAAAAAGGGTCAGAGTGTGCAGCTTTCAAGAGACAACAAAGTAGGACTGAATTCTAATTGGTTCACACAAAGTTTTCATGGAAAGACATAGTCATAGGTGAATCTCAAATTAAGGCACGGCTGGCATGCAACTGGAACTTCACAACTGAAACGAGCCCAAATGTTCAACACCTGAGTAAGAATATAAAGCTACCTTTCCCCAATTTAATAAGGGAATTCACAACATAAACTCTTATATTGTACTTTGTTATGTAGATTATGTATCATGACAACTTACTGAGATCTGCAGAAGGCTATTCTCTCTACTCAGAGTTAAAAGTAATAACCCATGTGCAATCTCCACATGAACTGTGTCAGAAATTATGACGACCTGCCTTCAAATAGTAACATGAGTTGGTAGGACTACAAGTAAAGACAGTACAGGATACAGTAAGTCAGCAGTCACTGCTGATCTGCACTGCTAACATTAAAGCCCATATTAAATATTTTTATTTGGGATTTTTCTCTAAAACTATCAGTATTACCAGTGATACCCATACCACAATCACAGCAGAAACGCATCTAGAAGAGTACCGTTTAACAAGGAAAACAAGTGAAGTTATTTGTACTAAGCTCTTCTGAAAACTTCTTACCTCTCCCTGGGGAAAAAGAAAAAGGTACAGTAATATTACAGACAGCAACAACACCTTTGATTAGCTGCAAGCAAGCATGGGTTACTGCACTGCCTGATGAGACTATATGGCAGCAAGCAGTGTCATTACCTTCAAAAGCCAGAGCTGCAAAGCCAGAGCTCCTGGACTGATCTTTTCAAAGAAGAAGCTAGCAATATTATGGAAGTTCACATAATAAGCAAGTCAGCAAACAGACTGATTCCCTCTCAATGAGCAGCAAAAGCCACATGAGGAGCTTGCATCAGTCACTAATGCTCTATTCCAGCAACTACTATCACACAAGTATAAATGAAGCAAGCTACTGTGTGAGCAGCAACTCATACTGGCCCAACATTCACAAGTTCTAACACTGCTTCAGATTAGCACAGACTTTACAGAGTGACAGATCTGCCCATGAGGTGGCTTCCAGAGAAAAACCACATCAATGTACACTTTTCTCTGCCTGAACACAATTTCTGACAGTGATGGTGTGTCAACACTTTTTGCAATGAAGAGTTTTGTCAATGATGAACTTTAATAATAAGCATGTAAGTTGCATTTATGAACTACATTTGCAAACATGAAAATTTGATTTCATCAGCTACCACAGAGAAAATCAATGGTTTTAGACAGAAAAAAACACTCCCACATACTATAAGGTTATAAATAAATAAATAAACAAATAAATAAAATTCATGCCTATGTGCAGTCAAAGCTTACTTTTAAAGAACTTTTTCATTGCTGATTTCCAATGTTTTGGCACATCCTGGAACAAAGACATGCAGAAAAAGACTCTTTTCTATACAAAAAGTTATCCAGTCCCCTCAAAATTATGGCCTTAGTCTCAAGACTCATAGGCAAGATCACAGAAATAAGAATACAAAGAACCCTCTCACTGGCATTCATGTGCTCCCCCCCAAATGATCCAAAGTTAAGTCAAAGGAAAGAGAACTGATATAAAACTAACTAGTAGTGTTTTCCTCTGCAAATAACTTTCAAACAGCAAAAGCATAGTTCTGTTTCCCAAAGCTGTTCAACTGGCAGTCTGGGAAGTATCACTGCTTTATGAGTTGACTTAGTTACATTTGAATAAAACTAGATCTGCTTCCTCCTTCTTGCTCATGGCGATGAAGGTCTCAGGGTGGGAAGCTGCTAAGTGCAAACGTAATTTGTATTAAAAAAACAAGGACATAGTAAGTTAATTCACAGAAAGGCCAGTGAACCATGAGGGCTTTTCCCAGACCTCTAACATGCAAAAATAGAAAGCTCTAGCTCAACTCAACAAGCTGTAAAAGGAAAAGACAACTATTTTCCTGGTACTACAAGTGCACTTAAAGATTTAGCAGTTTTAGATAGTGATTTTCAGTCATAGATCTACAAGTGCTTCACAAACAAAACTACAGAGCTCCATAAGGTAGATAATACTTTTCCAGGGAGAGAAGAATCAAGGGAGACACTAAAACCTAATCTTGCTTCATTGATCTGAGGTGCTCTAGGTACCTCTGTAATAAAAACAAAAATAACAAACTCAAGAGGGTAATTCAACTCAAAATCGACCAAGTTGCTCTCAGGAGATGCCTTATATCCACCAGAAAAAACAAAGGGAACCTAAGGCTTTGTTTTAGTTAGGAGGCTAAAATAAGGTGTATCAAATCTGAACTCAGGGGATTTGTCCAGGAAACCAGCAATGAATATTCACCCGTGCTAGAAAGAAAGCACAAGATTTTTGGCTAAATCCACTTCTCTTCCCCAGCACATTTTTAATTAGTGTAGACATAAGTTAACCTTGGCAATACAAAAAAATCATTTATTGCTCTGCTCATTACTGGTTATGGGTTACCTTCATTGTGGATCTCACAAATGTTCCAAAGTTCTGCAAGCAAAGACATGATGTGATATAGCTAAGCTGATCTGGTATCTGGCTACCATGGAAAGGGGCCTGCTGCTTCATTTAAAAATAATAAACTTTCTGCCAATTCAATAAACTGATCCAGATTACCACAGTTACAAGAGCACTCCTGTGAGGTCAGAGGTAATGGCAGGAGGCAGCTGGAGAAAAATAAGTAGCACAGATCTTTTCTGGAACAAACTCGAATGCTAGAGTATCCAAACTATAGCACAAACTGCAAAGTAACCACTCTTGTAAAGAAGGAAAGTGTTCTCACACAGAGGCAAAGACAATTCCTGAGGGATCTGCCATAGATCTCTGATACTCAGAAGTTTATACCTTCCAAAACTGCTATGCTAAATACATGTACTCTGATGATCAACTCCATGTTAAGCAGAGATTGGACATGGCAACAGTGGTGTTGCATGAACACTCGGATTCTGAACAGTTTGACAGTGAAAATCACTGGTAACTCTCAGATGGCATCCTCTAGTATCTGCTATGTTCCCAATGGACCTTATTTTTAAAAAGTATATTCCACAAAGGCAATAAAGCAGTATCAATTAATGTATGTGACCATAAAAGCAGACTATGCAGGGATTCACTACATTTTAGTTTTATGAGTAATTTCTCTGTTGCAAGACTTATAAATTCACTTCTGTTCTCCAGGTGTTTTCTCAGTAACAGCGCATCTGAAAATCCCAAAGAAACTGCAGGCTTTAGAAGCATGGAAACTAGAAAGATCAGAAAATTCTACCAGAATCACAGGATTGTAGGGGTTGGAAGGGACCTCAGGAGATCATCTAGTCCAACCCTCCTACTAAAGCAGGGTCACCTACAGCAGGCTGCACAGGATGGCATCCATGTGGGTTTTGAAAGCGTCCAGAGAAGGAGACTCTACAACCCCTCTGGGCAGCCTGTTCTAGTGTTCCAGCACTCTCAAAGTAAAGAAGCTTTCCCTTATGTTTAGGTGGAACTTCCTTTGTACCCATAAAGAAAGGAAAAGTATTACTAATGAAGAGCAGTACATCCAATACTAAAACTATTGCCAGGTTGTTCCATACTGCTGCTGATCGCTGGACATCAGATCTAGCCAAATAAAAGCTCTCCACAATGGTTTCACTTTGCCTCCTCAAGTTCATCAATAACAAAATAAATCAGTTTGTGGTATCACCATCAATTTCAGAAAGATAAACGTCATGTCAGCAGATAAAAGGCTGCCAGCACTAAATCACTCAGGCACCAAAAACAGGCCAATTAGAGGAAGACACTGTCCACGCCATCGATCCACCAAGTGATCTCCCAGCAATGAATACAGCGCTGCAAATAGTTGGCTTTTTCTGCACTGGATCTGCACGGCGTTAGCAGTCCCATGTGGAAGTATTATAGAGTGACTACACAATGTGCAGTGGTCTGCAGCAAGTGTCACTCAACTCACATGGGTTTTGCCTACTGATCTTAGAGCCATACAAAGGAGACGAAGCAGCCCCAAAAAGCTGACCAACATCAGTTTCTGTTGCTGGCAAACTCATTTTACAGTTTCTTCTCTTCTCTCAAAGGACATTAAAGAGTATAGGCAAATATCTTGGGGTATTGAAAGCTGAGCTAGTATTCCTGCTTTTCATTAAGGTTGTCTGATACTTCCCATTAAAATATCTATTTCAACTCATACTGCTTTTAGACAATTTTCCTTGGAAAAACATTAAAATGAAGGTGGATTCTGCCATTGCTGAGAATGGCTAGGAAAAAAGTTGCTGTCCTTTTTCCACTGTATATTCATTTGTTATTTTTTTAAAGGCATAAGCCTCAACCCATGACATTTCATTAACCCATTATGCTTTTTATTTGTTATTTTAAAAAGTGTTCAGCTGGTGACCTATACTTCAAAAAAAATGTATATGGTTATCTTTTAGGAAGGACCTTTTAAGCAGGTCAGGCAACTGAGCTGCACTATAATGCACTTTGCACACACTTGGGAGAGATTTTCAGCTCAAATTTAACTCTGCACAAAATCCTCCTGCACACAACAGTGAGCTGGTACAGGTAGCACAGTATTTTCATCACACCTGAAGCTGTGGGACACAGCAAGTTGTGTTGGACCTGGGTACCTGACTAAACTGGGGGTGGGGATGGTATTTTAAACATTTACAGAAGCTTGTTCTCTCTTTACTGTAAGTGCACCAAGCAGTTACCCTTGTCCAGCAGTACTCCAAGCTCCCAGCTCATCTGAAAAGATGCAGCTACTACAGCGAGACAAGGAGTCTCATGATCGGAGCAAGTGATTGTAGAGAAGGTGAGCTGGATTTTGTTAACTGTCTTCCACAGAGCTGCAGGCAATGGTGGTAGCAAATGAAATCAAATTTTTGTTCTTGGCAAGATATCTGATCTGTATTTTGCTTCCAGGGCGATTGTGCTTCCTTCTCATGACTACAGAAAAGGACCACTTACAAAACAAACAAATGCAACAGGAGTTGGATCAATGGGTGATGCAACCCTACCTTCTCTCCTTCAATATCCTTAATAAGGACACCAACTACTCATCCAAATACTGGGAGAGGATGAGCAAAAATCAACAGCACAAGAAAGCCCACACAGAAGTAACCAATTTAGACTGCAGACAGTAAGCAGCAGAAAGACACAGGGCCACACACTGAACAATAAAGAGAAAACAAAATATTCAATAGTTACTCATTAAGCAAGTACCATCCACTCTGTGCAGTAAATGAGTATGTGGAAAACCCAGGCTGTGTCATCATGAAATTAAAGACTGTCTCAAAACGCAAATGCCTAGGCAACTTAAGGCTGCCAGAATAAGGCTCTTTGAGCATTCCCTAAGATCAACTGCCTGACTTCGCAACTTTAATAGCGCACTTCTAACACAGTTCTGGGTGCACGATATTTAAGCTTCAAAAGCAGTTGTACACACTTTAGGTACAGCCCTCAGATTGCAGGTTTGATGCCAGCACAACCCCTGCTGCCATGCAAGCCAGCTGATGCTGTGCTCCAATTCTGATTTTGTGAAAGAGCAGAGAGCAAGCAACGATGGGCAGAGCAATGGTGCTCTCTGCTGGGGAAGCGCAGTACAACAAGCGCTCTGGCATCACAGCTGAACCCCTCGGCTACTGGGCTACCTGCAGCTGAACTGCTCCCAGCCCGAGGTCATGACCAACAACTGCAAAGTCTATACCTGCGTGACATTCTGGACTAACAGAATTCACAAACTCACATGCATGCTGCAGATGACACGTATGAATCAAGTGAAAATTCAGCCTTTCTAGCACCTCTGTCATTTCAGTATCAGTAACTGAGGAGGCTTATTTCTAGCACCTTAAACACAGAGCTACACAGAGCTTTTTGTTCCAAAGTTCCTTTTACCGTGGAAAGAGAGCATCTGATGCCTGACTGAGACTTTCAAGCAAAAATCATAGACTGGCTGGGGTATGAAGAGACCTCCTTCAACCTGATCTGGAATGTTTCCAAGGATGGGGCATCTGTCACCTCTTTGGGTAACCTGGGACAGTGTTTCACCACCCTCAGTGTCAAAAAAGTCTGTCTTGTATCTATCTAAATCTACCCTCTTCTAGGTTAAAACCTTCACCCTTTGTCCTGTTGCAAATGGACAAAGAGAGATGTACTTCAGTACTTGGTCCCTTGGTACCAGTGCCTTGCCACAGTACTCAAACTGCATGCAGATACATTGATGAAACATTGTTAGCTGAATTCTGGCATTTTGTACTTGCAGAAATATTTGTTCCAAAATACACAACAGCATACTTGAAATTTGAATTTAAAATGCACTCAGAAGGAAGCTGTACTATTTCCTGACAAAGTGGAACAGGATCACAAATATCCATTGTTCTCTTTGGTGGAGGGAATCACTGGAATTGGCAGAAGATGCCAGTCTGTCAAGCACTCAGGACTATCTGACCCTTACGTATGTGATAGTGAATCAGAAACCAAATCTTAAGTGGGAAAAAGAACTTGAAAAGAGTTTTGGGACAAAAACATTGATTGTAAACATCTTCCTCTTAAGTATCTTGTAGTGGCCATTCTCAGGGACAAGGTGCCAAACTAGATCATCTATCTGAACCACATGTGGCAGTACTCTAGGGATATGTTAAGAAAGGGAGGAGGATGAGAGAAACCGATTTGAACACCTTAAGAATACGGATGAGCTCCCCAGGAAAAATCTTCAACAACCTTTTCAAAGGAATCCCACCAAAAGGCCTAAATGATTTAGAAGTTAACCTGTAACTCCTACACAGAAAAAAAGAAACAAAACACACAGGGAGAAATGTTTGGGTTTTTTTAAAAGGCAGGTGTAAAAAGCAGAACAAAAACACACTGACCTCAAGCCTCTTTTCAAGTGACTCTATCCTGTCTTTTTTGCTGGCTAAGTTAGCTCTTGTGTAGCGACTTTGTCCAGGCAGGTACAACACTTGGCTGTAACACTCTTCCCACACCTGGTTGTAAGCTTCGCTGGAGAGCTCTCCATGCCCCATTCCTTGCTTTACCACTTCCATCTCTTGTGCCAGTAGATCTTGTGCCTGTAGGAAATGAAGAGAAATAAATTGCAGTTACAATACAGAAGATACAAGAAAATTCCTCTTCTTTTCAATCCTTCAGTGCACAATTCATGGGGGTGGTTTCTCTTTTCATACTAAGATCTCACCAGCAGGTTAACTATGAAATCTAACACAGATGCTGTGGATTACAAATGGAATCCAGGGTACAAGGTTGCTCACAGCACAACTATCCCTCATTTTATATAATGTGGCCAAACTTGATATTACTCTGCTGTAGCTAATGAAAGCTGCGGCACTGCTAGGTACTTCATCTTGCTGCATAGGAAAAGAGACAAAGGAAGGACCGTGAAGGGAGGAAGAACTCTACAGAGACAAGCAGCTATTCTGAGGCAAAACTCACTTTTAAGTTTCCTTTGGCTTGCCCTTCTGCATGCAACCTGGAAAGTCCACTCTAAATATTAGTGGGTGAGCTGTATAAGCTCCATGGCAGGACATAACACTCTAACACGAATTCTATTGCTAAAGAGCTAGCACCCAGTGAGATACGAGCATTCTGTTCTTTCTAGTTTAGTTTAAAAAAGGAAATTACAGTGAAAACATTTGTGTTGTTCTCACAATTCTTTCTGACGAAGAGCCTAGCCCTCAAAACTTCACAGACACCCAGATTCTTCCAATTTTATTTGAAAATGAAAAACTAAAATATCTTTACCGATCTGGAGTTCATTGGTTATTACAGAACGGTGAAGGCTGGAAAGAACCTCTGGAGATCATCTACCCAACCAAAGACAAAGAGGGAATATTACACTGAATGTTAGAAAGCAAGCAGGAGGAAGGCAGCAAAATCTTTCTGCCCATCTGTTAGGACACAAAATTTCCAGTGACTCTGAAGAAAGTTTCCAGACAAAAACTACTGGACTGTTTTAACAGTCTCTAAGGGAAGTGATAGAAAACCCAATTCTTATTGCAGTTCAAAACAACCAAAGAAAGCACTCAAGAGAATGTTCCTAAGAGAACAATCTGACACTGGCAGGGCAGCGAAATTCATGATCTAACTGTATTTTCCATCTTTAACTTCTCCTGCTCAGAAATCTTCAAGTATAATTTTTCATTTAACAGCAAATTGGAAGTACATACTGTGCAGTGCTTCTTATTTTAGGCTCTTGATTCATTGGTCAAGGAGATGGAATTAAAATCTGCCCATGTATTTTTAGAGTCACTTTCAAGCAATACAGGATTTAGATGCAGAGACACCACAGCTATTGTCAGAATGCAAGTTCTCAGATAGCAGGAGCCTGCATAAAGTAGATAACTTGATGGCACACGATTTTGTCCTTTTTACTCATTTTTAATGGTGTAAACCATCTGGTCAAAGGTTACTGGTACAGCTTCACAGGAAAAACTCTTGGAAAGAGTCGGCAGCAAAAGGCAACAGTTGTAGATGTTTTAATAAATGAACTCCCCAGACCAGAACCCTTGGTACAGGACTGCTGTTTGACATGGGATGACAATGGAAAACAGGACTGAGTGCCCAGACACACCACTCACTTCATCCAGCAGCCACCATTTCTGCCTACTCAGTGCTTTTTAACCAGGTAGGTTTTAAGACCACCTGCATCTCAGCAGACTCTGTGCTAATACAGCTCAACAAGCATAATTCAACAATTTGATTTGCTGTTCCAAGTTAGAAGACAGCTATCACTGTCACACTTAGTCTGCACTGCCATGAAAAAACTGCTTAGTGATTCTGAGGCAGTACACAGGCAGTAGAAGGTGGGTATCACACCTAATTAAAGCCTCAGTGAAGCAACATTAATCTCCAGAAACAGCCCTTACTTAAAATGATAAGCAATCACAACACATTCAAGATTGCATGTAACAGACAATGTCTCCAGACAAACACAGCATCCTCATTGTTCTGCTGAGTGCTCAGATTAACATTACCCCACAGAATGTGCACCTCAACTGTCCTCACAGCTCGTCACACAACCCTCTGGAGATCTCCTATCTAAATTCTGTGCAGGCTTGGCTCCACTTTTTTTTTTTTTTTTTTTAAATTACAAGGTTACAGGACCATAAGGACCATCAGGTGCCTGTAATTAGTCCATATAATCTCACCTTCTTGAGATCCTCTTTGGAGAACTTCTCATAAGGGTTTTGTTCCAAGTAAGCCATGTGCTCTGCATTGTTGCTTCCAAATCCTGGGCCCTTCCCCTTCTTACCACTAGGCAGTTCTCCAAATGGGTGGTGTAGAAGATCAAAATGAAGCATAGTAATCATCTCTTTCTTTATCAGCTCTTCACTTTTCTGCAGGTCTGTTAGAGGTGGTTCCACATTTAAGGGTCTCAATATTGTTTCATTTACCTGCCCAGAAACAAAAAAATATATTCATTAACATCATATACACCATGGATCACATTAAATGCTTAACACAAGTATGAATTTTATGTATCAGGTAAACCATGCAGAACAGGTGTCAAAATCCCTTGCAGTGTGACACATATACAGCAACTCAAACACCCAGCTGTGCTTTCATCTGTGCATATGGAATACCTCACGATAATTTCACTGTGAAAGTTTCCCATAATGTTGAAATCGACATCTTCAAATGGAAGTTTTGTCCTCTCATGATATGTCCAGATTGGACTTTCTCCTGTAATAATTAAAACCTTTCTAACTATTTTTTTTTAACTTTCCACTCACTTCTGAGGGTCGTGGTAGATTCTTCTGAATTGCTTTGTGCATCCTCTTGAGCTCCTTTGCACGCTCTGCTTCTCGGAGAGCCTAGACAGATAAACAAGCTAAGTGTCACATTACAGAAACATACATGATATAAAAACTGACGGATTACTGCAGCAAAGATTCCTTAAAGGCTGCATGTTATGAAGCCAGAGCCAAATAATGTGGTCACATCATAAGCTACTGCTTCTAAAGCAAACAGGAAGAGCACAGCAGACTAAGAGGAGGGAGATCCTAAAAAAGTCATTTCCAGTCTCAATACTCTCCTGCAGCCTCAAACCCAGCAGACTTCATGCTTTATGGTTTCTTCGCATTAAGTCTGACAACTGCTCTATTCTCTAGACACAAAATCAACAAGAAAAGACAG
Organism: Dryobates pubescens; assembly: GCF_014839835.1. NCBI lineage: Eukaryota > Metazoa > Chordata > Aves > Piciformes > Picidae > Dryobates > Dryobates pubescens. Next base: position 33,684,175 of record NC_071614.1, read on the forward strand.
ACTCTTAAATTTGCAGCTGGGACTCTATTTGTCCTCTTTAATGACATAAAGTAATTTCTTCACTGAGACAATACCTGCAAAAATGTGTAAAAACTTGACATAATCTCCTTACATTACACTTTCAGGGATGAGGACCAGGATCTGATATTCTAATCCCAGCCATGTCACAGCATCATTTGACAGGCAAGATGCAATTCTCTTGTATGGTATTACAACTCAAATTCTTGTCTCTATTCTACACACACTTCATTAGCATGTGCATGCACAAGACATGCAGACAGATACATAATGTGCTCGTTCCTAAATGGCACACCAGGAATCAAATTCTCAGGTATCAAGTTCTAAGATATTCTGGAATCAAATTCTTCATATTAGAAGATGTAAGAGTATAGGATTTTTACAAATATTTTGTTCTCATATCAAAGCAGAGACATTGGCAAAAACTCCTCTGAACTCAAAAATACCCAAGCATTTGAAGGTATGCAGCAAAAAGATATCTGCATCACAAAAATTAGGATAAGCAAGAAATGGAAAAGAGACTGTTCTTATAAATAGAAAAACAGAAAAATCTGGAGTGTCTCTAATTAGTGGCCAGTACAGCTATTTAACCAATAGAATCTAAACCAGGACTTCATCTGACCTTCCTTGATTCTGAAACAAAACAAAACACTCAGGGACCTATTCACAACTTGGGTGTCTGGGTAATTCTATGGCAGGAGGCATACAAAAGGGACCAATTCACTTTGTGGCAGATTTCTATCTGTGTGCTACCCGTTCGCCTGCATTTGTATATAACTGTCTTACATTTCACAAACAGTAGCTTTTAACTTTGAGAAAATAGCCTGAAACTGAAAATAACAAAACTCAGTATTCTCACATGCTTAGCCTCTGTGCATGCACACTCTGGCAGCAGCACAAAAAAACAGGCACATTTTCCTTTGTTACCCTGAAGAAGCTGTAACATTCCCACAGACAGGGATGAAACTACGGGAACCATTCAAGGAACATACTTCCATTTTAAACAAAAAGTACTGCTCACATCACACACACCTACCTGCTTGCGGGCATCTACATCAGCAGCATCTTCTACAAAGGTTTCATCTACTTCATGTTCCTCAAGTTCTTTTTCTGCATTTTCAGGTAAGACAATCTCAAAGTCGTTCTTTGGAGCAGGAAGCGCCATAAGGCCAAGGCGCAGATGTTCACGGGACTCTCTCTCCTGTTGAAATAACAGCAAGATACTGTTAGTACACATTCTGCATTCATGGACTAAATTGAAACACAGTAAGACTCCAGCTACATTAATAGATGTGATGAACAACCCACAGCTAGTATCCTCTGGCCATCCTCACCTGCTACAAAGCCAGCAGAAAAAAAACAGGCATGCTACTAATGCAGGCTACCCTACAGACCACCACCCCAGAGTTCACACACTATGATGTGCAGAAACTCTGACATTGAAAAACTACAGACAGCTTTAAAAGGTAGCAAATTAAATCTTCAACCAGGTTGAAATGCACTCGTGAAAAAAAGGCATGGCACTGACGCCCCCCAGTGGAACTAACAATGGTTTGGGCAGAGAGGTCATTTAGTCCAACCCCCCTGCAACAGGTAGGGACATAGAATCAACAAGGTTGGAAAAGACCTGAGAGATCAGCAAGTCCAACCTATCACCCAACACCTCATGACAACTAAACCATGGCTCCAAGTGCCACATCCAATCCTCTTTTGAACACCTCCAGGGACGGTGATCCCACCACCTCCCAGGGCAGCACATTCCAATGGCCAGTAACTCCTTCTGTGAAGAACTTTCTCCTCACCTCGAGCCTAAACTTCCCCTGGTGCAGCTTGAGACTGTCTTCAACTAGATCATATTGCTCACTTGGTCTATTGTTTCACCGCCCTGATTGTCCTCATCTTTCCAACAGCCTTCCTTTAAGTATGGGAAGGCCACAAAATGGTTTCCCCAAGATCTTCTCTTCTCCAGGCTGAATAACTCTAACTGTCTCAGCCTTTCCTCATACCAGAGGGATTCCAGTCCTCCGATCATTTTTGTGACCTCCTCCACTCAAATAGGAGTCTCAGTACAACAGGAGAGAATCACACAAATACTTTTCAAGAAATTGAAAACATGTAAAAACATGTCCACAGTGACAGTGGACACAGAGGTGCCTGCGAGCCTAACTGGAACTTTTCTCCTTGCAGTTGCTCCTCAATCTGGAGACTGTGGCACAGTACTACACAAGCAAACAGCACTAGATCTGGAAATCAGTGGAGTACATCAGGAAACTGAAGCCTCAGGTTTCCTTCTAGCAGAAAAAGGCCAGTTTGCAATAAAATGGCTAAGACAGAACTGAAGTATAAGGACATCAAATAAACTTTGTCCTTCAAGCTAAGAGGACTTCTGAAAATCTGATCTAGAAGAATTATTTTCATAAGAACACACCAAAAAACTTCAAGTGGATATCCTTACCTAGCCTAAAAAGAAAATGTCAATACCTCTGGTGGGAGATATCCAAAGCAACAGTTAGGGCTGCAGAATCAGCCACATCAAAGGAGTTTCAAAGGTGCTGCCTATTAGGTATATGCCCTTTCATAGCAAGTCTAATTGGCCAAGTACATCTGGCTGAGTCTCTAAGAATGAAAACATCTGTTGCCAAAGATGGTAAGAGTATCTGGATCAGACTCAGATTACTGGACATTTCAAACCCAAGTTCCTAATGGTAAAAATTAAACTCCTTTAGCTCAATGTTGTCAACACTACAGACTGATTAAAAGGTCCTGTATGCAAATTAGGAAGCCAAGACGATGAGCGGGAGGGCTGCATAGGATTGCAAGAAAAGTGAATCTTTGCTTGAGATACATTTCCTGCTTGGCTTCAAATATGTTAGCAGAAACTTAACTTTGCCTTCTTTGACAAATAGCTTTTCAGTGCTTTTACTGAGTACACTGAATGTCATTCTAGGTGTAAGGATCTGATTTTATCAAGTAATGAGTACAGACCTGTAGATAAGCTTTTATTATAAATTCTGTTAGGAGATGAGAATTAAAAATCCTGAAAATTAAGAGAGTGCTGATATCCCCTACTTAAGTACTTCTCACCATTTGTTTTGCGTAAGATGGGTCACTGTAATCTGCCATTCCCTCTTCCGGGTTGATGTTCAGTTTATCCCGCAGTGGAGTTCTACCAGGAGTTGTACCAACCACAGGTTTAGGAGTTAGTCCTCCACGAGGAGTTAAGCCTTCTGGTCCATGAGAAGGTGTTCTAGGGAAAGTATGGATATAGCAGTTTATATTCTCCCTAAAGATCTCTACTTACAAGAGTCTGAATACTGAAAAAAGTTACGTAAATAACATTAAGAAAATCAATCTTGATTTTTTCTTTGTGGGCAGCAAAACTACAACATCCAATTAGACAAATCCTCCCCAAAACCATAATTTCAACCTGACAAACCAAAATCCAGGCAACTAGTATGTTAAGAAAAGTTTCACGAACTACATCCACAAACTCCCACTGCTGCTTTTTGAGAGATGATGCAGTCACCAGGTATTATTATGGGATAAAGTAATCAGGATTTCCCTGCCACCTGTGGCAAGTCACTCACCGCGAATTCATCTGGCTTAACAACTCTCCCATCTAACAATTGAATGAATCTTTGCTTTCACTGATCATTGTAGGAGGAATTGCATTATATGAATTAATTTTGAGCACCTAAGGTAAGGCAAAATGGATTAAGTCTTAGATTTTGTGGGCCTCAGTTGGTTCTCCTCTAGACCAGGAAGAAATACTGTTCTCCATGACAATAACCTACTATGTTAAAGGCATGCAGACACTCTCTTGGATATCACAATCACAGATACAGTCACAAGTTTTCTGTTGCAAGTTAGAATGAGGGTTTACACAGTGATGGTAATAATAATAAACTGATAAAACATTGTTAAGCATCAAGTTCAGGAAGAGGAAAAATGTCTAGAAAAAACCCTCCATTATTGTATTCATCTATGCTTATGGAAATTTTCCAACAGTAATGACAAGTATGTGTTCAGTACCACTTCCAGGGTGCCAGAGCACTGGAACAGGCTGCCCACAGAGGCTGTAGAGTCTCCTCTGGAGAGATTCCAAACCCATCTGGACACATTCCTGTGCAACCTCCACTTGGTGACTCTGCTTTAGCAAAAGGTATTGGACTACACAATCTCCAGAGGTCCCTTTCCAATCCCCACTATGCTGGGATTCTGTGCTGGCACAGACTGGACAAGGTGATTTCATGTATTATTTCCACTACTGGTTACTGTAATTATCTAGTTCCAGTATGATGTCATAATGGTGGTCAAAACCAACTGTATATAGTATGGCCTGACCCATGCTACTTGTCCCCTTCTACAGGATACAATGCTGCCTTATCTACTGGGCATGTCTGTGAGAAGCAGCTGACACTTTTCCTCCTGCTTGGGGTTGTTCTCATTCAGGATAACAAATAAGCAATAACATTTGCAGAACACGCGCCACAAAACCCAGCAAAATTAACTTTCCTGATTTCAAATTAATATTTCATCAAATCACAGAATGGTTGGGGTTGGAAGAAAATTTTAAAGGTCATCTACTCCAACCCCCCCTGCAGTGAGCAGGGACATCTTTAGATCAGGTTGCTCAGAGCACCTTCCTTAGCATGTATTTACTTTGGTGATCATACTAACAGAATTTTTTTATGCTGACTTTCCAGAAGAAACAGGTTCCACATAAGCAGGTTGTTTTCTTCTACTCTTAGCTCCATGCCATGTTTAAAACCCTATTACAATCTGCAGCTTAAAACTTTTAAGAAAATTCCTTAACTAGGATGTGGAAAAAAAACTAAAACAAAGAATAAAAAACAATGAAAAACAACAACTTCCATAAAAAGCCTGCAACAAAATATTACGAATTTCATACCAGCACAGGGAACAAAAAGGCTCTACTGTACTTAAATATTTGCATTTTTGACCTAAATAAGATGATGGCTCTGCTTCACTACTCTGCTTCCTTACAAATTTATGGCTTCCCTTTTTTTCTTTTTTAAACCACTTAATGGGTTTATTTTTCCTCTCTTCTCAAGGTCTTGGATTTTCACACTGACAGAGAGCATTTCTGCAAGAAAGCCAGGCTGCTACATAGGTACAACAATTACATGTTCAAGTCTGAACTTCAGAAGCTGAAAAGACACCACTAACAAAGTATCAAAGCCAACCAAACTACAAAATTAGAATGGTTTCACATTTTTTAAACCAAATCACCTTAGCGAATGGACAGATCAGTCCAGGCCAAGAGATCTCCAGAAAAGATCCTAGATCTAACTACAAGAGCAAGGCTTTTGCACACATCTTTTGAACAACAAAATAAGACTGCTTTTGAAAAGCTGCTATAAAGGTCCTTTTTATTTCATTCTCTACTTTTACTACTGGCACCTTACAAGCAAAATTAGTACCTAAGAAACTGACAGGCAAAGTGTACTACAATGTGATATTTTTTAGTTGCATGTTATCTGGCATATGTGGGATAGGTATTTACTCAGGACCACGGTACAAGTTAAACCAGCAATTCCCTACTATTTAGATTGGCAATATCAGAAATACTTTGTTTTGTATATATATGGCTTACAAAACATTTACTCCAGCTTTTCACAAATTCCGTGTGGGTTTGGCTAAGGGACCTCCCACACCTTCAGCTCAGTGGCAACACTTTAGAAAAGCTAGGATCCACATACAGAATGACACTCCACCCTACAGTTTGTACTCCTCTATTACATCAGAGTAATTTTTATTGCTCCAGACCACAGAAGACCTTATTTTGGGCCAAAACTCCAGTGAGCTATCTACTGCAAAATACAAAGACTGAGCTTGGTGAAAGACACAGAGAAGGAGAAAGCTGTATATGAAGGGTTTGAAATGAAAGCAAGTTCAGATTTGTTTCAAAGCCCTGACCATCACCTACTATTTCACACACTACAAACTGCTCTACCTCCAGCAGGTACCTCCCCAGCAAAGCACCCATAAGAAAAGAGTCTGCTTTACCTGAAGGGTGTGGAAAGCACAGTATTTGGAGTCTGAACAACCTGCTTCTGCGGTGTTACTCCTGAAAAGTCACTTTCATGCAAGGGAGTGTTAAGACCTCCTTTCAGAGGGGTATCCACATTTGTGAGAGCCATCAAATTCTGGGCTTCCTGTGTAACAGACAACACAAGCACTGAGTACAAGTACATCACTGAGACTTTCACAGTCACACTCTACTGTGCATGTGTAACAGTAACAAGAAAAAAAGCCTAAGAGTTATTCAATTAGCAACCAGTTTGTGGAAAATATTTTAACACTTCTTACCTTTAAACACCCACACATATTTACAAATACTACTGTTCCACTGAAAGGGACCTCAACATCCACTCCCAGTAAAATACACTATAAACTGGAGTTGCAAAACCAAATTAATTACTTAATGTTTCAAATTCCTTCACTTTGTCAGATTCCATAAGCCTGCAAGATTTAGCAGTGATATGATACTCAAGGATCCTAAGGATTGTGATTTTCAGAGGGAACAGCACACTTGGACTCCAAAAATCAGTGAAGTTTTATATGAATTGCACGTCAAAGAGCATGTTCCAAAAGAAATGGTCAGTATTCAGATTTTCAGTCTAAGGCTCAAGTAGGGCTTTTAAGAACACCTCCTTATTCCTTAATCTGTTTCTCCTTTTTACAGTGAAAATTTAGGCATTCAGAAAATGAGCTGAGACAGTGAAACTACTGCATACAGCAGCTGATATTCACAGGACACTAGTAATCCATCTACAGAACTGTGTATATGTATAATATGGCCACACACATGACATCAGAGTACTCCCTCTGAAGGTGAATGTGACTGTTCCTGAAAATGCTGCACTGAGATTTAGGTCATGATCTGTAGAGTCAGGAATTTTCTCCTTTCTCCTATCATGAAACCGCTGAAACACAGCACAAAATACAGATGGAATTTATAAGTTGCAAAGGTAGTCTTTGATCTCTGTCTTAAGTGGTTTTAAGCAAAGAGACTGCTAAGCAAATATTCTTGCATTACTGTAGCTAACTAATTCTTAAGTGAAGTAAGACACTAACAGTAAAAGTAAGTAGGAAACAACATGAAAGACACTGTTCTAGGGACATGAAAACCACATACATCTTCAATGCAAAGAGGTATCCAGGATAAGGACATCAGGAGAATGGTTGCACACAATATATAATATTTAAAAAAAAATAACATAGAGGTATCATAGTGTTCTTAAATATGGTGAGCACAGACTAGATAGAAGTGCATTTCCTTCTACACCTTTCAGTATGTCCTGGAGATCATGTGTCAGTCCAAACTACAGTACTTGACGTAACAGAAGGAATCTTTCTGTGGCACTTAGACCTGTTTGGCTGAGCACTGCAACAAAACCAACAGCCTGTTCCACACGTTTATACTCTACCTGCAGGATCCTGTCTTGTGCAGCTGGAGTTTTGGGAGTCCTTAGTGCTATGCTGTTGTTGGTCACATTATATTCAGACAGAAGAGTGCTGGAAGCTGAATTTGTAATTCCAGATTCCTCAGCCGTCTGGCGTGCAATTTCACTCGCCTGGCCTACTTTTACAACTTCCTCAAGTTCTGAATCAGATATCTATAAAAGAGAGAATTCCAAAGCATAGTAAGATAAAACACAACCATAAGATCCACTTGACAAAACAGTTGATTACTGGTCAATGAACAGCATACCTGAGGAGCAGGAAGAACTAGTTTACTCCTTTTTTTGGTAAATTCTGACACTCCGCTGGTCTGTAGAATAGCTGAAGGCAAGTCTGACTCTTTTTTCCGTTTCATATGTTGTTTGTCTTTCTTGCGCTCTCTTCCCTCCCTTTCACTGTCATTATGGGTAAGACAGAATCATTTTAGAACACACAGAACAGCTACACAGTAAAGCAAAGAAAGAGCAAAAAGCCTATACCTTAATCAGAAGTTGAATACATGGAAATAAAGCATGTTGCAGGAAAAGTGAACCACCTTGTAGTATGCAAGTGATTAGATCTGGTCTGCAGCTCTTGTGGCAGAACCTACAAGGCACTATAATACTTCTAAATTATGGAATTAGGCAAGAGGTGGTTGGTTCAGCCACAATCAACAGAAGCAAAAAGTCAGTTCCACAATTTAAATAGTAAGAACCAGGGCATGTGAACAGTTGCTTTTTCTCCAGCAGTTGTAGGACATCAGAACCCATTTCTCTTCCCTTTGAAAAGCAAGAATGTGCATGATGAAATTTATTTCCCCTCCCCCATATGTTAACTTTTGGAAACATAAAAAATTACAGGACACTGAAAGGGCAGAAGCAATCTGCATTGCTATCTGCATGACAGAAAACACAATTCCTGCCCATGTTGTACTTCAGACATTCCCAAAGGGAGTTTTCAAATATATTCTTCTCTCCTCAGTATAACACACACTTACGATCTTAATTCTCCATCCAGGTCTTGCTGACGCAGCTTCCTGAAATCCGCATCCAAGGACTGGTAGTTTTCCTCTGAGGTATCATAAAAACCAGGGGCAGGCTTCTTTTCAAAGGGAATTTCTGCATTATAATCCACACCTCTCTTCTTCTTTCTTTTTTTCTGGATCTCAATTCCAGCAGCCCGAAGTTCTCGCCTTTTCTGGAGAGCAGCAAGACGTCTAAACAAACAGGAACAGTACATCATTTCAAGTGCATTCCTAGAGGAGGCTCCTGTATCCCAAGATCTGATACTAAAATCAGTTGCTGCTGAGACAGGGCTGCACATATGCAGATAATGAGAATGCTAATGTCTGATTCAAACCTAAGGCTGTGCCTGCATTTATGTATTGTAAATGCTCCAGAGTCAACAAAAGCAGTCCTAGTACATGAAGCAGTTTACCTAGCTTCTTCCAATTGCTTCTCTCTTGCTTTTCGTTTGGCCTTCTTTCCCTGTGTATTAGCCAGACGAGCTCTAGCTTCAGACAGCATTTCAAGTTCATCTACAATAGAACAGATAAATGCAGCTGTGAATCCGCACTTAAGATGGGAGTAAGGGGAAAAAGTGAGATTAAGATCAGAAAGCAATCATTAAAAGATTAATTAATCCATGTTTTCACAGGTTTTCTGCTTCTGTTCTCTCCAAGATGTTCCAATATACTTTCTAAATCATTGGCCAGATGAAAGGAAGACTCTTTTTTGTTAAAGTCTAATGTTGGAAACAATTCAACTAACATCTACCGCAAATCAGAGTATCTACACAGATGCAAACTGACCACACTCAGGAAATTATCATTTCATTTACACCTTCTTCATCTGAGGGTACTGTATTAAAGAACTTGTATACTTTATTTACATTCAGGTCCAAGAGTGCTGTATTTCTGAACCTGTGACTGCTCAAAACCACCACTGCTTCATTCACAGAATTCTAGCAATGTTCATTTTTCATTCATAACATTGCTACATGCAAGGGGAAAAGTCACATAGTTCTCTTTTGCTTCAGCACATACACTCTTCTGAGTGGTATGAACCAAAGGGAAAATATGAGGATACAGAAATATGAATGCAAACAAGCAGAGCACGTGCCAAAGCAAAGAACAGTCAGTCATGGTAAGAGATGATGAAGATATGTTAGGAGGCAGAAAACACAACAGAAAAGAAAAAGAAAACTGGAAAAGAGTAACTGACTGACCAGATACAAATGTAAGACCAAATCTGTATGAAAAAAATATCAGGGAAGCAGATAGAAAAAAAACAAACTGAGAGGTTGTGTAAAAACAGAGAAACTAAGAGATCAGATCGCTGTAAAAAACAGTAAACAAACTCCTATCTTACCTTCGTCCATGTCAATAGGATCTGGTCTAGCTGGTTTGGTTTCAGGATTTGGATCAATTTCTCCAGGTTTAAGTTTCCGAGGATCGTCAGCAGTTTCTTCTTCATTGTCTCTCTGAGCAGCTTTGTCCCTAAAAAACACATTATGTGTATGTCACAATTGGCTCTTTGGTTCTTCCAGGCTCATAATAACCATCCCTTAAACATCCCCAACATCTGATCAAAAAAAAGGTAACCTTGCAACAAGGTACTTGCAGAAAAGGTTCGTGAACACAGTAGTTACACAATCTTTAACAGATACAGGAAAGAAGCCCGACACGATTACCTTACAACCATGAAATATAATATTGACATAGCTAAGAGCAGAGAACTCTCCTTGGGTATCTTTAACAGTAAAGACAAGAATTCAGGTAGTGTGACAAAAATGAACATTCAAGTGTTTCCCATTATGCTTTTACACTTAATGGTAACAGAATTAAAGCTCAGAAGGGAAGACATAGCTTTCCCTCTCTTGGCCTAAAGAAACCCCCTGCAAGACAGAGAAATGACAGCTGCACATTCAGCCAACAACAGGTGCTTTACGCCTGGTTTGTGTTTCTTTCTCATACACCCACTTGTGCTGATCAGTCAGTCAAAAAACACTACAATAAACTTGAAATAAATCTTGACCCAGAACAACCAGAAGCAAGAAAATACACACCTATCTTTATTCAAGTCTGCTCTACAAGTTCCAAAAGCTTCTTTCAAGACAGACACATTAACTGACAAGAAACAGCTCTTCAGGATTTGCTGACAAAATTACTTGGTCAGCTCAAAACTGCTGTACCTCAGAAGAAAGGAATGACACACCTGTACAGCAAACACTACAAATTTTACTAGTGGGCACCCACAGTAAAACAGTAACTCACAGCAGAAATTCATAGTGCTCCAAACACTGTGCAGCTGTTCTCCCAATAATTGGGGCGATAGTTCTCCACTGGGTTGGCATGAGCTTGGCCAGATGCAACAGTTTCTCCTCTTCTTCTCGTGACCACTCTGTCTTTTTGATGCTTGGGTCAAGCCATTCATACCTGTTAAAAAGCAAAAAAATTAAGAACAGATCCAAGCTACGAATTGATGTGTCTGGAATTAGTTTAGAACAGTGTTTACCCAACATCTTGTCGTGCTAATTTCATGCAAGTTTTTCTCTGCACAAAATGATGTTACTCCAGACTATTTTTATGACATGCATTTAATCTTTAAAGTGCATTATTTATCCACCACTTCTCACATAGATTATTGCCTCTTCTTCCTTGACCCGTCTCTTTTCTGGCAGAGTAGAGTCACAAAATTAATCCAGAAAAAGAAAAGTAAAAATCATAACAACCACAGGTGCTAGAAACAGTTTGTTTGCTCTGGATCCTTCAACAGTTCACTTAATAATCTTTAAGTGTGTCAGTACCACCACTTTCATACAGAAGTATTCCAATAGAGATTAAGTCTGATTTGCAAACGAATTTGTACTGCATGCATTTACATTACTTTCAACCTTTATTTTTATGTAAGATGAAATACCAGAGTCCACAATTTCCAAATATTAACCCTGAAGCCAAATTCTCATTTTGAAAAATTAGAAAACTATCTGTAAGAGACATCATTTACCTCCTCAGTACTACTCCTTGACTCAAAGCGTGTAAAAAGCATGTACAGAGTTTTAAGTGATCTTGCATTTGGTAACACTGCAGTCACTGGCGAAAAGAATATTTGGCCACTTCTCTTTAATTACTTTCAAATGACCGGAATTTGAAATATCTACAATAGCAGAAATCAAACCATCTGAAACTACTGCTCCTCTGCAGACATAAACTAATTTGTGGCAATTACTAAATTACCATTAGTCACGACTCACATACACAGACTTGACACTTCTCACTTACCATCTGGCTTTGCACTGCTTGGCTGATTTTCTATGTAATAAAGAAGCAATACGGGACCACTGGTTTTTGCCATATTTCATCACAGCTGCTTTCAAAATCTCATCCTTCAAAAAACAAAATAAAATACCGTTATGGTTCTTAAGAACTTGCAAAACAAAGTCTGAGGTCACGCAGAGAGGAAGGTGGTGGATTTTATGTAATGGCCTGAGACAGGGGAAACAGCACAGCACTGCTGCTGCTTTACCACGACTTATTCTCAGGGTAAATGAGGATTGTACCTTACCTGACAAGGAAATCAATAAAGACTAAATGAAAAAGACACATTGTGATTATTGTGGCAAACTCCACAGACCAAACAGAACTTCCAAAACAGTTGCTTTCAGTGCTCTCTACTATGAAGATTCTGTAGGTCTTCCTTGAAAGGCAGCAACAAAGAGGTAGGGAAGTGATTGTACAATAATGAAACAACATTGTTAAAAAACCCCAGTTTGGTAAGATACCTCAGGGTGGCCTGTTTTAAATGATTTGATAAAGTTTTCTTTTTCTTAGTGTAATTTAATGCAAATGGAGTATTTGCCTATCAATGGAGTAAGCTCTTAAAAAAAAAAGAAGAGCATCACAATAATAAAGGAATTTCAGAGTTCTTTTCTCTTTTGTACATAAATCTTTAAATAAATCACTTTACTGTTCAGAATGCAACATCCAAAAGTCGTGATCCCAAAGCTTATAAGCTAGGCTGGACACGAGGAAGAAATTCTTCACGGTGAGAGTAGTGAAGCCCTGGAATGGGTTGTCCAGGGAGGTGGTTGAGACCCCATCCCTGGAGGTGTTTAAGACCAGGTTGGATGAGGCTCTGGCCAGCCTGATCTAGTGTGCGGTGTCCCTGCCCATGGCAGAGGGGTTCGAACTAGATGATCCTTGTGGTCCCTTCCAACCCTGGCTGATTCTATGATTCTGGGGAAATAAAATAAAAATGTCAGGGATTCAGCTTGGGAGTCAGGTTGCTCAAATACACTGAAGTGTGCAATGAGATTTGATCAAAACTAAAAGTTCTATAAATTGTCTGTCAATCCACCCATCCATCCCAATCTATTCTTCTCTCCCCTTCCCCCTGAAAAACAAGTTCATTTCCTCTCAGGTTGGAAAGTTGTGTATTAACAAATCTAATGTTGCAGCCTTGTCAACCATAGACGTTCCTTCTCTGTACCCAGTAAGGACACACAGTTGGGTTCATAATCTGTTCAGCTGTACAGTGCAGATGCTAGTCGTACATGGTGTCTACAACTACCTGAAGGGTGGCTGTAGCCAGGAGGGGGTTGGTCTCTTCTCCCAGGCAACCAGCACCAGAACAAGAGGACAGAGTCTCAAGCTGCAGCAGGGGAAGTTTAGGCTCCAGGTGAGGAGAAAATTCTTCACTGAGAGAGTCGTTAGCCATTGGAATGGGCTGCCCAGGGAGGTGGTGGAGTCACCACCCCTGGAGGTGTTCAAGAGGGGATTGGACGTGGCACTTGGTGCCATGGTTTAGTAGTCATAAGGTGCTGGGTGACAGGTTGGACTTGATGATCTTTGAGGTCTCTTCCAACCTTGGTTGATTCTGTGATTCTGCCTGGCACAAACACCTCTCAGACCACGCATCATCTTTAACACTAAGATGATGATGAGCTCTGGCTTCAACTGCTAAGACTGTAATACGTGCAATTTTCACTTAAAAACAAATAATAAATCCCTTGGTTTTGTTGGTGGGTTTGGGTTTGGTTTTTTTAATTATTATCTATTTACTTGGTGTCACAGAGCATGCAGTAGCCATGCTGAGAACATAAAATAGGCTTTTTGCAAATAACTGGTCATTTTACTAATGTCCTGAGAACAACTGGCGTCGCTTTCTGTAATTTTATGTTGTGTGTACAATCAAAATGTGAATAAAAAAAAAACAAACAAAAAACCAGCACCAAGGAGAACTATTACATCTCTGGTGAATAAAAATGGGTGAAACAATGATCCATTTAACATGCTGCTGTTTCTCTCAGAGGTCACCAAAACTAATCAATTATGGGAGACCATAAAAACAGAATAAACACACAGTGGTTCTTCTTATCCTCTGCTGATCTCCAATCCAGTTGCCTCCTGGCACATATCTGGGATGGCTCAAGTGGTTAAAAGCACATACAGCAGAGTACATTTATCTTCTATTAGTTTTTCCCACTGCTTTCTGGATCTTTAGAGCACACAGTGACAGAATTCTGAATTTTATACAGTGCCAGGAACATCCTCGTGCTTTAAATAAGCTAAAATCCTTGATTTCTCGTGCTATTTTACTTTTCACAATCACTTGTGGTTCTGAAAGGACGTGACAGCAAAACGAGCAGGGGTGGGGGGTTGTACTCTTTTTTGGAAAAACACATGGATTTCCCTCTTCATAACACTGGGTTGCAGACGAAGAGCCCATACCCCTCTTCACCGTTTCTGCATTTGGAAATGTCTTCAAACTCAAGACATTCCCGATCTCTCGCACAAGAAGGGTCTTGCCTATGCAGTATAAGACACATTCCAGCCTGCAAACAGGACACCTCTGAAGATCACATGCACCCCTTCCAGCTCCTACGGGGTCAGTTTCTCCAGGGATCAGGGACAGGGCACAGGCATATCTGAGCTTCCTGTCTTCCCCAACACGCAGACTTCGGGGAAAACAACATCGAACCACCTTTGCCCCGTGGGGCAGGAGGCGAGGAGGACGGTCCAGGATGCTGAAGAATCAAGCCCACCAGAGCCACAAGTGCCTGCAGACGCCTAACCTTCTACATCCCGTTAGAGAAAGCCCAGATACCCCCGATTCCACCACACAGTTACAAAACACCCCACCAGACGACACTGCATGAACCCCCCGCACATGCGCACCAAGACCCCTCCACCAGTGCTTGCGCACTGGCGCAGTATACCTCCCCCCGCCCCCCCCACGTCAGACGCTGAGGCCCCCGCTCTTGAGGGAGCCGGGGATTAAAGCCATCAGAATCCTACCTCAGTGTTCCGCCACACACCGCCTTTAATCATAATCCGCGGCATCTTGGCGGCGAAGAGGTTCGAACACCTGCGCAGAAAAACCGGTGAGAACGAGGAAACGCCGCTCGCCTCTGAGGGGCCGACCAAGACCCTGCGCCGGCGCACTGAGCGGTAAAGGCGCACTCCCTGCGCAGGCGCACGAAGGAGACGGTAACCGCCACGGCGGAGCGCTTGCAGTACCACCCAGTGAGTGGGGCAGGAGGCGTGCTGACTCTTGTGCGCTGCGCCTCCTCCGACGGCGCTTCGCGCTAGCGCCACCTGTGGGCTGGAGGTGCGCACGGCGCAGGGCCCGGCCGCGTTCGAAGACAAACCAAGGGCTCGTCAAATCCCGTCAAAAGCCCCAACGGACGCAAACGGGGAAGGGGACAGCAGAGGAAAATCGGATTGCATCAATATTACCTTTACAGTGTATCCGGTTGAGAAAAACGTGCATTTACTGTAGCTCAAATGGAAATGGAGGGAGTAGCCTATAGCAACATACAGCAAAGTTTAAGACCCATTGTACTTCCTTCTGTTGTAGATAAATCAGGTTGGTGGTTACCCCTGTTGCATGGTCTGATTCACCTATACCCACTTCTACCTCTTGCTTTATTTTTATTTACTTATTTAGATGCAGAGTAGCTAAAATTGCATTTGTTAGTTCAAGTTGTTTGTCAGCAGCATGAGTTCTCATTACATTTTACCATAAAGCACAGGTTTTTTGGTCGTAGTAAAGAATTTTTTTTTTAAACTGCAAAAATAAAAAATGGGAGAAACATCTAGCAAAAAAAAGAAAAACAAAATCAAACAAACAAACAAACCTCAACCAAGAAAAGCCTGTGCCCTTATTTTAAAACCAGTATGTCTTTATATTGAAATGTCTGTGACTTGGCAGACTTGAGAATCATATCCATTTCCCTAACGTGAAGTGCAGTGCACAAGGAACAGAGAGCAACCTTGAGTCAGGAAACAGTTTATTTTTATTACAGCCAAGTAATATGACAAACTCACCAAGCTCCATCTTCTGCTGTTCTTATTTATAACTAAACATAGGCTGTTTACAAAGGTTTTATAACTTAAACTGAGCTCCCTTCTAGATCACTGTACACCATACTTTTAAACAATTATTCTCTATCAGATTTAGCTTTCCTAGTCTCATCTGGTAAACAGGCTTAGAATTCTCTTCACTACTTTTTGTTTCTCTTTATACCAGACTTTTTCTTCAAATAAATATCCAGAATTGTACAGTAATGCAAGTAAAAATTCCTCCATGCTTGTATAATTGTTAGTATTTCTCCAAAATGCTTTTCTTTATTCATATTGGGATAATGTTCTTTCTTGCAACTCTTGTCAGGTGGTCAGTTCAATCATTCTAAGATCCAGATGGTGACATCCCAGCTTACACTAAAAAGATCTGTAACCACCACAGTACAGAGTCTCAGGTATTTTGTGACTTCACTGCAGCTACTGGATCCTTTAAATACCTTTACTGACCTGGCCTTACATACATACATCTATTCGTGAGTTTCAATCGACTCTTGGAAAATTGCATTCCAAATCACAGAATGCCTGTGGGCCATTTGAGATGTTGTGTCGTCCAACCCTCTTCTCCAGCAGGGCCACTTAGAGTTGGTTGCATGTACAGTTGGCTTTTGAGTATTTCCTAAGAGGGAGAGATTCCACCACCGGCCTCCTGTTACCAGAAAGCCTCTGCAAGACATTATCTATATTAATAAAGAAAAGCATACGTTTGAGAGTAGTAAAAAGCAGCAGCAGCTTCATGTTTACATTCTCTAAACTAAGCTATAGGTTTACTTTGGTGTTTCATGGACTGGACTAATATCAGGGGACAGTTAGCACGAGCCAATTGCAATTGTCTTTTTTTTTTACACAACAGGGCAACACTGCTGTTAGCCATACCATTGAGCATAGGACAGTGATGTCCACACAGTTTGTAGCACTGTGTAACACTGTAAAACTCAGAAAAGATTTGTCTAGATTTGAATATGAAGTAGAAAAAAGTATCCATTTTCACTCTAACAGATAACAACTGCTGTTTGGTACAAGTGGTCCTTATGCATGGCATTTTAATGCATAGTAAACCTCTTCACCAAAATTAATTTTGCAGTTCAAGATACTGCTAAGGTTGTCAGTGTAACTAAGTGATATTTGCAATGTATCAGCAAGCAGTTAAATTAACAGAAGTTCTTAAAAAAATATTCTATTTTCTATGCGAAGAAACAACACAGCAACTACCAGTCTGAGAAAGGATAAAGCATTTCATTCTAAATTAATATTACACATTTACATAGGAGTGAAGATTCAGGATTAAGGAACAATTATTTCTGTCAAAGTGTTACAAATACAGACAAGATAGTGGCCTAATAAATCTTTTACCTATATACATACAGAAAACTTTCCAGTGATGCCACAAATCTTTTGTTTCTCTAACTCTGTAAGCTTATTTTCCTTCTCTTGTAAGCACTGCAGAAGATCCGGGATTAGGGAGTGTAACTTTCAGCAGATGGGAGGTAACATTAAGCCTCCAAACACATTGACAATTTCAAAATGAAATGTTATTACTACACAATAAAACATGTATTCCCTCCTAATAATCCATTCCCATCACTTTAAACATTTTTTTCACTTAAACAAGAAATTACTTTTTTAATTACTTTTTTAACAAGAAAATTAGTGCTGCGGACTAAGTGGTTAAAGGGATGACCACCACCTCAAGTTTCACTCTGTACCAAAAATGCTGAATGCATTTCCAGCCACTGTTCTGGGTGCTGCAGGGGAATGTAAACCAATAAACAAATTAAGGACATGCAAACCTCTCCAGAATCAAGTGACAACTCACAAATCCCAGGTTTATACTTCAAGCTCATGTTGCTGTTTATGCTTTTCCAGAAGCTTCTTGGTAGGCAGCATCACATTACACTTTCCACATTTGTACTTTTTTGTGTGTGTTCTTGCATGCTTTTGAAAGGCATGCTTATCCAATGTAGAAAATTTACACCTTCTGCAGCGCAACTTTAAGTGAGTCAGTAAGTGGCGCTTCAGGTGGCTGGATGTGCGGAAAGCAACAGTGCACTGACCACACTTGAAGGGCTTCTCCCCTGTGTGAATCCTCAGGTGTAGCTTCAAGTTTCCACTGCGGGCTGTGGAATAGCCACACTGTTCACACTTGTACGTTTTGAAAGGCAGCTGATTTTGTGGTTGGTAGAGAGAGCCAGTAGATGAGCTTTCCTTGCAGGAGTGCGAAGCCAGATGCTGTTTCAAGGACAGCCAATTTTTTGTTGAATAGTCACAGTCTGAGCACTTCAGATGCTCTATATTAGAATGTATGACTGTGTGTCTTCTCAGGTGACTGGAAGTACGAAACTTCTTGTGACAAACACTGCAGCTGTAAGGTTTCTCACCTGTGTGAGTTCTGATATGTAATTCAAGATTGTTTAAAGCATGCGTAGCATACTCACACTCTGCACACTGATAGAATCGTGGCTGACCTACTAGCAACTCAGTTTCTTTGACCCTCTGGACATCTGGTGGTACTCCAGAGACACCCGAATCAAGCAGGGAATGGGCATTGCTTGAACCTTCCAAGGAATCAAAGTGTCTTTCTGGACACATGCCATCGTGCATTTCATGGTGCAATTCAAGATTCTCTAAATGGCTGTCGACATACAGGCAATGGTAAAACCCATATCCATTCTTCACATGAATGTGGCTGTGTTTCTCCAAATGGTTTGACGTTTTAAATGTCTCATTGCATTCTTCACATACAAATGGTCTTTCGTTGGCGTGTATTTTTAAGTGCAGCTTAAAGTTGCTATAATCAACAGTAGCGTAATTGCAGTGCTGGCACTTGTAAGTTTTAAATCTAGAGAAGTTAGAAGGCTGTGTATCCTCTAGATTTTCCATGCATCTCTGATATACATTATCATCTTGAACTTGTGAATCAAAGTGCCTGCAGTTAAAGAGAGGTGCCTCTCTACAAATTAAAGTGTCCATTTTGTAAGAATTCAGAGGACCTTCTGATCTATTCCCAGTAACAGGTAAGCCCTTGCTTCTATGGCTGTTCGCAGGGAATTTCTTTTCAGAGCAATTTTTCTTACTGTCCCACACCTCGCCTGCCTTCACATAGTCAATTTCTGAAGCCAGTACTTCTCCAGTGAAACATTCATTATCTTTACCAGAAGGAGACAGAGAAGAATGGACCTGTGAACTGTCAACTCTGCGTATTTTGCTTTTATGATATTCATTGCTCTGGTTCACATAACCATTAGCAGTAGCCTTAAACTGATCGTGGAATTTCTTATGAAAGCCGAGATGTTCTCTGCTGTAAAATACTGTGTTACACTTATCACATGTATAATGCTTCAGAGCTCTTTGGACTGTCTTTCTTCCACTTATGAAGTCCACTTGCTGCCCTTGGCTTGTTTCCTCACTTGCATGTAATCTCCTGTGTCTCTTTAACCCAGTAGTGCTTGCGAATGCTGACTCACAGATCTCACAGGAATAGGGCTTAGCCCCTGTGTGTATGTAGCTATGCCTTACCATGCTTGCAAAATACAATGAAAAAAAGGTGCAAAACCTGCACTGGTACAGCTTATACCCAGCATGCCAGTACATGTGATTTAACAGATAGGATAAGGTAACACAGGAATAATCACATTGAGGACACTGGTAAGGTGGTCTCTCTTTATGACCTTTCATGTGATAAATAAAAATCCTAGGATTTGATGAAGCAAAGAAACACCTTTTGCAGGAAAAACTAACTGGCACATCCTGAGGTGTAAAGTCCCTTTCAATTTTGATGAAAAATTTCTCATATTTACTTTCTTTTTTCTTAATCTCAGACTTCCTTTCTTCAGATCTTCTTTGCATTAGTTTTCTCACATTTATTCTATTTTTTCTTGCCTTTTGCAACTTACTTATTTTCTTATGAAATTTAAGGTGATTCTTAAGGTTGACAGAAAAGAAAAAGGTTCTCTTACAAAAGCAGCATTTATGTATCTTCTTATCTTTATGAGCTGAATAAACATGTTTCTTGAGATGTGCACTACTTTTATACACCGAAGTACAAAACCTGCACTTCAATCTTCCATGCTTATTTACAGAAGATGCTTTAGAAAGAGGTTTGATGGTCACACTATTACTTAGCCATGATAAACCTTGAAGACTTTGGAATTCTGTGGGGCTTGCATCAGGTGAAACAGCCTTTTGTTGCCAGTGTCTTTTTCTAGGAAATGTTTTTAATGTCTTGTAAATATGCTCTCCAGTAGTATTTGATTCAGCAGAAGTGGAAGCATTTATCTCTGTTTCCCCTACATTTTTTAGCAATTCTTCTGAAGCACATCCACTAAGAAGTGGAACTGAACAATACGTAAATTCTGATTCTTCTTTCAAGCCATGTTCCGAAAGAGAACTCAGACTTTCACCTTCGAATTTGCTCCTCTTTCTAACTTCTTTATCTCCATTCTTTGAAGAACCAGGATCTAAAGGGGCATAAAAAGTCACATGCATGACATTTCATACAATCACCAATGTTCATGATTTAATAGTCATAATCCCAAACTAACAACTTGACTGCACTCCACTCCTTTTGCTTCCTTAATACTTTCCTAATGTCTCCATGTCACCCATCTCTGCTCCCCCCAACATTTAAATACAATTTTAGGAGAAGAAATCCTCTTTCTTTCCATCTTTTCACTCCAAGTTCTGAATTTCATAGAACAACACTGCATCCCCTAGTGTTTAATGAAACAGCTTTATGCCAGAATTCCTGTGAAAGTACTGTCAACAAACTTTGCTACTCTCACACATAGGATGCTCCTTCTGTTGTTTTCTGTTAGAAAGTACTCTTAGTGCTTCTCTGTGCCTTTCCTCCTGAATAACTTCCATCTGCTATAAGGTACAGTAGACTTTAAACCTAAATTATGCCTCTAATGAGATTTTTCTCTCCCTAATGTCACATTTTTATTTTCATATTCTTTTCCCTGACGAAAGGCTGCCGGTTTGCAAACTGCAAAATGAAACAGTAACCATTTATTGCAGTTTCACTATTTCCCACAAGGCTGTGAAAGAAATAAGCATACTCTAGTCAATATTCTGCTTCTGCTGCATGGGATTTTAATCTATGTTGAAATCCTTACTGTAAAATAGATGCATTTGCCACTCTTCCTATACACTTTCCCATGTACTTCACAAAAGTTGTGATTTATCAGATTACTTAAACCTTGCAATAGTCTTATTAATATATGATTATCTAAGATTACCTTCCATTCCAATAGTTATCTCCATCTCTTTGGGGATTTCTGGTTGTTTCTCTTGACTGCCATCAGAAGGAACATTTGCAACACTGACAAGTTCCTCTTCATGTTTGTGTATCGCTGCCAATGTCACCTGTCTGCTTGTCTTGATAGCCTCATCTCCACCCTTGAGAACAGTGGAGAGAAGAGGAATCTTCTGGAGCCCATCACCATTACATTTTCTGTCGTTGGTTTTGTGTACCTCTGTAAGCTCTGCTTTGCAAAACAATGTAGACAACACGCAGTTCTGACTGTATTTATCTGTGCCAGCATCACACAAAGATGTTTTTGTGTTACACACACTCTCAGCAACACATGTTTCTTCAGAGCGTTTCATACTATTACCCTTATTTGAAGCATTCTCGTTTTCTACACAAATGCTTAAACGGTTACTGTCATTTAGAGGTGTCTCATCACTTCTAAACACAACCGTATTTGTGTTAACCTCCAGTTCACCGTCCTGCTTCACCTCGGGAAGCGATGCCGCTCGCTCTTCGGTGTCATCTTGGATTAAATCGTCATCGCTCAGCACCAACACAGTGATCGGGAGATCAATTTCAAAGACATCCGATTCTGAGGACCAAAAAACACTATTTTTAATGCTAGTTCCATACCTACAAGTAGTTGCGGCTTCCCGGCTGTGCCCCCCGCGCATGCGCAAGCCCAGACCGCCATTGCCTCCGCTTCCCCTCCGGCCTCGCCATCCACTCGGGCCTCTCACGCCCTGCCCTCCTGAAAAACGAGCACTTACCGCTGTCGTCCACCGGCTCCGACATCCCCTGCTCCTCCGGCAACCCCTGCTCCTCCGGCATCCTCTGTTCCTCCGGCAACCCCTGCTCTTCCGGCATCCTCTGTTCCTCCGGCAACCCCTGCTCTTCCGGCATACCCTGCTCTTCCGACATCCCCCGTTCCTCCGACATCCCCCGATTTCGGCTCGCTCTGTTCCGATCGGGCCCGCAGCAGCCGCGCCGCAGTCGCACACTGACGTCGGCAACGGACTCGGGCGGGGACTGGCGCTGCCGGTTACGCGGTGCCCCAGTGGGCGGAGAGGGGCACGGCCGCCGCCATCTGAGTGGAGGGCGCGCCGGGGGGCGTGGCCTGGGCAGGGGCTGGGGTTTTCGCGCGTTTGTTGTGCGTCCGGCTGGCACGTAGTGCTCGTTGGGTCGTTTTTCATGGTCGGGGGTTTTCACTGGGTTAAAAAACAGGTTAATTACCTATTACCTGTGCCATAACACACCAGTTCTGGGCAAGGAAGGGTTTTCGAAAGCTCTACAAAAGCCCATCAGGCAGGCTGTGGAGGGCGAGGGCTCTCGGGGCTCTCGAGCGTTCCCTCCTCCCACAGGAGTAATGTCTTCGTCCCACAGAAATGGGAGAGGTGCTTGTGGTAGTCTGATGATAGCATCATTAAGGTTGGGAAAAAACGTTCAAGTTCCATGTCCAACCATCAACACCACCATGCCCACTAAACCATGCCCCGAAGTGCCATGTCTGCACACTTTTTGAACGGCTGTAGAGATGGTGACTCCACAGCATGTTACAATGACTGACCATGCTTTCAGTAAAGAAAGGTTTCCTAATAGCCAATCTAAACCTCCGCTGCTGCTGCTTGAGTCCATTTCCTCATGGCCTGTCACTAGTTACTTCGAGAAGAGACTGAAGTCACCTCACTGTCAGGGAATTTGGGACTCTCCTACAAAACTAGACTGTTCTCCAGGTTGGTTGAAGCAGATGCTGGGGTGAGCTGGATGTCTTGCCTAGATATTTTTTTCTACCCCAGCTGTCCATAGGACATACTTTTTCATGTTCATCCCATAAATAAATGGAGCAAACAAACAAACGAAACACAAACAGGCAAACAAAAACCCCCAAACAAATACACCAAGCAAACGAAGAAAAAAATCTAACCAACCAAACCCCGCTCCTCCTGCCAGAACCATTTGAGTCTCCTCCACGAGAGGGCTCTGCGGCCACGAGTTTGCCCCGTGACTGTGCTGAGAAAAGGTCTGCCATGAGAGAACGTGGAAATATAACAAGATCGAAAATAATTCTGTTCTTGTTCAGCCGGTCCAGAACGTCTCCTGTGAAAAGCGATAGCAGATAAGATCTGGATTTGAAGTAGAAATTCAATGGGGAAAGTACATCACCTCAGTTGTAATTATCAAGGCTAATGGAAAGGTAATAGCTCATTCCATAGGTGACACTCAAAATGCACAACTTCACCTGTTTTCAGAGAAACTAAACTGCAGGAAACCCATGGTGAACAGGATTTGTCTTTTGGCTATGACTCCTGGCTGAATTCTCAGTGATGTGTACACTGATTTCATAGAGCGATTTGCATCTCAGCCATTTGCTGAATCTTTTTTTTTCCTGAGTTAGTTCCAATTTTTCATTTGAAAAGCACAGAGATTAACAGCTGAAAAAGATGTAACAACTTCGCTTGTTTCTTGTAGCCTGAGTCTGCAGAACCTGAGAAAATGCAGACAAAAAAAGGAAAACAATTTAATTGGGATTGGTTTAGTTATTCATATATTCTTGCTGGAAGGTGATTAATATCTGTCTCCAATTCTTTCTTTTTAAAACATAAACTTTTGAATGATCTTACTTGAAAAATACGTCGCCCCCCCAAAAATAAGACAACAAACAAACAAACAGAAACCACAAACGTGCCAAACTCTTTGCAAACTTTTCAAAGCTGTAAATCCTTTTCCCTTGAACTGTAACTCTCAGCTAAGTACACCCTGATCCAGCAAATAAAGTGTTCATGCAGTGGGTGAAAAATAAATCTGCCTGCGGAAAGTGAGTGGGGAATGGTGGAACTGCTTTTATAAGTCTGTTGCACAAAACTATGTTCTGCAAAGTCAGCTTGCAGAGGAGTGGTAGAAACTTACCTGCAACAACGCTCATACCCATGCTCAAACATGGGAGAGAAAAAAAGAAAACAAGTTGTGGAAAGCATCTGGTAAGGAATCTTTGGGATTCCTGAGTCTCTGTTTTCTGTGACAAATCTGAGAGAGAAGGGACATCTTCACATCCACTGTGTTGCCACTAATTACTAAGAACCAACAGTCCAACAGTATGAGCTTATATTATGACTGTCCATGTGTGTCTTGGACACTGAATGTTCCTTTGATTTCCTAGATAGCAGTGACAGGCAGGAAAACGGATATGAGATAGTAGAGTTTTGAAAAATGTACTTTGACAAAAAAAACCAACCCAACCTACAGCTTTCTGTCTGCAAGGTAAAAATCAAACATTGGTTTCTACTGAAACTTGCTCTACACTGATTAATAGTCAGATGTGTATCTTCTGTTTGTGGAAGATAGTACATTTTGAAAAACACTGTGGAAAATATTGGACACTGAGAAATTGAAGTGTTGCCCAATAAAATGCAATTATTTGAAGTGTGGATTTTTACCAGCTCTGAGGCCAGAATGGTGACCCAGATTTCCCTCAGGTACCGTAGCCTATTGACCTGAAATGCATAGTTTGAAAGAACAGTCACTCTGCACTGCTTCTAGAGCAGCAGGGTTTTATCCTTATTTCTTCTACCGTAGGTTGGAAGGGCTTGTGACAGCAATATCATAAATTCTTATATCAGTATGTGTTAGTTTGCCAGCCAGGTCTCTGTATCTCCAAGAGGGAGCATTACAACTTCTGCAAGCTGAAGAGGGTTGGAAACCATAGCTATACTGCAAGAGCAGAGGTGAGGTATCCTACTAGAGATCAGCTAGATTGAATCACCTTTTAGAGTGTGTCTTTCCTGATTATGGAGGAACCTACAGAAACGACATTCCTAATATGCAAGCTTTGGCTACAAGACTAAAATGAGGTGGCCCTCTGACTCTGTATCTGCACAGTACTTTGCTTAGTGAAGAACAGTATGATTAAAACCTCCAAGTGCTGCTGCTGTGTAAATACTGTTATTGTAGCAGCTGCACACCCCACTTTGTATGTCATGCTCTTGATTTCTATTAGTAGCTGTGTGTCATTATCACTCACGCAGATGCCAGCAGAGCCTGTCAGTTGTAAATGCTGGCATATAGCAGTACAAGTCCTTTCTGAGGCATACTGTATACTGTTTAAAACCTCAAGACAAGTATGATCATCTGTAGATGCTTTCAGATTGTCCGCTGGCTGTAGACATCCACTACTCTTAGTAATTTCAGCTAAAACTTTTTGGGGTTTGGCGTGTAACAGAAATTCAAGATGGAAATACTTAGTTGAGCAAAAAGCCCGAAACCCCAGGAGTAAAAGATAATGTCACTTTTAGACCATGGAGAGTCAGAGAATTGCTCCTAGGAAAATAATGTAACAGCAGCTATGGTTTGGCAATTAGAGCAAGAAGGGTAGTAGCTGAATACAGATGCAGCTGAAGGAAGCTTAGAAACAGGATGAATAGCTTGGAAATTAAATCTATCAGCTAATGCAAAGAGGAAAAATATCTCTAGAAGGGTTGATCAGAACAATATCAGCTCTATTAGGTCTGTGAGCTACAATGACACAGAGCTTTAAAAGAGCCAGCATGTTGCAATAACAAACCAAGACAGTGACTAAATGGCTTCTTTTATTGTAAAACCTGATGGGTTGTTGTTTTTCTCATTTTCATACTGCTGTGAGCCTTTTTCCCTTTCTTTTCTTTCTTTCCTTTTTCTTTCTTTCTTTCTTTCTTTCTTTCTTTCTTTCTTTCTTTCTTTCTTTCTTTCTTTCTTTCTTTCTTTCTTTCTTTCTTTCTTTCTTTCTTTCTTTCTTTCTTTCTTTCTTCTTTCTTTCTTTCCTTCTTTCTTTCCTTCATATTTTTCTTTTCTTTTTCCTTTTTTTCTTTTTCTTCCCCCCTTTTTCATTTTTCCTTTCTTTCTGTTTCTTTCCTTCCTTCCTTCCTTCTTTCTTTTTTTCTTTTTCTCCCTTTCTCTCTCTCTCTCCTTCTTTCTCTTTTCTTTCCAGATTCACTACAATCATTTCCACAGGGAAGAGAAGAAAACACTTCAGTGAAGAGCTATTCGTTGTCAGAGTGATGCACAGACCACTTAGGGACAGATCCTTCTAACACCAAACGCCCACAGAAAGATGTATCTGGGGATTAAGAAAGTCGCATGGCATCTCCAGCATACTCTTCAATGCTTTCTTCCCCAAGCTGATCTCCTAGTCATTAAGATCTCCTTGAATTTGTTGAAACTGTACGGCTAGGGAAGAAATTCAGTCTTACAATTAAGGCACAATGGTAGGATGTTTGATTTCCATTCCTGATTTCCATGCAGAATTGTGTAGATCACTATTGACTGCAAAGTGTTTCATGTTCTTCACATTGCTTTAAAAGAACAGTGCAGTGCTATTATGTGTTTGCAGCTCTTGGTAATGAGAAAATAGTTTGATTTATTGCCATACACAGCATCTCCCTAAAGCAGAAGACAAATATATCTAAGGTAGAACTCAGAAAAATCTGGAAATAAATGGGCCTTTCCCTGGTAAATTGAGCATGGTCCATTCTACTGAATTTGCATTTTCTCTTTCCCTGCAGTTCTCCTGTGTCTTTCTAATGTGAAAGAGAATCTCTTCCTGCAAGGACACCAATCTGAGAACTTCTGAATCAAAGGATTGCTCTTTATGAGGACGCACTAAGATATCAAAGTCCTGAAGGCATGCAGAATGCACTAGTAGCATACTAAAAGTTAAATGTTGTTTCCTGGTTTGATCTGAACAATTAGCAAAAAATTCTGAAATGTAGGTTCTGTTGCAGTCTGAAAGAGGAACAAGAGATGATACCATATATTTATATTCTACTGTCCTGGCTGCAACTGTTTCCCTGGAAGGGAGGGAGCACTGGGGGTCCTGTGTCTTAAATGCATTCTAAAATTCATAACCCACCCACTTCCTTTCATCTCTTGCTCATGTTCTACAAGAAACATTGCACAATCTGCTCTTCCCTCTGCTCTTATTTCTATTATTTTACAATTTTCTGTCCCATTTTCTTGCCTTCCAGTTTTCTTTTTGCATTCCCTATCTTCCCATCTTCCATTCTGCTCTCTTTCCCTCTCTCCTTAACCTTTTAATCCCCTTATCTTATCCACAGTTTTCAGAAATCCTCATTTGACTCAGTTTTCACCTTTCTTTACACAGTAGGGACTCCCAAAATTCCTTCCATTCTTGGTATCCCTGACCAGCACTTTAGTGACCTGCAGCTTCTCAGAGAAATCTACAGGGAAACCTTGCTCATCCCCAGCGACCCCAGGGTGAATATGCCTTAATGACGCAAATGTATCGGTGGGAAAAGGAGCTGTACTGGAAGAAGCTCTGTGCCAGCACACTGGACAATATAGCTGTCAAACAAAGTCTCTCCTGAGCATGTATAAACTGATTTTTTTCCCAGGGGCTCACAACTGTGTAACATTTGGGAGAACACAATAAAAACAGCCAAAGACACAACATTGTCCCCAGGGTTACATGTGTGACTCAATTTCAAGTTCTTGCTTCAAAGCACGGAAATATTAAGAGCTTTTCAGTGATAGCGTGTGACTGATTCTATGTTTTTATTATTTTACATACACATGATATTTCTTAACATTGGACATGAGAATGACTGGGTTTTTCGTTGGTGGTGGTTGTTTTTTTAAAGGGAACCTTCCTGTAAAAAAATTGTGAGGCAAATGTGGCAAAGGAAATTGCAGCTTGGAAGTTCTAGCATAGCAAGGTTTTATTGTGGAATGTGGGAGGATACCTTAATGCAGGGTATTGGTGCCTCCACTTTTGATAATAAATTAAAAACTGAACATTAAAATACTGACAAGTTTCACAGAGAGCAATGAACCACCACTTGTCAGAAATAATATTGTAGGAAAAGGTCAACCATTTGGGAAAATGAGTGCCTGTGGATTGATGAGGTTAATCATGAAAATAAGTGTCTTGATGCCAAACTGTTGCTGGGTAACCCATAGATGAAGGAAGGTATATTTGCTTAATGGAAGGAATTTAATTATGTACTATGTCTGTGAAGTTTTCTTCAGTGGAGCATATGAGATTAAAATATATGTTGCACAGCCAGGAAGAAGCCAGCTTTGTTGGTGGAGTTCAGGTTATGATTAAGACACAAGGCTCTGTCATGAGCAGGTATCCTAGTTTGGTTATATCAGTCAGCCCCATGAGTTTGTCTCCCATATCACATAACATTTAAAATTATGCTAGAAGTCCATCTATGAATTGACTCAAGTCCTTAAAATGAGATTGAGCTATAGATTAAGAGACCTGCACCACATGTGTCCACAAATACAGCAGATATATAAGCTCCTGTTATAGATGGTAGACCCTAGGGATTAATTAAGCTGATTAGCCACTGCAGACATGGTTCAGTTGCCTAAATATGGGTGTCTAGTACCATTCAAAGTCCCATAGGGCATGCTGTGCGAGCTGGCAGATACAACAGATACCATGTCAAAATGAGTCCTTATAGAATAGCTTCTGTGAACCAGACAAGATAAATCAGGGCATGTCAAAAGGCTCAACACTTTTCTTTAGGCAATGCAGACTACCTGCTACTTTTGGTCAGCTAATCTCTCTTTAGGGCATCATTAATAGCATTGGCTGCAGGCTCAATCAGTTGGCTGACCATGAATAACAATGAAAAGTTCCTTTATTTAGTTTTGCTGCATCACTAATGTTCTTAAAACATCCACACCAGATAAAATAAACTACACATGATATATTTATGGCATAGTTTTTTTCACAGGCATGGAGATTGAAGACCAATCTGAAAACATGAAAAATAGTATTTGATGGCTAAGGCCCCTCACTCAAAACAGAGAATGTTCTGCTTGCTTTTGACTGGATAGCATTTTGTTGTTTATTTGGGTTTTCACATGGTTTTTGCATGTGGCAGGAAATTTTGCTGATTAGAGGCATCTTGGTGTGATCTGGTCATGTCCTGTCGTGAAGTTGTCTTACTCTCCAAAACTGAGTGGCTACATCCCAGTTGCTGTTTTGAAATTATCCATCCATCTCTCTGTCTCTATCAGACTGTGTCAACAAATTAAACAGTAGCAGATACCTGCGCAAACCAGTAGAACTCAATCAATCTATATTGTCAACAAAGTACGGGCCAGTCTTGGATCCAGGGAGACTAAAACTCCTCCTAAGCTCTTTCCAGGAGTTAGTATGGGCCAGGGTCAATTTCCCAGTACAGAGAGCAAGAAAGAGAAACTAACAGAGGGAATGATCAGAGACAATTGATTCCTTTACTAAATCACGTGGGAACCTCTAGCACCAGTGAAGTTGTCTAGAAACACAGCTGCAATGAAACAGAATAAGATTGGGCCAATCAGAACTGAATCTACCCTCTTTTCTTTTGCCAAGTTAGAATAATGTATTACCCTTCTATAAGGCTTACTTTAAACTAGACAAGTAAGCTCCTTCTTATGGACACAAGAGAAATAGGCACATTTAGCGTGTGATCTTTCTGACCTTTAGATGTCTACATTAAAAGAAGATGACTCTTTCACCTGGAAATACTTGTTGCAGCATGTAAAGGGCATCTAGACTAGCTTAGATGACTTCTACCCATATGCAGCCCTGTAATTTCCTCAGAAGCTTAGCTCAGCTCAGTAATCACTGAAGTCTTCAGCAAGAGAAACTAAATGAATACATGCAGACCAAGAAACCTCAGAGTTAGGACTTCTTTGCTGGGCTGCAAAATGGGTATTTTCTTTAACTACACAAAAAGACATTTTGTCTGACTATAGCATATAAGTAACTTAGATTTCTTTTTAAATGCCTCCAAAACCTAAACTTTTTCAGATGTGGCTTAGGGAATTTTAGTCAATTTAATTACTATTCTGCAATCGGGAGGAGTGTCTCAACAGAAAACAAAACAGATAAATGGGGTTTTTTTCAGCTGGTTTTCAACTGAGTTATGTATTCTGCAGCTGCTTCATAGTCATAGCAAACATCAATTATATTATTCATGCTGACAGGCCTGAAAATGGTGGAAAATTATTGTAAAGGAGAAGCCAAGTCTTTTTGTGTTTGCAGCCCTTTCCCCCCCTAAACATGTCAGGTCCCTCCTAGCCTATTTTTCCATTTTCCTTCCACCTTAGATTATGCCATCCTTAAAGAGTTTAGGTTATATGTTTAATAATGGAAAAACACAAGGGGCATTTTCTTAATGATACAAAAATTCTCTCCAGAATTGATTTTCCCCTGCATTTTGCAGAGTACCAAGTCTGGCTTCAAGCAAATTCCATTAATGCAAGTACATAACACTCTTTTTTTCCTCATCATTGTGTCTTGACTAAGCAATAGTTACATAGCATGTTACAAGTGATTGAGGTTTCCACTGAGTGGTATGGACTGTTCATTAGGGTATGATGATTACTAGGGTGACTCACCAGGCAACAGGCATTATATTTGCAATGGCTCTGCCACAATTAAGCACAGATGAGACCCACATCTGAAAAATACAGTTCATATAATGCTGAACTGAAGGAGCTTTTCAAGGAAAGGGGCTAGGAAGAAACTTATTTGGCACACATAATTTCTCTGAACTGTCCTAAGTAACTAGCTTGTGGTGCTTCCCCAGAGACCAACCTGTGGCAAGCTATAGGAAGAGACTTCATTCTTTCCCTAGCAGGCAAAATCAGCACTTGGTGTCTTTCCATGGGATTGTTTGCTGTGCTTGCATTTAGCACATATTCCAGAAGCAGCTAAGTTCACACTGAGACTTCTCCAGAGCTAAAGTTCCCTGGAGTAGCTGTGCTTCACTCAGAAACAAACCAAACCCTTTTTCTACTAGACAGGCTTCTCACCAAAGATATTACGAAGGAGAGATCTCATTTTAGAGATGGAGAATCATAGAATAGTTTTGGTTGGAAAAGACCTTTAAGATCATTGAGTCCACCCACTATCTAACACTATAAAGTCTGGTGGTGAACCATGTCCCTTGGTGCCACATCTCTGCATATCTTAAACACCTTTAGGGATGGGGATTTGCCCAGTTCCCTGGGGAGCCTGTTCCAGTGGTTGATATGCCTTTCAGTGAAGAAATTTCTTCTAATACCCAATCTATAAACCTCCCCTGGTGCAGCTTGAGGCCATTTCCTTTCACCCTATCATTTGTTAGTGAAAACAAAACACAAAGGACTCTCTTGCCTAAACAGAAAAATGGAACATAGTGCTGGTGTCCCAGATGCCAGCTCAGTGCTGTATCAATGGGAACACAGAAGGCAGCTAATGTTGTTTATTGCACTGACAATTCTGCAGCCCATGCTATCTCCTTGCATCAGTTCCTCTGCCAGATACTGCAGTACTTCAAATTCTTATAGTGTAAAATTCTCTAGTGTAAAAGAGAGAATCCTGCCTATTGCCACTCATTAAAAAAGGAATCATTCCACTCTTTCAGCAGTTGAAAATAGTTTCTAGATGTCTTATGACAGGAAAACTTACAGAATTTTTGAGAACCAGAAGACTAGTTCTTGCCCCATTTAATCTGCATTCCCTAGCAGATTGAGTGAGTCCATACTCCTCAGTTAGTCTGTTAAGTTCACAAAGTGCTCTGAGATTTCAAAACTCAGCTATTATGGAAATAGCCATTGTTAGTCTTGTTTTTAATAGCTGCTGACAATCATGAATATTTAGAGGGTAGGTGCCAAGTTAGAAGCTGTGTTCTGAATAGCACTTTTCAAATATTCAAGGACTCTATTATGTTTTGGGTAATTTCATGAGAAGCTTTATGTTGGTGTGTCTGGACTATGATCCAAGAAACATCTGGTGGAAGTGAAACAAACCAACACAACAAAGACTGGCAGTCATTCTCACTTGTTCCCTTGTGGAGCCAGTTTATGGGTTTGGTTGTGCTAAAGATGTTCTACGCTTCATCTTGCAGAGCTTTATCAAATTTTCTTGAGCAGTCTGAAACTCAGCATTTCCGTTTCATGGCAAATGTCAAAGTTTCACAGGATATTTTCATTCTCAGCATGAGTAAACCACAAGTATAAAAGCTTTCCTGTCCATTTAGAAAAGTAGTTGCTTTAAAAAGTTGCTTAAACACACACACGTATATGTATGCACACAGGGAATTTCATTTCAAAATAAAACTGTTACTTCAAACCCTATTTTGGGCTCTTTTTACCTTTATATTAGTTTATTATATTCTGACATACATGTCGTGGTGGCCCAGGATATGGCATGTCTCATCACGCTCTATCCTGTCAGGATGTGGTCCAGGAAGGGATGTTATTAACAAGCAACCAAGTGGTCAGTTTCCAGTGGATGGGATTCAACTGCAGTCACCTAATTTTACATATCTTCTTTGTATAGTGACTGCATTTGAGCTGATAGCCAAATTCCTTGTTTGGAGAGGAACTTGCTACAGCTTACAAAACTTAGGATGTAGTCCCACTCACTCTCAAGTAGATACCTACATTTACAGAGGTGAATTGCTTTCCAGTCTCTATTGCCTGTATTAATGAGTTCTCTAGTAAGTACAATGGGAGCCTTGACTGCTGTAGATATGTACATTTAGGTTTGATTTTGGTGCGGAATTTCACACTATACTGTTCACCAGTGGCATGAGAGCTTTCTGAGAACAAAGTAATGGCAATAATTTGAAACTTTTTGTCCGTTTAATATCATTACCTTCAGAATATATCTGAGATAATTTTAGATCTGTTATCTAGAATGTGTAACAAGAGCAGGGTACATCAAAGGCTATCTTGTCACTGAAATAAGTAGATGTAATTTTGAGCTGATAATGTAAAATCCTACTGAGGCGTAGCTCTACAGTTCATGCAAGGCAACTCAAAGCTGGCTGGGTTTACCTGAACCTGTCTCCACTAGGATTTTGCATTGATTTAGCTGTTTGATTTTGCAATCAGATGTAAAAACACATTTTTGAAAACTTGTCTAATGAAGATGCTTGGAGTGAAATTCTTCCAACCACATGTCAATGTATGAATTGGAGAAGTTACCTCAAGTTCCCTTCATTGTCAATGGGAAGAAACAGGCATTCACAGTATGAGTGATTTGACTTATTTTAGGTGTCCATTTTGGAGTGATGAACTGCAGATGAAATGCTGACTTGGGATCATAGGATCATAGAATTGTTTTGGTTGGTAAAGACCTCAGAGATCATTGAGTCCAGTTATCAACCTAAGACCACCATAACCGTTAAACCATGTCTCGAAGTGCCACATCCATGCATTTCTTGAACACCTCCAGGGACAGTGACTCTTGCCACCTTCCTGGGTGACCTATTCCAATGCCTGACCACTCCTTCTGTAAAGAAATTTTTCCTAACATCCAACCTTAACCTCCTCTGGCACAGTTTCAGGCCATTTCCTCTCACCCTAACATCTGATACTAGGCAGAGTGACCCCCACCTGACTACAGCCTCCCTTCCAGTAGTTATAGAAAGCAATGAGGTCTCTCCTCAGCTTCCTCTTTTCCAAACTAAACAGTTGCTCATCTGCTTCTCATAAAACCTGATCTCCAGACCTTGCACCAGCTTTGTTACCCTTTTCTGGACACACTGCAGCACCTCAATGTCTTTTTTGTAGTGAGAGGCCCAAAACTGAGCACAGTATTCCTGGTGTGGCATCACCAGTGCTGAGTACAGAGGCACAATCACTTCCCTACTCCTGCAGGCCAGAATGCTTTTTACCTACTCGGCCACCTGAGCACACTGCTGGCTCATGTTCAGATAGCTGCCAACCAGCACCCTCAAGTTCTTTTCTGCTGGGCAACATTCCAGCTACTCTGCCCCGGGACTGTAGCATTGCATGTGGTTGCTGTGACACAGGTGCGAGACCTGGCATTTGGCCTTGCTGAACCTTGTACAATTGACCTTATCCTATCAAACTCTTTGCAGAACCTTCTGACCCTCAACCAGATCAACACTCCCATCCAATTTTATATCATCTGTCTACTTAGTAGACTTCTGTCCATTGAGTACCAGAGAAGCAGAGAGTGATTATCTTAGGTGTAACTCATCCCATCCCCACTTCGATGTACAACACCTTATCATCAGCCAATAGGTTTGTCACCCAACAAACATCATAGCTGATATGGATTCTGACTCAAGACTAATCTGCATGGAGATGAGAACAACCACTGAACCAGAGCTTTATTTCCATTTGGGAATGATTCACAGCCCACTGAGTTCAATGGGAATCTTTCCACTGGTTTTGAAACTCTGAGCTTTCAGTATACATTAGTTTAACAGCTGGGTGCCACAATTTAAGATAACATTGTTATTCTGTTTTTCTTGCTAATGTTTTGCCAAAGGTCTTGCAGCAGAGCTGGCGGATCAAAGTAAGTCATAGACTAATATAGTTGTAAAGGCCGTGTGTGTGCTATTTTGTTAGTCTATGTTACCACAACAATCCCTTCCCTCAGTATCTGAGTTTCCTCTGATTTGGTTGATTTAGTCCACAGTCTTCATTATCATGCTAATCAATACTTAATCACTTTGTCCATCTAATCCAAGGTTGCCACTGGTCTGTTGTAGCTCACCAGAGACAGGAGTAAATTAGGGGACATATTTTAAAATGTAGGGTTTTGTTATGATCTGTGAAGGGCACATCACACCCAGCTGAAGTGAGTTGTGGTGATGTTTTACCTGGGGAGAGCCTGTCTCTGACTGTGCTGTAAATGATCTTTGTGGGCAACTGGCATTTACAGAGCTACAATGAGAATGTGAATCCATCAGTGACTGGTTCCCTGGCATATGATCTCTATCTTTTCATCCTTTGACCATCCTGAAGCCTGCATCTCAGCATCAAGTCTTGTGGATTAAACAAACTACCTGTAGTGATGAGGGGACTAAAAATACCTTTGATAAGAATTCAAAGTAGATTAAACTTTTGGGGTACAACTGCATATTCTTCCTCTCTGCCAGACAGATGTTTATGTGAAGGAGAAGTGATAAAAAGAACTGTATTACTGAAGCTTGAAACTTTGCTGAGTAATAGTAAGTATTGTGAAAAGACATTGTCACTTTGGGGGTAAGCAAAGATTTTGGAGAGAAAATATGAGGTTTAAGAATTTGTCTTATTTCTGTGTCATTGTGGGTGCTTTTGCAATACTTTTAGTCACCCCACTGCTCCAATCTTGCTTTTCACTTTCTGGGAAAGATTACTCTTTTGTGCCTGGAAAACACCTCAGAGAACATGTTATTGCCTTACTAGCAGAGCCTTGCAGGTACTCACAATTTTCTGCAACAACAAAGTGGCAAACCCATGTTTCCCCTGTTGTCCAGGTCAGTGTGATACGACTTTCATGGTCAAACTGGGATCATTCAAATAGGAATAACATCATTGTCATAGTTGTGTTTCTACAGGAAGAAACTGGTAACTTAAAGCCTTTGGGAAAATAGTACTGAAGCTGGGTGGCTAAAATACTTTCTCATTTTAAACAGCAAGCAGGATTCTGGGCTGTTACATGATGTGAGGAATGTTCAGATTTTGGTAATAATGGAAGCAAGGAGATTATATTGAATCATAGAATTGTCAGGGTTGGAAGGGACCTCAAAGATCATCTAGTTCTAGCCCCCTGTCATAGGCAGGGACACCTCACACTAGATCAGGTTGCTCAGAGCAACACCCAGCCTGGTCTTAAAAACCTCCAGGGGTGAGGCTTCCACCACCTTCCTGGGCAACCTATTCCAGTGTCTCACCACCCTCATGGAGAAGAACTTCTTCCTAATATCCAATCTGAATCTACCCATTTCTACTTTTTTCCCATTGCCCCTAGTCCTATCACTACCTGACATCCTAAAAAGTCCCTCCCCAGCTTTCTTGTCAGCCCCCTTCAGATACTGGAAGGCCACAATTCGGTCTTCTTGGATCCTTCTCTTCTCCAGAATGAATAGCCCCAACTCCCTCCATCTGTCCTCATAGGAGAGGTCCTTCAGCCCTCTTCTCATCCTTGTGGCCCTTTTCGGGACATGTTCCAGCACATCCAGATCCTTCCTGTAATAGGGGCTTCAGAACTGGACACAGTACTCCAGGTGGGGTCTCACCAGAGCAGAGTAGAGGGGGGAGAATCACTTCTCTTGACCTGCTCGCTATGCTTCTCTTGATGCAGCCCAGGATGTGATTGGCCTTCTGGGCTGCAAGTGCACACCGGTGGCTCATGTTGAGCTTCTCATCCATCAGCACCCCCAAGTCCTTTTCTTCAGGGCTGCTCTCAAGCCAGTCGCTGCCCAGCCTACATAGGTACCTGGGATTGGCCCAACCCAGATGCACGACCTTGCACCTGGTCTTGTTGAACCTCATGAGGTTGTCATGGGCCCACCTTTCCAGCCTGTCAAGGTCCCTCTGGATAGCCTCCCTTCCCTCCAGCGTGTCTGCTGCACCGCACAGTTTGGTGTTGTTAGCAAACTTGCTGAAGGTGTGCAGTGTTTAAAGTCTTAAGATCTGAAACACCTATGTCCCAGTTCAACCTTTTCCATGGGTTTGTTGTGTTGCCTAGGATAAGCCTGTCAGGACAGGATTCAGCTCAACCTGATACAGCCACCTCAAAATAATTGGTTTGTTTAAGACACCTTTTTGGACGTCCTGTAATGTCAGTAGGCACTTCCAAATGGCAACTGATGCCTGCCTTTCACTGGAAGAAATCTGGATGGCCAGATCTGAAACTTTTAAATAGTTTTATTTAGCTGAAATAAATTCTGTTCTAATGTTAGAGCTATAAATTCCATTTGAGTACATGTGGCAGACAAATATTTTAATATATTCAGTTACAGGGGAAAATAGTGCAATATTATCCTGTCAACTCCACTTGTGACATGTGGTCACAAGTCAGTATCAGAGAAATGATGAGTGAAAAAAGCATCATAATTATGGTTCTTTATTTCCCTCGTGGGCTTTTGTGCCTGTTCTATTCATGCTGACAGAGTTTTTCTAAATAACCATAATGGATAAAGATGGCCTAGAATTTTCTCTTCTCAATGAATACAGAGATTCTCTCCTAATGAGGAAATGAAACAAACAAACAAATATGTTTGCAACACAGATTAACTAGAAAATACTCTTGGGGAGCAGTTCTACACATGGCAAACATCTTCACTTCCAGATAGGCCGAAGAGTCCCACAGCAGCCTTTGCCCCATGTGCTGATGTAAGGCCCCAATGACAAGCCCCTTATGCCCCCCAAGATGTGTGCTCATGTGAGTAAAACAAGCTATCAGCTGTGCTCTGAGCAGCAGAGCAGGTGGCATAGCACAGCTCAGATCTATATACCTGAAACTTCTTCCTTCCCAACATGGCAGGGAAACTGCCCACCAGGAATGGTCCCTAGTCTGCTATATCCTTTGACTCATGTCCAGACATTGCCCAAGAGATGTGCTGATTTGCACAGGCCAAAACTCTGTCAGGAAGTGTGCTAGCAATTTTAAACAAAGAAGAAAAAAAAAGAAGGAAAAAAAAAAGGGGGGGGGGGGGGGGGAAGAGAAAAAAAAAAAAAAGAAAAGGAAAAAAAAGAGTGAGTTTTATTGAGATCCATAGTTTAATTTTGCAGTATTAAGGCACAGAAAGAATTATTCTGTTGCCAAAGAGCAGACATGAAGACTGTGGCAAGGCAAGGAACTGAACCAAGCACTCCCCAGGGCCCTTGCCACAAGACTTTTTTTCTTTCTGAGGCTAACTTCATCTGTTTTTTCAGTATAGTGGAGTACAGAAAGTTCACAGTTGCTGTTGCTGTTTATAAGGATGGTCTCTTACAGAATAATCTAAACCAGTGTCTTAAAAGTGAGACAGTATTTTTTCTGATGTACAGCAGACTATTAAGCAACAGAGGAAATTGCATCATACCTACCTATAGATGCAAAAGGCTGCAGTGATACAGAACTTATTCTGAGACCTTTTGTCTTCTTATTGGTTTTCCACTGTAGAGTGCCCCTTGGAAGGCCATCAGAGGGAGAATTCAATACTAGCAAAGCCTAGTTGTGCACTGTGAGAGAAAAGCTGAAAGTTTCTCCATGCAAATATGGGGAACATCCACTAAATATTTAACTGACCCTCTGATCTCACTTTTGTTTCCTGTCAAGTAGCAAGAGCAGAGAGCAGAGCACCTGACTGCAAGTTAATGGCACTTGTGGGAATTATGTTACGCTGCTTAGATGATCTCTTAAATCTCTGCAAAGGGCATTTTACATCACTGCAAAGAGGGAGTGAAGTGCCAGGGAGTAAACTAGAGCACCTCCCAACACAGAGGTGTGGAATATGCTTGCTGAGAGCAACATATAGCTGCAATTAACTTGGAAAACTCAAGCAATTAAAATGATAGTCCATACTATCTAATAATATTGCAAAAGTAGTACAGTAGTTTCCATTGCCTCACAGTCCTACTCTGCCATATTTATAAGCCACTTCAAGTTTGGCAGTTATGTTTAATGAGGCTGAAAAAGAGACCTGAACATGATACTGCAAATTTGATAAAGACCTTGAAAGTGACACAGGGTCTTGACATGAGGCTTCTAGTGCCTTCCCTGTGACTCAGGACCATTAAACTCACTCAACTAAGCAATATCTTTCACATGAGGTTAAGATCCAGCAAAGTTGCCTTAGTTGTGGGTTGCTGCATTAGTAATGTCCAAGCAGACAACTATGCTGAATGCTGTCTGTAACAGGGTAATTTTAAAAGTACTGTTGGTGTCACCACAGCTTACCACAGAACGCAAGTTTTGTCTTCCTCGTTCCACCTAATAAGAGTCTCGTTGTCATAAAGTCTCTGTTGCACCTTTACTCCCCAATCTTTTTGTCTTCTTTCTCTGTTAAACATGTTCCAGTTTGAACAAGGAAACCTATTCTTTTCTATCTGAGAGAAACATCTCCATGAATATCCACCCATGTTTTCCACTACATTTTTACAGGATTCAGTATCTCAGCTGTTTTTCCCTTCTAAGTCTCTCTTAAATAGTAAGTTATAGTCCAGCATTCCTGAATTCCCCATGGGTCCATTAGAAATTAGTAAGAGTAGAATAGCCAGATCCTAATGTGAAAGAAAATTGGCCTCCTTCTAAAACTATTGTTGTATCATAGTGTTGCTGAGAGGCACAAGCCGATAATGGAGCTGCATTGTTACCAGACCCTGATCAGAAATAGTACATCAGTCAGACCTTGAAAAATGTACAATGTCAGTGGATACATCAGAGGCAGAAGGAAGAAGGGACTAGATGACTGCCACACAATAGGCAATAGCAGGGCCAGAGCACTACCATCAAGTTTATCTGTAGTGCCATAGGATTGCACCTTTGAACTCTGCTCCACTGTCTGTCTGCACTGGATACACAGCCATACTTGCTATGATATCACATCCTTGGTTTTCTGTATTCCTGCTTTTTTGGAGAGACTGAAAGAGGGAATAGAAGTGGATGGACCTTGGAAGTTCAGTCCTGCAGACAGTGCTTGTAAGAACTGAATGGTGTCCAGAGATTCCATGGCTACACCGTTTGGATAAAGACTATCAGTCTTTATCAGCTGTACTTCAGCTCTCTCTCCCAAGGTAGTAAAAATGCATTGTTCTCTTGTATTCCACTCTAGTAACCCTTCCTATGATTGCCTTCAAATAAATCTAACAAGCTCACCTCAAAACAAACCCCCCTTTCCCTCCTTCACTGAGACATGCCACACCAACACAAGTGAGTGCAATCATTGAAATCTACCAGAGGCAGCACTGGGTAACATTTATTTCCCACGTGCCTATGTTCAAAAGGACCCTCAAGTGTTTGTCATTCCGTATGACCCTGTGTGTCAAACATCCCCACTTGTTGCCATCACTGACAGAGCCTGTTTCATCCTATTTCAATTCTGCCAGATCCTGGTGCTGCTATCAAAGTTAAGGAACAAAGAGGAGGACCAGTTTCACCTGTGCAATTGGAGTGCTACTTCTCAGCATAATTCTGTATTTCCCTGCAAAGTGGAGAGAATTGAGTTTTGTCTTTCCAAAGAGGAAGGAGTGAGTCTAAATCACCAATAGGTTACATGAAAAAGAGACAAAGCAGGAGGAAAGCTGGGGCTAGTCTTGAAGCTGAGAAGACTCCTGAAGATCTGGTTTTCCTGCTCCCAGTGCTGCTGGAAGGATCTGAGCAGGTATGTCCCAAATCCTACACACTGTGATCCTGTGTCTGACTCCCAGTGACCTGTTTGCTATTTTGCTGCTTCCAGGACAGTTCTGAGCTTAGGATGACAGACAGTCAAGTCTTTGTTGTCACCACGCTACAGTCAGACAGAACCAGAGAGTCTTAAATGATTCAACCAGTTCATTGGCATTTTGGTGAGTGCAATGGCTGCAGCATACTGCTTCCCAGTTCATCCTTCTCTTTAGTCATACTCCTGCATGAAATGTGCCTAGAGGTGTGCAGAGGATGATGACATAGAGCTACCGCACAGAACTATTCTGGTAGTGGTTGAGTTCTGAGTGGTCCATTCTACAAATCATGAGTTCTTCTCATGGTCTGAATGACACAGAGGAACCATGAATAAATGGAGTGCAAGACCAAAATGCAGAGGAAAATTCTGTGGAACTTGTTACCAAAAATTGCTGTCAGTAAATGACTGCAAAGCAAGCCTCCCCTCGTGATCATTTGCACAATATTCAGCATAACAGGACATGAATTTGTCTGTGAAACCCTGAAAATGACAGGATTAGTGCTGCTCATGCTACTATTAAACTGAGGTCTGGGAACACTGTCACTGTATCAAATGCAAGCAGGTTTGCTTGTCAAATTCCACACCATGGGCAATGCATTTTATTCTTCTCTGCTCCTGATGTTATTACAGTAGTTTTCATTTTGTGTTAGAACCTTTGGTGCCATTTCCTTTCCACTCATAGAGCATTAGTGTCTGTCTTCTCACACCTTTGAGAGAAATAGCTGTAATATGCTTCGTACGTGCATGTCGAATTAACCTTTTCAAATCGCATTACCATATTTCCCTTCCCACCCCATGCTATGTTTCTGCTTTGCCTTATTTTCATATTACTTTTCAGATTAGCACTTTTCATTTCATATTTGGGAGCTGTGAAAAATAAAAGATACTTTAAAAAAGTTGTGCTAGAGAGGGCAGTCTATTGCCCAACTGAAAAAAGCTGGCTTGTTATGTCAGCAACAGGACACGTTGTTACTCCATGTGCGACTTTCCTCACAGCTATACATCTTGTCCTCTCCTTTCCACCACTGTAGAATGGGTATCAGTGGTTACAAACAGATAATAACATTGTTGTTTAATACATGGGAGCTCCTGGCTTCAGTTTCATGATATACTTAACTAGTCCTAGAGTGGAATAGAATAGAATAGAATAGAATAGAATAGAATAGAATAGAATAGAATAGAATAGAATAGAATAGAATAGAATAGAATAGGACCATGTTGGAAGAGACCTTCAAGATCATCATGTCCAACCTATCATCCAACACCACCTAATCAATTAAACCATGCAGCCAAGCACCCTATCAAGTCTCCTCCTAAACACCTCCAATGCAAATTTTTTTTTCCTTTTATCTTAGTCAGTGGTGACTCATTTAGTGTTAAACCACTATTTACTCTCACCTCAGACTGCCTCAAACTCACCTCAAAGTAGCATTGAACAACTCTTGAAAGTGAAGAATTAAAGCGCTGTAATAATTCTTACAATCATCTTTCAGTCCTGTAGGTACAAGGTGGTCTTGGCTTTGGAGTCCATTTTCTACTGTGGACTACTGGAATAACAACTGCAAGTCAGTTCTTCTTGGTGTGGTGGAGAGCTGTGCTCAGTTCTTCTGATGTGGTTGAAAGCTGTGCTCTCTTTGACTGGGTTAACTAACAGCCAAGTATTGTATGTAAAAATGGATTTAGTGAAAGAGCAAAATGCATTGATCCAAAATGGATTCTTCAACAGGATTCTTCAGCAGATACCTTCCATTCCTGTAGAAGGAAGCTAGGGAAGTTAGTGTCCCTAGACCAAATTTAGACTTTGTAAATTACCCCTCAGACAATAACATGCAAGTCAGTGCACACATCCAGAAGAAAACAATTTGCAAATTACTATGCTTGAGGTTGCAAATACCAGCTTAAACAAGATTTGGTTGTTGAAAGAATACAACTTCATGAGCAGACTCTGAGAATTCAATTTAAATGCTGGTTCTGATTTTCATAAATGGAGGTGAAAGCTAGAATTTCAGCTCAAAGATGAGCTTACAAAAAAAGTAAGACTGCAGAAATAGCATAGTATTTAAATATAAAGAAGTTGTAGGAACTCCTGGATAGTATGATGAGTTTGAAAAAGATGTAAGTTGTTAATGAAAAAGCTTGAGTGCATCAAGGCACTTGACACAAGGAGAAAGTGCACAGACAATACTGTTCAAATAGACTGTTTCACAGAATCACCAAGGTTGGAAGAGACCTCAAAGATCATCAAATCCAACCTGTCACCATAGACCTCGTGACTAAACCATGGCACCAAGTGCCATATCCAATCCCCTCTTGAACACCTCCAGGGATGGTGACTCCACCACCTCCCTGGGCAGCCCATTCCAATGGTGAACGACTCTCTCAATGAAGAACTTTCTCCTCAACTCGAGCCTAAACTTCCCCTGGCACAGCTTGAGACTCTGTCCTCTAACTGAGCAGTACTCTGCTCAGTTTGAAATCTCAGCCTTCACAGAAGAGCAGATCTAAAGGGTACAGAACTATTTT
The DNA here is from genome assembly GCF_014839835.1 of Dryobates pubescens. Taxonomy (NCBI): domain Eukaryota; kingdom Metazoa; phylum Chordata; class Aves; order Piciformes; family Picidae; genus Dryobates; species Dryobates pubescens. Next base: position 33,726,944 of record NC_071614.1, read on the forward strand.
TGATAGGCATGGGTTCTCTTGGGGGTATGGACATAGATTCATAGCTGGTTTTTACCTCAACAGCAGGAACTTGTTTTAGATATATGTATGTATTTACACCCAATATGTATATATGTTTTTATATTGAGTTCATTTTTATGTTCAAAGTGTCACATAACTTTTCAGAAGTGAGGGGGTAGCAATTTGTTCTTCCATCTGTTTGGTTGTTCCCTTAAATTGAAGGGAAATTTGACACACACACACACAAAAGGAAATCTGAAATACAATCTCCCCAAATCAAGTCCATCAAGATGTATAAACTTTGACTGTGTTTTGGTTGTAAACAGACAATCTAGATTGATCTGAGTTGCAGACTGATGATTCTGGGGACAACTTCTTATTGTTAAACAGCACATGAATAATGCACTGGATTTGGGATCAGTCAGCTCTTCTGGTTTTAATCATTGATTTTATTTTCTTCTATTTTGTAACTGAAAGGTTGATGTAATCCTACCCCATTTGAACACTAAGTTCAGGGTTTCATAATAAATGAAATGCCATCTAAACCAGTGTGAAACATCCACACAGTGTAATCTAAGGTGCCCACAAAAGCTGGAAGAGGATTAGGCTTCTTATGTAGCCAGTGGAGTCTCCAGAGAGTAATTAAATTCTCAGCAAAATGTTTTAATCTTGCCTCTGGTTTCTCTTTGCTTGCCTGAAGACATTTAATGTCTTATTTCAGTAGTGAGAGGACAGTCCATGCAACAAGTGGGGAAGCAGGAGATCTGGCTTGTACTGGGTGATGTCAGGTGAACTGACTATGTAGCACAAGCTAGGAAAATTTGGAAAGGTTTTTCTCTATCAAAATTACAAGCTCTATTTGAGCACTAACAATCCTTTAGAACAGTCACTTTTCATCTAATGATGGCACCTCAAGAATCTGTTTCTCAGCTAAAGGTTTGCACCCAGGGTTAGAGCAAAACCTGTGGGCAAGACCTGTGCCAGGTACATAAACAGTGCCACTTTGTCTTCAAATACAATGACCTTACTGCCTACTTGGGAAAGGTCCTGGGCCCATCTTACATGACCTGTGCCTGGGAGTGACTTAGAACAGTACTAGTTGACCCAGCCCAAAACAGTGCCAGAAACTGGTCTGTGAATTTAACAAGGAGAACAGTCAAATTGCAGCATCTCTGCAGCTTACTTTATCAATATGTTCATGTGCACTGTACTGGATTCGTTATCAGAATACAGCAATCTTCTGTTTTCTTCACAGGATTTACTGTGTGCTGATCCAAGCACGCATTTCTTCCTCAAACTGGGATAAAACAGTAACCTCTCATTCTTGACCAGAGTACATTGATTCCATAGAATTGTAGAATGTTTTGGGTTGAAGGGGCCTTTAAAGGTCATCTAGTCCAATCCCCAAGTCAATACATCATTTAATCAAGCAATCAAGACTCTCATTACTAGGCATGATCTTAAGACATCATATCTGCTCTTTTTCATCCTTTTCTGGTAGAAGAACTTCCCTTTAGAACTAAAATTGTACATATCCTACCTTCTACACTGATACTTGCTTATACACCCAGGACTTCAGAAGTATTGCAACAAACAACCACATCCACTTTTGGGTGAATATGTGCTGCCAAGGGACATTTGATGATGGACATCTGCACTGAACATCTAATAAGTTCTCCACAGAGGAGCTCCACCTGTTGTGGAGTCTTCATCCTTGGAGGCATACAAAACCCATTCAACAGTCTTGAGCACTCTACTGTACCTGATCCTGTTCTCAGCAGCAGACTTGAACTAGATGATCTTCAGAGGAGACTTCCAGCCTCAGTGGTTCTGTGCTGCTGTATGCTCTTTTCATTGATCAAGGTCTGGAACATAATTTCCTCTTCACCCAGATAAGACTCTAACTTTCTCCTGCCCTTTTTTTTTTTTTTTTTTTTTTTCTGTCTACCTTACCAGAGGTAGCTTCCAGCTGATAGGTAACCTCAGCCTTCCTAGCTAGTCAGGTTAAACAGAAACCTCACAATCTTTTGGTCTTATCTGTTAAGATTTTTCAGGACAGCAATTTCTGTCATTGAATTGGAATTCTATAACTTCTGGAGAAAAACAGTGGACTGTTCCATCTCCTTGTACTTATCTATGCCATGAATATATGCAGGCTCCATGGCATTTTTATAGACTTTGGAGCTACGTGGGATGGGTTGGAGGAATTTTTCAGAAACACTTCAGCCAAGAAGTAGCTTAGCACTGGGAAGTGCTTTCTGGGGATGGAAATCATTTGAATGCAGCATGTCTTGAAAACTCCATTCTGATAATTCTATGATGGGAAAAATAGACATTCTCTTTTGCTGTCCTCTGCTTACATTCAGACCCTTGGCAGCAGAACTTGGGAACTAGAGCATTGCTGTGGACTGATGAGGCCACTTGACTTTTAGTAGTACTCAGTCTTCTTTACAAATAAAACTTGTGTCTGTGACAGCAGAATTAGTGCTGAACATGGTACCCAAGTTTGCTCTTCAATGACAGAGGCAAATTTACTGAAAAAAAAACTCCTAACACCCAGCATCCTGACAGTGGGGAACCTCAGTGTGGGGCCATGGCCCCAGATACAGGAATTTTGTTTCTCTGAAGTGTTAATTGTACACTTAGCAGCACTTCCGTGAGATTGGTTCACTTTGAAGCTCTAGCTAGTGGCCAATACTCAACCACCATTACTGCTACAGATTTTTTTGTTATGCATAGCTGTTCATTGCAAAATACATTGACAGCTTTTGGAGCAAGAGCTCCCTTCAGCACCAAACTTGAGAGTCAAATGCCATTTGTATGGTATGGCTGACTAGGCTAAAACACAAGTTAATAACATTGCAAATTGTATGCACCAAATTCTAGACCTCTGTGTGTAAGCTGATGGATGAGCCTGAACATGTGCTTGAATCCTGGAGTGAAACAGCATTATGATGATTTTAGGCTTAGGTATTACAAGGAGAAGATAAACATGATTGTGAGGTGTTGCTGTGGTTGTTTGGCAGGTGAACACATTGGAGTGTCACTAGAGTGATCTCAGAGCTTGGTTCTACTGTGGTGCTCTGCAGCTGTGCACACCAGACTGAACATCCTCCAGTTCTGCACTGGTGCAGCTCTGACAGTCCTGACTTCAGTGATGTGACACTGACCATTTTGAACCCTTGCAGCAAACAGTTTAACTTTAACAGAGAGATCCTTCCACCTTGACCTTGTGTTTCCCATACACAGCCATAAAGCTGGAAGACAAAACTGATGGATCACTCAGCCCAGCTTTGTTTCCCAAGGCTGCAGATGTTTGAACGACAATTGTTTTAGCTCAGCAATGACAGTCTGAGGGGATTTGCATTGCGAAGTTGACAAGCCAAAGAGCAGAGTGGTGTGAGGAGGGGGTGGGTGGAGAGCTGCTCTGCCAGCCAGGCAGGCGGGATCACTCTGGCAGTGGCTCTGCCTGGCTTTCACTCTGTCTCCCCAGGGAGAGAGCTTTTCTCTCACTCCAGGCTTCTCTCCTGCCACATGAGAGGGAGGGAGAGAGGAGGAAGCAGAAGGGTCCTTTCACACTGACATCACCCAGCTGCCTGGCTCACATCTGCAGCAGCAGACCATGGGAAAGGGTCTCTTTGCTCCTATGGTCACTTCACCTTTGATTTAAACTTTCACCCATTTCCACAAGGGACAATGGAGGAGCAATATATTTCCAAACTCCACCCATTAGTGGACTATGGAGCTGGGGTCTTTCTTCTGATCATAGGTGAGTTCTGCCTTCATAGCCTGCTTGTTTGCTTCAAGCCTAGGAGCAGACACAGGAGGGATACCCTGTCTGCGCTGTAATCAGCACCAGCAGCTCCAGAGGAAGCTGGAGGGAAATGATAGAAAACCTGTTTCTACGCAGGTTCCTGGTACTTGTCTTCAAATCAGTTGGCTGCAGAATTAATCTCTGCTCTCAGATTTGCAATCTTTCATTTTGATGCTTAAGACTTATGGGCAGAAGTTTGCCTCTGCAGCATCATCAGTATTCAAAATAAGTTGTCTACTCCTTATCCTGGCATCTCAGCTCTGTGAACTGAGAGACAAGGCAGCCCATGTTATGAGACTTAGCAGAAGAGAGCAACGTTGATCTGCTCATTATGTGTGAGGACCACCTGCGCCTTGCTAGGATAAATCAGCATAAAATAGCAGAGGGTTTACAAATAGCAGTTCTGGGTTTTGTAATGGCCTGGTTTGCCCTGCTGAAGGCAGATTCACAATGAAATACAACTGGGGATATGCACCTGTCTGCTCCAGTATGGCTTTATCAGAGTGGTTTCTTCCTTGTCTGTTTGTTGCATGTAGCCAGGTGATTTGTTTCCTGTTGGTGCAGATTTGGAAAGGAGCTGAATCAGTTCAGCTGCGCAGTCCAACTGCGTTTTGCTAAGATGCAAGTACCTTCCTTCCTCCAGCTCATTTGAAAACCTGGGGTGAGATGCATTTAAGAAAAGCAAGCATATATTTTTTTGTGCTTTAATAGACAGCAACACTGGGCTTTAGCATTTTGTATCTCTGTTCACATACATGTTTCCCTGCACTGTACTGTGCTGTCCCTTCGGTTGTGCTGACACCAGAGTGTACAACTCAGGGTGAGAGAAGTCACTGTCTGCAGAACAATGAATAGTAATTCTTTTAATGCAAGTCATGATGCCAGCAGTTTTGGTGCACAAAAGTAAATACATGGATGCAGGTCACTATTCCCATGCCATCCAGCAGTCTCACAGGTAGTAGGGTGGAAGGGAATAGCACATGTCACAGTAAAAGAAGGGGTGGGTCTGGATGTCCACCTTGATGGAAAGACCAAGAACGACTTTCAGCCTCTTGTTTGGTGGTTAGAGCTCTCACAGAAGAAAGTTAAGTGGGTTCTTTTCCTGCCTGAAGATATCAGCTGTCATTTGGCAATTTTGGCCCTGTTGTCATGTTATGACAACAGGTGTGTGGGCTATTCACATGAGAAAAAGGCCATAGGAGAATAGCTATGATATAGTGCATGGAAAGGGAGGTGTGATGTAGAAGTGAAGAGCTATAGAGTGGTCATATGGCAGTGATCTCTGTGCTGCCATGTAATTTGTCCCCATCATAAGAAGGGGACAGAGTTGTTGGAGCAAGTCCAGAGGAGGGCCACAAAGATGATCCAAGGGCTGGAACACCTCTGCTATGAGCATAAGCTGAGGGAGCTGGTGTTCTTCAGCCTAGAGAATGGAAGACTCCAGGGGAACCTTAAAGCTGCCTTCCCATACCTGAAGGGATCCTACAGGAAGGCTGTAGAGGGACTTTTTGTAAGGGTGTCTAACAATAGGACAAGGGGGGATGGTTTGAAGCTGAGAGAGAGTAGGTTTAGAATGGATCTTAGGAAGAAGTTCTTCAGTTTGAGGGTGGTGGGACTCTGGAACAGGTTGTCCAGGAAAGTTGTGGGTGCCTTCTCCCTGGGGGTGTTCAAGGCCAAGTTGGATGAGGCCTTGAGCAGCTGAGCCTAGTTGAGAGGTCTCCCTGCCCATGGTGGGAAGGTCCCTTCAACCTGAGCCATTCTATTAAGGCAAGAAATGGCCTGCTATTCATAGGATGAAATTTCCTCTGGTTGGTAAGGCTGGCTAGCACTACAGGAGGCTGTGAATGGGAAATCAAAGTGAAATTTGCTCTAGCAAGTCTATACTGGACACACAGCCTGACTGGGAAATCCCTGTCAGGCAGAGAGGCAAGAATTGAAACCCAAGAAATGGATGAAACAAAACAGTGGATGCTGAACTGTGGAGCAGCTCTCAGAAATGCCATCCAGGTGGGAGTTCCTATTTGCTAAGAGAACTGGTTTCCTTGCCATAAGCTAAAGAGCAAGGTAGTAGGGCAGAGCAGATGCCCACTGGTGTGTTTCTAAAGCATCAGCACAGTGTTTGCTTTGGAGGTTCTGAATTCTGGCTATTCTCCCACTCTGTCCTGCCTTCTAGAGGTTAGTCCCAGGCTAACAACTGGCATTTTCCATATCCTCTGCACAGACAATGGTTTTCACCAGTGTGCTTACTATGTGATGTTACTGTTTGTGCTGACTCTTCTCTTCCAGCCATCTTGACAATCCTTGGAAATTCAGCCGTCCTTGCTGCAGCTGTGAGACGCTCTTCCCTCCTGAAGTCACCAGAGCTGCTTACAGTCAACTTAGCAGTAGCAGATATTGGAATGGCAATCAGCATGTATCCTCTGGCCATTGCATCTGCCTGGAACCATGCATGGCTGGGAGGAGATGCATCTTGCATATATTATGCCCTGTTGGGTTTCCTTTTTGGTGTCTGCAGCATGATGACCCTGTGTGCCATGGCCGTGATTCGATTCCTTGTTACCAATTCATCCAAATCTAACAGTAAGCAAATATGTTTCTGGTAACCTTGTAGTGGTGCACTTGGCCTATGATGTTCAGAGAAGTATTTTCTGGAACATGGCAGAGCATCTGTTCAGTGTCTGTAGGAATAAGCCTTAACTCTTAGTCCAATATCAACTCCTAATGTTCCCAGAAGGATCTGATTAAATTATTTGCTAAACAATGAAGTCTCTCACTTCTAGGTAATGAAACTACATGAGAGGGGGGAGCCCAAATGGACCAGACTGTTTGTCCTTCCTATTTCTGTGCAAGCAGACACACTGGAATTTGGGAGGAAGGATTATTCTGCTGGCATTCCTGGGTTGAGAACATGGTACATTTTGGGTCAGCTTGATCTTCTGTAGCTCCCTGACCTGCTATAGATCAGCACTGGGGGTTGCACTCAGGTCTCACCCAATCCACAGACATTTCTCAAGAATACAAAACGTTAGGGAACTGTAGCAGCAGCCTGGTAGTATTTGTAGCCACCATTCTTCTGTTTGAGGAGTTCTGGCAGAAACTTCCCGTAACATATACTTGCTCTTCTTCTTTCTTGCAGGTAACAAAATCACCAAGAACACTGTTTGCATCTTGATTACTTTCATCTGGCTCTACTCCTTGTTCTGGGCCATTCTGCCCTTGGTAGGCTGGGGCTACTACGGCCCTGAGCCATTTGGCATCTCTTGTACCATAGCCTGGAGCAAGTTTCACAACTCCTCCAATGGCTTTTCATTCATCCTGAGCATGTTCCTCCTGTGCACAGTTCTGCCTGCACTGACCATTGTTGCCTGTTACTTGGGAATTGCCTGGAAGGTTCATAAAGCATACCAAGAGATACAGAATATTGACAGGATCCCTCATGCAGCTAAACTGGAGAAGAAGCTGACATTGGTGAGTTATCCCAATGATGAGAACAGTAATCAGGAGCTTGCAGAGAACCAGTTGTGCTCATGCACAGCTCACGATGACCTTGCATTGCTTTTGTCTAGTACTGCCCAAAATTGGAGATTGGTTTGAGTCTCACCCATACTCTGCATTCCTCAGAAAAGTAGGGGGTTCCTGAAAATCTTGTCATTTTGGGAGCTTGGACAGAATAATATATCATAGGTGCAGTGCAGCTTGCTTAATCTTTAGGAAATTGCATCAAAGGTTTTCATTGGCATACAGCTTGGCTGGAACAGCTGTTAAATCCTTTCCTTTACCTGGGGCAGAGGTGGTCTTCTGTCATCCTAGGTGGTTTCTAGTTGACTGAATGCGTTCCGGTTGAGAGCTGTGGTGGGTTGAAGTTTCCCCCCCCAACATTAAACCCTAAAAACCACCACAAGAGCTACATAGAAATTCCCTATGGAAAGAGGATTTTTTTAATGCAACACTTTTCAAATAAGCACTTTGGTTGCTCATTTCATGTGGAAAGGCAGAACTGACCCAAGCTTTCCAGAGGCCAGTATACAGACAGGTGATACCATCTGGTTGGGCTGTGTGTTCCATGACATACTGCAGCCAGCAAGGGAAGGAGATGAAAACAACAACTGCAGATCTGGTAGGTGGGAATACAAACATATATGCACTGTTCAGTGTTTCCTGTGCTCACGTCACAACACAGCAAGTATGTAGTTTCAGTTATGCCAGCTGTTTCAGGTGTGGTTTCATCCACAAACCATATGCCTCGGTATCAGATCCTGTAAGTGCAAACTCAGAACTGAAGCCCTGTTTCCCTTTCAGATGGCTGTGCTCATCTCAGTCGGCTTCCTGAGCTCGTGGATGCCATACGCAGCAGCCAGCTTCTGGTCTATATTTAACTCCAGCAACTCCTTGCAGCCCATTGTTACGCTGCTGCCCTGTCTGTTTGCCAAATCTTCCACAGCCTATAACCCTTTTATTTACTACATCTTCAGCAAAACTTTCCGTCATGAAATTAAACAGCTGCAGTGTTGCTGTGGCTGGCGAGTTCCCTTCTTCAGCACCGACAGCTCCGGTGAAAACCCCCTGTCAATGATGTGGAGTGGCAGGGACAACGTGCGCCTCTCTTCTGCTGCTAAGGTGGAGAACCAGGGAGCTGCAATGAGCTGAAATGCAGCGATGGGTTCACAACATAGGTCAAATCTGGGGCTCACTCCTGGGTGCATATGTGTAGGGATGCAGCATGTGGGGTCCTTACTGCATATCCTGTGTTGAATACAGAGGTTTAAGCATCTATTTTTAAGTAACTCTCAATTATTGTCTTTAAGCTACACAAAAACAACAAAGCAGCTTTTTTTTCCCCCCCAAGACTTCCCACTTTAGAGGAAATAGGTTTATGTACCACAAACATAAAAACCATGTAAACTAAACTTACTTCCAGGAAAATTACTATAATTAAAAGAGGATTTATTGTTTTGTGGCTTTGTTTTTGTTTGGTTTGGTTGGTTTTGTTTTTTCCCCACATATACTTTGGACTTCTTAATATTATCTCTCAGCAAACTCTTGGCTGCATCAGTATAACAGCTGTCAGAGAAAACCATTGGTTGAACACAAAGGGTTACCAAGTAAGCAGAGCTGACAGTGCAGCTGTCTAGCAATGCAGACAGAAAACCATACAGGTAGCATGAAATAATCACTGCCATGAAAAGATGGTCAATTAGCTGCTATCAGAATGTCTTACAGAGATCTACAGTTCCTTCTCCAGCTACGGTACAGTTCCAACTCCTCAGAACACAAGCTCAAGAAAGGGAGTCAAGCAGCCTTAGTCTGAAGAGGTTAGGTGGGAATGTGGCAGCTAGCAAAGGGTGCCTTCTGCACATCACAGCACAATGAGAAGTGAAGGAATCACTTGACAAAAAGGACCTGTGCACTTCTGCTGTTGGTTGCTGAGATGTAACAGCTCTGCTATCTTGACAGCTGTTTCCTGGAGGAGTGCTCTGTACAGCATGCCAAAGGACATCCCCAAGATAACCTGCCCAGCAGTAAGTCATCCTGCAGTCCTAGCTCTCATAACTTCAGTGGGAGCTCCTGAGATACTGAGCTACTCACTGGCTGAAGCACTGGCACACCTGCAACTGAGAAGAGAGTTTGCTCGTTCAGCTTAAAGCATAGGAGAACCACAACATCATTCTGCTAGCCAGTTTTAACAAAGATTATGAGATGGAAATGAGGAGCTCCTACAGTTTAAAGCTCTCTCTCTGTGACTTACTGTTTGTGATTGTAAAGGACATGGAAGAATCTGTTTAGAGTTTGAAATGTACAAAATATGGCTTGATAGCTGCAGCAGTTTGTGCTTCCACTGCTTGCTCAGCTGACCACATCTATCTTCGCATTAGGTTCGGTGATGACAGTTAAATAACAGGCAGAGTTGGCACAGATTTTAACCAACAATCTGAAACAATAATCAATGGACTTCCAGCTCTTCAAAACTGCCACCACAATCAAACCCACAAAATAAGTTTCATTTTACAAACTACCACTAAGGCCAAGAACAGGACTAAAAGATGGGCTTGAACACTTCTGTGGCTATGAGAATTTCTGTGGAGCATGGATTACAGCAGAACAAATAAAATGAGACATGAGCTGTAACATACAGAAAGGCACAAATTAGTAAGTTGTGGGTTAGGAAACTTTAAGGAGCTTTCTTTCTCTCAATCTTTTGCTACTGGCAGGGCTTTATTTGTAAAAATTTGTGGAAAAATCCTGAATTGAGTTGGCCTCTAGGGTGATATTATTGTGTCCTAGGTTGTCATTCACAGGTTGTCATTCCATATGGAATGAGTCTGCACTCAGTCTTCCATCCCAAATACAAAGAGGTGAAGCATTCTCTGGGGAACTGTTACCTCTGACAGCCCATGGCCCAGGAAAATGGGAAAAGGGAAGTGGAATGTGGGGAGCAGGAGAAAGCATCAGTAACTGAGAGGGGAGCAGTAAGCTGAAGGAAAATATTTGGGAAGAGAAGAAGCAGGAGAGTGTAATACAAGTGTGCTTGTAGGGAGACTGAGGAGATTGCAGAGTGAAATGCAAAAGGGACAACAGTGTAAAGTGAGGCACTGGAGGAGTGCATCAGCAGGTGGAGATGTTCACATGCTGGAAAGGCACTACTTGGGGTAAATGTCAATTATCAGCATTTTTTCAGCTTGAAAAAATAACCTGAGAGGGAAATGAAACTGATTTTAATAATTTAATTATCCTCAGAATTTTTGCTTTCCTGTGCTCAGTTGCTTGATGTTCAAAATAAACAATGAAATCCATATTCCCATCTGCTAACTGCAGAGATACACACTGATAATGCCATGGAATGTGAAAAAATGAGGAACAGAGCAGGGCCACACCCTCTTGTAAATGCTTTTAAAAGTGTATGTAATATGAAAACTATGCCACCCCACAAAACAGACATCTTACTAAACTAACCATAAACTTTGAAGAATTATGGTTTCTCTACTTAAACTTTTCCAAAAAGAATTAAGTCAGATTAACATCAAAGTGCTGCTGGCTTCAAACACATCTTTGCTGAACTTCAGTTGTTTTGCCTGAAGAATTCTAGGTTTGCATTGCCTGCTGAAAATTTCAAAAGAAGTTCTCTGCATGCAGAAGAGAACAAAGAAAGAAATGTTTTATTTATCAGTACATCTGGGAAAAAAAAACACACTCAGCTACTGAATTCCCTTTATTCCTTGAAGGCATGGCTCTAGAGATAAAATTTTCATCTAGATATGTATATAAATAACCCTCTATCAGAACAAGCAGAATTTACAACTTTCTTAGAAAGCACAAAACACCAGGCCACAGGGCAGTAGAACCAGAGGTGTGTGGCTAGTCATCCCTTGGTGATAATTACATTCTGTAAGCAATTGCTATAAGGCTGGTAGGGTTGTGTGACATCTCAGCTTTACATGGATTGCTGCCTCTTCTCCAGGCACTTCTCAATATCATCCAACACTTGGACAGCTGCTTTTGGAATACGAGTCCCTGGACCAAACACGTTGGTAACACCAGCTTCATACAGGAAGTCATAATCCTGTTCAGAAAGAAATTGAAGATGTATAGTTAACAGTGCAACAGAAGACTGGTAACTGATTTATAGTTGAGGTGTGCTCTATCCTTTATTTTGGGCCTGAGAAAGATAAGCAACAAGTCTCAGAAAGAGGCAGCACAGCATCAAGAGAAGTGGGAAGAATGAGCTGCTTAGGAGGTAAAAAAAGAAATTTTAAAAAAAGGTCCATGGGAAAGGTTTTATTTGTTTATCATCAGACTAATGTCAGTCCTTGCAAAATATTCAAGTCACTGGACATGGCTCTGCCTAACCTAATCTAAATTTCATCTAAATTCAAATTTTGAAAACACTTTAAATAAGGGCTTGGACCAGATAACTGCTGGTGGTCTCTTGCAATCTAAGTTACTCTAATTTTAAGATTGTCCTGGAATTTCAAAAAGGCCTGGGAAGCAGTTCTGTAGCCTATTCTTATAGGATGTATTATGCCTTTTCCAGCCACAGGTTAGTGGCATCCCACTGAGAGACTGGACAGAACACAATTTCTTCCTTAAAAAAATACTATGAGTTTTGTTAGTTCAGTTTATAGGTCTGTCACTCCTGAGCACCTACCTCATGGCCTAGAAAACAAAGTGGTCTGGGAAAAGGGAGTATCAGGAGATTTATATGCAAAATCAGTTTCGGTTTCACTAGAAAGATGACCCTAAAGGTGGTTCACCCAGGCACACTGTGGATGGACAAATAACATTTTAATACAAAAGCACAGGTCTGACTGCAAGGAAATGCAACAAACTGCTCAAGGGTTTAGGGGGAAATAGTCAAGCTGGGGGAACGAGAGGCACCACTGTGGCCTGACAAAGGGGCACATGAGGAGAGACCAAACAGTGAATGAGATGTGGTACTATAGGTGCTGGGACCTGCTATGTGTCTTACTCACTATCTGTGCCACTTCTGAACTACTATTTGAAGTCATAAAGCCTCTTAAGACAGGGATTAGCCTTTATCAGTAATATGCAAGGTACTGGTTATTGGAAACAATAACACACAAAGAAAACTCCCTGAGGCTAGTCTTTTCAGGAAACAACTTTAAATTCCACCCACAAAACATAAGTTAAACCAGGGCATAGTGTACAGAAAAACAGATCAATGAGACCTGACAGAATTCTGTGAATAGCCTGTAGATCTGTATTGACCCTGGTGACTGTACACAGCACTCTTCAGCACTGTAAATCACCTCTGACTGAATATAGCAAATAGTTAAAACCAGCAGAGACAAACATAAAGCAGTCTCCTAGTCTTGATGGAAAGGATGTTGACTCGTACCTGAGGTGGGATGACACCTCCACAGATGACAAGAATGTCTGGCCGGTCAAGAGCATTGAGTTCTTTGATGAGTTCAGGCACCAGAGTTTTATGACCTGCTGCAAGGGTGCTCACACCAACACAGTGCACGTCTGCATCCACCGCCTGCTGGGCTACTTCTCGAGGTGTCTGCATAGAAACAGCATTGCGTGACAAATGATTGCCATTGCTGCAGCCTGGGTGCTGAAGCAGCATTAGGGGGAGAATGGATGCATTTGAAATACATTGGACACTGCTCAGTCATACCTGGAAGAGGGGACCTATGTCCACATCAAAGCCAATGTCTGCAAATCCTGTAGCAATAACTTTGGCTCCTCTGTCATGGCCATCTTGACCCATCTTTGCCACAAGTATACGAGGCCTGCGCCCCTCACGTTCCACAAACTTGTTAACTCTGATTGAAAATACATATTGTGTTGTTGTAAGCCTCCCAGACTCATTAGAAGTATTTACACAAATGAAAAAAGCACCTCCTTCAACTGTAGCACAATTTCTATACATCACATGAAAGGATCTTCTAAGTCATGGTTTGTAGTGCACACCATGTTAATATTCATACTATTTGATTACTGTTTCCTGTGTTTCTTAACCTCAACAATAAAATGCTTCCTAATACACTAAATACTGGATTCTCTGAGGGTTTAATGAGCTGAATTACAACTAACTAAACAGCAGTTTTTAGATTTTATGAATAATTATGGCAAATTATTTCAAAAGCATTTGCACAGTACACAGACTATAGAGCTAGGCCCTAGACATCATGCTGTGCATCATCATTCAATGAGGCACAAGTCTCTGAAGAAAAAGATTACCGTATCTCCCACTCATTTCAGTGCCTCCCTTCTTCTGGTTAGTGGAGGTTCAGATTTCTGTTGTATTAAAGTGATGGTGTAACCACAGCCTCAGAGGTTTGTCTGTCATCTTACTGCTCCCTATCAGCACCTACAATAGCAATTCAGTCTCTTTACCCAAGAGGACAGCAGCAAAGGATTTTGTTCAAATAAACTATGCAGCTGTAGGATGAAGCCACTGAGAAATACAGGCTGAAACACCTATACACGGGATTTCTTCTTTTGAAGACTGTGTAGTAGTAATATTTCCAGCAATTTGTATTTACAAAACCTGGTTTTGATCTGCCTGTAAGTTGTCCCTGCAAATACATTCTTACTCAGCATCACCTGTTTGAACAAAATCCTCAAATTATAACATCACCTCAGTGGGTTTCATTTGCAATGACATACAAATTCAATTAAGTATTCACTATTCACTTATTTATTCTCATTCTGCTTATTTGCTTACAGGCATGAGAGTGCGTCTGCAGGTCCTTGTTTTGTTCTGGGGATAAAATCAGATTTTGGAAATGTGTTTTTAGGGCTCAGTGAGTAGCACATGTATTGAATGGATTAAACGTGAGGCAATTGTTTGGCTTCCTTGGAAGCTGCTCTCACCTATTGATAGCATGAAGAATTTCATCACTCTCTCCAAATTCCTGGCGATAAGCTCCGCTCACCATGCGGTCACTGGCTTTATGCTCCCCAAACACTTTCTTCATTGCATCTGTTATTTCTCCAATGGTACACCTAAGATACAGAAAAGAAGTATTAATGCTATTAGGAGGCTTGTAAGAAAACAGAAGACAGAATCACTAGTAGTGGCCCAACCATTTGCTTTGTCCTGACAAATTAATTCATACTTATTTCCCCTTTGGTGCTACAACTCTGAACACCCATCTTACCCCACCACCATCCACTTGCAATGCTATTACTTTCTGTAATAGCATGGCAAACTATTACAGGAAATGAGATCAGATTTTTCTCAAGGGGGAATTTTTGGGGGCTCATGCTGCATGATCTTGCATTTGGACTCATACCAGAATTCAAATTGAAAGAAGAAAAAGGAAGAACACACTAAAAAGACTCATGCATAACATTTTAACTGGAATTGGTTTGCCTTTCTCTTGATGCTTATTATTTTAGTACCTATTTTTCTTCTCTACTCCTGACATACCTCCTTTACCCACTGAGATGCAGAGGTTTGGGATGCAAGTTACAAAGTAGATCTGCAGTCCTTTACTGCTTTTACAAGTAATATAAACAAGGACATCAAGGAGAAAGAAACTAGCAGTTTACTGGTCATTTTTTGGTACAGAACACATGAATCCCTGGTAAATCCAACACTACCCTCCTGTGACCTTTGCAGTTCAAACAGACACCGATGGCAGAATTATGGCAAGAAGTCTGTGGAAGAAAACGTATTCAAAATAAGGTTGTTAAGTGTTTAAAGGGAATGAAGAAATTTGAGGTATAGTAAAAAATAGGGCAGTACTCCATTAAGGAGTGAATCTATTTTGCTCATTTCTGGGGCATTTAATTAACTAAGGAACAGAAAGATGTGATCTATTCTAGAGATTTATGCTTACTTTGAAGCAGACATGAAGAGTCTTAAAAGCTTCTTAGGTGAAAAAAATAAATGTTCCACTGGAGTGTAAAGCATGCCTCACTGCTCTGCTCAAGAAAATCTTTTACATCTTTGCCTGGCTAAGTAAATTTTTTTCTCTTTCAGTCAAAAAACGTTTTCACACCAGTTTGTGGTGCAAGAAAGGATGAAGCAACAGACCATGATAATTTTGCCAATATCCATTTTCACATCTCAGGCACTTCTTAAGCTCCCTGACCTGAAGCAGCAGGGTGACAGGGAAACTTACATCCTGAAACTGGTAAGAGTCTGAGTTGTAAACAACACAGTGTGTATGAACAACACAATTTCATACAAGATTCTATGTGAAAAATTAAATTGCAGCCTTAAGAGAGACTATAAAATGTAATAGCCTATCTTACAATGACAAATTTCAGCCATCTTTTACTTCTACCTTGGAAAAAAAACCCCAACATTTACCACTACCAACCTCACTGATGCCATACCCAAGAAAAATTGAAAGATGAAGATGAACCATTGATGTTTAGACAGCAGTTGGATATTCACCACTATCCCCATACCTTGCACGTGCTGCTTCCACTGCAAGTGCAAGTAAGTTGCCTTCCCCAGTAGCAGCACATTGTGTTAAAGCATCAAGACATTGCTGGGCTGCTGCTTGATCTCTAGTGGCTTTCACCTGAAGTGGAGGAGAAACACATTAAGTTAAATCAAACTACAAGGTGAATTGGGGAGTCAAATGTGTAAGACTTTCTGATTTCACGTATTAATTCTGGAGGCATGTAGCTGTCAATTATCAATATATGCTATTTATTCCAGAAAGATTCTAAGTAAGAAGGTGTCTCTGAATTTAAAATGTGTGCAAGTCCATTAAATAACTTTAAACCAATTTAAACTACATTTCTAGTTATGAAAGTGGATGTTGATTGCTCGTTCCATAACCTGCCCTTTAATATCACCCAACAAGATGTGCCAAATAATCTGAGCAATTAAGTCATATTACCCACTTTTAGAGCAAAACCTTGCCTAGCTATTTTCTAACCTATTTTCAGAAAATGTGAAGTTGTCAATTTTGAAAGGTCAAGCATATTCACAAGACTGTCTAAAATACAATGATTAAAACCAAATGAATGTAACAAACCCATTTTTGTTTGCATTGTAATACCACGTTTCTTGGGAATTTCCATCAGCCTCTACTGAAGCTGAACAGAAATCCAACTTCTCCCCTAAAGAGTAAAGTACATTCTCAGAAATGTGAGGGTCAAGTTTCTGGCAGGCCACCTGTGGTGGTTCGAAAGGAAAGGCTCTGCTTTCCCTCCCCCACTGAGAAAGAGACCACGGCTAAACCCAGTCAGAGAAATGAGATTATATTTTACAAGGAAACAGATTAGATGTAACACAACAAATACAGGGATTTTACAATATATACAGGAATATACAGCAAATGAACTCAACCAGAAACCAGACCCCCCACAGAGGGGCTTCCCCCTGTGCCCCCTTCACCCCCCTACCTCCCTTCTCCCCCAAAAGAGGTAGAAGAAGAGACAAAAAGGGAGTTAGTACAGCAAGCGGAGGCCTATGCACAGGGAGTTAGTTCTTATCTTTTGGCAAGAAGCCCAGAAGCAGATCCAGCCGAGAGGGACAGTGAAGGAAGGAAGACTGAGAGAAAGTTCCCAACTCCCCTGGGTCCAATCTCTCCTCCCACAATCCTACCAATGAAATTCGTTTAGAATACCAAAATATTTTACAAACATTTAGCCAGTGTGCCCCTTTCTTAAAGGCACAGCGTCAAACGGTCACACCACCGTTCCTCAGCATTACTCAAACTCTATCTGCCGGTACAAGAATTTGCATTTTTTAAGAAGGTAATTCCCACCTTATTAATCTTCTCGATTTGCTTGCTACGGACTGAAGAATTATCGATAGTCAGAACTTCGACTGCCTCCTCTTTTTCTAGTTGATGCTTGTTTACGCCAACAATTACTTCAGACCCTATTTCCAGTGGAAACACCAGAAGCTCAGAATACATTTATAAACTACCGTGAAAAGACACACTATTAACAGGACATCAAACTGTTGAGCGATGTAATTCAGCACTCTGTGCATTACAACTATGTACATTTCAAATACGTCAAATTCATTCTTGGAGGAAGGAATTAAGTCTGTACTTTCCATACTTTATAATGAGAGATTATTAGAAGCATGAATATAAAACTCAGTGAACACTGGGCCAGAAAAAAGGGTTTGAAATAGAAAACTATTTCTCTTCCAAATGAATTTAGTAATGACTCAGTAATGTACACTTTCTCTTTTTAAGTTTACACAACTGAATCTTACAGAATTAAGCACAAGTGCTGGGCTTCTGCACTGCTCTGCATTCATTTTTCTGATTTAACCTAAAACTACTCCACGTGAATAAATATTTATCACATTGGAAAACTGTATTTTAGCTTTCAGCCAGTAGGGGCTTTACACCCATTTTTATTTGCAGTGCCTGGTAACATCACTACACTCTTCAAAGCAACACAAAGCAATTGATCTTGAAAGAAAACACAGAGTTTATTGACTATTCTTTATTCATCTTAATTAAAGACCTGTTTCAAATTCATCCTCCCAACAAAAAAGTCTATACAACTTTTTTCATGTCTGAATTACACCTAGTTTCTGTTCCTGGACTGCTACTGGAATGTAGATGACAGAACATGGAACAGAGCTATAAGCACACACGTATAACCATCTCCCTATATATTTACCCTGTATGTATGTATGCATATACATAAGATGTATTAAAAACAAAGAGCTGCACCATCTCCAAAGCTGAGGTGACTGCATTTATTCTCATCTACAGGAAAAATAGGCATTTCGTGAGAAAAACAGGAATTTGGCCAGGTATCTCCACCTGATGGTGTTGTGCTTTAATTCAGGAATCACAGTTGAAAGATTCTTAGAAGCTCAGTGAGTGAGGGCCCAAAATACTCCTTTAAACTAGTCTTTGTAGTGATTTGTCTATTCCAATCTCAAATATGTCAAACAAGACTGCATACTGGTACTGCACTTCATACATGCTGCTGACTCTTTCCAGAAGCTTTTGCTGACATAAAACTATGCCATTTTATCATTCACAATCTGCTATCCTAAACCTAGTAAAAAAAGACAAAAGTGTGTAAGGGTGCAGTTTTCCCTTTGTTCATCTCCCTGCTCCCTACCGGAGTCAATCCTGGCTTGTCTTCGAGCTGCACACTCTTCAATACGAAGTTTGGGAATCCCTTCAGCAACAGCTCTGGCCATTCCACCCATTTCTTCAATCTCCTCGATAAGCTGAGAAATGAAAAGGATTGAGAAAGTGAATAGTAGCAAGGTTCACAACCTGGGCTAGATGAAGATGTCCCTGCCCATGGTGCTGGAACTAGATGAACTTCCCTTCCAATCCAAAACATTGTATGATTCTATGAGTCTATATATCTTTATGCAGGATTGCCACCAGTAAGATCATTCCTGCACAGTACCCTTCACATGCAAGTAACAATTGGCAACTAAAACCATTATTAAATAAGTAATTCTGATCCAAAAGGAAAATATATCCTAAATTCTGCATAATACTCAAGTATGACCAGACAATTGTCTTGCTACATGCCTGGTTATAAAACTTTGCTTTCAACAACCCAAAGTTTTAAAGTCTTGAGCAGATCACAACAGGAATGAGTAGGCACAATAACTAACTAGGTTGGTTTGGTATTTGCAAAGTCCTGGCAGTCAGGTGAACTCCCTGGTGATTGGTGAAAGGGAAATCTTGCACCCATTATTTTAAAAAGGGTAAAAAGAAAGATACCTGGAACCTACTGACCTGTCAGCCTCAGTTCTGTGCCTAGAAAGATCATGGAACAGATCTCCTTGAAGCTATGCTAAGGCACATGGAGGGCAGAGAGGTGATTCAAGACAGCCAGCATGACTTCACTGAGGACAATGAGTGGGGACATTGAAGTAGATGACTTTAAAGGTCCCTTCCAACCCAGATTATTCTATGACCCTTTCTTCTGTTGAATTCTTTTTTCCTTACACATATAACAGAGATGCCAGTAAACTGGGAGTCTTCAGCATGCAAGGGAGTTTACAGGGCTTAGAGCCATGGTTTAATGGTGACTTGGCAGTGCTGGGTTCACGATTGGTCTTGATGATCTCAAGGGTCTCTCCTAACCAAAGTGATTCTATGATTGCTTGTTCCACAGTGGGGTATTTCTCTTTTGAATGTAGTCTAGTAGAAGGCTGAAGTTTCTCTTTCTCTAAATATATGCTGCATTTTTGTAAAGCTCATTTACAAAGAAATCACTGAAGCATAAGAAAATAATTCACTCAGAGACCATTTCTCAACATTTCTATAGCTAAAGTTTTCCCACAAAATACAAAATGCTACGCAAGCTGACCTTTAAAGCAGCCTCATAGACCTCATTAGTGAGGCACTCCATGAGGTAAGATCCCCCCCAGGGATCTGCCACTTTAGGAATACCCGACTCCTCTTGAATGATGATCTGCGTGTTCCGAGCAATGCGAGCACTCTTCACTGTAGGCAAGCCCAAGGCTTCGTCGTATGAATTGGTATGCAAGGACTGTGTACCCCCAAACACCGCGGCCATGGCCTCGATCGTAGTGCGGATGACATTGTTAAACGGATCCTGGAAGGAAAAGAGGACTTCTGGAGCTCAGCAGTTCTGCCATGTGGCTGAGGCAGATTAGTCACACATTTACTGCTGCAATGAAATGAAATGAATGCAAGATTCCCCACTGAACACCGCAAGCTAACAGGAACCAAATAAGAAAGCAGTCAGTAACAGCCATCCAATCCAACTGATGTATCACTTACCAATATCTCAGAAAAAGACATTAATCCATACAGAATGCCAAAATTATCAGTATATGAGTAAAGTGGTGACCATCTTTGAGGTCTCTTCCAGCCAGATATATTCTGTGATTCCGTGATAACAAAGCCAAGCCTAACTTACATTTAGTGGTGTTTCAGAGAATTAATGTATCCGATCTGGAGAGGAAGGAATGCTTGTGTAAAGTGCTTGACACTGTTCCACATGAAATCCTGGTTACTAAACTGGAAAAACATGGCCCAGAGGGGTGGACCCCTGGCTGGATAAGAAATTGGATGGATGGCCACAACTCTCTGAGTGTGGCACAATGTCCAAATGGAGACCAGTGACAAGTGGCATCCCTCAGGGGTCAGTATTAGGACCAGCATTGTTTAACATCTTGTTGGCAATACAGACAGTGGGTCAGTGGACTCTGAGGAATTTTGTGGACAGCACCAAGTTGGACAGGCTGGAGAGGTGGGCCCCAGTAAACCTCATGGAGTTCAACAAGGCCAAGTACAAGGTCCTCCACCTGGGTCAGGGCAATCCCAAGCACAAATAGAGGCTGGGCAAGGAGTGGCTTAAGAGCAGTCTCGAGGAGAAGGACTTGGGTGTGTGTCAGTTATGAGAAACTCAACATGAGATGGTAATGTGTGCTAGCAGCCCAGAAGGCCAACCATATCCTGGGCTGCAGGACAAGGGAGGTGGTTCTCCTCCCCTACTTTGCTCTCATGAGACTCCACCTAGAGTATTGCAATCAGTTGTGGTGCCCCCAGCATAAGAGGGACATCAAACTCCTGGAGCAGGTTCAGAGAAGAGCCATGAAGATAATCAGAGGTCTGGGGCACGTCCCCTATGGGGACAGGCTGAGAGTGCTGGGGCTGTTCAGCCTGAAAAAAAAAGGCTCTGGGGAGACCTTAGAGCAGACTTCCAGTACCTGAAAAGGGCCTACAAGAAAGCTGTGAAGGGACTTTTTACAAGGGCTTGTAGTGATAGAATGAGAAGGAATGGATTGAAGCTTGAGGAGGGCAGATTTAGACTGGATATTAGGAAGAGATTCTTGACAGTGAGGGTGCTGAGACACTGAAGCAGGTTGTCCAGGGGGGTCATGGAAGATCCCTTCCTGGAGGTGCTCAAGGCCAGGTTGGATGAGGCTTTGAGCAACCTGGTCTAGTGGAAGG
The DNA here is from genome assembly GCF_014839835.1 of Dryobates pubescens. Classification (NCBI taxonomy): domain Eukaryota; kingdom Metazoa; phylum Chordata; class Aves; order Piciformes; family Picidae; genus Dryobates; species Dryobates pubescens. The sequence continues at coordinate 33,748,118 of NC_071614.1, forward strand.
TGTCCCTCCCAATGCCAAGAAGGTTGAACTAGATGATCTTTAAGGTCCTTCCCTACCCAAACCATTCTATGAATCTATGAACAGGTAGTCCCTCACAATAATTCTGCATTGGAGTCTATTTCTGGTTCAAGTATTTCATTTAAAGAATTACAGAAAAATATTATTTGGGTAAGCAAGAACATAAAACCTAATTTATGAGTATTATCTATCTAAAGGCCGACCAAAGGAAAATGTATTTGCCCTCTGAAACCTATAAAAAGCAAACAATTAAGCCAAACAACAAAGTTTAGACAGGAAAAAGGGGGTTATAATCCAGACAGAAATATATTTACACTGGTCAGTGCAAGAGGTTTAAAGGTGTTTGGTAATAATATTATTGCTCTCATACAATACTTTTAACTGGAAAACCTGCAAAGGCCACAGTTCAGAAAATTCCACTGTTTTAGTCTTATTGTACTCCTGTAAGGTAAGAAAACACAACAATTGCTTTGAAGAAAAATGAAAGAAAGAATAAAACCATGGCATAGAAGTCCAGTAACGATGGTTGCAATCACAAGCTAAAAATAACTCATGCTGTGTGACTTTGAGAAGCAGGCCTTAGCATAAGAGCTGGAACCCAGCTCTGACCTCACTTGGGAAACTACATGCAGTCTAATGATTTACTTTCATGTGATACAACTCTACAGGAAGAGCAGATAGTGCACCTAGTCTCAAAAGAGCAGACAAGCTGTAATCATTATTTCTCTTTTCAGCAGTGAGAGTTAGAGGCATGAATGACTTCCTCAGTCATTCAAGCCAGTGATCCTTAGAAAAAGGTGCCTCTATGTCCTCATTCAGCTGCATTTTGAAATGATAACTTAAAGGACAAATATAAGAAAGAGTTTAATCCTCCGAGTTCTGAATTATTATAAGCACCTCTCTGCAATTCTCATTCTATTTAGAGCATTTGGATACTACTCTCAATTCAGTATCCATTAGACTGGGAGCACTCATGCTTAAGACAATTATTTCAGAATGAAAATTAAGCCAGACAATTAAAACTTAGGCAATGAGACTCTGCCTATCACCATACTGGAATCCTTTTGTGAACACAGTCACAAGTCTTTAGTTTCTGCCCTTTAACCTGAGCACTACAGGGCAGCCCTGAATGCTGAGGTTATTTTGTCAGCAATCATTCTGAGAAGCAATGCTGGTAGCACTCAACAAGACTTCATCTAAGCAAAAAGATGCATCCAATGCAGGTGTGTGCATTTGTCAGACTGAGAGTAACACAGGTTGTTTTCTTCAGAAGGTTGCATCTTTATGAGTAAAACCAGCAGTCCCCTTTAAGACCTACACCATGAGTACATATTTAAATGAGGAAGTTGGCAAGAGTGCAATTTCTAACCTGCTCAGTGAGGGACCAGCCTGAAGTCTGACAATGAGCTCTCAGTAGAAGAGATTTGGGATCCTTGGGCTTGAACATTTTCTCTATCAGGTGAGCCCACAGTCGCCGCCCAGCTCTCATCTTAGCTATTTCCATATAGAAGTTCATGCCAATTCCCCAGAAAAAGGAAAGCCTGTAAAAAGAGCACATGAACATGATAAAACATTAAACTGTTCTAATAACTCTTTCAGTAAAGGAGAAGTCCTATAGCATGGTTCTGATTAATTTACTTTTAGAGATATAAGACAGACGTAAGATGATGCAAAGGTCTTTTCCAGGCTGAAAAAACCCAAGTCCCTCAGCTGCTCTTTAGAAGACTTGAGCTCTATACCCTTCACCATCTTTGATGCCCTTTTCTGGATGTGTTCCAGAATATCAATGACCTTCTTGGAGTGAGAAGCCCAAAACTGAGGAAAGTATTTGAGCCTCACCAGTGCTGAGTAGAGGGGGACCTGCTGGTCACACTATTGCTGATACAGGCCAGAAAGCTGTTTGCCTTCTTGACTGCCTGGGTATACTTCTGGCTCATATTCATCCAGCTGTGAACTGACACCCCCAGGTCCTTTTCTACTGAGCAGCTTTCCAGACACTCTTCCCTAGGCCCAAGGCATGGGGTTGTTGTTTTTGTAACACTGACACTGTGTAACAAAGCCCAAACCGAACCTATCTGCAATGTGAGCGTTGCCAATATTGCTTTTATGTGTAAAAATACTGAATTTGATATCAAATGCTGGGGGTTTTACCAAAACTGAGTTTTGTACTTGCAAATTTCATTAGCTTACCTTGGTGCAAATTCATCAATGGTAAGGCCAGCTTTAAGTCCAGTTCTGCAATATTCCAAGCCATCTGCTATAGTATAAGCTAATTCCAGGATGGTGTCAGCTCCTGCCTCTTGCATATGGTACCCACTGATTGAAATGGAGTTAAATTTTGGCATATGCTGCAAAAATAAAAGACAACTGAGTATGACAGCAGAAAGGAAATCAGGTAATTGTTCTAGCAATGAATAATCCATTCTTTGCAGACTGCGAATACAACCCCTCTCTACTAGTGTTTGCAGATATTCAACTCACATACTTTAACCTTCTTGCACTATTCACTCTGTTTATACTGTCACCTACCATGGAAAGTATCCTTCTCAATTACAGGCCATGTGCTATCTCTCCAAGGAAAACACAACTAAGGAAACAACTGGTAGTGCTGAACTTCCAGTCATAAGTTCAGTACTTCACTCCTTTCATTACCTCCTTCTCATGCTTAATTTTGTAGCAGAAACCTTCAAGGTTTCTTACCTCTTCACTTCTGCTTACAGCTCTATAATGCTTCTTCCTTTCTATGCAAAGAACAGTCTTGTCTGTTCCTTGTCTCCAAGCACCCTGCCTTCCTTACAAGCTTAGGCTCACCTTAATTTGACTTTGATTTGGACTGACTTAAAAATCTTACAGTTCATGCTGTAAGTGACTTGGGATCTTAACTTCTCCTCTTGGCCCTTTCCACAATCATAACATTCTTCACTATGACAGGTCTTCCCATCTGATACTTTGCTCTCCAAACTGCCTCACAAAGAGTTAACTAGATGTAATAACAGAAGTAAATATATTTACACAATGAATACCTTGGAAGTATACTGGAAAATGTCAGCAATAACCCGCATCGATGGTTCTGGGGGGAAAATGTATGTATTTCGGACCATGAACTCCTTCAGGATGTCATTTTGGATTGTCCCCGTCAGCTTGGCCTGAGGCACTCCCTGTTCTTCGCCAGTTACAATGAATGTTGCTAACACAGGAATCACTGCCCCATTCATTGTCATAGAAACTGACATTTTCTCTAATGGAATTCCATCAAAAAGGATTTTGGTGTCTTCAACTGTGTCAATGGCAACACCAGCCATTCCAACATCTCCTCGAACTCGTGGATTGTCTGAATCATAACCACGGTGGGTGGCTAAATCAAAAGCGACAGATAATCCCTGCTGCCCAGCTGAATGAAAAAGAAAACAAAACCAAACAAGAAACAACAAAGAGATTCAGAAGTGTTGAGCAGACTCACATTAGAACTCCATCTGTATTTAGTAATTTTATTTTACATGATCCAGGCTTGGATGACAAACACATTTTTCATGCTAAACACTGTTCCCTCCTCAAACTTCTCAAAGGTCTTTCTGCTTTAAATTTTAACTGAGGGGGAAAAAAACCCCCAAAACATAGTCCTTCCAGCTCAGCCACATGCCTAACAATTTACTGAATAACAGCTTAGCCCTAAGTTATAAATGTACATAGACAGTGTCAGGACTTATACACTTAAATTCTATTTAGCTTAGCTGGAAACAAGAGTGTGATAAACTACATCACATGACCTTACTTTTATCACAGATTAAATACACACACAGATTGTTACCCTGGCCCTAATGACATACGCTGTTTACTTGCAAATCTGCAAGAGAAAATTATTCATATAAAGCAGGGACTGGGACAGCTGGAACTCTTGGCAGACCTTTTGCTGCAAACTGAAAGCAGTACCCTCAACTCCATTACCCCCAGGCATTCTCTCTCTGACCAGCACTGCTGTTCCTGAAGTAATTCTCTACTGCATTTGCAAATCTGCTTCTCAACATCAGCAGCCCCTTTATCATTCAATTTACCATTGATACAGACATGCAGCACAACTTGGAAGATCTTACAGAAACCAAAACTCACAAAGTGGAATAGTCACATTTGCCATGTAATTCATGATATGAATGCTCCCTGTTGCTTTGCCACACAATGCTGTTTCCCTATTCAGCTGTCTTACCTTTAATGTTGTCCTTGTAGAACTTATTGCTCTCCTCTACTGTACTGAAGCCAGCATACTGGCGGATGGTCCATGGCCTGTATGTGTACATGGTTGGGTAGGGTCCTCGAGTGTAAGGTTTCACCCCTGGCAGCTCCTCAGGGAGGTCTTCCGTGTCCCTTTTGGAGTATAAGGGCTTGATGTCGATCCCTTCTGGGGTGTGCCAAATTAAATCCTTTGGATTCTTGCCTTTCAGCTGCTTTGTGGCAAGGGCAGCCCACTCAGGGTGCAGTGGCTGCCTGTGTAGCGAACGCCACGCGAGCTGCCAGGCTGGAAGTTGTGCCAGGCATGTGCAGTGGTGGGGCCGCAGGCACAGGAAAACATCCTTGGCTCTTAGCATGTCTGCCCGGCTGGGGTACACCTATACTGAAAGAGGATCAATTCAGATCAGGTATTAGGAAGAAATTCTTTACTGCAAGGGTAGTAAGACACTAGAACAGGTTGCCGAGAAACAGACTGTGGTTGTTCTGTCCCTGGAAGTTTTCAAGGCCAAGCTGGACAGGGCTTTGAGCAACCCGGTCTAGTGCAAGGTATTTCTGCTCATTGCAGGGAAGCTGGAACTAGATGATCTTTAAAGTCTCTTCCAACCCAAGGCATCCTATGATTCTGTGATATGATATATTCTGATGAGCAGAGGAGCACCAGAGAAGCACTCAGTTCCCTGCAGTGACGTGATCCCGCAGCTAGTACGGAAGGCAATCTCTGCCTCCATTACTACACGGGTCTCAACGCGATCCTCCAGCACCATACCCTCCAAGGAACCGCAAAGCTGCCCTGTCACCCTCCTCCGCACCTCTGCCCCCCACCTCTCCCACCACAGCAGCCACAGCGCCCTGGCCTGGCAGCCCCACACTGACCTGACAAGCTCCGCTGTGGGCAGCGCCGAGCCCCCAGCAGCTCCAACTGCCACAGCCCTCCCCGAACACGCCCCCTGGGCGGCCAATAGGGACGAGAGCCCGGTACAGGGGCTGCCTGGGGACGTCGCGGGCCTGACCGCCTGAGAAACGGGGGCCGAGGGCGGGCTGTGCGTTCACGGAAGCCTTGCTCCCGACCGTTCCCCCTATCCCGTTCCCCCGATACCTCTGTCAACCCTCCGCTAGCACGCTCACCCCGCTTGGCACCGAGCATGCGCACAGAGCCGCCTCGGGCGGGACCGGAACCGAGCATACGCAGAGCCGCCTCGGGTGGGACCAGCAGCACGCAGGCGCGCCGCCGCGCGGGGGAATTCGTCTGCTAACGGCTCGGGGTCTATCGCGGAACGGGCGGCAGCGCGAAAAGGCGAGTCTCGGAGCGGGATGAACTGTCGGGAGGGCTTGTGCAAGTTCCCGTAGTGTTACTTGTCAGCGACTGGCAAAAGGAGTCCGGGGGTGCTGGCGGTACGGGGACTACAACTACAACTCCTAGCATATATGTCGCTGGCTGTGGTGGGCCGCGTTGCATGCGGGGAGATGTAATCCGCTCAGGTTTGCTTCGAGGGCTGTCTCGTAGTCAGTAGTTATTGCATCGAGGGCAGACTTTGGGCTTGTTTACTCCGTGTCGGTCCTGATTGTCGCCTGGCGAGCAGTGCTGAGACATTTCCGTGAGGACGAAGTGGCCTGGACGGATGAATGAAAAGCTGCAATGCAGAGTCACAGAATAGTGGGGGTTGGAAGGGGCGACCGGGGACCAATCAAGTCTAACACCCCTGCTCAAGTAGGTTCAGATACAGGAGGTGTCCATCTAGAGGAGGTTGTACAGGATGTCGTCCAGGCAGGTTTACAATCTCTATAGGATAGACTCTGCAACCTCACTGGGCAGCCTGGTTCGATGCTCTGTCACCCTTAAAGGAAAGAAGCTTTTCCTCATGTTCAAATGTTCCATTTTGTGCCTTTTGTCCTGTGTCCTCTGGCCCCAACCTTTTGGCACACACCCTTTAGATACTGGTAAGCAATGATAAGATTGCCTCTCAGTTTTCTCCAGAATAAGTAGCCCCAGGTCCTTCAACCTCTCCTTGTAAAAGGGATGCTCCAGTCTCCTCATCATCTTTGTAGCCCTCCATTGGACTCTCTTCAGTAGTTCCTCGTCTCTCTTGAAATGGGGAGCCCAGAACTAGGCACAATACTCCAGGTGTGACCTCAGTAGGGCAGAGTAGAGGGGAAAGTAGAACCTCCTTCGACCTGCTGTCTGCACTTAATGCACCCCAGGATACTGCTGACCTTCTCAACCCCAAGGGCACGTTACTGGTTCATGGTTAAGCTTAACTTACTGTCTATGATACATCTGAATTGTTGTGATTAGCAAAGAGAAAAGTTAGTGGGGTGTAATGATTGCTGTCTTCTGTGTGACTTCTTTGTTTTCCTCCATCTCTGTAGTGAGCAAGAAAAGAAGCTGTAGGTTTAAACAACAGCAAGGATCATTGTGGTTGGGTGCTAGGCTAAAAGGTACTCATAACAGGATAACTGCACTAAACTGCATTAGAAAGATAAAGACGTTTTATTGTCAAGGCATTTAAGAACACTGCTGCTCTTTGCCATACAGATGTGTTGGATGTTAAGTTTAGAAAGAGAAGTGGAACATGGAAAGACTTGTCTGAAAGGAAAAGGGAGATGTTTTATCAGTGGTCCGGCACTTGAGTGACTATTTGCGATTTAGGCTTTAGGTTAGCAAATGCTCAAACATTTGGTCTCATTTAGCACTGAATATGTCTGTCATCTTGGTTATTAATGTGTGGTTTGTACTGTATGGGTTATAACTGTTGGATTTTAATTTTTTGTTTCTTCTTGTTCCATTTGTTTGCAGATAATGAAACACCACTATGCATCTTCCAGTAAAATGCAGAAGACCACTGGTAGGGCATCAGCAAAAAAAACACTTAAGTCACAAAATCAACAAAGGTCTTACAACATAAAAAAGAGAACAGATGGAGATGGAGGAAAACAAGATCAAAAAAGAAAGGTAGTTGTTATTTTGTATCAAAGAAATTAGAAAAGTAACCAAAGGACAGAAAACAAAACAAACACAAACTCAAAAAAACCCCAAAAAAACCAAACCCCACAAACAAACAAAAAGGCATTTTTGTCTAGTCTTTACTGGTGTTTATAGAGAATATTTCATTAACTAAACATAGTCCTCTTGAGGAAATGTCCAATGTGAACAGCTCTTTTGAGACCAGCTGCCTTAGTTGCTCCCTGTTTTCCTGAGATTCTTGTTGCATGCTGCTGTGTCTGTGACAACTAGAGGGAAGCATTGTCTGATCACTGATAAAGGAACAAGATGGCTGTGCAGCTTTTGAGGAGCTGCATAGCAGCTGTTTGAACAGAGTGATGCAGTCAGAATTCATTCAGCTCAGGTGATGTTTATTCAGTTCTGGAAAATATTCTCTATATGTCTCACACTGGCCAATGCAGTTTTCTATTGGAGAAAGCTTGCTTGACCACTGAGCTTATGAACAGCATGATCTCATGGTGTGTCTGGATAGCCAAACATTTCATATTTCATGACATCATACTTGGAATAGGAGGAATGAAAAGGGGTGAATTGCTTCCCTTAGTATGTTTGAGATAAATATCTGGTTTGTACTTCAAAAAGGGTTTTTTTCTGTGGTCAGCATCAATAGACCTCTGTCAAGCACTAACATGCTTTCACAGCCTTTTTCCAGAGAGTTGTTAGTAGTAGATGAAAATGTTTCAAAATTACCACATTTGCTGTAAATTTTCCCCTTTGGCAGGTCACTCAGACAGTCAAGAGGAAAGCTACAGAACATGAGGACTCGTCCCCTGCAAGTAGGATTGTATTCTTTCCTTAGGTTTGTCTTGTGCAAATTCAGTGTTTCGGTAAAACACTGAAAGTGAAGGTAGTAACTGCTATGTTGATGATAGATCTCTGAGGTGTCACTGAAATAATTTTCAAATAAGTAAGTTTCTTTCTCAACAGTAGCAGTGATTATTTACAGCACAGTCTTAGCCAGTGTGTGTTGTACGTGCATGTAGTAATCACGTGCTTTTCATTTGCACGTAGTGTTCTTCTCTTGTATCATAAGCACCCAGAACATTTTAACTTTCTCTTCACAGGTTATTGTCTTCTCTATTAACCTTCTGTGCTAAGTCTCCTGTGTCCTGTATTGAACATACACGTGAGATGAGGCCCTTCCTGTGTTGCATTTCTCACTTACATATATTCCTGCTCCTTTTTTTGTTTCTATTTCATGGTGCGTTTTCTCACTTTTATTGCCAGTGATTTGGGGCAAGTACCTGTTTAGAATGAAACTGCTGTAAGAAAGTACCTTTTTGTATTTTGTGCTTTTTAAACAACTAGTGACTTGTAAATATTAAGTACCACCTAACATGGATAGATTTGACCTGATAGTTTCATGGCATGTAAAAAATTGTTTCACCTTTGTCTATGATCTGACTGAATTAAGTCACAGAGCTGTCTACCCAGGTGTGACAAATCGTATCTTTTAATTTTTTCCTTTGTGTTAACAGGAGAAAAGGGTTCTTCAAAAAAGGTGAAGATAACCAATGCTAAAATAGCATCTTGGCAGACTTTCTCTGAGAGCAGTAGGCAATTTCTGGCAACTGTAATGGATGCAGCAATACTGTAAGTGCCAAATATCCTGGTGCTTTTTCTTTGTTTTGACAAGAAATAAAGTAAAAATCATAACGTTGCTTGAACTGGAAAAGCTTTGGAGCTTTTTCTGAGCAATATCTTTGGCCATATAACTATCTGAAGCCCCAATTTTTTAGCTAGAAAATTTCTGACAGTGTTTACTTCTCTTGATGAGTACTTTACTTGCAGGCTTTGTGATGAAAATTCTGCCTTTATTTTCTTTCCAGATCTGTTTTGTGCCAACAAAGGAATAGCAAAGGTGATGTTCAGAAGCACCTCAATTTACTTAAAGAAAGGTAAGAAATTAGGATTTAAAAAGAGAGAGAGAGAGAAGGAATTTAGTTTACCTAGTTGTTTTGTACTGTGCTTATGGAATTTACATTTAGGAAGTCTCAAAAGGGAAAGTTTCTCCAAAATCAAGGAGAGAATTGTCTTGATGGTACATTTGACTGAAGTGGACAAGCAAAACTTGTCAAAGGACCCACTTTAACTACTTCCATATGAGTAACAGAACCTAGGTGGTACTCTGAAGAGCTCCTTGAATCCTTGTACGCTTCTTTTTAAATGTGTGGTCAGCTTGTTACCGCTTCGTGATAGTGACAGGAGCTGTTATATCTATATTTTCTTAACGCTAGTTCATTTTCTGACTGTTGAAGTTGCGTCAAAGAGAATTGAAATTTTGCGTTGGAGCATAACTTGCAGCCTTTTTATGTCATGATGGGAGTAATTAGGTCTGCCTGTCAGTATGCCAGCCTTTTATCAGCGTAGAGACTGAGCCTGTATGTTGCTTTCTTTGTTCTTGCAGTACCTCAAGATTCAAACATGAGGAGTTAGTTTGTCATAAATGGTTTTTGGGGGGCTTTTTTTAGTAATTTTGCATTTGTGATGTATTTGATTTCTGAGTTGCCAAACCTCCTGCAGTCTCATCTGAGATGCGTGGAAGTTGTGGCACTTCGGTGTATCTGACAGATTCACCTTGGAAGAATTTGAGTCTTCCTCAGAATTAGAAGGACCTTTGAGGGCAAGATAAAACTCTTCCTCTGCCATAAAACTATTTAAACTATTTATCACATTTGACAAAAAGCATTTACAGATTTTGCTAAAGTGACCTTTCTTTGGAAGCAATTAAAAATGCTGCTTTTAGAACTTAGTTTTGCTTTGAAAAGCAGAAAGGTCAGAACTGGGAAAGTATTAGTTAATGTACAGTCAGGGAGTGTACAGGCCAGTGGGATAGAGACCACACAAAATCAGTGTAATAGCAAAGGCCAGAATGCTGGGATTTGATGTTTCTGGCTCCTTCGCTAGATGTCTGTTCCACATGATTTTGCAAAACAATTTGAGACAGCTTTTCTTCCTCTGCATCCTTTTACTTCACTGGTAGAAACTGAGCTACACTGAGTTCAGTTTTTCTCTGGAGAAGTAATTGGTCAGTTTTCTTTTTATTTTGCAAAGACCTCCAAACAAGTCATGCTTTCCTTTTTCTATAATAAAGGGTGCTGAGATTTTTCAGGACTGTAAAGGTGCCTCCAGGGAAGCTGGGCAATCTGAAGAAAGTCCCAAGCCTTCAGATGTCAGAGAAACAAATGCTTGAGACAAATGAAGAGACTCTGGCAAAACTGCAGGTATGGAAGGCAAGGGAGGGAAGAAAATCTCTTACCTGTCATGCTGCTGCTGCTGAGCGTTTTGTGGTGGACTGCTGGCTGTCCCTGTGCTGTTGTGGAGGAGTTGTTCTCTGTTCAGTGTTGTCACCCACCTTCACTACAAGCCACTGTATCACCTGTTTGGATGACTTTGCAGTGACTCAGCTGATGCTGATTCTCACTATCTTATGTAGGAATGACTCACCATCTCTAAAGTAAATTTTGTTCTTGTTTTGTCTACTTGGTCTTAGGAAGAAATAAATGAAGCTCAGCAATCAGCAGAACACATTGAAGAAACTACAAAGCAACTGCGATACAAAATCCAAGTGCTCCAGAACCAGTTAGAAGATGATGAAAAAAAGGCCAGAGAGGTATTTCCAATGGATGTTGCTGCATGATTGACTTCTGGGGTCATCCCCATACAAGCAGTTTCTGCAGAGAGTATCATATAGAGAAAGCCTTACTTGCCTTTGTGAATGTATCATTTCAATCTTTCCAACTTCAGTAGCAAGATTAAGAAGCTTAGTTTTCAGAAGCTGGGTAATAACAGCCAGTTTATTTTCCTTTAATTCTCCAATTTATTACTTGTGTACCTGATGTTTCATTTTAGATTATCTTTGCTTTTTCTAGGTATTGCAGGAAAATGGCAGTGGAGCTCTCCACCTTCCGGAACTCCCCAAGCGCAGTTTGCAGGCACCCACTTTGCAGGTGAGCATGGAATATCTTTTCAGACACTTTGGCTATGAGAAGGAAGGCAACAGAATATTCTTTCATCATTTAAGCTCTGCCAGAGAGGCCACTTCTGAAAAAAAAACCATTTATTTATTTATTTAAAATATATGCTTCTGCTTTTAACACCAGAACAAAACTTCACTAAGGGATTTCAGATCTTTTCCTAGGAATTCTGTGGTCCTGTGGAACCTGTAATAATTTCTGAAATATCTCCCTGTAGCTGATGGAAGGAAGACTGTCATCTTCTGGGTCTTTGAATCATTTTTTGTTTGTTTTTTTGTTTGTTTGTTTTGGCTGTGTTTAGATAAAACCAGACTGCATGAAAGTGAGATTTCTGTTGGACTCAATGAAAGCTGTTTTTATTTGTTCTTTAGAAAGAAATTCTGAAGATAAAAGATCAGGAAGGTCTCTTAAAGGATATGAACACTATTCAGCAGTCAGCTGACCTGAAGAGCATGTTAAATCTCATTGAGAAGATCTATGAGAAAGTGGACTTCCTTTGAGAAATCAGAATATATGGAATCTCCTTTGAAAAATAAAACCTAGGCCAGGACTCTATGAGTGAAGAGCAGCAGGATGCTGAACATGGGAACAGTGTTTTCTTCCTAATGGCTTTACTGTTGTGACTTCTGAATTTATGTTAAAGCATTTTGCATAGATAGTGGTATACAAATCTGTAGCTGCATTCTGGGACTCCAGTGATTTAAGTGAGTAGTCAAGGATTTTGGGGGATTTTTTGGACCTATGATAACTTCTGGTATGATCTATGCTGGTTTAGGAGAAGGGAGGGAAAAGCATCCTGGGTTTATTTGGGCATTTTTATAAAATAAAGGTAACCTATTCCATTATATTTAACTTTGCTGTCACATCTGTAAATTGGTGAAGGCAGTACCCCTTACCAAAGTAACTTGCTTGGGAGTTAAATTCCCTTTAAACCTGAAACTTCTTGTAAAATAGGATTATCTACTGCTCAGGTGTTCAATTTTCTTACCATCACTTAACAAAAAGCCTCTCTGGCAGGAAATTGAGTAATTGAATATTTAATTGAGTAATTTTAATCATAAATTTTCTAAACAGCCTATTTTCCCATAACCTCTCCTCCGTTTTTTCCATGATAGACATTCTTCCTTAAAAGATTCAGTTACTATAAAGTGCTTTCTGCAGTCAAATGATCTGCTGGAAGACAGCAGGGCTCTTTATGTTGACTTACCACGTGAAAACTTCATGGATTCATAGAATAGTTTAGCTTGGAAAGGACCTTAAAGATCATCTAGTTTCAACCCAGCTCCCATGGCCAAGGACACCTTCCACTCGACCAGGTCACTCAAGGCCTCTTCCAACCTGGCCTCGGACACCAGCAGGGAGGGAGCATCCAGGACTTCCCTGAGCAGCCCATTCCAGTGTCTTGCCACCCTCACTGTAAAAAATTTCTTCCTAATATCCAGTCTAAATCTACCCTCCTAACACTTCAATCCATTCCTCCTCATCCTATCACTACAGGCCCTTGTAAAATGTCCCTTCCTGGGTTTCTTGTAGGCCCCTTTCAGGTACTGGAAGGCTGCTCTAAGGTCTCCCCAGGCTGAACAGCTCCAGCTCTCTCAGCCTGTCCCTATAAGGGGAGGTGCTCCAGCCCTCTAATAATCTTTGAGGCCCTCCTTGGGACCCACTCCAGCAATTCAATGTCCTTCTTATGCTGGGGGCACCAGAAGTAGCCACAATTCTTGTTCTTTTGTTTACAGGCTGCTGATATTCTCAATAAGCTAATTATCTTTCTTCCCCTATGAGAGATTAAGCCTCTCTGTAGTTGCTACCTGTAGGATCAAGAAAACCAAAGTACTTGTTTTATACTGAATCACATGAAAAAGTGTTCTCTATATTTAGAAATATTCCTCAAATACCTGATCTCTTGACAAGGGGAGCACTTACATACATAACCACTAGTAATTTAATTCAGATTATGGGATTCAAAATCCAGAGAGACTCTATCAGTCTTGAAGGAAGACTAGAACTTGAATCTGTGCCACCGTATATGTCACTGAGGCTCTTTTCCTTCCTTAACATACTTTCTACTCTTCCTGTAAGCAGGAAGGCACCTCTGGAGTGTTGTGTGGACTTGGGAGTTTTTATAAACAAAGACCTAAGCTGCAACTTACAATTACTCCCAAATTTCCAGCTTAATGAACACAGCTCTCTTTGACTCATCTTTAAGTCTAACATAGTTGCTTGTAGAATATGAGTCGCAGCTTTCTGCCTAATAGTCATTCTGTATTGTATCTTAGGATGGACCCTAAATTGACATTGTCTTACCTGGACACCTCCTGTGCCAGCCTGCTCAGCAAAACCTGGTCACAAGGGGGTAATGCCAGGAGGCAGAAGTACCTTGCTGAACTCATTTACTGCTCCCCTAGTGTCTGTGTCTTGGATGACAATGGGTATCCCTTCTCCTGGAGCTTGGCAGGCTAGTTTGTCACCATGATCCACAGTTACACTCTTCCAGAGCACTGGAGGAATGGTTATAGGAGGCTTGTGGCTACCCCTTCAGCTAATGAATTACAAAACTGTGGCTTTCCAGCACAGGGTGATGTTGTGGAGACAAATACAGAGCTACTAACATTGCTGAAAAGCACAACCATCCAGTTTCTGCCCTGCTTGTTTCTCAGAGTGATTCACACACCTTTTCACTTAACAACCAAATCTCATGAACTTCTACACTCAGATCAACTTCTGTGCACTGCAGGAGCACTTTGGTGGATTTTAATAACTTAGATGCAATTACAAGATCTGGAGAAAGCATTAAGCCAAACTGCACACAAAAAAAGGCAAACATAAAAAAGGGATCTTTAACCAGAATTGCTCTACCTGGTGAAGATAGACACCCATGTACTTGGTAAGTAAAATAGTTGGAACACACCTGTTAAGTCTTATTCTGTAATGGTAGTCCATACATGAACAAGTACATGTCACACTAGGTTTATTTTTTTTCAGAAAAACTTTATTATTTTAACAATTACATGAAAGTTACAAGGAAAAAAAAGAAGTATGTACTTAGTTCAGAACAGGCAAATTAGAAAATACTATGAACATTTAAAAAAGGTCTACACAAGCATGTCTATATAAAAGTCATACACTGCTAAATGCTATGTAAATTTTTCTGTACAAATGTAAATTGTTTGTAACATGGCTTAATGGACTGTTTACATTAAGGGATTGCTATAAGGCTGTCCAGGTAGAATATGGCTTCTAGTTCAAATATGTTTTGAAAATTTACCACTCTCAGTGATGTCTTCCTATTTATTGCAAATAACTTTGTAATTTTAGGGGAAAAAAAAATGTACTATTTAACTTCTAGATATTTCTGCTAACTGCATTCTGGAAGGTTATGTTTTCCTCAGCTATAAAGTTGTTTTTCTCCTTTTCCTGATGAAAAGCAATATATTCTGAGTTTCTGTCAGAAATGTTCTTTTCTGTGACTATTAATTTTTCAGATTTTTTTCCTAAACTCCTCTGCAGAGTGTTTAAACTGGTTCTTCCTGAGTCAGAATTACTTAGCTTTTGTATAATTTCCACAGTTGGACAGTTAGGTTTGTAACCTTCTGGTCTGTGGTTTGGGTGAAAGCACTCTGTTTATTACATTAAATTCACTGGCTAAGTCTTTTGGGTTTACTACATGAAATTCTAGGCTTTTGATTTTATGTATGGATTCTTACTCAATTACTGTTTGTGCAATTGTTCATTTCTTGTACAAGGTTGCCCTTTGCAACCACATCCTAGGCCTTTTAATGTATCACTTTTCTTCCGAATGCTTTGCTTTTCAAAAGTCGTTTTCTCTGTCATAATTAAGTCTTGTTTTGGTATTCTTACATTTACATGTTTCTGATGTCTGTTTCTTTTTGGCCAATTAATTCTTCAGCATCTGAATTTCACAAAGTGGTGTGTTGGTTTTTTTTTTCTACTTAGGATTTTTAAGCAGCTGTTCTTGAATTTTCTTACATTGGTCTTGATGATTATTTGCAGCTTCCTTGCATGCCTCTGTGCTCCGTTCAGCTTCCATTTTCTCTTTTAGAAGAGAACTAATTTGAGAATTTAAATGCTTGATAGTTATTTTAGCTTCTCTCTGAAACAAAGTTAATTCCTCTACTTCTCTTTTTAGTTGTGCCTTTTCTTTCAGCTTCTCCTCATAGTTCATATTAATTTTCTTAAGATCTATATTTTCTTGCATCACCTCTTCAGCGTTATCTATGACTTTACATAACTGCTTGCCCAGGTCTTTCAGCTGCTGCAAGTATCGTTGCTCTGCTTGTTCTTTTTCCTCCAACTTAAGTTTCAGGGATTTAAGTTCACTGTTGACTTGATCTATTTTTCCTTTGAATACAGAAGACACTTCTGTTGATGATTTCTGAAGCTCAGTTTCATTCAGTTTGTATTTCAGGTCTTTAATAGTTGTATTAGCTTTTTTGTTAGCAAGTGTTATCTCTACCTCCTGTTTAAGCTTCTTCTTAAGCTGGGATGCACTTTTTGTAACGTAGCATGTGAAACATGTTAGGCTCTGTGAAGAGCAGAATCATAAAATCACAGGATATTAGGGGCTGGAAGAAACCTTGAAAGGTCATCTAATCCAACTTCCCTGACAGAGCAGGATCACCTATACCAGATCACACAGGAATGCATCCAGGTGGGTTTTGAATATCTCCAGAGAGGAAGACTCTACAAACCCCCTGGACAGCCTGTTCCAGTGTTCTGTCATCCTCACAGTGAAACAAATTTTCCTCATGTTTACTTCCATCCATTGCCCCTTGTACTGTTACTGGGCATCACTGAGAAGAGTGACTCCATCCTCTTGGCACTCCTTTTCCATATTTATAAATATTAATGAGGTCACCCCTTAGTTTCCTCTTCTCCAAACTGAAGAGACCCAGCTTCCTCAGTCTCTCCTTGGAAAGATGATGTTCCACTCCCTTAATAATTTTTGTGGCTCTGTGATGGGCTCTTTCAAGCAGCTCTCTGTCCTTGAACTGAGCAGCCCAGAACTGAACACAATATTCCAGATGCGGCCTCACAAGGGCAGAGTAGAGGGGGAGGAGAACCTCTCTCAACCTACTAACCACCTATTCTAATACACCCCAGAATGGCATCGGCTGCCTTGGCCACAAGAGCACGTTGCTGGCTCATGGTCAACCTTCCATCACTAGGACCCCCTGGATCAGTTTAGAAGGAATTGGAAGGAGGATTTTATGCTTGCAATCAAAAAAAAATAAAAAATAAAAAAATAGAAGAACCAAACCATACCCTGAGAGAAGTTTGGATGCCTTCACCATCTGCTGGTCCTTCCAGAAAAGCATCATGAACTGATGACACGTAAGTTATTACTGACTTCTCATCAGGTGAGGAAACATCAACATCTAAAAAACAAGACAGCACAAGTGCTTTACCACATAGGTGTAAGAATGTTCACGAATATGCTACAGCCTGCGGGCAGTTTGGATTTTATTTTAGTGTCAGGGGGTTGTAACAAAGCCCATTGCAGCTCTCTTACCTTCAGGATCCAGAAGTCGAGCAACACCAAGTTTTTCCGCTGCAAAAAAAGCGTGCTCTAAATTTGCATGGTTGCTTTGAACAGCAACACTATTCATGTCTATCAGGTCTGGCCTGTCAAATGAAAACAGTAACACTTCATTACAACTGCACCAGTTCTATACCACTGCTGTATCAGTAAAGCAAACCCAGAGCATGGATGGATAGGTAGATCTTGTTCTGATGAGCTTTGATGCCAAGGTCAGTTTTATCAAGAGAGATCTGCTCTTTCTTACAATCCAGAATTAGAAATTCTCTCTTGTCATTAGACATACTTGACTGTATTTCAAGTTCACATACGTACTGTATCCTTTTTTGCTTCCAGCCACCAGTGGTTCTACCAATAACTCTAACTTTGTATGAGTGTGGTCACAAAAGCATAGAGTAGCACAATTCCCTTCTCAGATAGGAACATTCAGGTTATCTCATCCTGTTTTCCAGAAGAATAGCCCACTCTATCTTACAGGAGACACATCTCAGAGAGCTCCAAGCACAAACACCAAAGAAACTGTAGGCTCCAGGGCCAAGGTGAAGCCATACAGGGAAGAATATGGGGGTCCCAGGTCATGTGGGAGCTGATGGCTTTTGCCAGTACTGCAATTTTGCACCTTGGTGATCAGTTCTGCACCTGTCCTGCCTATACTTAAATGCCAGGATGATAAAAAGGGACTGTGGAGAAGAATCAACAGCGGGGAGAAATGTGCAGGATTCATGAAGATGCTCCTCTGAGAAAGCGGGTACAGGTAAGAGCTAAAAAGGCAGAGCAGGAAATTGCCCTGGAAGAGCTAGTGTCATCTCCACACCTGCAGTGCTAGGACAGGTATAAACCAAAGAGCCCTTTCTCTACATCCATTAAAATGGCGTCATTAACATTTCCAAGAGAACAAAGAGAGCACTTACCTGTATTTGTGAATGATGGCATTAAATAATCTCCCATTACTCCAGCAGGTAGTGAAATTTTCACAGCCCATGCCAGCATATCCCTGGGCTGCCTGCTGGGACCACAGCAGCAGTCTCTCTTTAGCAGACATGTCTTCTGACTCTCCAGTAACATGGATATTAGATATCTCAAATAGAGTTTATGTAGATAAGTACATCTAATTAATTGGTTACATCTAATGACATGTAATCAATAAATCAATTGCAATGACACAAATGTCATTTACAGGGAAAACTGGCAGTAGTGGCTGCAGAGCCAAAGTTTCCAAGAAGCATTTTAGGAAAATAAATATTTTGCCCAATACAGAAGGTTTGGGCTTGTACTATCTAAGTATTAACAACTTCATATCAGAGAAAGCAGGACATTATTAGGATTTTAACATACAAATACTACTTTCTAGTACATCACATTCCCCAGCAATGAATATTTTGATACTCATCAGAATAAGTCTGCAGCATTAAACAAGACCAGTTTGTCCAAACACCAGCAGGAACACGTCAGCTGATATTCTGAAGAACGTTCAAGATTCAACCTATTTTTCTCTCACTCCACAGACAGAAAAGCACCAAACAAAGAATACTCTCAGATTCAGTTTACATAACATAGTAAGATGCATCATCAAAACCTTCGCATAGACCTTAGTATTTTTGCACAGACTGTATGGAGTCCTGTCTAAGCTGTACACAAGAATCTGGAAGAAAAATACTGTCAAGTACAGCTAGAATTACCTGAAAGTGCAAAATGATAGTCCATATCAACCCCAAAGTCAGTCTGGGATTTCCATCTGTTATGTCATCATTTCTAATGTTAACCAGTTTCACCTACAGTCATGGAAAGAAAGTGCAGACAAAATGAAATTAATATGCTGTAAGTATGTACTGCAGTACACAGGCAGTGTAGTACACTGGAGTGTAGTGGAGTGGTATTGGCAAGGAGGTACAGTTTTCCCTTCCATGTCTGTTTTGGACATTCTTTAACATTGCCAGTTTGTAAAGGGAGAGGCAAGAATCCTGTAAGCATATAAAAGAAATTTAAAAGCACAAAGAAAGACATAGCAGTGGAATACTGCCCAGCAGTGTGGGCTTTGAGTGCTTGGCTTGAAGGACATACAGGTGAAATTAAGCCTGAATCTTCCTCCATACAAGTGACTCTTCTGCCTTTGTAGGGCACCAGTTTTGCTTTCATCAGGATCAAGGATTGAGAAAGTTTTCCCAAAGCAAATATAATCAAAACAAGGAACTCCTACACAACATTCTGATGTCTTTGCATCTGAATTTTGCACTAAAAATTAGGTTGTTAACTGCATAGCAGCTAGTGTCTGGGCAGCAGGAAAGATGGCTACATTTACTAGAGGCAACTCCTGAGTACCTTGGCAAGATCAAGGCAAGCCTACATCAGCAGATATTTTATAGCATGCATAAAAGAGCAAGCAGGACATATCCTTTATTTATTATCTACAGGGGACAACATTTTCATTAACATTTTGTATTAGTATTCTCACCATACCTGGTGTTTTTTCAAATAGTCAAGTGCAACCTGGACATTGTGCAGTCTGTGGAAACGCATTCGGCCTTCCTCTCGGGGCTAAAAGTGGAAAACAATTGCTGTAAGATTATATTGACAAACAATTTCAGGGACATTTTATCCTTGCTGTCTGTAAGTTACTCCCTTTAGTATGAAGGGGTATTGAGTATCCAACACTTGTTAAATGAAAAATTGAAAAAAGAGGGAAGAACAGAATCATAGAATCATAGAATTGTTAGGGTTGGAAGGGACCTCAAGGATCATCTAGTTACTATCCCCCTCTCATAGGCAGGGACACCTCACACTAGATCACGTTGCTCAAAGCAACACCCAGCCTGGCCTTAAAAACTCCAGGGATGAGGCTTCCACCACCTCCCTGGGCAACCTGTTCCAGTGTTTCACCACCCTCATAGGGAAGAACTTCTTCCTAATATCCAATCTGAATCTACCCAGTTCTATTTTTTTTCCCATTGCCCCTAGTCCTATCACTACCTGACATCCTAAAAAGTCCCTCCCCAGCTTTCTTGTCAGCCCCCTTCAGATACCGGAAGGCCACAATTAGTTCTCCTCGGAGCCTTCTCTTCTCCAGAATGAATAGCCCCAACTCCCTCCATCTGTCCTCATAAGAGAGGTGCTCCAGCTCTCTAATCATCCTTGTGGCCCTTTTCTGGACATGTTCCAGCACATCCAGATCCTTCCTGTAATAGGGGCTTCAGAACTGGACACAGTACTCCAGGTGGGGTCTCACCAGAGCGGACTAGAGAGGGAGAATCACTTCCCTTGACCTGCTGGCCATGCTTCTCTGGATGTAGCCCAGGATGTGATTGGCTTTCTAGGCTGCAAGTGCACACCGGTGGCTCATGTTGAGCTTCTCATCCATCAGCACCCCCAAGTCCTTTTCTTCAGGGCTGCTCTCAAGCCAGTCGCTGCCCAGCCTACATAGGTACCTGGGATTGCCCCAACCCAGATGCAGGACCTTGCACTTGGTCTTGTTGAACCTCATGAGGTTGTCATGGGCCCACCTCTCCAGCCAGTCAAGGTCCCTCTGGATGGCCTCCCTTCCCTCCAGTGTGTCTGCTGCACCACACAGCTTGGTGTCATCAGCAAACTTGCTGACAACAATGTCATCAACAAAGATGTTAAACAAGACTGGTCCCAGTACTGATCCCTGAGGGACTCCGCTTGTCACTGGCCTCCACTTGGACATGGACCATTGACAGCCACCCTTTGGGTGTGGTCATGAAGCCCATTCTTTATCCACTGAATGGTCCATCCATCTTTATCCATTGAATGGTCCATCCATCAAACCCACACTGCACCAGCTTGGAGACCAGGATGTGGTGCAGGACAGTGTCAAAGGTTTTGCTCAGGTCCAGGTAAATGACATCAGTTGCTCAACCTTCATCTATTAATGTTGTGACCTTGTCATAGAAAGCCACCAGGTTTGTCAGGCAGGATTTGCCTTTGGTGAAGCCATGCTGATTGTGCCCAATCACTTCTTCATTATTCTTCTGTCTCAGCAGTGCCCCCAGGAGGATCTGCTCCATGATCTTACCATGCACAGAGGTGAGATTCACTGGCCTGTAGTTCCCTGGGTCATCCCTCTTTCCTTTCTTGAAAATGGCAGGTATGTTTCCCCTTTTCCAGTCAGTGGGGACCTCCCCAGACTGCCATGACTCTTGGAATATGATGGAGAACAGTTTAGCAACCTCATTCACCAGTTTCCACAGCACCCGTGGGTGTATCTCATCAGGTCCCATGGACTTGAACACTTTCAGGTTATTCAGATGGTCATGAACCTGATCTTCATTCACAATGGGCAGTTCCTTCTTCCAGCCCCTGCCATTACCTTCCATTGTTCTGGGACTGTGGCTGGAGCCCTTGCCAGTGAAGACTGAGGTAAAGAAGTCATTGAGAACCTCAGCCTTCTCCATGTCACTTGTCACCAGCTCACCTATTTCCTTTCTGAGGGGGCCCACACCTTCCATAGTCTTCTTTTCACCATTAATATACCTATAGAAATTTTTACAGCTCCCCTTGATCTCCCTGGCTGGATTTAATTCTAACTGAACTTTAGCTTTTCTAACCAGGTCTCTTGCTGCTCAGGCAGCTTCCTTATATGCCCCCCATTCTAGCTGTCCTTTCTTCCACTCCTTGTAGAGTTTCTTCTTGTGTGACAGCGTGTCCAGGAGCTCCTTGCTCATCCAGGCAGGTCTCCTAGCATTCTTTCCTGCTTTCCTCTTTGAACATTACACTGTTATGAAAGAAAGTCTTACTGACCACAAGAAATGAAGAGAACAGATTACACTCCCCCACAGAATGCACAGCAGAATACTGTACCAACGGAAATACAACTTGTGTCTTTGATATTGAGTCACACATGACAGAAAACATCAAAGAAACCTCCAGCAGTTGATATGCAAAACAATAACCAACAGAGCCAATGCCAGTATCACAAACTGGAACCACTGTGTTCTCATCAAAAAGCTTACCAACGTGTCTCCAGAAAGGACTTCTAAGAGCGAGATCAGGTTGTGCCCATCTCTTAGATCTTCGTACAGGTCATTCACATGCTTTCGAACCTGCACAGACAAATGCAAAAATTGAACATAAGATGCCCATTTATACCTGAGGATTCACACTCATATTAACACAAATCTTTTAAGGCACTGATAAACCTCAGATATACCTCAGAATGGCTATCCAAATCTACTCACCTTTGTTACAAATTCAGAAACTCAAAGTAACTAACAAGCAAAATTCACACATATGTCTGCACTCACACAGCTCCATCACACTGTATTTCATTTTACAGGAGTAAATAGCAGTATGAATTTACAGGTAATGAATCCACATAGCCATGAAACAACCAGTATTTGACAGTTTAAACAATACCAGATACTCACCTACTTTGAACCTAGATAATGACCACTAGCAGCCAACACCAGCTAGATCCAAAGATTTGTGAAAAACCAAAACACATGATGCATATTTTATCCTCAGCATTCATGTTCACTGGGGTCAGGCCAAAAGTTAACACCACACTTTCTGGCCTTAAAGTCATTACTAATCCAAACCTACTGTCATGTTTTATCACCTCACATTTCCCTGTACTTGGCTTTCTCAATTGCTCACCTTATACATCATATCAGAGAAATATGGCATTAGGCAGACCTAGTGAAGTCTAGGACAAGCACAGCCCTTTCCAGCAGCTGTGCCTGTGGCAGATATTTTAATGCACTGTACAGCTCAGCAAGGCTACCACCGGGAGTCACCAACCCAGCTGATCCCCTCCTGTGGAGCTAATAGATGTCAGCCTTTGCTGTCAGTGCTGTAGCAATCAGTCATCCAAACATCATTGAAATATTAACTGACCTTCTTGAGATGCTGATTCATCCATTTTGTGAAAGTCTTTTTTTGCACCTTGTCTCGCTCATCTGGAGAGGAAAAGAAAAGGGTTAATGGATACTTTGTTTATGGACAGCTTTATAAAGTTAGCGTTCTTGTGAAGTTTAAAAACAGAGTAGCCTGCAAAAGCCCTGAAATGTCTGACCAAAGCCATAGCACACAAATGTTTTTGCAGCACATCACAGCAAGTCGTGAAAGTGTTTTGTGCAGAAGCTCCACGTGAGCTCCTCCAGAGACAAGAGCCCCTCTGGAACCACAGCAGCACTGCTAACGAGCTGGTTACTGACCCATGCAGCACATGAGCTCCACCAGCCGCGCGCTCCAGGCTCCGGCCCGCTCCATCTCCAGCGAAGTCTCTCTTTTCGCCTTCCCAAACTTGCCACTTTGCTCCCTTGCCCGGGCGAAGAGCGCGGCTGCTCCCGGCTGCTCCAGCGGGGGGTGCCAGTGCAGCTCGGGACGCTGTCCAACGGGCGCCCAAGGCAACGGCCGTTACCCGCCTCTGTGACGGCACGGGCGCGGGCGAGGGGCGGCTGAGGCAGAGCGGGAGGCTGCTCGCTCTCCACAGCTAACTGGAAGGGGGTTGGAGGGAGGTGTGGGACGGTCGCTTCTGCTAGTAAGGAGCGGTAGAAGTGGCAACCATCTGGAACAATTCAAAAGATGTAAGAAAAAAATTAATAATCTAGGGGTTTGTTTGTTTGTTTTAAAAATAAGAACTTTCTTTATGTACATTTTAGGTTCCCAACGTTATGGTTTCAAGAATATTCATCTGGAGCATGTTTATTTCACACTTCTTTGTTTTCTTGTTTTCTCATCCTGAACTGTAGACTAACTGTAGACTCAACAGCAGGAATGCAGTTCTGGCTTCCCTCTTCCCCCTGATCTAAACTACTAACTCATTTTCTACAGCCCCCAGAATTCCCAGGCTTCCTCTTTATTTTTCTTTTTTTCTCTTGTATAATGGCGAGACTTCTTTGGTTGAATTCAGGAGTGTTCTCACTTCCCTTAACAGACTTCTTTGTCTTCTCTAGAGGCCCCGGCTTTGTCCCTGAATTCTCTCCAGCATGCTGCATCCCATGTCCTGATTATCTTCTCTGCTTCCGTTTTCAGTTTTCCCTGGATCTTTCCCCAGTATCCACCTTTAGAAAAGTCAGTAGTCCCTCACAGAATGATTTAGTCTGGCAAAGGCCATTGAGATCATTGAGTCCAACTGTTCTCATCCCATGAAATGTTTTTCAATTTTCTCATACCTCAGGCTGAAATTGTCTCTCATCTTGCCATCTCTCTATATATTCTCACCATCTTACACATTCTTCCATTTTCCCTCTGTTGTCCCAAAGGCCTTTTTCTCTAGCTAGGCTCTTAAGGAGAAGTGTTTTCTGCAAGTGCTAACTTTGAAACTGCTGGCTAACTTCAACAAAGCTGGACCAAGGTATAGGAACTGGAGCTAAGCTGGGAAGGGAACCAAGACAACTGGGCCAGTCCAAGGGAATGGCATTAGGTGAGGGATTCCAGTACAGGAATTTAGGCTCTGTGGTTCAAGGGTTCAAGTGTAGGTGTGAATTCAATAAAAATCAGGATTTGTCTGCTCACAAAAGCTGCTGCTTCCATCTGAAATTATTCTCTGAAATCATTCTCTGAAATCATTCTCTTTCTTATGCACCATTGTCTGTCTTAAACCTCAGCTTAAAACAAATTTTGTTTGCTTCTCTGTTCACTATGCCTGTCTTCTATACTTACTGTCTCATTTTGCCTCCAGCTCTATTTAAATTGTCAGAATTCATAACATCAACTAACTCAAAAGATAGCAGGCATAATTTTAAATTTGATCCAACTACGTCCTGTCTTTGCTTTCCCTTATCTGTTATCATCATGCTCCAAGTTTGACTGTTGTAGGCTAACCTTTTGAAGGCTAAACAAACTTGCCAATGTTACTGAGTTGCTGCTTAAATGAGACCAACAGAACTCCAATAATAGGAATACTACCACTTAGCATTTCACTGGCAGGACTTGTAACAGATGGTTTAAAACATCGTGTAGCCAAAGAAGGGAATACAAAACAGCCCATCACTTGAACAGATCAGCTGTTAAGTTTTATAGCCCTTCTTTCAGAGAAAGCCCTTGGTCAAGCCAAGGGTAGTGAGCAGTGTTAACAAGTCATGACCTATGGTTTCCCATTTTGATTCATAGATGGTTTTGCTGCTTTGTCCTTCAAAGAGGAGGACTTTATACCTGTCAGGCTGTGTGGAACCATGTATTCAGATGCATAAAAGTGCCTGCATCAAGTATTCATAAACTTTTGAAGTTTGCTCTTGTTACAAAGTGCAATCTGCCAATTTTCCACCTTGAACTGGAAAACAAAATTGGTCATAGGCATAACAATTGCAGTTCTCTGGCAACCTTATACACAATTACCTCTGAAATATCTTTTAAATTTTATTTTGTTTAAACCACCATTTCAAAAGTAATCTCTGCAAACTGCATCCTTGAGATCAATGACAGACTTGCATACCACTCATTGTTTGGAACTATACACACAGGTTGATGTTTTTTGTCTGAGACAAGTGTGAGGTAGACTGAGAACCCCATTCATCCCAGCAAACACTTCAACAAGCAATCCTTATAACTCACTAGTGAAGACAGGACATGTTCAGACATATGTAAATCCTTCTGCTTGCACTCCATGCAGGCTGGATGTGGTCCAGTTCTGGCATGGATCCTGTAAGGCCTCTGGAGCATGGCACGGTGCCCAAGCTAATACTCCTGCCGCCAAGAAGACATACCCTAAGAACTGTGACATCTGGTCCTAGGCTTTGAAAGTGACTTCTGCACACAGCAGCAGTACAGCCTAAGGATTTGCACTCTCCTAATGGGCAATTTTGAGCTACCTCTATTAAGGAAGGCTAGGTTGCTTTTTATTTCTTTGAAGATGTTAGGTCAAATTTTCCATATTGCAAAGCTCAGTCAAAACATCATGTCCAGATAATTCTTAGATATGTTTGGCTTTTAGGATCCCATGTCAACACATGAGAATGACTTCCACTAATTGGCTTGACTAAGTGCATAAGAATGCTTAGATAAACTGTGAATGCAGAAGCCAGAACTATTGTTCTAGTTCCATCTTTGTATTTCTCAGATTTCTTAGTTATGTTGTTATTGTTACAGAGAATAAGGGAACATCTTTACCCAGTATCTTTCTACACAGGTATTTCTGCCTAACTGCTGGCCAGTGTCTGGAACAAGGGCAGAAACAGACCACTTTCCATTTACTTTTAACAGTTTAACAGACCACTGGTACTTTCCTTAGATTATGTCTAAAACATTACCATTCCCCTTTGGCAGTCAAAACTTTAGGCTGGTAGTTATCCCTGGGTATCAGTATTTTCTTCATGCATCCACATTCTGCCCTTAGGAACAGATGTGCAAAACCACCGAAATCAATGCGAGTTTGAGTGTACCAGAACAATTAATTAAATGTAGGGTTGCTCATGGAAAGAACTCACTAGTCATGTCATCAACTGAATGACAATAAAATCATTTTTACTGATGCTTGCCACAATTTGTCATACTATAACAATAAACTTTGTACTGTATGAAGTTTTAATTTTTATGCCTCAAATTGCCTTTTAAGTGACTTGTTTTTTGGTCTGTTGCTCCTCATCTTCACAAAATTACTAGCAAGCAGGACTTGCTATGCACAGCTGCAAATGAATCTGCTAATGGATTGCTAGATGCTTTCCAAACAGCATGTGAATTAGACTGGATGGAGATGATGCCACTCCTGATTTGAGCAATGCTTCACCCATCCCTACCTCAAAGTGGCTGCCTGCCTGTGGCAGCACTGAAATCAAATGTAGAGTGAGGGGTTACAATACTAATCGAGGCTTTCAGACTTTAATTACATAAGCATGTGTATTTTTGCAGTAAGATTTTTGTCATAATGCAAAAGAGTCATAGCAGTCAATAAAGGCCTGTTAATGTACTTTTCTCCTTTCATATGTTGTCATGCAATTCTGCTGTCCCCACTCATGAAGATCTGGCCGCTGTTTGTAGATCAGTGCTCTACAGGGCTAAGAGGAACCGTTGGTTTATGCTCATCATGCCACTAAACTAGCTATTTCTCATTTTTCTTTCTCAAAATCTCCACAGTCTGTAAAGCTATTGAATAATAACTAAGTAATGTTTAGTCTGGTTTTTTTTTCTTCAAAGAAGTTACACAGACTGCATAAAGTATATTTAAAATTACCTTTTCTTAAAATAGTATTTATTTTCAAATATAAACTTTAATTGAGTCCACTACACAGAATCTATTGAGAGCAAAAAAGATGCAAGAGGTGAAGAAAGATAAGTAATCACTAAATGACAGAAAATACTGTAAAATACTATTACATGTGCTTAAGATGCAAGGTAAAACATTCCAGGTATGCTTTAAAATACTGTTCAAAAAGGTGGAGATGAATGATTCAAATCAAGATAAATGGAATGGAATCAGGTGAGCAATGAAACTGATGAGCACTTGCAAAAGCATAGCAGCAAAAAAGAGAAGAGATACTAAGCTGTCTAGGGCATGGCATGATGTAGCTGTCAAAGGGAAGGGAACTTAATTAATTCACTAGTGTTTTCAAATTTTGGATTCAGTCTTGGCTGCCCCAGAGTAAGCAACAGGGAAAGTAAGAGGGGCTTCAAATATGATTGCTGAGTGATGGATTCATTTATAAAAGAACTAAATGGTTCACTTCTGGGAAAGAACTACATTTATTGCACCTAGAACTAACTCAGATAATCACTAATGATGAATTACTGAAGTATTCAGAAATTAAATAATCCCAGAATAAATAATATTTCAGTAGATCAAGAAAGGCTGCTAATAAATAAAGTCACTTGGAGTGGTTGGTCCAGCACACAAAAAGGTTCTCTCGGGAACAACTGACAGGATTTAGATTTTTATTCAGTTGTAATTTTATGATTGTATGGCTTCTGTATAAGGCAGTTTTTACTAAGTGCTGGTGGAGTTAAATTTGGCCGTGTATCTAAGACTTCGATACCAATGGTAGGCCTCGATGGCGTCAGATATTTGACCATCCAGAATTCCCATCCAAATGGCCTCTTATAAATCAAGGTTCTCGTGACCTTCAGGCTTTCCTTTTCATCGAATACTTCCCCTGACTTTACCTTGACTGCCTTAGGCAGCAGTTTTCTCTCATGGTGCCTGTCAGCTTCCTCTGGAGACTACGTTTGGCACACAGTTATACCTTGGATAGTTGAAATAAAGGCTCTTCATCATCACTGCTACTTTCACGGTACAGAAAGTTTCTTCCTGAATATGAAGCTCTTTCTGAAAAAATAACATAAACCCATGCTATCTAGAGCAACAACAATACAAAATTAGAGCATTAAAACTAACATTAAAATATCTGGCTACATCGAAATATTCTCTTTGAACACAGACTCACTGCATTTTAATTATAGCTGTTACCGAACATAACTATTTAAATTAAAAATTAAATGTCAATATAATACATAACTGTATTTCTCTCTCTGTTCTCCAAGCACCAGTTTGCAAAAATAGTGCCTTTTAGAACCATCCCCTTCACTAAAAGAGAAGTGCAAACAAACACATTTCAATTTGCTTTTGCTTAAGACATTAAAACTGCTGACGATGAGATGTTTACCTGTTTATTGATTAAAAATGTTTCAGGTTGACTCAGAATGTTGGCAGGAGCAGATGCCTGCAATGATTTCTTCCTTTTTATATGCCTCATCATCTTCTCCTGTAAACAATCATAATAGTGCCTTTGCATTCCTATAGAGCCTTTTATTACAGTACGTCACAGTATACCTTAAACTTTTGTTCACTGAGCACTTGACATTCTTGGTTGGTATTTCTGAAAAATATGTTGGTATTTTTTTGTTAAGATTTATATTTTCTTTTTATATTTTTCTGCTGCAGACCTCAGCACAATGCAAGCTCAGCAAACTTGGTCCATTCCCTTTCTCATGCTGTAGACAGACTTCCATTCTATGGGAGAGCATCCAAGACTTCAATAGCACTTTTTATACAGCAAAGCACAAAATCAATTAGCCTAACTAATTGCTCTGACAGGTTACTGTGCTGAGGTACCTTGTGAAGACTGCTTGTATTTCTACCTTTACTGTCCATGTTTTGTGCATTATAGTGTGAAGAAACAATAGTTAAAGTCTACTTCATTCCATTACAGCCCTACAAATATTAGCCATGTAAAGACAGAAACTCACCCTTTCTTTATCCAGGTCATTGTCCTCACTTTCTGAGAATATAATTTTTATCCTCTTATCTTTTCCAAGGACCAGTATTTTTTAATTTCAGCTGCTCATAACATGTTCTGCACAATTTCCCCCAGCTTCTGTGTGGCACCTGAAATGATGGGAAAAAAAGGCCAAAGCACAGAATTAGGTAGCAATACCTTACAACTAGATGAAAATTTCCTATCAGACAAATGCTCTGGAACTGCACTCACCACTCATATACACAACGTAACACCAGATGCTTTTCTGTCTTGCTTTCTCCCATGGACTGGTTTACTAGCACATGCTTATTTAGTTTCTGAAGACTTTCTAGTTTATTGTTATCAGTGGGAAGGTCTCATATCCTTGCAGTCTCTGCAATTTGCATTGGATTATCATTTACAAAATCAAACAGTGTGAATTTTTCATTGTTAAGTGGTTTTCTTGTCACACAGACACTGCCTGCAGGATGTCTTAGAAAAATAGCTGTCACTGTCATACCATAGGAAGAGTACAAGAATACTTAAAAAAGCCCCAAACAACCCCATTTCTGGATATTAGTACTTAACTTGTATGAAAATATCTTGGATAAGGAAGTGAAAAACAGCTAAGCATCATATTATAGCTCCATGAAAGATGGGAGGTCTGCTCAATACATGTACATCAGATAGTTGCCCTCAAAACTATGCACAGAAAACAGCCTTCCCTCAGAACCCTTGCTTTCTTATTACTACCATGCAGTATCTAAGCCCTGGCTGGGGTCTCTATTACTACTACATTTGCCCCAGCAAAAGTTTTTAGTCCTGCCTCTGTCTAAAAGATGTAAGTGTGATAAAAGCTCCCCTTAGAATGGAGGAAAGTGATAGCTACATGTGCTGTTAAAGAGGGATGTGTGACCTCCAGGGCTGTATTAATCAGCACAAGGGCAGCAAGAGGCACAACTGCAGTCACAGAAAACAAACCCAGAACAATCCACAACAACTGACGGGGTGAGGGATGACATGTTTTGGCAGTGGCAAACTTGATGTATAAAAGAAATGACAGGATGAGGACTGGAAGAGAGCTGGACCGCTTCATGAAGAATAATAGCAACATGGAGAACCCAAACCCCAAGCTAAATTCTTTGCTTATATAAAACAGTATTTTTAAGGCAAAGGATCATCTCTGAGCTTATTAAAGCACTAAAGTTCTACACTGGTACATGGGAACAAGTCATACTTAGTGCTTTATTTTTCTAACTAAGCTGATATGCCCTACAAGAATGTAACATACATTATTAAATTCTGCTGGAAATGTACACTTCATTTAAGGGTTTCCATTATATTCAGAGAAGGTATTTTCTACTTTAAACTTATTAAATCAGATAAATAAATAGAGAATCAGATTTTGTCAAACCTTGATCTTCTTTCCAACAAACACAGCCTGCCAGTTCATAGAGGTGAAGTACTTTTACAGACCTGAAAAGTCATGAATTCTCAGATGTGACAGTGTGATTTACTTGGCCTCAATCAGTCCAAAGAACATCTAGTGCCTCCTGCAGAGGCTGTCAAAAAGGTAACTCGGAGCTAGAAAAGTAGAATTGTGTGGGGCCATTCTGTCAAAACGACAAAATCTGGCTTCAGTGCTCTAAGAAGTGACATCAAATTTGTTTGCAGAAGCCCAGTTCACCACTATTCACCATGTTGGTGCTGTGCCTCAATAGAGTTGGCTTTTTACACAAGGGTGAACTTCTGAATTTGTGAGACAGCTGTGTTCTTGTCAACATGTCTCCTGATACAAAGAGGCAACTGGAGTAAGAAATCACACTGAAGAGTATTAAGTCATGCTTTTATGCAGAATGTTAAGGATTGTTAAGTACCACCCTGATGAAGAGAGACTATTTGCAAGAAATTAATTTTCATAAGCATTTCAATGACCATTAATTTTCTTTAAAGAGAGTTAGAAAGAGCATGAAACATCCATCCCATATAAATTCTGGAGAGGAAGCAGCCTGAATATCTGTGCCTAGCATGAGTCATTCTGCCTTATTCTGCCACCACTCCATTGTGAGCAGATCCTCATACCATTAACAGGGATCTCTCATATTAATAATCATGTAGACAAAGCAGAACCCATAGGAAGAAAAGTTTCAGCACTGATCTTCACCTGACATAGGTGAGGTCCAAAATGGAATGGCATGTTTGTTCATACAACGGTGTACCACATTTAAGCCCACTGGTGTATGCAATCACATTGGGCACCCCTATTCTTCCTTTTCAGAATGCTTTTGAGTATATACCCTAGTCAGCATTTCTCATCTGCCACAAAGATGCTAACATCTACCTCTGATCAACCCAGCACAGCAATCCCCATCACCTGGTTCTCAGATTCTGAAGGGAAGTTACTTTGTCTTTCTTGGCCCTTGGCAGTTGTGAGCTACTGCATTACCCTCCTAAAAGCCCACACTAAGATCAGCAGAGCTGCCACACAGAGTTGCCAGTGTGCTAAGACTAAGAGCTAGATGACTGACTTCTCTCTTTTCTTTTAATGTTTCCCTGTAGTGCCCTACAGGGGAAATCCGTACATACAAGCCTGGATGTCACCTTTCATTCTGTATTACGACACAGGTTCTCTGAGCTGTGGAACATTCTTGTGGTCTGCATTGTAGAGGGTTAGCAATCCAGCCTGGAATTTCCAGGGACACACTGAATACACAGGCTGGCCACACCACGGAGGGCAAGTGATGATTCCCTATGGCACTGGGGCTATTCACACATGCACTGTGCCAATGCTGTGCACATAGGTAGCAAGTCCAAGAGCTTTTGGAAGGTGTCAGACTTGCCTTTGTGCTATAGAGCTTAATGAAGTCAATGGGCATGTGGACTTGTGGATGCTTGGAGCCCACCACAGCAGCATAGTGACATTGCTACCACATGAAGGCTATAGCCAGCAAAATCCCTCACAGTCTTCACACCAGACAAGCACCTTGATCCATGAAAATCCACTCTGCCACTCAAAGCTATGAACAATTTTTAAAGTGGTCATGGCAGTTCTAGGAGCTCAGCAATTTGTCTACGTTATCTACAAAGCTCTTTTGAGCTGTCAAGATTCTTGCCTGTGGTGGGAGGATGTACTAGTAAACAGCTATACTGATTTCAGCAAGAGTTTTAACAGCTGCCAACTTAAAATATACACTACATAGGATGCTGCAAAAAACAAGGAATGGATTTCACAAATAGTCATGGAGGAGGGATGGAGTTGATCCATTCTTTCAGCTGCCAGCAGGAGTCAAGAAGCCTCTCTGCAGCTTTCCAAGGCTTGTGCTCAGTCCTATTGTTCCTGATGCTTTTGAAGGGGCCGAGGCAGGAAAGCAGCTGTGGGGCAGCAAAGCGACTAGCCAGGTCCCTTCTCTGACGCAGCTTTGCTGGGCATCAGCTCAACTGCTTTCATTACAGAAAAAATGACAAAATTATTAGATTGCCAAAGAAAAGGAACAGAGTGCGGTAACTGATTGTTAGCATTTTTCTGTTATGGTGCTGTGGCTTCAGCTTCTGCAGTAGAGATGAATCAAATACTGTCTTTTCACAGAATTTACTGTGACAATCCATGGGCCCTGGGAATAATACCTAACTGTCTCCTGACAGCATCTCTAGCCAGTGATTAAAGGGAGTGGAGAGGATAGAACAAAATGTCTCTAATGAGGAAAAGAAGCAGTAAAACACCTACAGCAAGATAAGTCTTACAGTGTTTTCTTACTCTGTTCTGCCACTGGAATCAATGTGAACCTTGTCTGAGTCAGGACTGGGGCAGATACTTCCCTCTAAAATGTTTTATTTGCCTAAACAGATAAAAGGCAAAATGTACTGTATCATCAGGGGAAAAAATAAAATAAAATAAAATAAAATAAAATAAAATAAAATAAAATAAAATAAAATAAAATAAAATAAAATAAAATAAAATAAATCTCAGGGAGTGGGATTAATCTAACCAAAGTTTTACTGCCTTAGAAATGAGAAGTTGTCTAGCCATATTTGGCTCAGTCCCCACAGAAAGAGGTGATTCATCTCACCCTAAGCCATGTATCTAAAAGACAGCAGATGACTTACTGTCTGGGACAGCTTATTTCTCTCCATTAACTAGTCAGTGGCTATACAGGGATAGAAATATCTCTTTATAGAAGCTGGCTTGGTCCAACTCATCCTGTTTTAGGTTTTTCTATTTTTGAACAGATTTTGAATAGGAGGAGAGATTCCAGCAGACCTCCTGCTATAGGAAGCCAAAAGGATGCACCATGAAGTCTGTTAAAGTATGTCTGCTTCTTTAACTTTTTCTAACACAGTTCTGCAAGTTGTCAAGGAAGATTTCTGACAAGTGGTTTGATTGAAAGATGTATAATTGTTCAAGACATTAACCTGTGTGCAGCTACTAACCACAGAGATAGAATTATATGATCCTTGATAGCTACTTATATTTTGCAAGCTACTTAATAATTCTGCTACATTCTCCATTTGAAAACACTGGGTACTTATCTTAGAAGGAATGAAGTGTAAATTTATGAGTTTTCACTGTTCTAAGACACAAATCTGTCTTTACCTTTTCTAAAAGCAGGTGTTTTGTAGAAGGGGGAAAAAAGAAAGGAGCTACTTCATTATAAAAGCTTTGCTGAGGAAACATTAATCAGACTTCTCATTTTCACAAGCATGTTAACACCTTCCATTCTGCACAGATGCTTCAAAAGTGCACACAGAATATTGTTACCAAGCAACCCAAAAAGCCAGAATCAAACTTGCCCCAAAACACACAAGTCATTTAAAGACATATCTTGCCCTTTGAGAGTCTGTTTCTTTCAGCCAGAGAGCTGGCAGATGGCACACTGAGATCACTATTTCTCCTTCCTCTCAGTAAACACAGTGTAAGGTATTACAGATTTACAACATGAGATTGCAGGCCTGCTCAATGGGTTTGTTTCTGCCAGCCTAAACCAGGGTTTTGCCACTTATTTCAGCAAAACTGTACCACAACCATGCAACTCAGCTCCATAATAAAATACTAAGATCTACCCTCTAAGTTCAGTCTTTGATAATCCCAGTTTTCCTTGTTAAAAAAAACCCACAACCAACTCCAACCTTTTCTGGGCTAGAAATTCAACTGCCTCACTGAAAATAATTTGCAATACAGCATAATGAGTGGTAGCCACAGATCTGGTTTGTGCTACTTAGACTGGGGCATTTTACACTGAACTTGTCAGGACATTAAATAGTATGTTGCTGTAAAATTCCTGGGCTTCACAGAAGTTTCAAAATTCCCAATTCCTTGTAGCAAGTGTATGGTGAAAAACATGACCATTTAAATATGTTATACGCTCTGTTGTGAGTTGTAATCTTATTCTCCTAGTATCAGTGTAAGATTTACTAATGGTTTCTGTGGAATTAGGCACTGTCAGGAGAATGCAGAAGTGTTACTATGGTTCAAAAGATCTGCAGTAAGGTATTAGTCACTTTATGGGAAAATATGACTAAAAAGCACAAATCTGCTGCTCTCAACTAAGAAATGAAGAGTACAGATTTTCCGGAATCATCGTATCGCTGTGTTCCAAATTCAAATGAAAATCTGGGGGAGCATCTATCAGGACATTGCTTCAACTTACAAGACTCTAAATGCTCAGAAACACTTGTCTTCCACAGGAAAGATAAAACCACTTGATTTTTTATTACTGGTATCTTGCAGCTCATTTCCTGACTCTCAGTCACCATACTGGTGTGACTAGCTATGAACTTATCTGAGGTACTTTCCTATGAAGTGCTGTTCCAGTAAAGCAACATCTTCTCGGTGATGCCCAATGACAAGACAAGGGGCAATGGGTGGAATTTGAATCATAGGAAGCTCCATGGAAACAGGAGGAAGAATTATTTCACTGTGTAGCTGACAGTACACTGGAACAGGCTGTTCAGGGGGGTTGTGGAGTCTCCCGCTCTGGAGATATTCAAGACCCACAAGGATGAGTTCCTGTGTGATCTGGTATAGATGATACTGCTCTGGCAGGGGGGTTGGACTAGATTATCTCCTGACGTCCCTTCTAGCTCCTAACATTCTGTGATTCTGTGATCTTCTGGCCTTACTTATACAGATTGTCTTGCTGACATAGAAGCTTCAGCAGCATTTACAGAATACAGAAATAACCAGGTTGGAAAAGACCTTCACGATCATCAAGTCCAACCTATCACCCAACACCATCTAATCAACTAAACAATGACACTAAATGCCTCATCCAGTCTCTTTTTAAACAATTCCAGTGATGGTGACTCCACCACCTCCCTGGGCAGCCCACTCCAGGACTAAACACAGAATTCGTCTGACATAATCACATTTGAGTGGGCCATGAAATTCATTAAGCTATTACTATTTCTTCAGAGTAGTGCCCTCCATGCTGTGTTTTAGCAACCCAGAAGTTCTGTAAAATAGAATTTGTACCTAAGTATGCCCAAGTCCTTTGTAGAACTCTAGTTTAAATCAAAAGTCTGAAGATGTTTATTGGAAAAGCTCTTATTTTTGCATCAAACTATTAGTTTTGTTTGCAATACTGAGTAACAGGAAAGGATGAATAATGAATTTATTAAACAGATATATTTAGTACATCTAGAAGTAATAAAATTCTGTTCTAATTAATATTTCCACCAACAAACAATGAAACATAGCATTCATTTTAATAAATTTCAAGATAGCAATCAGGCATCATTATTGGGCTTTCAGAACAGGATTCAGTTTTAGATTAAGGTAGTTGCATTTAGGTGCACTAGAGCACCAGGTGTATAAGTTATCACGGTAATCACAGGGGATCTCGGAAACAATTTGTCATCTTAAATGTAGCTGTCTAGCACTAGTGTTCTGTGGCATTCTGCTTGGCCTTCAGCTGCCACTCTGTAAGTGCAAATCACCCACAAGTCTTTTAGCACAACTACCATCTGAGATGTCTCAACCCCAATAAACTCCAACAGTCCTAAGTCAAGCCCCTACTGAACACAAAGTTCCCTGGAGAGCAACACAGCTTATTTCAAATGCCCCAGGGCTCACGTCAGTTGCCTAAAACTAAATACATGGTGCAATATTAGATACCGTAACTTGGCCTCCAACTGCCTCTTCTAATGGGCACGTACCTCACATAGGGCCTAGACCCTCTTCCAGGCTCACATGGGTGGTTACTAACTCAGGCACCTCAAGTGGCACACAACACATACATTTATGGAAGCACATTGTTTTCTGGGTCCCAACAACTGAACTGAGTTTAAATAGAATCACAGAATCACTTTGATTGGATGAGACTTCTCAGATCATCAAGTCTAGCCATTAACCTAGCACTGCCAAGTCACCACTAAACAATGTCCCTCATCACTACATCTGTACTTCTAAATACCTCCAGGGATGGTGTCCCCACCAATTCCCTAAAGAACCTCTTCTAAGGCTTTACAGCCATTTTACTAAAGAAATTTTTCCTAATATCCAAGCTAAAATTTCCCTGGCACAACCTGGGATTATCCTATCAATACCTCACATGCCTACAAACCACACCTATTTCTTTACCTGTATTTTAATTCTACACATAGTGAAAGATGCCCAGAAAGATAACAAGATGACAAATAACACTGCACAGGAAGTTATCTTAATTCTACACCACAGATTAGTATCTTTATTAAATAGCTATTTCACAGCTGACAGATGGAAAATTAATACCCACTTTGATTTGCTTGTTGCAAATGCCATGCTCAACAAAATGTATTAATATACAGACCAACAAATATCAATTTATTGAACTGGATGACAAACCTAAGCTACAGGAATTTGCATAGTCACATGAAAGCTCTTTCCATGCAGGTTAATGTATCCAAACTCTTAGAAGCACTAGGTAGCCTGGGAGGAGAATCAAGTCAGTATGGTTCTGTACAGTCCAACACTTGGTGGTACTCATTCTGATTTGGCTTGGGTAATTCAACACAACACATCTTAAGAACTCCAAAATTAGGAAGGTTAAAGAGCAGTGATGTATTCATTTGTTTTGCCTAAAGATGTTTATGGGAAGGCAACATTGCTAGGGAGAGTTAGACAACATGCAAACCTGTGCTGAAGTGCAAAAACTGCACTTGCTCTACGTTAACAGCCCTAGCAGTCAAATATCCTTTTTCTAAAAGCTGAAAAGACACCAGACATGCTTTCCATATGCAAATAATATACTTTCAAATGGGACATGTTCAAGCAAACTCACTGATAACCTGATGTCAGAGTCTGTAAGATGCATCTTTTTTTATGAGGTGACATAAGCTATCTTACCACTTTCAATGAGCTGTGCTGTCCCAAAGCATTGCTATTGGTGACATTCTCACTTCAACTCTAAGAGCACAGAAGTGAAATTAGTAGTTATGGAATTCCAGGCTTGAGCTTGGGTCAGTATTTAATAATCTAGCAGTATCTTACTGTCTCCACTTATATGTCTTTATTGGCTGTCCTAGGTGAGTGATGACAGAAGTTATACCCGGTTAATGCTCCAAGTGCCTGCTCTTTTACTCCAAAGCTCTTCCTCAATTGCTGTGTTTTTGCAGCACATTGGTGGGAGGGAATGAACTTGATGATCTCCAGTTAAAAAAGTAATATCTACATTACTGGTTAAAGGTCATGATTCTGAGCAGGAAATGTACATGTTGTCTTCTTACTTTAGGGAATATTACTGCAATTAAGAGTAATTCTGCATGCACTGAGGAGAATAGACAGAAAAGCCTCTTGCCTGCATAGGTAACAACCTTAAGACTTATTAGAGCAATCTTTTCCATTCCTGTAAAACTAAATGTCTTCTAAGTATATATAGTTCAGCCTAACTTTACAAATTAATATGAGAGCTCAATGACCACTGCTGTACATTGGTTTGAAACAATCCTTAAATAACCTCCAATTATATACATAAAATACTAATGAAGTGTAATTCCCTCTGGCGTGCAAGGCCACATTGAGATTGACAGCTCCTACATCAAACACTGCCAAGAAGGAATACAGAGCAAATTTAAAGCAAGGACAAAGGGGCATATCACTGCTGTAACATTAAAAAAAAAAAAAGGAAAAAAAAGTGCCAGAGGAGCTTTAGTACTGTATTTCCATGTAGGCTCAAGATCAGCCTCGCTGTCTGCAAAGTCGATTAATGCCCACAGGAATCCTGACAGCATTTTTCCAGCAACGCCCTAAGCTGTGAGTGCACGACTGCATGGCTCAAACTCCAAGCTGATTTACATCCAGGCTAATAAACAGTAAACACAATATACAAGTTGTGTGAGTGGATGAAGCTGTAAAATAAGGACAGTTACCTCTGCATATATAAAGCAGGCAGGAATTTGATTTTACATGGTCACCTAACAGACCTGCACATGCCAAATTTAATTTTTTTGAAATGTGATGCCTCCATCAAGTTGGAAATTGTTATTCTTTTAGTTGAGGAATGCATTTTATAAGGTTTAATCATCCTCCAGAACTCCCACATTCTCTTATACATCATGCCTCAACTGCTAGGAAGCACACTGAGGACAGCATGTAACCCACGAAGTAGAATATGAAAGGGAAGAGTCAATTCTTTCATTGAATGAAGTTGATAATACTCAGATACTATAAAATGTTCTGTATTTCCTTTGTTTTTTATTGTATTTCCTTTGGTTCTGGATTGATTAGGAAAAAAACCCAAATATTTTGCTAAGAAGTCTTAGATGATTAAGGAATCCTTCTAACTAGTTAAGTAGTCATTTAAGCAGAGTATTTAACTTGATTATAATTAAGTAGCAGAAACACAGTTCTTAAAGCATACCTACATCAAATCACATCATGCATCACCTCCTATTCTCAAGTCCACAATACCAGATCTAACATGTGACCTTTTTCTTTCAGCTCACTGATACAAGGTGGCTTATAATTGCAAAATGAGGCCCACGAGGCCTGAATCTGTAGGAGCAGAGAGGTACCTTCAGAGTTATGGAGTGTCCTTGAATCCCACAGCTCACATGGGGGCAGGATGGCAGATCTCTGCAGACATGGTTTCTCCACTCAAAACACTATCATATTTTCTTTCTGCATTTTTTTTTTCTCTTTTCAGCCTAACCCATATTACTCCACTAAGATTTTGTTTCTTTTAAAATGTGTTGCTGAACCCCATGTAAATGATCAAGGAGTATCTACTAGTCCACAGACTGTACTGCAATTCTGCACAAAGGGCAAGGGTAAGGGAATGAAGTATCTCTGTCTTCGGCCTTGCTGGGCAAGATTGCTAAATCAGAAGAGTTTATCATGAGAGACTGGCTGAAAGAGTATTTTAGGTCAACAGCACCTTGTCTCCCTGCAGGAGGGCTGCTGATGCTGCTACTACAATGCATTCCTTGCTCAACTCTGCCAGTAAACTACAGAAGTTTGACATTTCTATGCTGTTTCCTTCCCTCATTTTGGGAAAATTGGTAAACAGCTGCAGCCAAGAGTGACTACAACCAAAGAAACATCCTCCTGTCCTCTCCTGTCCCTTTCCACTGCAAGTACTTATATTCTGCCAAAAACTTTATCTATGCCTGTGGCTTTGTTGTTGCTGTTTCCCTGTGATCCCCATCAAAACAAGCATTTGTAGGATGCCACCTCCCACCTCACATCTCTGCAGAAGTGTGGCCACACCATGTGTGCTTGGAAACAGCCACAGTACCCTATATTTATTTCAGATTGGATGGCTATCTTCTTAGATTATAAAACCCTTTTGGACTTAATCCAGCCTCTCAACAGCTTAGATCTGTTTTCTGACCTCCCTTGCCATTCTACACAGTCTTGTCGCAGTCTCAAGACTTCATTACCTTCTTTATATCCTCCTCAGAAATAGCTTCACCTCTGGAGTTCTCTTTTTGAGGTCAAATCTCAGCAGAGGGGTTCTTGTTTTAACCTCTCTCTTCATTCCTTTTCTGTTTATAATCTTTAAGATTTATATAAAGTTCCCTGGAAAACATTCCATAAAGAAGTTTAAATTAAAAATGCTATACATATAAAACTTTTTACATCTTTTTAGTACTATTTGCAGTGGGTGGAAATCTACCCTTTTTGCTTACTCTTCATACTAAGTAACTCCAGCAATGTATAGTTTATTCACCAGGGAAGTATTATTTAACCACATCAAGAAACCCCCCAGTATTTAGCAAACACAGAGCTGCAATGAATAGCAAGAAAGCCAGAGCAGCAGCCTGGTGTACATGTGAGGTAGTGGACTCAGAAGCCTGGAGCAGTAGCTCTTTGAAAAATCATGCATGTCAGCATTTCTTCTACTAAACTGCACTCTCCTTTGAGTTAGAAAACAATAAAAGCAATTGTCATGAAATTTATTGTATCCTTTTGGCAAAGCATTATTCTCAAGACAGCGATGTGCTGTAAGTCGTAGAAGGGGAAAGCTATAAACCTTAAACTAACAGGCTAACAGTAGAAATTGGTCTGGCAAATGTTTTCTATGCGGTTACCTGAGAACAATGTCAGAAAACATGTTCTCTCTCAGTTTGCTGCAATCTACTATGCAGTCACTGCTCTGCTACATTTCCCCTGCCATCCCATTCTGAAACAAGAAATCAGTGCAAAGGTGTCAAAAAGTTTCCTGCAATACACTGTGGTGAGGCACGACAGTAGGCAGCATGTTGTCCGGGGGATCACACAAATTTACTTCACGTTGCAGTGAGTGAACACAAACCATTTGAATAATCTTCAGGTAATCTGCATTAAAACCATTTTACTGCAGTGTACTGTGGTATTAGGAAAGATTTTAGTGTTGCACCACGTAATGCAACACAACCTTAAAGCATTTGTCAGTTCCTAGGCAGTGAGGGAAAGCTTTAAATGAAAGGCTGCAATGTAGCAACTTACCATTTTACAAAGTAATACGACAGACTATTTTTGCTCACTCTGCTGGTGTATAGTATGAAATCAAACAAAATTCCCAGAATAAATTATTATAGACCTAAAAGCAAACTTTTTTCCCTCTTTACTTAGCCCCCCAAGCTGGTAGCAAGAGAACCTTTCAATGAAAATTTATTTCCCTGACATTAAGGGCACAATAAAATGTTTCTATGCGATTAGCTCAGTGATAAATCAATTTTGGTATTCTAATTTTTCCTGTTCTTGTTTGAGCTACCACTGATATGTTGCATTCTCTGTTCTTCCAGCTTGCATATTTTGTAGTTTAAATTTGCACGTCATGGAAAACAGTCGAATTCCAGTGTTATTTCAGCGTTTTCACAGAGATTGTAATTATTTCTATAAAGTTTTGAAAGTGTTCATCAGATTTACGTACTCACAGCAAGGGGGCAGGAAAAGAGCAAGATTATCAAATTAACCTTTTCCCCCAGTAAAACAGGCAAACACAATATTGCCAAATAGTACTTGACTGTATTTTCAGCACCTGATTTTTTGTACTTAGTGGGAGGAGGGAGTTTAGAACTGCATTTTCAAAGACCTCTGCAAGTCTTTGGAAGTATTGAGCACCATCAAAGTAACAGCTACAGAGGTAGTGCCAGTGACAAAAGTGAAGCCTTGTATGCTCAGAAATATCTAAAGGGCAGGATGGAATCAGACCCTTCTCAGTGGTGTCAGGACAATGGCACAGCCTGCAACGCAGAAGGCTCCTTGCAAACATAAGGGAAAAAATCACTTTGAGGATGTCACAGCACTGGTACAGGCTGCCCTGAGAGGCTGTGCAGTCTCCTTCTCTGTAGGCTTTCAAAACCCACCTGAACATGTTCCTGGGTGATTTACTCCGGGTGATCCTGCTCTAGCAGAGGGGATGGACTAGATCCCTTCCAACCCCTACCATTCTGTGATTCCGTGATTAACTACCTGCACTTGCCAGGATTTCTGTACTCCGTGCAGTGCATCAGCTCCAGCAAGGCGGCAAAGGCGAAGCGCGGGAGGTGACACAAGCTACAGCCTGTGGCAGGTCACTGCAGGACGAGGGGACATCCACCGTGCTGCTCTGCGGCAGCTGTGGCTGCAGCAAGCCCTTCCACCAGCCAACTTCTCAGTTGCTTTCATACAGCAAATGCCTGGCCAGGGTGCAAATGGCACCGCCCAGTACATGAGCACCATTAATGCACAAACCCCCATGCCGTGATGGATCCCGGGCGCACGCCCGCTCCCTTCCGCAGCCAGCTGTCCCCAGTCCCATCAGCATGGGTCGGCACGACACGGGGGCCCTAATCCCCTTCTCAAGACATATATCATTGCTAGTTCCCAATCTCTTCCCCCCGCCACAGCTTTGCCACGGAACCGGCCGTGATCGGTGCCCGGGAACCCGACGCAGACGCCCCTTCCCCCGCCAATGTGCACAGCACATCATGAGCGAGCGCCGCCGTCACCCCACGCCTCGCCGGTCGCCGCCTCCCGCGGCGGCAGGATCGGGAAACAGCCCTTTTTAACCCCAGGGGTGCCTGACTTGCGCGGAGAAGCTGCCCCCACTTCCCGCCCCCCGCTACCTCGCAGAAGCCATTTTCCACCTCCCGCTCCGGCCCGTGATGTCACTGGCCGCCCCAGCCAAGTCCCCCGCGGCGGCGGCGGACAGTGCCGTGCTCCTTTCTCCTTCCCTCCCGGCGGCATCCCCATCCTCCTCCTCCTCCTGCTGCTGCCGCCGCCCCGCCCCGCCCCGCCGCGCCGTGCCGTGCCTGTGCTGGCTGCCGTGAGGCGCCGCGCCCCGCCCCACTGGTGCCGCGGGCGCTTAGCCCGCCGCGCTGCCCGCTCCCCGCTCCTTGCTCCCCTCTGCTGCAGGGGGGGCGGAGGGGGGAAGCCCCGCCGCGGCAGCTGCTGAGTCACGGCCTGAATTTCATCCTGCTCCTCCTTCTCCTCCTCCCCCGCGCCGCCGCCTCCCGTCAGGCTGCCGGCTCCAGCA
Organism: Dryobates pubescens; assembly: GCF_014839835.1. Lineage (NCBI taxonomy): Eukaryota > Metazoa > Chordata > Aves > Piciformes > Picidae > Dryobates > Dryobates pubescens. The sequence goes on from NC_071614.1 coordinate 33,790,936, forward strand.
GCGCGGTGCCGGCGGCGATGCCCGCCCCGCTGCCGGGGGGAGAGGCTGCCCGGCGCTGCTCGGCCGCTCGCTGCTCGCCGCAGACCCGCGCACGCACACGAGCAGCCGGGCGCTTGAGCCATGATTGCCGCGGCTTTCCTGGTCTTGCTGAGACCTTACAGCATCCAGTGCGCCCTCTTCTTGCTCCTCCTGCTGCTGGGGACCATCGCGACGATTTTATTCTTCTGCTGCTGGCATCGCAGGCTCCAGAAGAGCAGGCATCCCATCAAATCCGTCTTTTCAGGTCGCTCAAGGAGCCGAGGTAAGGATGCCGCTGGTCCCCGAGAGCGTAGGGAGGGTGCCCCGGGCCAATCCCGCGGTGTCTGCCGGCGGAGGGCCGCTCTGCCTCCGTTTAGCCGGGCAAAGGCTTTAAAGAAATTTATGCCGAGCCCAGGACTGCGGCAGTCTTGTCTCCACCCATCCCTTAGTGAAACCTCGGCCGCGGGAGGGAAGTGAGAGGCTGGGGAACCCTCCCTAGACCTCCGTGGCCTCAAGTGCCGCAGAACTTTATGCTCAACTTCTTCCCGATGAATGAAATATAAATGCCGGGCGGAGCTGCCAGCTGCGCCGGGAAGACCCAGAGCCCGTCCAGCAAAATGCGCCCAAGGGCGAGAATCTGACAAAACCGTTCGTCGGAGCAAAAGCTGAGGTGGAGCCTGTGTGTCTTTCTGCTTCCCTTCCAGATGCTGTTATGAGAACTCATCACTTTCGCTCTGAGGTAATTTATTTAGCACGCAATTTCAAGGTCAGAAGTTGTTCTCTTTACCCGTGTACGTGTTGTCGTGGTCTTGTGCTAATGAAACCACGTTGCAAACTTTTCATTTTGCATGAAAGACATCATGTCCTCTTTCGTTTGTTTTTGTTGGGTGTGGGGTTTTTTTTTTTTTTTTTTTTTTTTATCACACAAAACGTGAGCTCTTCATTCGTGTTACCCGAACCGGCCTTCTGAGGGGTGTCACTTCCAAAGCAATTGGATCCCTCAAGAAAAGCTGTGCTTACTGGATGTGCCAGACCTCCCTCTGTCTAAAAAGCGACCCTGAGCCAGTTATTGACTGCACTGCAAATAGGTGCAGAGCTGGGAGGCTTTGCGACTGCAGAGCTTCTGCTCTCTTGCCTTGCTGCCAGCCCTCACCTGCGCCTTGCTGCTTGTCAGAGTTGCCCGCTTGGCTCGAACAGTGCCGCGGGGGATCCCAGAAGGATCCAGACTACAAACCTGCTTGGCAAGTGCTTCATTTTTTGACTCTAAAATAGAGTCCCGTAGGGCTGGGAAATCAAAACTCTGACACGCCAGTGCTAAAAGTGTAACACAAACCCCAGTCACTTCTTGGTGGTTCTGAATGAGGAGCACAATTGCTGGGAAGATACGGAAAATAGTGTTTGTTTAGGTATCTGCTTTGTTTCCATGCTGCCCTGTAGAGCTCCTGTCTAGGTATTTCTTTCGCCTGGTTTCTGTTGTTGATTTCAGGCATATCTTCATGGCATTGCCTATTATTCTGGAAGCCTTGAGAGGGACTTTTGCACTAAAATGATCTTTTGTTTTAAATTATTGTAATTTGTCCTTAATCCAGTTGGGGCTGAGAAAATTAATCAGGAGGAGCCAAGTTTTATCAAGTGTGGCCGGGATACTTTTTACAATGTGGTTCATGCTGACAATCAGTTTTAACTCATAACTGTTTTGAGATGTGTACACAAGGCATGTCCTGTCTTTAAACCATAGAAAACCTGGTTTTGTTGTTGACTGAACAGTAGTGCAGAACAAACATGTCCCTACATAAGTTAAAAGATATTTTCATTATTTAACTGCTCAATATGAAATCCTTGGTTTCCGTGTGACATTCTCTCACTCTTAAGTTTGGGTAGACATAAAATATAAAGTGTTATGCCCTTCTGAAGTATGTGTGGTTCTGTATAGTGACTTAAAAGGGACATTTGCAAAGTAATTAAACTATTGTTATTACTTTAGACAGTGGTGATGTGTACCCAGTTAGAAGTAGATGCATTTCAAATATTTCCTAGCTATTTCCATTTAGTGAAACGTGCTAGAGTAAACCAGTAACAACTGTTGTATTCTTTCACAACGTTCTACATATTGTTTGGACAGACCAGCACCATAGCTAAGTCTGAACTACCTTTTGAAGTAGGTGATGGAGCTGGTTTCCCCTTTGTTATCCCATGATAGACTTCTGATTCTTAAGAGAAAATGATGACTCATTTGACATCATTAAATTTTAATTTTCCTTTTTCTTTTCAAGTAAAAGTGTATTTTAATGAATCTAATTGAATTGATCAATAACAGATTGCAGTCATAGTCCTGTGAAACTATTAGTAGCATTATTGGAATCAGAATTTGACATGCTCATCCTATATCAGCACAAAAATGTTATGCCATTCCAACTCCAATAAGATGGTGATGAAAGCAAAGCAGTGTATGATAACGTGAAACTATGGGCTTTGCATCATCCCACCCCAAATGAACATAACATCTCAATTCCAAGTTTGACAGCATAAGGTCCATCTGCTAGCTTTTCACTAAGTTATAAATGGTGTTTCTTAACAATAAAAAATTATAATGAAAAATAGGTTGATAGTAAATAGCAGTGGGTTGGCATTAGTCTCCTGAGAGCTGGGTTCAAATCTGGCATAGATCACACATGAACGTGCAGGTGGTCTAGTGGCAGTGCTCAGAGAATGATAATTGCCCTATCTACAGAATGGCTGGCAATTCCTGCAGGATTGGCTGCCTGCCAGGAAAGCCTTATATTCAGGGAAATAGATGTGCAGCAAATTTATGTTGAATTTCTTCACCAGAGCTACAGCTCTCATAGGGTGTGCCTACATTGTCTATATCAGTGTCCACATCAGTGAAGACTGATCCCTTCCCTTTAGTATTCAAGCCTCACATTAAAAAATAAAGAGACCATACTATGGGAGGGTAAATACTAAGTTGGAAAATGCATTTATGATCCTTAATCAGCTGTTCTGCTCTGAATTTTATATGCCACTGTTGAATTGAATCCACAAACTGTCTGGTTTTGTGGGTCTTGATTTTGAATGTCTCTAAAACATGCGTCATTGTTATACAGTGAGAGTCTGTGCAGGTATTACTTATTGCAGAATGAACTTAAGCACTTGATTCCCTGCCTCAAAAGGAGGTAAATTTACATAACTCATTACAGACAGGGAGTAGTTTAAAGCCTGTCTTCGTTACAGCTGCTTCATTACAGAAAAAATAATCAGCGAGATGTGAATTTCCTGTGATAATACAGGTGTGTCTCTGCACCCCCACTGACATTTCTTTACTACCATCTGAAGTTTGCCAGGCCAGTTTTTTTTATTACTTTTTATTGCAGTCCTGTAAGTTTGTTATGACTATAATTACTCTTAAGATTCTGCCACTCCCCAGGTGCTAGAAATACTCCATGAAGTCACATAGGAGTCACACCCAGAAGAGTTAATATTTCTAATCCGAGGGAGACCTAGATATGCCATGGCTGTGACAAGAAAACAAGTAAATTTCCAAGAGAAATATTCATTGCTTACATGACAAATCAGACTTGGATGGAGCTGTTTGCACTACTCTCTCCTTTCTTTAGTTTGAAAATCAGTTGTGGAATGAAATGTCTGTGCTCATCCAAAGCAACACTGAAACAGCAATACAACTCAGCGAGAGTTTTACCAAACTAGGCACCATGATCCTTTGTTGGTTTTATTTTTTTTTATTATCATTATTCCCTCTATATTCAAAACTTAATGTTATCCATGATCCATTGACTTAATTCTTCTTGTGCTCTCTATAGAAATCTGCTTTTTCAGGTAACACTAGAATTTTCTCTGAGTATTTGAAGGGCTTGGGCTTTGATATATTTAAATGTTTGTCATCTTTCACTGTATAAGGGGGCTTGAATGTCATCTGTACTTCACAATTTAAAGGCATTGTTAATGTATTGGTGTGGCCATTTCATGTGATTCAAATTTATTTCTGAATTACTTTCCCTTATTGTTGAAGCCTCTGGAGTCATGGGATTATGTGAGATTCTTAACTTTCAGTTAAAAAGGAAGTAAGCTTCTAGCCCTTATGCTGGAAGGAATTAATCCAAATGGTATGACTCTTAAAATTGTTTGGTTTGGGGGTAAGAATTGTTGAAGGTTCTCATTCAGGATCTTTATGGTTTTCATGTGATTGTGAAGGGATATTTGTGCTAATTGCTAAACCAGTAGTTGATGTTTTTTGTGTTACTGGGAAATAAAAACACTAGATTTATAAGTCTTTTGCCTCAAATATTTTCTAGATTTTACAGTTTTCCTTTATATTACCTTTTAAATTAGAAAGAGTATGATCTCAGGATCTGAAGGTATCAGTGTCAGTGGGCAGTCATGAGCAGTGTGGATCCCTTTGTCTTTATTTCATTTTGAGTCATGTTTTGGGCAAGTTTCTTGTGAATGCTTCCACTGAGACAGGTATAAACCTACTAGGAAGTAAATCCATAGGAGTTTTACAATCCATTGTAAATTATGACTTCACATAACCCTGGTGCATGTCTGGAAAGACTAGATACAGTAAGACAAACTGGAGTTCACACATTATAAAGAGACTCTGGGAAGGCTAGCAGCAAAGGCAGACCACAGCTGTGGCAAAATAATAACATTTGGTTGTTTGAATTTTGCAGTCCCCACATTTTCTTCTTAGCCTTTCTTCTGAACAGTCACTACAAGGTTACATCTATTCAGTCTATTGTTGTGACAAGACTGGTAGTGAAATAGGTCAGCCACGACTGATGACAATTTTCAAGAGCAAACGAATTTGCTAAATCATCCATTATGGTACAACAGATGCAAAACTATAGTACAACAATCTCTGGTAAATGCTTTTGTTGACTTTGCCAACAATTGATGCCCAGGAAAAGTGTTCATAAATTTATTCCTAAGCATACTTTTGCCATAATTGTCCCTCTTCTGAGGCTGCTTGTGAGACAGTTGCCTAAAAATACAATTCTAGAGATCTTACAAAACAACAGTGAATAGTCTTTGAAGAGTTGCAGCATAATTCATTCCAAGCATTGCAGTTATTTATGAACTGCTCCAGATATGTACAGCTCCAGTGAAAAGAGAAATCAGTTAGACCCTCCAAGCTAAATTTGAGTCTTCTGTTTGATTGGAGGGAGTGCATTTAAGGAGCAACACAAATGTACAGGACTAGCTAGAAAAATACATTAATTCACCTATTCAAAGGATGTCTCTCTGTCTTTGTGGAGCTCAATCAGCCTGAGAATATTTTACCTTTGTGTTTGGCATCCTTTTTCCCCAGGATGTTTAAACTGTTTTTCCATTAGCCATCTAAGGGTTAAGGAAGAGGTTCAAGGGAAAATAAATCAGAGATGAAAATAAATTGTTAGATGCATGAAAGCACTTCTGTACAGGAATGGGTGCAAAGCTATAAATACAGGTAACACTGTGTAAGGACAAATCTTTCTATCAGTTTTTCATTACATGTCCAGTAATGTGGAGTATGTCACACTGAACTGTTGCATGGCAAACTAGGAACCACTAAGATTCTGCTTACTCTATGTCATCTGCCCATCACTATTTGTCAGCTTTACTGACTACAGTGCTGCCTTTAGATATCCTAGCAAGCATTAGTCTGTGCTCAGAAGCAGCCTGTTGGGCAACTGTATCACAAAACATATGGCAGTTCCCTGGTTGCAATAGCAACAACCCCTGTCATGGAAGCATTAACATATTCAGGCTTCTCTGTATCTGCCCCTATCTTGTGAAATGTGTGTTTTAGATGAGGTTGCCACTTCAGTTGTGTTGTATGCCAGTTAGAATGCACGTTCTTGGTGCACACAAGCAGCTGCTTCTGAGCAAGCAGAGCGGTGGTTTCAAGGGGATCCAGATAGAGCATGGTTTGTTACCATCCATTAGCAGCCACATGGTACACATGAACAGAAATGGAAACTTCTAGCTGCTGGCTTTTTTTAACCAGAAGTACCCTTGGGCTAAAACTACAAGTTAAAATTGCTGAGGTCATAGTTGTGGGGTACACATACTTGAATCATAGAATGGTTTGGATTACAGGGACTTTAAAGATCATCTAGTTCCAACCCTCCTTCCATGGGCAGGGATGCCTCTTACTGGACCAAACTGCTCAAGGCCCCATCCAGCCAGGCTTTGAACATTTTCAGGGCTAGAGCCTTCACAACTTCTCTGGGCATCCAGTTCCAGTGCCTTGCCACCCTCACGGTGAAGAATTTCTTCCCAGTATCTAATCGCAATCTATCTTCTTCCAGTTTGAAGCCATTTAACTTTGTCCTATAAATGCATGCCTCTGTAAAAATTTCCTCTCAGCTATCCTGTAGGTCCCCTTCAAATACTGGAAGACTGCTCTAAGGTGACCCTGGAGCCTTCTAATCTTCCCACTGAGCAACCCCAACTCTCTCAGCCTGTCTTCACGGGAGAGTTGTTTCAGCCTTCTGATTGTCTTCATGGCCCTCCTCTGGAGCCACTGTAACAGTTCCATGTCTTTCCTGTGTTGGAGGCTCCATAGCTGGACACAGTACTGCAGATGGGGTCTCACAAGAGCAGAGTGGAGGGCAAGAACCCCCTCCCTTGATCTGCTGACCATGCTGCTTTTGATACATCCCAGGATTGGGCTGGCCTTCAGACCTGCAAGCCCACAGTGCTGGCTCATATCAACCAGCATCCCCAAGTCCGGCTCTCTATCCATTTTAGATTCAGTCTATATTTGTGCTTAGAATTGTCCCAAGTACAGCAAAACAAGAGTTTCTTATACAGACAGAAAGGGCCATGCAGGGGTCCATAAATCACCTACAGCTTAGAAAAGCCAATCCATCTACACTTATTCCTCAGTTACTGTGATTAGATTATTAGGGTGACAGATCAGGTTGTAGATGCCCATTCAAAAACAGCTCTGCACTTTAGGCTGAAGATATGAAATTAAAGGAATCACTATATGAACAGGGTAGAGTACAACCCTCGGGGCTATTTCTGCTCCTTGCCTGTTACATGTGTTTCCTAGGGCACTGAAATGTCAGAGAATCTCAGAATGCATTGGGTTGGAAGGGACCCTTGAAGGTCACCTTGTCCACCCCCCCTGCAGTGATCAGGGGCATCTGCAACTAGATCAGGTTGCTCAGGGCCCCATCAAATTTGACCTTGATTGTCTTCAGGGATGAGGCCTCAATGTCATTCACATTATTCCACTTCCAGACTTTTTAAAGGAGAGGCAATTTTGATGTGCTGTGGAAGAACCATGCAGAACACAGGGTGAAGTCCTTTGCTGTTTTCATGCAGGATGTTGTTCATCATGTTAGGCCAGGACATGTCACACATGAGCAGGTACCATCCAGAGCTGTGGCCTCTCAGCCAGCCTGCTGTGCTCAGTGGCCTGTGGTGGGTCTCAAGCTCTGAGGAGGGTGTCTTGGAGCCCCTTCAGCTCCCCTGGGCAAGGACTCAGCACAGCTACAGAGATGCTTGAGCAGGTCATTAGGCCCACAGCTTATATGGCTGATCTTGACCTAGTGCTAGTGAAGCAAGTTTAGTTTTGAACTGATTTCTTGTACTTTCAGTTCCCCTGCTATCAGGGTACTTCTGTTATCCAGAGTGCCTGAGCCCCTGCTGTCCTCTCTTGTGCCCTACTGCCTTGCATCAAGGAGAGTCAGTGGTTTGCTGTTCCTGACTCATCAGCGGGAATGAAACATGAGTTATGTGTGAAAACGCAACATCAGCTACAGAAACTAACTGCAGTTGACATTTGGGCAGATACACATTTCTTGTAAGTTGTGCCAATGTCCTTAGCGTCTCTGTCCACTCAGCTGCTTAAACACAGCACTTGGCTTCAGGGTGGCAGGGTAAATAGTGGAGCAGACTGACAGTGAAACACAGTTCTTACAAGACTTGATTTTTGATTATTTAAATTGATGGCACTCACTATACTGAAATACATAATCATGCCAGACTGTGGTATTATGTTTATCCTCCTCCTTTGTTCTAGAGAGAACAAACTGATACAACTAGGTCAAGACATCATTCCTTTCTGATCTCCCGCTACCTTCCTGCCTGTAAAGTGCAGAGAGAGCCAGAAAGTGACTTTGCAAACCAGCATCTTCTTAAACAGCATGATAAGCTTGCTGTAGGAATTTACAGTTTATAGTCCTCAGAGCTACTCACCTGACCTAGTGTAGGTGTCTGCTTCAGGATGAGCTGAATAATTCTTCAAGCCTCACTGAATGTATTGATTACATTTTTCATTGGCTAAAACAGGAGCGTAGACTTAGTTGCTCCTGAAGGAAAGACCTGTTCAGATAGATGTTGTTGGTGTCTGAATCTAGGGATCTTAACAGATATCTGAGTCCCACCCTGAGTATCTTTTTTTATAGATGCCTGTTAAGTCTGTCATCAGCTATGTATCTCTTTTATGCTTGACAAAGAGCAGACCCATCTTCACATGCTATGGAGGCATAAATTTTCTTACCAGTTCACGCTTGAAACAAGTGCACTGGACATAAAAGAGTAATTTCTTTGTACTGGATGTTGGGCAGCTCTCTCATGGTTTAACAATCTGTTTGTTGTTCTGATTCTCTTCCTAACTGTATTCTTTTTATTTAATTCCTTATGGTACATTTTTAATGTATACCATATAGTGCTCAAGCTGAGGAGAGCTGATGAGATGGAAACAGAGGAATTAGGAGGTGGAAGAGGAACGTGCTTGGGGAGTGTGCTAGTATATTCTAAATTAAACTTTCTCTTGCAAACCAAGCAGTGCTCTGATTTGTTTTCATTCTTAAATAATTGTTCCATTCCTACTGTAGGCTTATGGTGCCCTGAGGTGACAGGGAAGGAACTGGGACAAGCCAAAGGCAAAGCAGTCATGGAGAGCTGGAAGCCTTGTCAGGGAATGATAGAACTGCTTGGAAAACAGGCCATTTTCTGTGGTTATATATTTAGACAGGAAAAAGTAGTTAGAGAGTTATCTTGAGGAATGACTGGGCATGCTATTTGGCTTTTTGCTTACACATTATCAGATCTTTCTAGTGTTACAGCTTTCTTGCTTTGGTAGTAATCCTAACCTTGACAAGAAAAAATACTTTGTGTAAACTGGCAGCATATGTTATTAAAACCTATTCTAAATTCACATCTAAAACCTAGGTTCACACGAAGGCTTGTGGGCACACACTTGGAGTGCTGCTTAGAAACTGGAAAGCAGGTTATTGATGTTGTGTTTCGTGAGTTTGGTCGGAAAAATAATCTCATTCGGGTTATGTAATCTCATTCAGGTTATGTAAAAGACAATTGCTTTTAATCCCTTTGAATGTGTGAATTTATTTTGGCATATGACACATGCCAAATCAGAGTCTTCAATATCTGAGAATTGATTCCAGCACCGCTTAGAGTTTAGTTTTTACAAGATAAGAATAATATTATCTAAAATAAACATAAGGCAAGCAAAAAAGAAGTGAAAATGTGCTAATGAGGGAGAGGAATAAGAAAGTGAATGTAAAATCTTTAATCTGATGTTTCAAGTCTTCCTTTGGAACTGCATAGAAGTAACTCGTAGCTAAGATATAAGAAAACAAAGATCAAGAGGACAAAACCCCAAAACAAAATATACCCCCCCAAAGAACAAAACCCCCCCCCCAAACAACAAAAAACTCTAAACAAACCCAACCCAACCAAAAAACCCTAATATTGCAAAGATTGCAGTCTATTTTCTCAGACCTTTTAGTACCAAGAAAAATGCAGTTGTATCCTCCTTGTGCATTTGTGAATTAATATTGTGAGTTAATGTAGGTAACTTTCCTATGTTAAAGATCAAAGGCATAGCTTTAATTAGCAATCTTTACTATTAGAGAGGATTTATAAGTAGTTTGGAGGACTTAATGTATTTTTGTGTTGTGTTCTGCCATGGGTTACTTGTTTGGGTGGTGTTGGATTGGTTGATGGGTTGGACGCGATGATCTTGAAGGTCTCTTCCAACCTGGTTTATTCTATGTATTCTATTCTATATGTATTCTAACTTGCAGAACTGGCTTTTAAATAAAAGTGATGTTTTTTTCCTGTTTCTTTGTAAACTGAGGATATTTGGAATGGAAATCACTATGGGAAAAGAAGGAAAATAGTGCAATCTTAGTCACTCTTTAAACTGTTCTTACAATACAGATATGTATATATATGTTTTCATGTGCCTCTGAAAGACTTCTAAATTTCTCTCTTTCAGCCTTCAGGGGAATTTGATACAACCTGCCTTTTTAGTTCAAGTGTGTACTTGGCAGCTGTAAGGTTTAATTCTATTTCAGCCTGTTTGCAAAACAGCTGAGAACTCTGTCATCTTGAGAATGGTTTTGATACTACGCATACTAATGTCTCCAGGCTCTCAGATGCTTTAGGTTGCATATACGTGAAAGTTTCCAAGCTATAAACAGGTGGTAACTGACAATTCAAAGACTGTTTCTAGAGACCGTTAATTGACAATGGTAACAGATGACAATTCTCATTCATATACAACCATTGTCAAAGCACAAAAAATTGGATAACCTATCTGAGCTTCCTTTGACGTTGATATTCATTAGTGCACCTGCAAAAATGCATTTAATCTATAGGACTCACTTAGATATCTGTGAAGGCATTTGCAAAGACATTTGAGTTCTTTGTCATTCCTCCATTTGTGCTGAGTTGTGGCGTAATGCTAGTCTGTGATTTTTCTGTGGTTTACTGAAGTTCTGCCAGAAGGTAAACTGTGCTACAGTCCACTGTCCACCGAAGTTAGTGCAAAGCTTTCTGTTGACTCCAGCTGGCCATCAGATAATGCGCTCTTACTTCTGTTGAAGTTAATGTGCAGTGACTGCAAAAACACATACTGGCTGGAAAGGATTCCAAGATTTGAATTCCAACATTCAATATGTTCTACGTAAAATACACGCTGGAACAAATGAAGAATCAGTATGGTTTCTTATCAAGCATAAAAAATAATAGCTAATGTATGATGAAGACAGTAAGATAGAAACTAGAGTGGATAGGAAAATTATCTGGTGAATTAATACAATTGCACATTGAAAGAATGGGGGAGTCAAAGATTCACGTCACTAAAAGAGTCATGCACATGTGGGACAGCACTGATGTAGTAATATGGTGCTGTTAAAGTATTAGACAAAAAAATCAGAAAGAAGTGCAGAAAAACAGCAAAAGAAATGGGTTCAAGACATAATCCAAAATGCTTGCATCTGTAAATAAATAAGGCCAAAGTTAGACAAGTTTTTTAGGACTATTAATGTATGAGCTAGGAATGGGAATAGGCAAAAACATAACAGGGATTGCAGAGTATGACATAGTTGGTTACTGAATGCCAGACACACATGATATTCAGAAATGCAAGGCTGGGCATTTTACAATGAAAAGTCATTTACCCACTTTGTTAATTTTGAAGTTTATGGTGTCCAGAAAGGGCCTTTTGAATTACTTTTGACAATTCAGTAAATACCTCTTTCAGCTGTGTAGCCTGATCAGAAAAGAAAATGGGGTGGGTAACATTTAAACAGAACTATTACATATGTCAGTAATACAAATTTATAGGAGTACTGTCCTGAATTATGGGAATCCAGCAAGAGTGATGTCTGTAAGGACATGTAAAACTCTCACCATAAAAAACCCCAAACCAAAAGTGATGGAAAGGACTGGCATTATTTCAGGTAGAAGGAAGGAAATAAGAGGCAATGAATAGTATATTGAAGTCAGACCAAAACCCAGCCATGTCGTATTTTGGATACTTACAGTATAGATGTCTATAAATGAAGTAGTCAGCTTGGACTCCTTTCATGGCCAGTGAAGAGAAATAGGTGCCATTAGGGAATTGTTCATCTGACTTCAGTGACTGGAAAGAGAACCCATGCTGAGCTTTGGTCAGAGGAAACCCACAGATCCCACAGTGTATTTCTTTACACAGGAACTCAGTCACTGAATCAGAGGTATGAAGTTAAAACTTGTCTGGATAAAAAGGTACTTTTTTAACAGAACCTCTTACTGTGGAAGCGGTTTCACACCAACCAGTAGGTTGTGTTCTCAGGCATGCTGCATTCTGGCTTGCAACATTCATCATTGGTTTGAGAGTAAAAATAGACACAGCAGATCTTTACAGTATTACTACACTTCATTCCATAAAATAAACTTTCAGAGAAGATGTAGAAGAATTGAGTTTCAGCTAAACAGGCTGATGTCCCCAGCCATCGTTCACAGAGAGAAAAACTCCCTTGAGGGTAGATGCAATGGCCTACAGAGACACCTCTGTATTCTTGCTGACTGTGGAGTCTTCATGGATTCAAACAGACTAACTGGAGGAAGGCACCTGAATGCTCTTGGAAAGGAGATAATCCCAGGTTCCAGTTTGCCTCTGTCTTCTGTGATACCTAAACTGGTTCTGGTGGTTGTCTGAGTTGTTTCCGTAAGGTAGAGTTGGTTTCTTAAGGAAGAATGTTGCAGTGTAAATATGCATGCAGTTATTTTAGTATTCAGGAGACAGATACTCTAAAAATACATATTTGAAGTCTTGTTTGGTTTGCCTTATTTCGGAATTTTACAGGCATAAAATTGAGTCAGGCAGTAGGCTCTAGGAATGGGCAACTCCCTCTCAGGGCAAAGAACAAGCGCAGGTTTGTCACTGTCTAGTGACATAGCATTCACATGATATCGGAAACTACAAATTGCTTAGTGGTTGCCTGCTGTCGTGGCTTGGCCCCAGCCAACAGCTGAGCACTACGTGGCTGCTCCCTTGCCCTTCCCCCTGTCCCTGTGGGCTGGTAAGGAAAGTTGGGAGAAAAAGGTAAAATCCCATGGTTTAAAAAAGAAGAGTTTAACAAACAACACAAAAAGAAAAGAAACAACAGTGATGGCAATAATATAAACGAAATAATACATAAAATGAGTGACGTTCAACACAAATGCTCACTGCCCCAAACACTGCCAACACCACCCAGATGCTGGGGATGCTCTGCCCACTTGAACTGTGCCCACTTCTGCCAAACAACTCCACTTCTATATATACTGGGCGTGAGATCAGTTGGCTGGTTCAGTTCAGCTATCCTGGCTGTGTCCCTTCTTAGCTTCATATGAAGATGATCCCTATCCTACCTGAACCCAAGACACTGGTGTGATTATTGCTAGCATTTTCTCAGTGATTTGGTCTCAGGTGGTGTACTGTGCATTATGAATAGCTTGTAATACTTTTCTGCTTTTCTGTGACCACTGACTTAACACCTAAAATAGTGCTGTCTTTGCCAAGCATAGGTTCATGTAATTTCAACCTTTTACATTTTGATTCTTAAGTTTTTGATTTTGGGTTCAGTTGATGGATAAGTAACACAGATGACACAAGAAACATCTGTTCATTTCACTGTTGAGAAGGAATCACTGGCCATTCTAGTTTTGCCAGAGTAGCAGCTCATGTTACATCACTTTTGACTCCTGTCTTAATTTTTTGTTATCAAATTTTTAAATTTTCTAGATTTGAGTTTTTGCTCTGGTAAAGTCTCATTGCAGGAATGAGTAAGCATTCTGAGTTTTGGTCTGAGGACTCTGCCCTTGTAATATTATCTTTGTTGATATTAATTTTCCACCTGAAATCATGATCCTCTGCCTTTATCACATTATAATCCTCCCCAGAGCAACCATTTGTGATGCTGCAGGCAGATTATGACTTCAAGTGAAGAATTAAGCTTCAGCAAACAGAAGCAGATGAGCTCTTAAAGAGATAAAGATCCCATTTTCTTGCTAGTAATGTACAGGAACAGAGAAAAACATATCAAATATGAAGAAGAATCATTGTCTATAAACAGACTTTTCTGGAAGTCACAAGTGACTTTTTCATATTGAAACATAATAATCAGTAAACCTTGCTGTATTATGAAGTCACTCAGTGAGACAGACCCACAGACTTAAATCCCAATTTGGCATGCTTTTCTAAGCACTTTTAGCTTCTACCAAATTCTTCTGTTACATAAACTTACTTTCCTAAAGAGTTTTATCCAGCTAGTAGGGATGTGAGTGTGGTGAAGGAGCAGCTGCCGTGGCGGGTGTATTACAAGGCTTCAGCCAGTAGGCATTACCTGCAAATGAATCATCATACACTTAAAACATACAAAATCTCTTCTGGCTTCAGAACTCTGAATATGTTTGCTGGCTATTTTGGCGTCTTAAGGAGTATTTTACCATGGACTAACCCCTCGTGCACACGAGCACTTTTTTTGTGTTTTTCCCTGTCATTCTAAATAGTCCTAGTATCACACTGAATGATACTTTAAAGCATCTGCTGGCTATTTCACAGTGTAGAAAGAAAATGAAGCAGTAAGCAGAGCATCTCACGGATACTTGAATGTTTAGAGAGACTGTCCTCCATTGAGATAAAAGGAATCAAAGCGTGGCCCTCCTTGTACTCTATTGCTTCAGTAAAATAGGAGGGCTTATAAAAAGGGATGTAGGAAATTTTGGCCCTATATTTCCATCATATGTAATTCATAGCCCTGAACCTCCCAGATGGACTAAGTAGGGCTGGCCTCTGTTGTTGTCCCTCCTGTCTACTGTTCAGAAAGAGAAGCTTGCTTCCTGGAAGTTACTTCAATAAATGTTTCACCTTGGCACTTCAAGTTTTTCATATCATCTGTTGCATGCTTGCATGTCTATGTAAATATGTTTGTTTCAGCTGTTCAGGGGTATATTTACTCAGTGGAGCACAACTTTAAATAATGAGAATAGCTGCTTGTCTCTTCGAGCACCCAGAACAGACTACAACTCTCTTCCCTGGCAATGTTATAAAGATTAGAGGAGCAAATCCATTCTGCACAGATATGCACATATATGGGTATCTGACATTTGATCGCTTCAGTTTTCCAATGTGATGACATTTTCACAGAACTTTTCTGTGCTGATTTCCTAATTAAGACAAACAACAACAAAACCAAGCAAAATGGAATGCTAAACCCATAACCAAAAGCTAAGGGAAGGGAGAAAAAAGAACTGCAACCAGCAACAGCTGGGCACTGCCTTCCACAACTGGATTTTCTAGAAGGCACAAAAATGGGTGGACGTGGCACTTCAGGAAATGGTTTAAGAGCCATGGTGGAGTTGGGTTGATGATTGGGCTAGAGAATCTTAGAGGTCTTTTCCAACTGATAGAATTCTATATGATTCTGTTTATGTGGAAATGTATTGCTCTCACTACTTTTCAGCTGGCAGGAACTCAGGGTGTTTGGGTTCATAGCATAGATTTCTACAATTATAGTAAAACTCTCACCTTGCAGAGTTTTGATACTTTGTATGGACCAGCTACTTCTGAGTGCTGAATTTGTTGTTGAAGGACTTGGGCAGTGATATTTTGCTAGAATAAAAAAGAAGAAAATTGGAAATGGTCGCATCTTGATTTTGAAAGGCAACATAATTCTTAAATTGCAGACTATCAGTAAAGATGTAGATTTGGCTGACTTCCTCTGAAAGCTGATGTGACTGAGTGAATGAAACTTACTTACAGCCTGGCCAAGTTTAATATCAACTGACCTTGTATTCAGTACAGATGACGCATGGCAGGCTCATGCATGCTCGTGAGGGGACTGAAAAATGAGAGAATGCTCACTGTAAATGCTCTGCAGGCAGCAATACAGCATTATACGTGTTGCCATTACATAAATGAGGTTCTGTAATGATGTGAGACATTCTGGATCATGCTCAGCCATTTTTACAGCAATACTCCAAAAAGCATTTGTGCAAGACAGCTTTTCCTGAGTTCATTTTTTGGGCAAATATACATGTATTTCTCAGATGAGAGCAAAAGACAGCACTCTGTCTTCATTGTTTTATTCCGGATGGTCAGGTCTCCCCCCAAATTTAGCAGCACCAAAACTCTTAACAAGGGCTGTTAATAATAAGTAAGTGTTGCCACCTACCCATTTTGTGTTGCTTTCCTTCTCAGGAAAGCGTACATCTTTTCAGCTCACAATTCCTAAAACAATTACTCAGGAGACCAAGATTAACCTGGAAAATTTTAATTATAAATTTTAAATTAGAAGTATTTAGTTATAAATAACTGAAAGTGTGAGCTTATGAAGAAAAGCAACAGGAGGTACTGCTGCTAGCTGTGCCAATAATGAGTATAATTGAGAAATACAGAACAAATTTGATATTAATATTTGGCAAGATCCCTTATTATTATATGCAGTATGTATTGATGTTATATTAACTTAAGATGAGCATGCTTAAGTGGTTGTTAAGGTCCTGTATAATTTTTCTGTTGTTACATGGCTTGGTCCTGGGAGATGTCACACGATGATTGCTTTTGATGTTACAGGGCTTTAGATCAAGTCCTCGTCACATAAGAAGACGTGTAGCACCTCGCCTCGAGGAAACACAACCTTTAGTGGAAGCTCACCACCTAAGTGAGCAGGAAACTTCTGTAAGAAAAAGGAAAATCAAGAAAAGCAGCCGAATTCAACCAGAATTTTATCATTCTGTTCAAGTTACCCCAACTCGAAAACCTGTAAGTATTCTACCTTCAGGGAGAAATAGCACTCAAAGTATATTATAGAGTCATGTAATGTAGTTCTGGGGGTTGGGCCATCTGTATTTAAGAATTTAAGAACCCTTTTGGTTCTCATGTTCAGTGAATTTAGATGTAAGTTTGTTAGGGTGTATTTAATGTTGATGAGTAACTAAAAAAAATTCAGTTCTGAAGAGGGGGTTTTGAATTTTGATCTTTATTTAATATTCAGTCTATAGTCAATATTTAAATAAGATATTTCATTTGATAGTTCTATAGTGATGTTATAAGTTTATAGCACACATTTATGTTGTTGAAATTCCTCACACAGATTTATCAGAGATTCTATGTATTGAACCAAATTTATATTAAATCTCATTACTAGATACAAATCAGAGGTCTCTTCTGCTTTATACATTATTTGCAGTCTTTCTGCTCAACAAAACTTGTATCAAGTCCTATCATTCTTTGCTCTTCAGCTTGGTATGCACATAGTTCTTTTAATATTAATAACCCACTTTTAGTGAGCAAATATGACAATGCATTGAAACACTTACATGGTGCCTTACGTACGTGCGCGTGAAGATACTTCCTGTGGACATAATGCACATCTCTTCTTGATGAGATACCATTGCTTTTATGCATTTGCTGACTAACCTATCTGTGCCAATGTTAGGGGGATTGAACCACCTCGATTAAGACAGTATTATTAAAAAGGTAACTCTTGAGCATACTCTGAAAAAAAATACTATCTTGAGGTTGCACCAATCTAACTTTACCTTCCTAGATTTCTGTTAATTGAGCATCAAGAATTACCACTGAGCTGTGAAAGTAATTTGAGAAAGAGCATTCCATCATGGAAGTACATTGCCCGAGAGCAAGAAACTTGTGCAAAGAAAAGAAAGAAAGCCAGAGTTGCCAACAAATGCCAGAAATGTTTACCTTTTAGCCAATACATTTAATTTGTCAGCTATTACTTCACTACTGCCTAATTTCCTCTGGTCTGTCATGATTCTATTTATTAATTTGTTTTATTCTGCAGCTGTTTCTGTGCTTTAGTTCTGCTTTTTTAAAAACAGACCTGGTCTTCCTTTCTTCTGTGATTCTGATTCTGTGATCTCCCTTTCACTCCCACCCTATCCCTGATTTCTAGACTACTCTTCTACTCTTATTAGGTCTCCAGCTTTTCACCAGGCTCTTCTCTGTTCATTGCTTGCTTCTGGTCTGCTTTTATTCCTTCCTTCATGTCTTCCATCATCTCCTTTATTGTTTTCCATTCCACTGCTGTTCTTTCAATTACACTTTTTGTTTGACTGTTCTTATTTTTTCCATGGTAGGCCTATACTGAGCATAAGCCTGCTTGTAACTGATGAGGCTGTTACCAACTGCTAGTGATTACCAGCATGGGAAAAACAGCATGAGTGGTGCTGAATTAAGTAGCTAAAACTGTGGAAATGGTGTAAGTGGCAAAAGAGGCTTTCTAAGAATGGAATAGTGAGGTTAACAAAGCTCTGCTTTTCCCCAAAGTCAGTAATCCATCAGGGACTTCAGGACAAGCAAAGGAAAAAAAAAGTATAAAAATAGAAAATGTGCAGTGTCACTGTATAACTTCACTTCCCATCATTTCCTGGGTCGGTACTGCATCTGACAAGACCTACCACTGAAAAAATAATAAATCCCAGATTTAGAGAAAACTTTTTATAGTGCTGTCACCATTATGTCACTATCTTGAAATTGCTTTTGCAAAAGTGTATCTTTTATGCACCTTCATAGTTCTTTTGATAGGCTTTTGTTCTACAGCCTTAACGAACTCACATTTCTACAAGAAAGCATAAATCATTATCTTTATTAGACTAAGATCCAGAAAACATAAGTGACCAATTTAATTTCTCATGGACATTGTAAATTATTCTGAATGTATTAACACAATGGTGACAGACAGGGTGAGTAAGGTTCATGCCATGACAAATCACTACAGCATTTTGAAGTTCCACACAGTCATCATGTCATCCATCTCACAGTTTGTTGCAGCTTCATTCCACATAATCAAAATGTCTTGAGGATGAGAGACTTTTGGCCTTTATCTTCGTACAGTCGTACATGATTCAGTGCCAGAAATGCAATTGTCAGTCTGCATAATTTCTTTCCATTATTTTTTCCTGTTATTCCTAGCTCTGCCCACTTGAACCACTTTAAATAAATCATTTGTTGTCTTGATGTTTACATTACGGAAATCCTTGCAGGCAGCTACAGTCATAGTCTGCTTAGTCACCACTTGAAAAAATAATGGATGGTGTCTGCTATCTAGAAGACATAATTTCTCCTTACAAAAAAGTTCTGATCATTTTTGTTATTTTTCCTACTTGGAATTTTTTGTCTCTATTTTCTGAAGTGGAAGAATGGCTATTTCCAAAGTAACTACAAAACAGCCTTACAGAAAGATTTTTCTTTGCTTCAGGAAATGCTTGAGTCATCAATCCTAAAACATGTTCGCCTGTTTTGCTGCCATATTCCTGCTGTCATACTTAAAAGATTTCAGAAATTTAATTTGAAGTTTTATTGGCTATATACTAAGGTTTTTAAATTTTATTTATTGCTGCTAATTTAGATTATTTTGTGTTTGATTGGTTTTGTTGTGCCTGAATCTTGTTTTGCAGTTTCCTAGTCATGGATATAAAAATTATCTGAATTTGCTTGGATTATTTCTCACTTCCTGTGTAGCAATCTGAGATCTTTCCTGTATTGTCCCTAATCTTGTCAGAACTAAATTAGGTGTGATTGTGTGTAACAGAGCAATCCTGCTGAAGACAGTAATTGCTCCCCTTGAAAATCTATATGAGCTTATGAGCTGCTGTTTGCACAGCTGGAACATTAGTTTTCTCTGAAAATTGCTTTTTTTATTTTTACACCTTCTAGGTCATTAATGGAGACATTAAGTACATTTCATTCTGATACTGAACTGTACCAGACACAGTTCATAGCTATTTTTGCTTAATTTTTTCATTTTGCTGCAGTGCAACATCAACATAATGATGTGTAACTTACCCCTTTTATGGCACATTGTTACATCTTGTGCCCTGCAGGTCACCCTCTCATTGGGGACTGTACTATTTGTGCTGCCATTCTCTACAGATGGTAGTTTTACATCAACTTCACACCAAGAGGAGTACAGACACCAGTTACTGAAGCGTGCTTTGAATTTTTTAACAGAAGAGAACTTTTGAGAAGAAACAGAACTGTGTTATTCAAATTAGCATGACTTCATACAAGTCAAGACTGTTACGTATCACTCTTTTGAAAAGAGTTGACGAGCTGATTCTGTGTTGATAGTTACATTTTTTGAGGGTGTGCAAAAGTCTCCCATAGTGAACTTTCTGCTGGCTAGCAATACTCCTCCAGGGCAAATGTTAAACTGAGGGGATTTATTGCAAGCATTTTGCAAATGTTAGTTATATTTTAAATAGTGGTATGTTCTCAAGCAAAAGTATAAAACTTTGCTAATTATTAATTTTTTTTTTCCTTTGCTGGCCTGGAAGCAAAAGATGGCCTTGCGTTGTGTAGGCATAATCCGTCCCCTGAATTGTGGCATCAGTCATATAAATAACTCTACCAAATTCTCATTTCATTGCTGTGTCCAAATAATTGAAAGGAGATGCTGTTAAAGCAGCATCTTTTTACACTTCCACTTTGGAGGGCTCCTGACTTACTGACTTACTCAGCCATCAAGGATTATTTAAGATAATGAGATGTACTACCAAAATCTGCGCTTGCTTTTGTTGGGATCACTGTAAGACGTGCAGCAGATAGACCACAGAGACTGGGCCATAAATAAACATAGTTCCTTCACTTTGAGATTTGAAATACCAGGTTCTACTCCAAAGCCATCCAAACTTGTTTGTTTTGCCCCAGCACTGTTGTAATTGTTTAGGTTATTATTTAGAGAAAAGTGTTAAAAAAATGTATCTCTGAAGTAGCCTACAAAGAGTAAACTGATGACACACAATGCTCTCAGAAACACTGCTGCTCATAGTGTCTCCTAATGAACCTGTTCTTAATTATTTTGACTGGTTTAATTATTATGTTTTTTGCTGAAGCTATTTATCTCCTTCGGGGTGGGTGCAGCATTGCTACAAGTCAGTAGAAGGGAACCAAGAGGGAGATCAGATTTCTGGGAGGACATGTGAAAAATCTACTGATGTGAGCAGCTTAATTTGGCTTCACTGAGACAACTCCCATGACTGAAGTGAAGCTTGCACTGTAAAGATGCAAGCTTGAAAACAAAGTTAATTAGTTTCTAATGCACATAAAACCATGATCTATTCCATCTGTGGTCTTATTCAGCTATCCTGGTTTTTGCTTTAAGGTGGTTAGGCCTTAAAACTTAGCAGAAAACCAGTATTACAAATCTGCAAGAAGAGCACTTGGGAGATTTTTTAAAAAATTATTTACAGAAGTAGTCTCAGTATTAGTTGATACTTAACTTATGAATATTTGTATGTTGATGAGGTTGTTCTACAGGGCTTTTTAGGAGTTTTTACTACGTTTCATTAAATAATTGCCATTTCCTTTTGTTAATTTCCACTTATTCCTACTTTGGAGTTGTTTACTAGTTTTCCAATACTGTGGTGTACCAAATGAGCTAATACAGATGACTTACAAAAATTACTCATCATCCTACAGAAGACTGTGTTAATTCTAAGCATTGGCTGTTTAATCTATAGATTGCTTTCATGGTTTCTTTCTTTTGGAAAAATCTACTTGTGTTGGATTGTGTCTCCTGCACATTTAGAAGCAAACATGTAAAACATTATCATTATTATCTTTCACCCTCCTCAGTTTTATTAATATTATATTAATATTCTCAAAATGTATGATAAAGCTGTGAGCTATACCAGACTCTCTATGAACAGACACACACTCACACGTGCCCTCTCTCAGGATAATTTAAGCACGGCCACAATGAGAAATGCAGGGAACATGCGAATGAATATAAAAAGGGAAACAAGGACTGCATTTTGTTATTTAAGAGCTAAAGGATATTGATGGGGATTTTGAGAAGCACCTGAGTTTATTAGGTGATTGATTTGTAATATTTTTATCAAGATTTAAAGATCTAACCATCTTAAACATTTTTTAAAATACCTCAAACAACCTATTTTAGTGTATAGGATCTTTGCAAATTTGTCTATAAATGCTAAGTCCAGTCATCTTTGAAATAAAGAAAAACCCTTCAGTGGCCTTTAGGTTGACTTTAAAGATACCTCTTTCCAAACATACACACCTGCCAAGAGGCTCTTTACATTTATTTATTGGAATTGTGTGCTTTATTGCTTTTCTTACAGCACATAACTTCTCACTGACAAATTCTTCATTAACAGTTTTGCACAGACTTTATTTTCCTTCTTTACTGATGGCTTCTGTGACTTCCTCCCTTGCTGCCTGCTCCAAATTTCCTCTTACCTGTTTTCCCCTCTCCACCCTGCAGCTCATACATAGCATTGTAGCAGTTGCCTGTTTCTTCCACTCCTTTGCCCAGATCCTAGCCAGTTCAAAGTTTTGAAGGGATTTCTTAAAGATGTATTGCCGTAAGCTTCACTGGGCCAGGGAGGTTGTCTCTACAACTTTAAAATTCTTTTTTATTAAAACACAGTGACAACATGTTAAGAATGAGATCTGAGATTACAAAATAGTTGTTGTCTTCTAGTGATTTTTTTTCCCCATGGATTAATTGTTACAGCTATTAAGCATAGTGCGAAAGAAACAGTTAATTTCACTGGTGCTAATAATTATTGATTACATGTATGTAAAAACAGTAAGAGTACAAATTCACATTTAGAGCACTTTAACTGAATTCATGCTAGCTTTTATTTGGAGTGTTATGGTAATTTGAACTAATTGTTCCGTATGTGGCAGATCATGCTTGAGTCTACTTAAATTTATACTTGTCTGGTTGAAAATAGCATCAAATCTGTTATTTTCCTATATAGTCTCAAATTATCCTACACCTGCAGGCAAAGCCCTCTAATATAGCAGATTTTGTCTTGATAAGCAAGCTGATTCCATGCATTTTTATTTGGGCTGTGTTAGTTTTCATTCCCAGGGCCAATGCTTCTTTACTGGAAACAGTATGAGAGCTTAAACCAGCTTGGCTGTCTTTCATTTAAGTGTTGAAAAAGGGTTAAAGTGCACCCTTGGCCCTTGAAACTGGAGCTATCTTGCTAGTAAATTAGAAATGAAGGAGTGAAAATGTTCTTTAACTGTTGTACCAAAGGAACAGAGCTGTAAAACTCTGGCTTGAAAAATGTCTATTAGGATTTATTTTTTTTTTTGCACTGCTATTTTGCCATTAACTGTATTAAATAGGATTTTTGTTTCACTGATAATATTACACTACAGGTATGCAGTGTAGCCTTACTAAGAAATTAAATTTTTAACTGTTGAGATTTTATTTTTTTTTTTAAATAATCTCAGTGTCCCTCCTTGAGAGGTAGCAATATAAACCTAAGCTGATAAAATGTGCTAAGGGTCTTAACTGTATGAAAAAAATGGTTTATGGTAATAAACTATAAATAGTAAATTCTGTAAAGTAGCTGAAGGCAAGTTTTTTGTAAAGATTAATCAGCTCTGATTTTGCTATGATGGTGTTTGCAGAATTCAAAATGACCAATAATTGTCCCACAGATGCATAGCAATTAGAGAGTCTAAATGCAGATGTTTCCTTTTCCTTCTCTGCCACGAGAGTCACTTTAGTTGCATTGTGTAACATCCGACTGTGGAACGTAAACAGTACATCTTTATATAGCAAGGGACTCCCTTATCCATTTGTATTTATAAATAACATTACACATGGGTATTATGCTGTAAGAATAGTTTGGCAAAGACAAGTATTCAGATGTTAGGAAGCACTGGAGGTTACGCATGCAGCGTTAATTCAGTCAGTTATGCATCTGTGTTGTCTATAGACTTTAACTGTATGATGGCTTACTGTTTTTTTCACAGGATGTACTCTGTATCCATCACAGAATGGAAGTGCTCTTAGCATGACTCTTATGTGTAGGAGTTCTGCTGCAGAAGTTGTAAAGTGTTTAAATGAATCAAAAGGGAAATTGTAGGGAAAGAGGATCCCTTATTTCTTTAAGAAGCAGTGAGTACTGCCTTGGAGATTGAAGGGCAGGCACAAGCTACCATTTACCACTGAACTCCAGCTATGCTATGCTGTGGTCTGAGTATTACTGATACATAATTCTAATAACTCTTAAAAATCTGATCCCTGAAATTTCCATTTTACCTAGGTAACAAAACTCACCTCCTCATTTCAGTTTACATCTTGTGTAATGGGAAAGATTATTGGTATTTGTGAAGTAGTCAGATACTACTATACTGATAAGCATCAGAAAGCAGCCTATGAAAATGTCTTCTTCACACCAGCATTTGAAAAGTGTGAAGTAAGTTAAGGTCTGGGGCTGCCCACTGAACAGAGGATGACAAAATGAAATATTGAACAATTGTTTATGGAGTGAATGTTACCCATCATTTGTACTAAGTAACAGTAGGACCCTGGGGATGTAACAGTATATAATCACAACACTATATCTGCATGGTGTACCTTGAATCTGGGATTGGGTAACATCTTAGTCCTTGACTTTGCAACCTTAAGAAAAGTATTTTAATAACAAACTCGTGTTTAATTTCCTACTGTTGTTAAAAAAGTAAACTTGAAAACAAAGCTTTGTTGTGTGGCCCATCAGCAGGTTTGGACACTGGAACTGTTAATACAGAAAATTCTACTATTGGATTTCAGGAAGAGACTGATGATCCTTGTTTCCTCCATATGAATCAGTAACACAGGGGAAACTTTCAGCTGTTTGTTAATGGCCAGAGTTTGGGTGAGATACCCACTTTCTACCAGATTCCTTTCTTGTGCTTATTCTTCCCAAGCATGGCTCTTTTTGTCCTGTCTCCTCCAGCCTGCTCCTGACTTACTTCTGCCCCACTGCTGGCTCCTTCCTTGCTGCCCAGCCCTCACTTTTCTGCTGACTTCAGCCCTTCTCTCATTTTGTCAGTCCTTGTATTGCTCCTTCAGGTTATACCCCTTGACAGCCCTGCCTGGGCTCACCTGGTCAGTCATCTTGTCGCTCTGAGGCAGTTGTTCAACCAGTATCTTTGATTTTTATGTCTCCCGGTGGTTTCTGGTTGCATAATCGATGCATACCTTCCTTAGCTCTTGTCTCTCTTCTCAGGGCACTTTTCCTTACACAGAGTTCATGCCCTCCTATTTCATCAGACTACTTTGTTCGGACCTTTTCACTGAAGCAATAACAGTTTCATGCCAGCGTGTCAGATCCGTAGCTCTCCCCTGATATGTTCTCTCTGCTATTGACAGTTACTAGTCCCAGCTGTTACTTTGCAGGTCCATTTCTCCTCTAGTCTTTATCCACAGGGTCTGCTGCTCTCTTGAAAGCTTTCCAGCTGCATCTCCCAAACTCTGCCAGTCTCTGTGTTTGTCCCTCAGGCTGTCAGTCCCAGTGTATTTCTTCAGTCCTTTCCTCCAGCGTTCCAGTTCCGGTGTTTGTCCTCTCTATATTCAGAGCTTATAGCTTCTTCCTCTTGTTGGCTAAGCACTGTGGAGTAAGTCATGGAGAGCATAAAAGAAACGGTCTCCTGTCAGGTCTAGTGCCTGTCCTCCCCTGCACTCCATCAGCCCACAACCACAGTGGGTAGCTATTTTTGGAAAGATTAATTTTGCCTCTGTATCTCCAAGCTGGAAGGATCCTGCTCAGCTCCTTGGCGGGGATGGGGGGATGTCCTGAGAGCAGAGGTAAGAGCTGCAAGGGTAGGATTTGCTGTGATGGTGGCTCTGTTTAGTGGGTGCCAACTGAAGAGATTTTAGTTAGATAGATTGAAGAGATTTTAGCTGATTAATTCAAATGTGGCCTTGTTACAAAAACCAAAAATTAGTACCTGTTAGCTTCTGTAATATAGGTAAGCTATTACAAGATTAAATCCTGCAGTTCATAGTGATAAACTAAAAGGAGGAAATAGGTGAAGAATAAAGGCATGAATTAAATATGTAACACCTCAAGGCTGTCATGTTGATGATAGTATTAATTTTGAAGTGACATTCAAAAACAATGCACATTTTTGTTAGCTCAGTTTGAATAAGCAACTTTTCATGAGAACTAATGGCTTTGCCACAAAGTGGTTAGTTTAAGATGAATGTTACTTGATTCCACTTATATACAGGTCATGGTTACACTGACTGAAGTATCCCTTGCTTTTCAGTGTATTCACTTGACAAAGTAAAGACAAGGAACAGGTTTTCCTTACACAGCAAATTACTTCAAATGCCTTATTTTTCTCTTATGATGTCTGTCTTCCATGGTAGACATAGCTGAGATCTGTGGAGGTTATCTTGACAATATCTGATCCCGCAGCTCATTTCTCAGTTAACAGGGAGTTACAAATGTGGAGCATCACTCAACTTTCTGCTCCTGAAAGAGAACACTGATATATAAAGTAAATGAAACAGAAACTCTACTTGTCGTGTAATATTCACTAACTGCCTTTTTTTTAGCTACTGGAAGTTGGTATTACTTCATATACTGATAAGTACTTAAAATTGATGTATCTCTGCAGAATTGGTACATGAGTTGCATTGTGGCTTCTGTTGCCTCTGTGGCACTTGTCTCATTCAAGGACTACTTCAATATTTTACCCAATTACTGCTTAAAGCAGAATGTATAAGAAGTTACCAGAGCAGGGATCAGAACCCAGCACTTCCTTCTTCCCAGAGAGAGCCTTGTGTGCTCTTACACAGAGTGCTCCTCTTCCCTCATCCTCTTTCCTGATTCACACCAAGACATCCTTAAGACCACTTCCACAACCAGTAGGTTGTTGCAGAGTATGCTTCTGGCTGGGGGCTGGGAGATTAGAGTGTGAGTCTGGATTTCAAGGCAAACAGCTGATTTAATTCTTTCATGGTTCAAAAAAAAATAGTTACAAGAGGATAGATATCCAATTTCAGGAGAAGCTTTGGGGTGTCTTGTGTCCCCGAAGAATGAGATGCTGCATCATCCTGGGTGACCAGGTTTCCCTTACTACTTAGTTCCTGCCAAAAAACTGTTTTGCATCATGTCAGCTTCAGATGTGCAAGTAGATGGCTATGCAGTAAGCACAGTTTGATGTTGCAAAACTGTATTGCAATGTCCAAGTACCTACATTGATCTAGCCTTTTACCCATTTTGAATTTTGTGTCCTCAAAGAACCTATTTCTTCCATAAAAGATGCCACTGTAAGGTTATTTTCAAAATAGGAGAATAGTCATGATTGACCTACTAGCATCCAGAAAAGATCCCATCTCCTTTTGAAAGCCTGCGAAAGCATCACAGTTTCCTCATGTAAATATGACAGACTCAAAAATGCATGTGATAAACACTGATTTCCCATCTTCTCCTACCTTTAGCAAGAAAGAATTTAAATTCTTCTTGGTTTTTAAAAAGCATACCTGTTAAAAAAGATTGTTTCACATGGAGTAAGACCCTTGATGCTTAGAAGTTTCAGATTTAGTGTATTTGCCTTCCAGCTTTCTGCTTATTGCTTTATGACACTAAATGCAGACCAATAAACTCTGTCATTATCTATGGTAGCTATCTCTGTATATCCTGATAATGTAGGTATGTTCAGCTATGGATGGTCTTTTAAATGACTGGTGCAGAGCCAAAGAAAAATATTTATTAATGTGGCTGTGCCTCTGCTGGTGTTTATTTTTTTTTCTAGGCTTAGCATAGTTGATTTTACATTGTTCTTGTTTGTGCTTTCATTTGCGTGTCTGCTTTGAGTTTTGATCCTTTCTGACAACATGCAGTCCTAAGGGATTTACATAGCCTGATTACATACATTGGAGGTTTTGTATTCAGCATTGCATTATCATCTAATCAGGTTAAAGTGGCAAAGATTTACTAATGGGAACATTCAGTTGCCCTAGATTTTGTCTTAAATTTATTAAGTTATTTTACTTTAAAAGTTGATCTACTTTAATATCGTTCAGTTTGGGATGTTAAAGGACAGAAATAGCTTGTTACACTCAACTAATACTCCAAATTATACTAAATTAGGAGGAATTTTGTTGAAACACTCTCAGTAAAACCATAATTCAGACATTTAATTTCTGTTCAAATTTATTCATTGTGCACAGTGATCATAATGAAAGAAAATGTATTCCAGGAATTCTGAGATAGTCTCCTATAAATGAAATATAAATAACTCATAACTAAACTGAAAATTAAATTTCAGTCAATGTTGACCTGTACTTCCCAACAGCTTCTAAAGACCAGCGTGAAACTCATTGCAGTGGAAAAATCTTCTCAAAGAGAAGATGAGAATGTCCAAGGTATATGATTATAATTCAGTTGGCTAGCACAATCTCTAATGTGTCATAAAGCTGGGGAATTTTTGCAATATGATGATAATTTGGTATCAGCATTTAAATAGCTTTTGCCAGCTGGATTGTCTGACTGAGTTTAAAACCTGACGTCTGCTAATGCTTCCACCTCAAGGAATGACAGTGCAAAACCCACTAGTGTTCTTGAAGTTATCAGATCCTATTTAGAGGTGGCCTATCTAATATATGGTGGTATTTGTTACCTTATACTGTTTTCCAGCTACACCATCTTCCATCGAGTTTCCACCTGATCTTCCGCAGTGCCTCACCTATGACAAACAATTCTTTTCTTCCTCAAAGTAAATCATGCCTTGGTACTTGGCCAAATCCCTCTGACAAGAAATATACTTCTTTGAAATCATCCCCATTACTGGAAACCAGCTGACTTTTATAGCACAGTAAGTAGCAAGCCTTACACTCAGGCGGCTGCTGCAAACCACTTGATTACAGAAAAAACCCTGGGCACTGCCAGAAATTAGTTTTGCTCTCCTAAAGGCTTGCTTTGAGCACTTTGCCTCCCGAGACACAGCAGTGAGGAGGACTCCCTGTGCTGTTTGCACCCCCCTGTGGTACGGGCGGTGAAAGGATGCGTTCAGTTTAATCCTGTACTTGGAATGCAAAGAAAACTCCACATAGATTTACTTCTCTATGACCAACGGGCTTCAGTGCACAAGCTGTTGCATGCATTACTGTTATGCAAATGCAACAGTTCCTGCTGATCAACAATGGAGGCTGCAGAGACGTCTTTAGGCTAATGAGCAGAGGGAATGCATAATCAGAGGCATAGAATAAGCAGCTACAGCATCTGGGCTGTGACCTTATGGGCCTGAAAGCTAAGAAGGGTCAAGCCCTGCCTAAATCCCACAGCAGGCTGAGTAAGGATGTGTCTGATCAATATTTTACTAACTATAAAATACGCATCACTCATGTAACCCGAAAAAGTCTTATGTATTATCAGCAGTTGATTTTCACTTGCATACAATGTGCTATATAGAAAAATATAGAACTACCTTACAGATTTTAACAGAATATTACTGATTTTTTTTCCTTGCATCCTGTCCTAGTTGGCTGGGAACACTTTTCTGGATAGTGCAGATGCTCTGCATTATTTTGTATTTTTAAAATCAGTTAATATGTTGCTGTAATCGTGGAATGCTTACCTGAGATTTACAGCTAAGGCATGGAAAATGTGTTTGCTAGAAACAAACAATCCAGTGGGATAAGCTGTAAGTATGTTGTAAAACGTGGCTGCACAAACGGAGAAAGCATCTTATCAAAGCTATTAATTTACTGACGCAAAGCAGTTGTTCAGTTCATGATAAATGTCTTTGGAATTTCAAAGTTGAGATTCTTAGAAGTACTTAACTGCTCAATAGCTTTCTGTACACATCACTTGGAAGTATCTCCACATTGACTAAAAAAAGACTGCAATTAATTTACAAGTTGGCATTTCGTAGATAAAAGTTTACTAGAATTTGCTAGCACAAAAAAATCTGAGGTTCCTACCTTGTTCTGAAAATGAAGTAACATGATCTCTGAGGAGTTAAAATGTTGAAGTGGGTGGTGTTCATCTATTTTGTTCATCTAATGTAAGCATTAAGTATGGCAGAAGAATGATTTAAAGGAGGATAGCTAGTTGCAATATACATAGATGCCAAAGACTGATCTACCATTACATGTGCAGTTTTATGTCTCAAAAATAAAGGAGTGGGGCCTTCTAACAGAGCTTATCTTCCAGTACTGTAGCACAGCTGACTGAACAGTCTCCTTTTCTGTAATACTGAGATCTTAATAGAGAGCATGGAAAATATGTTCAGCTGTGGATCACTCAACAATGCTTTTGTTTCCAAGGGTAGGAAAAACTATAGAAAGACCTGCTGTTACAAAAAATAAGAATAGCCTATTAAGCCCTCTTTTGAGAAAAAGAAATCTTAATGAATAAAAAGATAAAGCTGAGGGTTGAGAGATCTTTCTTCAAAGCTTCAATAGCAACTGCTATTGTACTTTGTCCTTCCATGTTCTAGCTGCTATATAAATACTAACAAACTGTTGCTGTAGCACCCTTTCAGCACCACATCAGGGTTCTTCCTAATTTTCATATTATAAACTAGAAATTAAGAAATTGAAAAGTCTGTCTCCATGGGTCTGTGTGGTCAGAAGATATAATGGGTTTCTGAGCAGCTAGCAGAAGACACAGGCCCAAAGCAGAATGTTTGGAGCTAGGATTAAAGGGAACACTTTCTCTTTTAAAGCAAAATCTGTAGCTAAGGACTGGCCACAAAACCCCTAATCCCTGACTAAGCAGGTCCTGTAAGACCTACCCAGTACAGCAAAGTTCCCTCTAGACCACAGCAACCTGTGCAACTTCCAGCTCCCATCAGGAAGACACCTATATGTGACTATCCTCCTGCTTTATGACATCCTGCAGAGAGTTTTTGCTTATTATAGAAACTGTCAGCAAAATATTGCCAGCACTAGAACTAATGATGAAGGCAAGCAGAGCTGGGATCAGACATCTGATGTTTCTGTTTTTCCACACTTAACCTCTTGCTCTCTCCACATCACAATACAGTGATCAAGAATTAATTAATTTGTTTTATGTATTTGTTCCTTCCCTCTCTCCTTTCAAACTTCACTGTGAAGTACTGGAGGAGGAGGAAAGAGAATTGGGATAGAAGTGAAAGAGGTCAGGGGGTACAGCCACTATTAAGAGATCCCTTCTTGCTTAGCAGATTATATAACCGTGTATTATTGGCAGTTTCATGCATAGCAAAGAGTGCATCACATTGTTGTGCTGGCTTGTGCAGGTTTTGAGTTTGCAAATGGGTAACATACCACTCAATATAATAACAACAATTTACTTGTCCACCCCATGAGAACTAAAAATATTCAGACAACAATAAATTCTGTCAGATTTCAGTCAATACAGATTTCTCCTGTAAGTAAAGGTACATTTTAAGGCCCTAAAAAAACAAGGAAACAAACCCCACCAAAACCCAAACCCACCCACTCACCCACCCACCCACACACAAAAGACTTTAAGACAAGCCTAAAATAATAGCTGTTTTGGCATACAAAATCTGGATGGGCTGAGTGGGGGTTGTTGGTTGTCTCTGCACAACAAAAGATACTAGACGTCTCCCAGTTAGGAATAGCATAGCTTTAAAAATTAACATCATGCTTGAACCAGCATCAGGTTACACTTTTGAAAGACTGTCACAGTATCTGGTGCACCAAATGACAAATCAAACCCATCATTTGCTAGCACAGTGCCCTGCAGAAACCACAAATCAATCAGAAAATGAGGAGGAAGAGAAACAGCACTTTGCTCCACGTCGTGCCCTGGTAATCTGTGTCTGTGTCGTATCCTAAATTTCGCTGTTGAAATTTTATCATTCAGACATCTCCGTTTCCCACTTCACCCTAAACAAGAAAGCTCGAAATGGCAGCAGCCCTGTCCCTGTGCTGCATCAGTGCTTATTTACATTTCTGGAAGAGCTCTTTTCTGGGGCGCTGGGAAGTCTGGCCGTTGAGACAGTCTATAAGGCAAGATGTTTGCCGAAGCTGTCTTTGCAAGGCATGACCGAAAGCCGCCTTTTCGTGGCCTGGTACCTGGGGATGCTCTGAGAATTCCTATCTCCTCCTCCCTTCTCTCGGCTCTGGGCTGCTCTCGGGGGAGCGGGGCAGAAGGAGGAGACCTGGCGTGGGGCCGCCGGAGCCGTAACAAAGAGCCAGGCGCGGGCTGCTTGCGGGCCGGGGTCTTTCTCAGAGGAGGACTGACTCATGAACGGTTTCTCCAGCGGCTTGGTGATGGCAAATTTTTCTCTTGTCCTGGCGGGGGAGCCAAACGCTATAGATTTGTAGCCCGGAAGGTTGGGTTTTTTTTTTTTGGGCTGTTGTTGTTGCTGGGTTATTGTTGGGGAAGTGGGAGGCTCATTGGCGAGCTCGTTGCCCAGCCGCAGGCCACGGCTCTGCCCATACATCCTTCCAAATGCACTCCCACTAAAGACCGGCTGTTTTTCGGAGGACCACACTCGGCGTTCCACACACGCACCCCTTTGCCCCACTAAAATCACGGCAATGGTGAGCGGTGTCCCTCTTCTTCCCTACTCTCCTTTTCCGTGCTAGCGGCAGCCCCGCGTCCCAAGCCGCTCCCCACGCATCCTGTCTTGTCTTTTTCTCCGTGCAGAGCTCCGGCAACGCGTCCTACCGATGTTCCATGTCGTCCTCTGCCGATTTCTCCGATGAGGATGATTTCAGCCAGAGGTCGGGGACGGTGTCGCCGGCGCCGGGGGACACACTGCCCTGGAACCTGCCCAAACACGAGCGGTCCAAGCGGAAGATCCAGGGCGGCTCCGTGCTGGACCCCGCCGAGAGGGCCGTGCTGCGCATCGCCGGTAAGGCGCGGCCGGGAGCTGTCGGGGAGCGGGCGGCCGTGGGACAGAGGGACCCTCATCCGTTGCCGTTCTGAACGCGGCCCCCTTCGAGTGGTGACTAAGCTCTTTGGCCGCTTTTTCCAGCCGACTGGGCTGATGAGTGGGAACTGATGCGGGAAAGCGAGCCGAAATACGCGCAGGTGCGCACATTAAACTTTCATGCGAAAACGCATTAGCGGCGCTGGGGCTGCAGCCGCAGTGTAGCCCTTTCAGCGGATGCTGGCGCTTTCGGCCAGGAGGCCGAGAGACCATCCCGCCTACCCGGGTGGAAGCGGCGCCGGCCTCCCGCAGCGCGGGGAGAGGCTGCGGCTGGTGCCGCTCTGCGGGATGCGAGGCGTCGGGCTTTGTCCGTGCGGGGTTGGGGCTAAGTTCGGGGAGACTGGGATGGAGCTGCACGCTGTGCCGCGAACGCTGGTCCGCGGCCCGGCGACGAATAATGTCGAAGATAGGGCGGAGGTCTGCTTCTTCCCGGTGAAGGCTGGAAACCGCCTGTAAATGAATCACTGAAAAACGTAGCGGTTCTCAGTGCTCCCTAGGGACACCGATTTCCCGTCCTTTGGTGTGCGCTTCCGTGGGTCTCCTCCCGGGACACCATTTCCTAGGGTAACGATTCTTAACAGTGCTGTTGGGGGCAGCGGAGGACGCGGTGGTAGAGGGTGCTCTGTGGTGCCGGTCTCTCGCCGGCCGCTGAGTGCTGCCGCAGTGTGTTGGTGGAGGTTGCGGAGGGGTGTTGCGGAGTCAAACCGGCCCATCTGCCCGTGGGGCTCGTCACTGCCCCCTGGAGGCAGGGTGCGCAGGGCGGGGGCCAGGCAGCGGTCAGGGCAGAGGGGACCGCTTCGGGCTGGGTCCGACTCCGTGGTCAGGGCCGAGAGGCGGTGGCGGTGGCCCGTAGGGCGCAGGCCCTGTGGAGATGCGGATGGAATTGCGGATGGAATTGCGTGAGCGGCCGTGACACCTGCGGTGGGGTCGAGGCTGCGCCTGCCTCACCCCGCCGCTGGGGTAGGGAGCGTTCCGCATGGAGCATCTGTCATCGTCGGCGGTTGCTTGCGCGGTCCCTGCCCGCGGCTCTTTAGCGGTACCCGTCGTGTTGCGGCCCCTGGGCTGCAGCGCAGCAGAGCCAACCGTGCCCCTGCCGGCGTCATGTCCCCGCCCTAGCAGCCACCACTCCCCAAGTCCTGCGGGGAGGGCCGGTGCAAAAATACGGGTGCAAGGCAGGAGGCGGCTTAGGACCCGAGTCGCGAGGCAGAGCTCGCCGGCCCCGCAGGCGGTGCCTCGGCGATGGGGCTGGCGTGCAGAAGCTGCGGCTGGGAGGCTGGGTCCTCCCCTCTCCGCGCTCCGAGGGGCGGCTACCGAAACCCAAGCGGCCGGAGGGGGCGTTTCCTTAGCCGGGCTGGCAGCGCCCTCCCCCCGCCCTGCCTCCCTCCCGTTAGGCGCTGGGTTTTTTCTTGCGCTGTCCCCGAGGCTTCTGGCTGCCCGGAGCCGCGCAGGGGAGCGGGCAGGGCTAGTCGCCGGCCATGGCTGGTTACCTCTCCCCAGGCGCGTACTTTTACGCCGAGGAGCAGGAGTATTTACAAGCCTACGAAGATGTCTTGGAGAGATACAAAGGTAGGGCAGTCCTCCCGCAGCGGGGCCGCCGCACCCGCCCGCGCTGCCGCTGCCCCGTCGGGCGTGGCGGCTGCGGACAGGGGAGGCTCTAGCACTATCGGGGCAGGCCAGGTGCGCCCATTCCCGACGCCGGTGTCAGGGGCCGTGGGTGGCCCGAGTCCGTGGTGCTTCTCGGAGGGTAACGGAACGGACGTCGGCGGCTTCTGCTATAAATAAAAACTGCTAGTTACCCGATTTACCTCTTAGCAGTGGGGGAAGCGCGCTTTTCTTGTGCCTTGAAGTCTGTTTTTCGAGTGTAATGCGGACGTGGTGATTGACGTTGCGATGTACATTTGTATTTAAAGCTTCAGCTTATTTTGACCGTTTTGTTTATTTTTTATTCGTCGGCTAAAGAATGATCTTAGTTTGTGTATCACCTGTGTTCTTCATCAGATACAGAGAAATACAGGAAGAAAGGCTCCCATTCATAAGAAAGATGCATGTGGCTAAAATTATGCTAGGAATATAAATTGTGTTGCTTTCTTAAATTAAGAAGGGATGGGGGAGATGGTTTGGGAGGCATGATTCATTACTCTATTTTTCAGTATGTTTGCTAATACTAAAACCGAATATGCTTATCAGAAGTGTTACAGGTCTGATTTGAATTCAAGTGAAAAAGGGATAGAGGTAGCTGTTCAGATGGAATCTTGATCCCAGAAATAGTTTTGACAGCATGTCACTGCATATGCTGATACTTGCAATGCTGAGTCTTTTTGTAATGTTTTGGGAAGAGTTAGGTTAGATTTTATATCTGGAAATGTTCAGCTGTATGCTTCCAGTTGGTTCTGAAGGTTTTGGCTGAATGTTTTCCACTGATGGGAATGGGAGTGGCATAGTTTAAGATGGCTTGCTTTGAAGATACCAGTAGTTGATTTTATTTAATCCATGCTGTTAGTGGTCATATTTTGAGAATTGAACCCTCTACAGTTGGTTATTTTCACATGAGATGTTATCAGGTGTGAGGCTACTTTATACCTGTGTCATTCCTAATTTCATATGTTGTTAACAGTATTGACTAATGACTCCTTTGTGTCTGTTGTCCATTGTGTCAATGCAGCTATGGAGCATGTGTGCAATTTCTGCGCTGAAATGCATTAGTGCATTTTAGTTGAGAAAGTTACTAGAAAATTGAGATCTATTGCAGTTTGTAGCAGATCATCTTCAAAAGCACATCCTTATTCCATCTTCTCCTATTCTTGAAGTCATCAATTTAAAATCAGTTACATATAAAGCAAGTAGAGTGTTTACTTTTTAAATAAATAAAATGGTGGGGGAACTTGTCTCTGTTTTGGTTCTAACCCAAGGTACTGCTGTTCTGCTTTAGATTACCTTAGATTTACTGCTAGAATCAGGTTTTATAAAGTTCATTATCATACCAGTTTGTCTGCTTACTTAAGATGGGTTTGATACTAGGCCTAATTTCTGCTATGTCAGTGAGAGGTTTATCAGGAAAAGGACTGAAAGATACATTTTTTTAAGTGGTTAGGGATAAAAAGATTTTAATTAAACTTCTGAGACTGATTCACATCTCTGTTAAATCGCATTCTGGAAATACTTGTGTGTATCATATTGTGGGGATTACATAGCATCCATTCATATGCTGTTTTCAGTGACAGCCAAATCCTAAAATTATTCAGAATTACAAGTCTCTGTTGTCTTAGTTTTCAGTGTCATATTCCGTATATTGATATGCTCTGTTTTGCTGCTTGAGGTATACTTTATTCAGTTGCTGTGAGAAAAGGTAAAAGATTTGGACTTGTTTTAATTAAGATATATTTGAAACCTGGAAAACACATCATGTTTTAAAATGTGTTTCCAAGCTGGTCATGATTTCCCATTTGAGTCCCAGTAGTATGACTTCACTACTGCAATTGTTGTTCTGATGACTTGCTATGGGAGCTGATCTAATCAGAAAAGAATTGCTACAATATAGGCTTTGAAGGGGGAGTGCCATTTCTCTGAATTTCTCAGTTTTGTAAACACTGCCTTTAGTAATTTCCTTAATCAAATGCAAACCATTTTGCCCTTATATTTTTAAATTGAGCTCCAATCTGTAATTTTAGTATTAATACATTATTTTCCTCTTTATAGTCTGCAGAGTGCTGTTGTATTCATCTAGGACATTATCAGGGTGCCAAATTATCTGTGCCCCAGCTGTTGAGTACTGTAACTAGCACAGTCAGCTGTGCAAAATTCATTGCCTGTCTTGGAAGGCTTGGGATCATATGATGCCGCATCATTAAGACATTTGGGTGGCTTGATTTAGGAAGAGAGAAGCAACCCTTTCTGTATGTTGAAAGGTGGATTTTTACTTTCTTATCCATTTCTGTGGCTGAAATAGCCTGTGGATTTCGAAGCATGTGCAATACCAGGTACCTTACCGCTTTTAACAGTTGAAGCCAGAATTTTGTGCATCTCTGTCTGCTGACCATGGCTGTGGTCTGGCTGTGACTGTAAATAATTGGCAACTGTTTGCTAAATCTGAGGTCGCAGAGAAGAGCTGTTTACTATGGAAGAGGGAGTGTTTTCTGATTCCTGGTCAGTTCAGTTGCTGGCTGTCATACTGCGCTTGGTGGGGTTTTTTTGTTTTCTGGATCCATGTAGTAATTCATTGCGGTATCTGTAAAGCATTTTGATGGAAGGAAAAAAAAAAGTCACATTAGCTCAGATGATTTAGAAATTATGTTGAATTAAGCTACTTATTCAGGGAAAAATGCTTCGTTGTTAGTAGCACCTCTAAGAATTCAAAGGCAAAGGCTTTATTGTGATAGTTGGCAATAAAAAGTCTAGTGTATTTTATCTGAAATGTTTGGTGCATTTCTGGTAAGTCACAATTGTTTATGGCTAAATAAAAACCCAAGAAATCATATAAGTATTTCTTAATATAACTCTCAGTTCCAACTTTATCTCAAAAGCTATATTTGAGATCTCCAGAAGATTGTAAAGAACTTACAAAAAATGTCTTGTTGCTTTGTAAACTATCTCACCATTGCCTGGGAACAAAAATTAATGAAATTGATGTTAGCTGCAGCCTTCTTGATCGATAAGAACATGTCCAATAGTATTTCATATGTATTTAATTTTTAAAATACTAAATGCCATCACTATAAGATGGCATTGGTAAGCATTGCTCTGTACCAACATTATTTGAGTACTAAATGTTTGAAGATCACCATCTTAAA
This sequence comes from Dryobates pubescens, assembly GCF_014839835.1. Classification (NCBI taxonomy): domain Eukaryota; kingdom Metazoa; phylum Chordata; class Aves; order Piciformes; family Picidae; genus Dryobates; species Dryobates pubescens. The sequence continues at coordinate 33,828,208 of NC_071614.1, forward strand.
CTTCAGCTGTAATGCATTCATTAGATTTACTCTTGATATAAATCTCAAGTAATACATCTATAATCCAGACTTTTTTATATATGTATATATATATATATATATATATAAATATATATATAATCCCTCTGAAATGGTGTAGTTCACCAAAGGTAAAACATTTTTGTATTTATCAATTCAGGTAGTAGACATCTATTTAAACACCAAATGCAATAACCTTTTATTCTTGCATGTTATTCAACAATTATGTAACAAAGTTGCCTCCCTAAGACATCATTACTGAAATGGGCACATCTGTTAGTGAGTGCATGATTTCTGTCTCTGAAGAAGTAGTCATTCTTAGCATTAAGTATAGAGTAAATTGCAGCTGTTTAAGAATATATCCGACCCATGCAAATTTCTGTAATGCTGTAGATTTTGACCACAGGACTGCCCACAAAAAATACAGCCTTGTGGTTCAGGGAATTGACTAAATGTTGTTAGTGACAGGAAAGGTATCCCATAAATGTTTCATTTGGATTGGATGCCTGATTACAACTTCCTTAATGTACTCTGGTCTTGTTGCATAGCCTGTCTCTGTAGGAAGGAGGGGCAAGCTGTGGCCTGGGGATAGCAAAATGCAGGTTGGGCTGTTTAAACTTTGGTACACTCTGTTTCGCTATTGGCATTTCTGTCTTGTTTTAAGATCTGTAATGCTGCACATTCTGTTGGAGCATGCCAAACAGTTCTGTTTTGTATTCTGAGAACAAAGATGCTGAAAATGGATGAGAGCTAGCAGGTCATCTGATGCATTTTGTTGCCTTTGTAGGATTCATTGGTAATGTAATTTGTTCTAATGATTGATTGATGGTCATGTTAAGTGAACTTGATATTGTTTAAGCAGTGTTTTAAAATTAAGATTTTAAAAAAGAAAATAGATGCCTGTCACCTGGTTCCTTTGAGCTGGCTTCAGGAAGGGACCATTCACTCAAAATGGCTTTTGTACATCTGAAAATGAAGCTGCCACTGCATTTCAGTAATTTGGAGGCTCCTAAATGTGTTTGGTATCAGAAATATTGTTCTTTAGAGACGGCATCATAGAGCAGAGAGGAGGGACTGTGGCAGACACTCCTGCATGTGGATTCTGTGAATTTCTGAATTTCCTTATTTGTGCTGTGGACTCGGGACAGTCAGCTGTGAACTAGGTCTATCTCCTGCTTCAAGGCTTCTGATACTGAACTCTGAAGGAAAGGGCCAAGTAAAAATGTAAAAGCCGCACTTGTACTCTATTTCAGCATTCCTTCTTCTTTAAGCAGAAAGTTTCTCACTTCAAAATTTCTTGGAGATGGGTTTTTTGGAGGTCATTTTATCCATAATGTGAAGCAGATCTGATTTGATTTATGTGAACATTTCACTTTGAGCTAAGTTGAACAGGTCTTAATTTTGGTAGAGTAAAATTACAAGAACCTGAATGTTAGTTAATTCAGCAAAGTCTGTCTGTGTAAATGCCTCAAGATTTGGCATTTACAGAGAAGCTGAATTTGATGGTACACAAACTATGGTTGTGTCTCCACGGCTTTAAAAGACACCTGTTTGGCTGACTAAGTCAGGCAGAACTTGGCCATCAATTCAAATATCTTTGGCATGTGAATTGAGGCAGAGATCAGAGGTCTGTTGCATTGCTTTTCTGGTACTTGCCAATTCCCGTTGAGTCAGCAACATCTTTAAAACAGAGTTCACAGGAGTATCCCATAATTCCTTTATATGGAGATGGTGAAGTATGGGTGGATGGGTGGAAAAATGAAAATAAACTTCAGTCGTTATTTTGGTTTTTTTTTTTGTGTTTTGTTGTGTGGTTTTTTGGGGGTGGTGGTGTTTGGTTTGAGGTATTTCTAATTGTTTATTGTCTTCTGGTTTGCTAATCTCTAGTGATACTTTTCATGAAAATCAGATTATACATTCTTTGATACTATTCAAAACATGCCTGATGTGAGGAATTTATTACACTATTTTGCTAGAACTTGAACAAGTACTTGAAATTAAATGTTTTGTAAAATAAAAATTATTCCATGTCCAGAGAATGGCCATGAAGATGATCAGATGGTTGGAGCACCTCTCCTATGAGGACAGGCTGAGAGAATTGGGGTTGTTCAGTTTGGAGAAGAGAAGGCTCTGAGGAGACCTTATTGTGGCCTTCCAGTATCTGAAGGGGGCCTGTAAGAAAGCTGGTGATGGACTTTTTAGGGCATTGGGTAGTGATAGGACTGGGGAGGAATGTAGCCAAGCTAGAAGCGGGTAGATTTAGATTAGATGTCAGGAAAAAGTTCTTCCCCATGAGGGTGGTGAGACACTGGAACAGGTTGCCCAGGGAGGTGGTGGAAGCCCCATCCCTGGATGTTTTTAAGGACAGGCTGGATATGGCTCTGGGCATCCTGATGTAGTGTGAGGTGTCCCTGCCCATGGCAGGGGGGTTGGAACTAGATGATCCTTGGGGTCCCTCCCAACCCTGACAATTCTGTGATTATTCACATGCTTGAAACTAAATGCAAGTACTTTGTAAGTTCAGGCTTAAAAGAATAAAGTTATGTAAATGTCAAATATGAATGCAGTTTTTGCTGCATGCCTGAGATTTTTCCATCATTAAAGCTATTTAATTTAACAAAGCTTTGATTTTCTGTAGTGGGTGAAAATATTCATGTACTGAATGCTTTCAGTCAACCCAGCTTTCAAACAGGTGAAACAATGCTCACAAAGACACTTCAGTCCAGGGGTCAAATCCTGAAGGGCATGTTAATAGCCAGATCTTACAAGTTGATCTGTGTAGGCAGACTCCGGTGCTTTTGTGAGAATACATTGGCATCAAAAATCCACCCACACAAGCCTCTTCCCAAGCTTGGAGCCTAAGTAGTAGCTCAGCCTTTAATAAGGCATACTCCTGCTGAAATTGGTCATACTTCAGGGCATTCCAACTTGGCCTTAGATGCAATGAAAGTAGGTTAGTCTGTTTCCAGATTTATTTTTATTGTACCATTTTGTTGTGGAGTGTAATTAAATCACCAGTTTGGATTCTGTACATTTTTAGATGTCAGTATGCCATTTAATCTGTGAAAGGACAAAGATGCTGGGCAGATGTATTGGGGGATAATTTCTGTGTGTTGCAATTACACAATTGCTGTAACTATTTCTGTAAGATGAGGAAGATTAGGCCTTTGGGCTTTCAGTAGCCTAAGCCATAAGAAGTGCCACGTAGCACTTCTGAACTCGGTTTGCTTTTAATTGTATTTTCATTGTTCAGTTTCTTAGTCAAGGTGAGAAATTGCAGTATTATAAGTGTTATACAATTGCACATAAATTGCAGTGTTATACAATGCACATAAATAGACATCAGCAGTTAAGGGGAGTCCATAGCCTGATTGTGTTGGAAAACTAAATTAGTTTGCCCTGAGATTTAGTTATCCAGCTATCTGACAGCTATGACACTTTGCACCACTTGCATCTAAAATTAGTAGAGCTCTTCTATACTGGGATTAGAGAGGAGTGTATATGTTTTGGTTCAGAAAATTGATAAAAGTCTGTCTCTTTGTACATATTTCAGAGGGATGTTTTGAGCAACTTAGAGGTGAGACTACAGGTGAACAGAGAGGCCCCTGAATGTCTTTTGCTGGGTACTGAAATGGGTATCCTGTCATCCTGCTTGGACGCTTTCCTAATGCTGGATCAGGTTACAGTCTGAGTGTTCCTCATGTGTCAAGGTCTTTTAGGCACACTAGAAACAACATTAGAAAATATGTATGGTAATTTGGACAGACATTTTGCAGTAATAATAATAAAGCATCCCGGGCAGTTCTACCAAAAGAGCTTTTATGAGAGATTGCTCTTGCTGTGGTTTTAACTCAAAACTTCAGTTAATTTTGGTAGGACTCAGGAACTTAGCTATTGATGTTTATAAATGTTTAATGCTTTAAATTACTTTGCCTTCAGATAAATTTTTAATCTAGAGATGAAGGGTTTACATTATGTTCTAGGAATTAGGCTATGACTCAAGCATTTTCCTGGGGAAGCCACTGCTGTGTACGTAATCTCTGGGAATAAGGTACTGTTGCAAAGGTAGTTCTGGTTCCAGAGTAGGATATTTCCAAAAAACATGCACAGCAATTCTTGGTTGTTAGCCTCAATGACTTTTAATAGAAATTAAGTGCTGCTTGTGCCTTGGAAATTCTCTCCTAATTAATATACAGTGTTCGGATCATAACCTGATGTTGCCAACCCTGTTACTATACCATATATTGCATTTAAAACTCAGTTTTGGAAAGGTTTTAAATATGAAATCTTCTCTGGAGGAAAATAATTCATATTTAGAAAGTAAGTTAATTTCAGAATTGGAAAGCAGATAGGTTTCAAATGTACTGAAATTTTCTTTGTATTGTAGAGCAAACATTTTTTCTCATGCTTTATTACTTTTACTGTCTTTGTTTCATTTTTAGTAGAACAGTTGCTAGGAAACAGTTGTCATTTTGGATAGGTTCTTTGTTTTTCTTCTTTGCAGATAGTTTTTGTTGGCATCCAGTTTATGCTAGACTTACAGTGGCATTTGGCTCAGTGTGTCTTTAAAGGAGAGAAGAACAGACACAGATGAGCTACAGGAAGAAAGACAAAGTTGATTAGGTCTCTTGATGAAATTATCATATAATTTTATGCTGAACAGGATACTTCTGCATTGTGCCATTTCAATTTTTTCAATACAGCCTTTGTTAATAAAGTCTGAACACTCCTTGTGAGGCCAGATCGAGTGTACCTCTGAGAATATTAACCCAAATTCTGATTTTCTGCTTGTCTGTGTTGCAAATCACATTAAATGAAATCAAATTGATTCATGTAAGCATTGTATGCTTCTACTTAGTTTCTACATTTATTTTTGCTGTCTCATGGAGACGCATTCCTTTCAGATCTTGTATTACACTGCATCAGTCCAACTGTCCAACTTGCTGCTTGAAGTGCCTTTACAATAGCACTCAGTAGCTGTCTGTAGTTTGCAGCACCAAACATTTCTAATCCAAGTTATAATCTAATTTATAAAGATTGCTTTAGTGCACTAGAAACAATACATGTTTATGCCTTGATATTTTGACTGTCATATTGAACCATTTTTTGTCTTTGAGAACCACATAATTCTTTAAATTTTCTTGAGTGTTAAGTTTAGACTTTGAGAGCATGTATGACTCTCTGATAATTTGTGATTTAATAGCAACTGTAAGGATTTGATTAAATAAAGTTAGAAAGTGGGTGATCATCTTTATTTTTGCATGAGATGTGTTTTGAATTTGGTGCCTAGATTTTTGTAGTCAGCTTGGTGACCAACATTGTGAATTGAATAAACTGTTGCTTATTTAGAAGTGTGACTAAAATGTTGATGGATCTTCTTAAAGTTTGTGCTGGATTTCCCCCCCCCCCCCCCCCCCCCCCCCCCTTTCTTTGTGTTTCCTCAACCAATTCACTTTTTTGAGTCTATCCACATCTGATCATCATATATCTTCATACATCTTCAGGTATGCCTTCAGGGTATACTTGTTCATTGTTCTGTTTCCCTGTTAAGGAAAAAAATAGGCACCAAATGAAAAAGAAAACAACACCACCACCACCACCCTCCAAAACAGAACCCAAACACTTCCTACCATCTGGAAGATCCAGTGTGACTCCTGTTAGTCTGCCTTTGTTTCCCTGTTTTCCCTTCCTCTATCTGTTTCAAGTTTATTCAAGCTAAATTTTAGCTGTCGGTTGGACTCCTGTACATACAAAGTTCAGGCAGAAGATTGGCTTGCTTTGAGGGACCTCTTGGGGAACACTCTTGTGCCCTCCCTGCACCAGTGTTGCAGAGGAGTGAATCATGCTTCCTCCTCTACTGATCCCTTTGGTGGAAAAAGGGAAGACCTTGATTCCAGTCTCCTCCTGCTTGCTGCTGGAGTGGAGAGCACCCATGGTGTGCTAGCTCTAGCCTTACAAAGCAGCGCAGGCTTCACACCCTGAACTGGAGTTCAAGCTGTAGAGAAGCCTTTGAGATGTTCCTTATCACAATCAAATGTAAAAAAAAGTGTGTGTGTGTGTGTGGAATGAGATTTCTCAGGTTATGTGCCTGTGTGCTGGTTCCTGCTGTGAACTTGAGTTTCTGGAGTTGGGATAAAGCCTGGCTGGGTCTTGAGTCTCAGGTACTGATGTGCTGGCATCCTACTGTTAGAGTATTTCAAGTGCAGAGTTTAATCCCTCTCTGTGAAAGTGCTGTGAGAGAACACCACATAGGGGACAGGCACTAACACGGTCACTTATTTTGCCGTTATTGTACTGCTTTTGCTCCTGGTTTCGGTATTGCAGCTAGAGCCTGGGCATGTGAGCATTGCTGGTTTGGATGAGAGAGTTGGTCTGGTTTTGTGCTTGGACCTTGCGCTGGCAAAATGACAGCAAGTGCCCCCTCCCTGCTGTGTGTGACCAAGTTAATGATGCAGTGCGTTGAGATGTCTTCTTATATCTTAACTGCATTTTAAACCCCCAGGACTTGTTTTACATACTGGCTTAACAACTTGGTTGATAAACGATTTTAAGTTGATTTATTTGCCCCTTTTTTTTTTCTTCATTGAGTAAACAAACAGGCCATCATAGCATTTATCTCAAAGACTAGCAGTTAGGGTTGACAAATGGCTTAGATGCTGTGTGAGATAATGGAGTCTGCTGGTAATTTGATTTTTGTCAGGCTATAAAATAAGCAGAAGAGAGCCTAATTAATATTTCTGGTCTTTTTGTGTGTGTGTGTGTATTTCACTTAAAATGTGATTATTTTTTTCCTTTGTATTTCATGGTTAAAATTCTCAGCCACTACAATCTCTTTGTGCCTCTTAAGTTCTCTCCATGCCACAGTACAAAGCATTCAATAACTCTGCATGCAGTTTAGTACTTCTGCTGCTAATGTTCTTGGCATTACTGTATGTAGTACCTTTGTTGCATTACTGGTTTATGTCTTTGATATGTGTTTAAGGATTGCCTTTGGGTTGTGCTTAAGGTATCTTTTCAAATTAGCAGTATATATGTGTGTATTTTTCTTATTTGGAAGACACTAACAGCATTTTTGTTAAATTGGGTAGCTACATGTCTATATTTGCCGCTCATCCTGCTTTGCCTTGCCTGTACTAAACACGTTCTTGATGCATACTGTTGTCTGCTTTGTGAAGAGTGGCATCCTTCATGATCTTGCCTAATTCTTCCTGTGAAGTTTGTAAACAGGATTTTTTTTTGCGTCAGTTATTGCTGATATTTTTACAGTGATAACAATTTTGTCTGCAAGCAGAGATTTTTCTCACTTGTTGGCCATTTTCACTTTTTACATCAGGGTAAAGCTATTTTTGTTTGAATTGGTGTCAGAGTTGCTGTTGGCATTGTTTCTGTCCAGACCTTGAGGGCCATAATGAGCCTGACTGTCCCAGACCACCTACCCAGGTCTCCCCCACCCTTCCTATGGCCCAGGACCCTATTTCAGCTCCGTGGGGCTGGCAGCTTCTGTCCAGTGATGCTGCAGCAGGGCAGGTCTCTAGCTCTGCACAGCCCCCTGCCTGCCTATGGGCCCACATCCTGGCCTGGGAGATGGCTTGATGCCCAAGGAATGGGGTTGTATTAGTGCCTCCCCTCCTGTGTGGGGCAGTGGGATGGGCCTGGCTGCTGACTCCTGCCTTGCTGCACCCCTCCATGGGGAGTCCCCTGCCTCCTCCAGCATCCTGACCCCAGGTTGCTGCCAGCCTCTGCGGTACCATGACAGCTTTGTTGAAGGCCTTTTGGCTTCAACTACATTCTTTAAATCGCCTTTCCACTACTGATCATTTTCTTTGTTTGTAATTTTGCTCTCTCTCTTGACTTTGTGATACATGTGTGTCAACTTCATGTGGTGCGCTTCGGGACATGGTTTAATGGCCACGGTAGTTGGTGGTTGGACTCTATGATCTTGGATGTCTTTTCCAAGAACTGAAACAATTCTATGATTCTGTGGTTTACACCTTCTGTACCTTCCTGGCTATTGTGCTTAGTTGTGTTTGTGTCATGTCCTGTTTGGTGATGGCCTTTCTAGGAATGGCCTTTCTAGACTGTGCTGACCACTCTGCAAGGCACTGAGAGCCGAGTGTGATAACCAGGCTAGCAGAGATCCTGCCTGTGGGGCCCAACCTTACAACCTCTGAGTACAACAGGCCTGGGAACAGTAGCCAGATTCAGCCATCAGTTCAGATCCCCATGGGGTTTGAGATGTGCCCAGGGGCCATAAGAGAACTGTCAAGATTGACCAGTCTCCAGTAGTGTCCTTTTCAGCTTCCCTTCAGAACAGGCTAATAAGTACCTTACTACTGAATCGAGTTGTACACACTGTATCAGTCAAATCAGTCATTCCCTTGCTGCCCTGTATGCTTCTCTCCATGGAATGGTTATTTGCAGTTTTGCTACATGCTCCTTAAATGATGTGACAGACACTGCTTAGCAGTGACCTGTCACTCGGCAGGGAAAAGTTTATGGTCATTTGAGTTGTTCAGGTTGGCAGAAAATGCATTCGTTTTTCCCTCTCTTTCTGGCTATTGTTACACTTCCTTGACTGTTGTGACCCAATGTCACACTGTAACAGGGGGACTCCCAGGATACTGCAACCAGTCTGTTAGAGCAGTTGATGTGGTTGTTGGCTGGTTAAGTGCTCTGTATACAAACTGCTGCATCCAGGCCCAGGATGTTTTACAGGAGGAGATTATCTGTTAGACAGTAGCATACTAGAGATTTAAGGCTGAAGTACAGAAGAGATTTTTATAAGGTCTTGCCCAGTCTCATGTAGACTTTGTTATTGACAGTCCTTGACTGTTGTGTTTGAAGCAAATTGTCTGGGTTGGTTTTTTTTTTTTTTTTAAATTATTATTAGACTTCAGCTTGTCACCCAAGGGTACACATTTAATACATCTTGTCTTTGTCTCATGGGTCAGCTTAGGATACAGTGATTTTGAAATTTATCAGTCTTCCCTCACGTATGTCTGAGTGTTGCCTTCATGACCTTATGCAGAGACAAATATCACTTGAGCTATTTTTGGTAGCTGTTATTTCAGCAACAAATATCTACCTGATTCTCCAAGCAACAGCACTTCACCATGCTCATGAAATTCTCCCATGGTTTATTTCTGAATCATGAATTTTCATCTACAACCTCCCTTCTTTTTAGAACCACATTTAGTACAGAAGGAATAGATTAATGTTCTCAAGATCTTGTTTTCTTCTACTGACCATTGCCTCCTCTGTTTGTTGTGGTATGTGGAAGTTAAGAAAGTGCAACTGTGTCTTCAAAGTGCATAACCTAATCTTGCCAAGATACTGGCTGTCTGGTAGCCTTTTTCTCCTGCTGAACATCAGGACTCATTCCAGGAGACCAGTTGCTGCATCCTGTAGTCACTTCATGTGTAGGTAAGTTAGTTTAGCAGCTCTGCAGTGTAAACAGATAAGCAATAAGAGTAACATGTTTTGGACTTAGCTGCTGAGTTGTATGTCTGGTTCAGGAGAGTGTCATATCAACTGTTGCTTGACCAAGGCAGCTGAAATGGCTCATCCATATCTGTCTGGGAGGAAATGGTGTTGGCCAGTTATGTGTAGTGGGAGTCAAACTGACTCACTTGCAAGAGAGTATGACCAGCTTTGTACACCACAGTCCAGTCACTGGCATGTCTGACGTTTGCCTCCAGGTAACCATGATGTATCTGATATGCTCTGTGTCCCGTTGTTGCCTGGCCTTATAATGCCCTACTTGTCTTGAGAAGGCATTTCCTTTTCCAGAATGCAGCAAGACAGCAGGATTGACATTAGCAAGGATTAGAGGTAAGGAATTCAGGGCAGTCATTGCAGTACATTGAAATCTGAATTGAAGTTGAAGGAAATGTTACTTGTCTTGAGGTTACATCATGCTAGTAATCAATGTGATTTGGACCATTTTATGATACTGGTCATGGAAGTGTCTGCTTCCGTGTCCTGAAATGCTTTTTCTCCAGATTGGGCTGCAGACGAGCTCTGTTGGGAATCGGGCATGACCTATGCTCACCCTGAACTGTGCCTGAGAATTGTCTGGGAGATAGACAGCTGACAGGGGCTGAAACCAAGCCAGGGGTGGCTTCATCAAAAACTTCTTGGAACTGCAAGATTTAATTCCAATGCCTAGGAATGCATAGATGCTGTTCAGTTTGCTTGGACAGATGTAGTCTGAAAACTGTTCTAAAAAGATTTTTACAAGCTCAGTTTAGAATATACTAGGCTTTAGTCAGTGCCATAATTGGCATTTGCTCACAGTAATTAAGCAGTCTAAATTCTGATGTCCTGTTTTTAGGACCATTCATGCTACTAAGAGTGGAAAATTGTTTGTGCAGATTTAGAGAAAAAAACCCAATCTTATGAATACTAAGCTATGAAAAAAAATCAAATGTAATGGAAGTTATTTGTTATGATTTCTATTTGTTTGATAAAGTATTCCATCTGCTTGAATAAGAAGCTTTTGATGCTTTTCCTGACATCTTTATGAGCTGGGGTTTTTTGCAACTATGAATTCGGTTTATGTTGAAAACGGGAGTATTCCACGGGATAACCAAACTCTGAGCACTCAGGAAGAGCTGGGGAAAAACCAAAAAGGTGTAAATTTAAGGTGTGATGCTGTTTCTCAAACAATGCTTTAATTGTCAAGAAAGTTACACATGAGCATGAAAAAGTTTGGTACCTGGCCTAAGATCGTGAAGTGTAGATTACACCAAACAAAGGTGTTTTCAAGAGGATACAGTCTCAAGCTGCACCAGGGGAGGTTTAAGCTGGATGTTAGGAAGAAATTCTTCACAGAAAGAGTGATTGGCCATTGGAATGGGCTGCCCAGGGAGGTGGGTGGAGTCACCATCACTAGAGGTGTTTAGGAAGAGACTGGATGGGGCACTTGGTACCATGGTTTAGTTGATTAGATAGTGTTGGGTGATAGGTTGGACTCGGTCTTTTCCAACCTGGTTAATTCTGTTCTGTTCTGTTCTTAGGTTTGATGGGGAAGGAGTATGCACTAATATGTATTTTAGTAAGATTTTGATAGGATGCATTAAGCTGCAGAAATTGTATGACTCAGTGCTTTGTGATCCCTCAGCAGTGGTTTGTGTCTTCAGGGGACTGGTGTGCTGTCTCACTGTGCACATAACTGTGCATCAGGACTGCAGATGAGAAATGTCACACTTCTATTTCTTTCCACCCAATGAAGTCACACAGTCAGATGGAAAAATGCTCCCTTTCACAAGTGACCTGCTCTTAGAGAAAGGTGGCCAGAAGAGTGTGTGTGTTACAAATGTAACATAAGTAGGTATAGTGAAAAAGGATTTAGAAAGTATCATCTTATGGTTGGATGTATTTATTTATTTGAAATACTTCTTATAGGTTAATCCTGTGCCACAGTGGTTGTTTACTGTTGTCTGTGCTTAGTGTCGTTTGATCTGAATGCTAATATATCTTATTTTAGGTCATCCAGTTATAATTATTATTATAATAAGGGTGACCTTATTACTCTCTACAACTACCTGAAGGGAGGTTGTAGACAGACGGATGTTGGCCTCTTCTCCCAGGCAAGCAGTACCAGAACAAGAGGACACAGTCTCAGGCTGCACCAGGGGAGGTTCAGGCTGGATGTTAGAAAAAAGTTCTATACAGAAAGAGTGATTGCCCATTGGAATGGGCTGCCTGGGGAGGTGGTGGAGTCGCCATCATTGGAGGTTTTTAGGAGAAGACTTGACAGGGTGCTTGGTGCCGTGGGTTAGTTGCTTGGGCGGTGTTGGATTGGTTGATGGGTTGGACGCGATGATCTTGAAGGTCTCTTCCAACCTGGTTTATTCTATGTATTCTAATTTTACTTGTTTGGTACAAGTGTTTTGCAATTGGCTTATTATATAGTGCTTTGTAACATTCATCTAATAAAGCTATAGGATATTCAGATTTTTCTTTACATTAACTTTGGTCTGGATACCTAATTTTAGGTTCTGACCCAGTCATTTGTGTTGGGTTATACTAACAGCTGTATCTTTCCTGTAAACTTAAATTTCTTCCATTACCTTTTGGTAAGTTAGCCTAGCTGGAAGGAGAACAGCCGCTGTAAATAAGGATATATGCGATGCAAAGTGAAATCAAATTATTGCTTAGTCATTGTTTTCACTGTGATGTGAAGATGACAAGTCAGCAGCTGGTCTGCATTGTACCTTCTGACAGATTAGACAAGTTGAATAGTAAGGATCAGTCTTCTAGAAAAAATAAAATAAAATGAATGCATAGGATGTCAATCAGAGTTAATGCTAATTTCAGCTTCAGTTAACTCTGCAACAGAGGAATGGGGCAAAAGAGTCACAGAATTTCAGGGGCTGGAAGGGACCTCGAAAGATAATCTAGTCCACCCCCCCTGCCAGAGCAGGATCACCTACACCAGATTACACAGGAATGCATCCAGGCAAGCATATCTTATATTAGCACATCAAAAATGTGCAGTATAATAGTGCCAGGTTTTGGATTGAAGAATTTAAATTCAGACCATGTACAGAAATGTCTGATTCTCCATCTTGAGATGCTGCTGGTTGATATACTGACATTGGGAAAATTTTAATGCTACTTTTCTTCAAGGCAACTGAATCCCATAATTAGATGGAATTGCCAGCACTGTTTGAGTGATGTAAAGGTAGAGCAAAAATCAGCAGGAAATGAAAATGTAAATAAACAGTAGATAGAAAGTATTGCTTTTTCAGCAAAATAGAATGTGTTGAAAGACTGAAAGAACAGAAAAGTATCTGAAAGCTGCAGTGAGTATGTAGATCTGAGCTCAGAATATCATGCTATGCTGCAAAGCTTAATATATACTGTGACATATTTGCTGTGTTTAACAGTAAACAGCAGGAATAGTAGAATAATAAAACTTTTAAAAACTGTACTGGAAATACTCAGCTAAGGAAGAGCTACCATTATTAAGTAAAATATATCTTAAACTTGTAGGTTTTTTATTTGGTATATTTTTAAATTGGCACTTTTTTTTTTTTTTTGCTGAGTAATTTTCTGTAATCTGAAATAGCATCAAATATCTGTGGGAGCCAAGTTGCAAAGTTCACCTCCTACCTGAAAGGCTGAGATCAGATGGAAACCTTGTTCCTTGATTCCCAGCAGTGCAAAACATGCTCTTCAGAGCTGTGAAGTAACTGAATTTGTAGCAAATTAGATCAAAGGCAGTACTTACTTTACAAAAGTCATAATCATTTCTTTTTTGCCCCCACTGTATTTTGTGGGTTGGGTTGTCCTTTTGAGGAATGAGGAATGTGTTCCTTGATCTATTAAATCTCTTTCTAAATTAGAATATCCTGAAAGCATGTGAGTTTGTGGCCGGGGAGCCATCAAGACTAAGACCTTATGCCAACCCAGTGTTAATAGCTAACATGATACTTAAAATAAAGTGATTCATAAACACTTCTAAAAGAGATGATCATCTTTAGTGGGTAGGAGATAACTGCTAAAATAATGTTTTCTCCTTTGTGACTTTTCTCCCATGTTGGCACTACAGTTACACTGCAGAATTGAAAACTCCTTATGGCATGGTCACTGCATAGAGTTCATAGAAGTTTGTGGGAATAATGGGAAAATTAGTTGACCAGAATTCTGTTGATATATCTAGATTTTTTTTTTTTTTTTAAAGAGAAATTAAATAACTCTGCAATGTAGGAGTCTTTTTGCATGGCAAAACAAAGCTGTCAAAAGGAACATGGTTGTTTATCAAATAAAAGAAGTTTTAAAAGCTTGAAAAGGATAAAGAGAGAAAGTACATTTTAGAAATCTGGACAAGGATTTAGTCCATCTCATCTGAATTTCTTGTAAGTCATATGTTCCTTATGTGATCACTTGAACGTGTGCTTTCAGGAGGAGGGAGGTTCTAAATAGGTTTTGGCTGCTTACTGGTACTTGGCTTCAGCAGCAGGTGTGAAAGATGCTCTATCAGTACACATAGTCATCAGGTGGTGTAGGCACCCTCACTGGGCATTGAACAGATCACTGCTGTATTGAGGTATTTAAATTCATCACTTGAAAACCTTGATAAATGTCATAGTCCTATTACTCTAAGTCTTGTAAAAGTAAAGAAAATATTCTTTGCACAAATTGTTTACTGTAGAAGAAGGGTTGTTTTTGGATAGCTTTGGAATGGCTATGTTTGGTCTCAGAATAGAATGTAAACATCTTGTAAATGAAGGGAGAAACTTGGCAGAATTTGGTTGGATGTGTTAGAATATTGTTTTGTTGTTTTAACCTCTTGTATGCCTTAATCACACACATGCCAGTAGAAAATAACCAACTGAGATGTGACACATGTGCTTTCTGATAGCGTATGTAACTTTGCCGTGTAACGTAATAAACATCTTTGCCTGCTAACATCTTGGCCTGGAAGCTGTGTTTGTAGTGCCTTCAGGGTGTTGGAACACCTATACCCATACTGTAACAGTTTACAAATAACTAGGAATTAAAAGGTGGAGAAGATGAAGTGTGCGTATGTACAGGCTTGTGTTGTCCTGACTGAAGTGTCTGAGAAGACAAAGGTACAACATCTGTGCTCAGCTGTGCAGATGAGGGAAGTTATGTTGGAGGTTAGCAAAAATACACATTTAAATATTTTTTTTTTCTTACTTGCTGTAAAACCAAGTTGGTTTTGGTTTGAGAATGTGGCCTGTGTTGGCTCTCTTACCAAGGGCTATAAATATGATGACTACCTATGGACTGCTGCTAAAGAAAGGAAGGGAAGAGAATATTTGACCTCTCCTGAGTAGATCATGACAATATATATTTATATCTGTAATCACTGATATATTTTTTGCTAGGGATTTGTGAAGGGCTGTATGATTTTGTGACAGAAGAGGAATTTCAGGAACATTTCAAGCCTGATAAAAATGCTTTAGTCCCCTTGTATAGTCATTGAGTACTGGCCGATTTCCTGTAGTAGGAGAAGTTGTTCTGGAGAAGTGTTTTGAGGTTAGGATACATAGATGGTATTTGAGTTTAAGTTAAAACTGTATTTTGTCTTGTACTGTGATGCATAACTGAAGACTGAGGTGCTCAAAAGTGCTCTTACTTGATCAAATGTGAGCCAACTGTTGTTTGTTCATCTCTGTTAGTGGTAAGAGTACTCCACAGTGTATGCTCTTTTCCTTTGGTGAAGAAAGTCTAACTCACCTGGTTGCATGAATCATTTCCAAAGGCAGGTATGTTAAGTAGTGTTGCTGAGAGGAGCTTTTAAAGGCCTTTACTCATCAATAAAACTAATTTGCATAAAAGCACTGTTTCAGACATGGAGTTTAAAAAAATATCTGTGAGATGCCTGTTACAGAAGAACCAATATTAAATCATTCCATTGCAGTTTTGGTTTTCCTTATGACATTTAATTAATATTTGTATGTATTTAGAAAGCACTTGAATATTTATGCTTACGCTGCTTCTACATGTTGTTGGCAGAATGCTAGGGAGTGACACTTCAAACAGTATGAGTAGTTGGAATTAAAGAGACTGTTACGTTTGATGCCAGGTTTTGTGATTAAGCCTGCGACTTTTGTAACATTATCTCTAAAGCACTCCATTGTGTTCATAGCTTTGTTTTTTTACTTATGTAAATGGATATGTTTGATCTTCTTACTCATGAACTCGCTGTTTTATTAAAAAAACCCCTTACAGAACAAAATCCCACCAAAACCCCAAATGAAACAGAAAAGCCAAGCAACCAACCTTCTTCCCTTGCCAGTCATGATAGATATCGAGGAGCAAGCAGAGGGCTAAGACAGAAATATCATGGTCAAGAGTAATCCCACCTCACTGAGCTGTCAAAATTAGGAGCGTGAGACCTGAACTTGAAACCACTGTTTGGATATATTCCTTTCTGTTTGACTACAGAAAGAATTAGAAGGCGGTTGTGTTTAACGGTGAAGTGCTTAACTGGGGTGAAGAGGTATGAAGACCTGTACTTTTAGACTGTTTTACTTCTATTTGAACTTTGGGACTCATAAGCACTTTCCAGGTCCTGTCTTACAGCCTGTCCACGTCCTGATTTAATACAGGGGTGAGCCCTGAGAAAACGCTATTCTCTTCCTTCTGCTTTAAATCTGCATCTTAGTTTCCAAAGAAAGGAAACACAGGCCTGAAGCTGGAAGAAAGCACTAGTGTGCTTAGATCAAGTCCACAGCCTGAAGAACCTTAGAGCCCATTACAGAACTTGGATACTGTGCAGTGTAGGTGCAACTTAAAAAGCTGCTGGGTCATCAGCGGACAAAGCTGAGACTACTGAAAACAAGAATGGTGGTGACTGAGGTGGTGTGACACAATAGAGACAAATAAAATGACGAGCAGAGGGGAAACTCGCAAAACTTCTGTGTTAAATTTTGCAAACCCATGCACTCACAGACTATGTAGGGTGTATAAATTGCAGGGTTTATAAATTTTAAGGTTTATTACCTCTTCACAAGTAGTGGATTCAGTCTTGAAATGGCAGCTGAAGAGCACTTCAGTCTGCCAGTAAAGATGTGAGAGCAAAACCTTTATTTTGAGGAAATGATCTCACATGCTATTTTTAAGGTAACATAAGTGCAGGGTTGCACTTCAATTAGGATGGTCAAGGCCAGATGTCTACTAAGCTTATTCTGTTAGGAAGATGAACTTAAAGAGGAGGACTGTAGAAGTGGGTGGCAATGGAGAATTTTAAGCACAGGAAGCAGCTGATGTTCAAAGAGCATTGGATATTTATTATAGAAATATAATATGAAGAAACCAGTCTCCAACATGGGAGGCTCCAGCCCTGAAGCCCTGGTGATCTCTCTGCTACCCTGAACTGATTTGCTTTTGCTTCCTTCCTGAGAAACAAATCTGCCTGTCAGTGTGAATGCTGAGCTCTCCGCCTACCCTTTCACATTTTTCCTGAGATAGTTTTAGTAATTGTGGTTCATATGCATGAGGGGAAAAAATAGTTGAACTCCTAGAATTGCTGATTGTGCCACTAGTCCTTATGAAGTTGTAGCATTCAGAATTGCCACTGGTACGTAAAAATACAAAGGTTTTTAATTATACAAAATGCAAATCTTAGATCTTTATAAGTATGATACTTGTGTGAAAGGGAATGTGAGTATGAAAAAACATGTGTAAGAATGTTTTTCAGCCTATAAAGAGCATCTGCAGCGCAGGGAATTTGAGGATCCAGTTGGAGATTGCTCAGTCCAGGAACAACACTTGTCATCTGTGGATGTGTGATTCAGCAATTAGAGAGGCTTGCTTCTGATAATTGTCAGAGCTAAAAATTACTAGTACCTTTAATGTTCTTCACTAACAAAATCCCTTTCTAGTGGAGTCTCATGGCAACGTGTTTCGGATGCATAAATCAGTGGCTAAAATCCCCTTCTACCTATGTAACACAAGGCTCTGGAAAGTGTGTGCTTATTCTGGTTCACTTAAATATTTTTGCTTGTGTTTGCTTGTGTTAGCTTAGTCATATCACTTCAAAGGTGTATTTGATTTTCCTGAAAGAGATTTTCTTAGTGAAACAAGAGCATATCATCTCAAGTTTAAACTTTAGGAGTGTCATTTTCTTGGGGTCTGGTGATGCACCTACTAAGCAATTCACATCCTGCATATGTTTGTAGTAGTTGCTAAAAATGCAGTTAGTTGCTTTATATTGGGGAAAACCAGATACTGGGCTGTAATCCCTGCTAAAAGGATCCATTATGATTTTCCTTCTTGGAAATGGAAATTTGAACTTGTAAACACCTGGATTTCTTTACAAAAGATGAGCTCAATACTTTATTGACTGAGGCTTTTTTTTCCCCTAGCAGTTTGCCAGATACCTGGCGCCAGAATACAATCTGATTTTATTCTTTTCTAGTTAAAAATAAATGGGACAACTCGGAGAAAACATTTCTGTTGGCTAATTTTTCTGAAGGACAGCTTCAAAGTGACAAATAAGGAGTACAGTAACAAAGAGAGCACATGACCAACACTGACCTATTTAGTCTGTATTTCATCTGGTTGTGATAATCCTGGATGAGACTTCTTAATTCTGCTAAGACTATTTAGACAATTTACACGAAGCTGTGGTCTTTTTTTTTTTTGTGGTGGTGGGTGGGGTTTCTTTTGTGTGGTTATTTGTTTGTGGTTTTGTTTGTTTTGGTAAGTGTTTAAAAATGGTTGGAAAGTAATATTTTTTTCATGGTTTTAGATAACCTGGAGTTTGAAAAGTAGTACAAATGAGTCAAATGCTCTTGGGATGAAGTAGTT
Source organism: Dryobates pubescens (assembly GCF_014839835.1). NCBI lineage: Eukaryota > Metazoa > Chordata > Aves > Piciformes > Picidae > Dryobates > Dryobates pubescens. The sequence goes on from NC_071614.1 coordinate 33,846,517, forward strand.
GTATTGTCCAGGTGGAGGCACTGGGGCTTCCAGGCCTACCCCAGTGCTTTCTTTCCTCCTGGAATAAACACCTTTACTGCTTGTAACCACAATAGCCTCGTTGCCCAATATAAATTATTCTAAAATTGCATGCTGGCTGTGATTAACTGGTTGGTTTGGACTAGATTTGAGGGTGAGATCACATCTCTCCCCTTCTTCTAATTGGTTTAGCAGTGTTGGTGTAAACCAGCTTTTGCTGTGTTAGGTGTTTCTTTCCTATCCATGACTGTTTCCTCTTTCCTCCTCACTGAGAAGACTCTAGGTTTTGTTCATGGAAGTATGCTTTCATGTTTGTTTAATATTGAATCAAAACATTTACAATTAATTCATTTTTTTCCAACAATGAAAAAACTTATTTTCCATTACCCTGAACAGTTTCCTATGCTTCCCAGACTGTGTTTGAGGGGGAAAAAATAAAGAAAGAAGGTGTGTTTTGCGTATGTAAATTTTTGGTAATTTTGGATTGAGAATGTAACTTTGGAAGTTGTCCAATTACCCTCTTACTGTGCCAGTACAGGATGGCAAAATTCACTACTTCCTGCTGTTGTACATTGAGACTAAGCATTTTTAGGTAAAGAGCATGCTGACGTTCTGATTCCCATTCTATTTCTACAGTAATGAATTTTCAATATGTTAACAAAAAGTCTAGAAAAACTGGAAGACAGAAGCTGGCAAAGGTAAAGATGACAAATCTATTTTGGCCTTACTGTTGGCTGAGGGAGAGCTGGAAAAGCCAGAGATTTGCCAGCCAGAGCTTCCTGGCAAGGAGAACTAACCTATCTCATACCTTTTGGAAAAAACACTCTGACTAGATGTGGTACAAAAGTCTTCCGTGTGGCATCTGGGAAATCGTTTACAGAGACTAGAATGTTCCTGTCTTTGCAACTGATTTATACCCTGGGCCAAGGAACAATAAGTAAGATTGACATGGAAAGTCATCAGCCGTCATTTTTTTGTTCTAAGTGATTATGTAGTCTTAAAGTAGGTTTTGTCTTTCTGTAGTTCAATTTTATATCTTTTTTTAATTATCATTTTCCATTTCCTTGATACCTGTGTGTGCCAGATCAACCTTGGCTCCTGGCTTTCTGTTGGACTGTAGATTGAACACCTTGCAAAGAGATTTACTCAGGCTTCAGTGACAAACATACCAACTGAATTGCAGTAAAAAGTTCAAAACAAGCTTGTTCTGGTTTGTGTGGTTTGGTTTGGTTTTGTGTTTGGTTGGTTGGTTTTTTGCTTTTTTTTTGTTTTTGTTTAAATATTAGGCTTATAAATTACTGTTGTTGGCCTTATAACTGCTTCAAAAAAATCTTTTTGCAGTATCCAGTGTCTATATTGCTGTAGCACAAGAATAGTGTGATCTTAGGACTGGTGAAGTAACTGTTACTTCAGTCAGATTTTTTTCAGCTCACATGAAGGAACACAACATCAGGGAGACCGAATTGGGAGAAAGAGCTGAGTTACTCCTGTAAGCCTTTCTATAAAGGAAATCAAGGGGAATTAAGCCCCCAGCCACAAAAATGGTAGTTCTGCTCTTAAGCTAAATAGTAATGCACTATTAGCTCATGTTCAAGTGCAGTAAATAGGGAAATAAAATGTCATGGTACTTTTACATACTTGCAGCTTGACCTTTCCATTAACTAAATGTATTAACTGCACACACTAAACACGCTTGCATAGTTCTAAATAAATAATAGAAGCAATCTGCTAGTGTAGTGATTATATGTTTGATTTCATATACATTAAGTGCCTACCACTGTATTAATAAATGGTCTTTGAAACCACGCTTGGGCAGAGGTAAGAGCAGGGCTCAGTATTAGCTGTCTTTAGAGGTTCTTTTTTAGATTACCTGTAATTTTTACCAAGTGATGTGATTTTGGTTGATTTGGGTTTGTTCTCTTGTTGGTTTTGTTTTGTTTTCTGAACTATACAAATGTAATTTATTAATAAAGGAAAAAATACATGTCCAGTTCCTTAAAGAGAGGAATATGGATATGGTGATATTGGCTGTTTTAGTTGTAGTTCACTCATGGTGGAGAAACAGTGTTTTGCTAGTCTTTCTGTTTCTTTCCAACTTGAGAAATACTTAATTGTCTCCTTAGGACAGTTAAACAGACAGCTTGGCTATTTGCAGAATGTTGCTCTAATTCTACAAAGGTTGAGTAGATCTGATGTTATCTTCCAGGTGTGTGTTAGAATGCAGGAACTAAAATCAGAAGTGATTTACCTTATGTCTTCCTGAGCAGTTACCTTTTCTGTGTGATCCAGCATGACAGTTGAGTTCAGCTGGTCAAGGTGTTGTAAAAGTTCTTGATGGGAAATGTCTGGGGGCTGCTGGTAGGCCTGTGTGTTGTAGGATGGTGGACCTGGCTTCCTCCCTCTTTTGACAGATCTGGAATCAGTTGACCTTCCAGTGATAGTCCATTTTTCCACTTCATCTTTTTTATGGAGGAATTGACTTGTGTTGAAAATAAGTTTAGATCACATCTTCGTGCTAAATATTAAACCTGGAATTTTCTATTGTTTTTGCAAAGTAGTTTGTTTCATAGCTAAGGCTTACTTGGTGTCAATCATGGAAGCCTGCATTTTCCCCTTCCATTAGTGTTTTTATTTTAGTCTTAGAAATACAGTTTCTCAGGAAGACTGATTTGAAACTGTTGCAGGTGCTCTTTTTGATAATCTGCTAGCATCTTTCCCCTAAGGTGGTCTTTCAGGTGATTTGAATTAGAAAACTAATAGGAATGCACTTACAATTTGAATAGTAATAATAAAAGGGAAAATGCTTAAACCTTCAGATGTTGTCCCCATTTTTACCTGCGCTGTTTTTTGGAAGAGTGCCCTTCAAGCTCTGAGGGTAAGTCTTTGGGATATAACTCAGGAAGCTAGGCACCCTGGGAAAACATATCCCTGTTGTTCATGCTGCACAGCTGTAAGATGTCTGCTCCTGTGAAAACTCTGCTTCCCAATGCAAATTCTGGTTCTGGAAGCTCAGTAATGAGTTGCTTTTTAAAAGTGGTTAGATAATGAGAGAAAATCCCTCAGCACTTTCCAGTTTCTCATCCCTGGAAGAGAAAAGTTGAAGTTGGCTATTTTAACTTCTTTTTGATTTATTTATGTGCTGAATCCATTTTCTTGATGTGAACACATACTGCGTTCTGGCATTGCTACCTCACATATGGCTCAAGAGGCTCAGATCAGGTTCCTGGACATGGAATTAATCTCATTCTCTGGCTATTTCTGCATCCCTTCCATCATCCTGAGCTGTATAGGATCAATGCCAGGTTTCCACTGGATTAAAACTTAGAAGAGTCTAATAATATTAACCCTACCTCCCATCTTTCTACATTAAAGATGCTGAGCAGTGTTTTTGGATCTCTTCTCTAGAATATGAGACAGTGAGTGGATGTCATATTATTAGATGGTAATAGTTAATCATTACTCAAGGGTTTAAGGTTTGGGGGTTTTTTTAAATGCATTTAAATAATGTTATTTATTTTCTTCACAAAGTCATGCCCTACTGAAATAACACTGCATGCTGCCAGTTTGTCCTCATAGTAAAACTTCACAAAGACTTTTTTTGTCTATGTTTCATTGTTAGACATATTGAAAAGATGAACAGTGTTAGATTGGTAAAAGAGAAGGTGAAGATACTCAGTTGAACTGAGTTTTATTTTTTTTCCCCACAGAAGTATTGTAGGGCTTCTTTTCTAAGTTTAATCATTACATTAATACACAAATGTACATTGAAGTGTAGTTACTTGGGTCTTTTTAATTAGACTGCAGAATCAATCTTGCTTGTTTTAGCATCCAAATTTTAGATACTCAAATAAGAGGTGTGGAAATACTGGAGATTAAATCTTTGAAGATTGCTCTCAAATCCTGTTTCCTGCTTGGCTGCTGTAGTAGATTGCAAACATGAGTCCTCTACATTTGTTAATGCTGTACATCTATTAACTGTTTATGAGCAAAATTGTTCAGGTACAAATTCTGTGCTAACATGGTGCCAGTTGGTGTTAGTTATGTTGGATGTCTGTGTGCTACTCCAGAAAGGTAAATTTACATGAACTAGCCGTTGCTCTGAAGTAGGTGACTATCTAATTATGTTGCTTACTTTAGGTATGTTGTTTCAGGTTGTTATAGAAAGTTAGTGTGCTTCATTTCAGAGCCAGGACAACTCTGTAGCTTACATGTTCTTGCTGGTGTCTGCTATGCTGCTTTCTGTCCAACTCGGATGGCTTCATTTTGCTTAGAGTAGCTTTCTGTAGCACTTGACCAACAATTAAGCAGTGCATTCCCAAGCCACTCCTCCTCTGTCTTTTTTTATAATAATCAGTCTTTAAGCTCAAATGTACAGAGCTGGTAAGCTCAGTATCATGAGGTCACATTGATTCCCTACATAATTCTGTGCTACAAATTGTCCTTGATCTTAGCCAAAGAGGTGGAGAAATGATCTGAACAGTCTAGATAGATAGGTTGAGGCTGGCCAGCATCATGAAGTTCAACAGGGACAAGGGCTGGGTCCTGCACTTGGGTCAGAACAACCCCATGCAATGCTACAGGCTTGGGGCAGAGTGGCTAGGAAGATACCCAGCAGGAAAGGACCTGGGAGTGGTGGTTGACAGCTGGCTGAACATGAGCCAGCAGTGTGCCCAGGTGGCCAAGGCCAGCAGCATCCTTGCTTTTGTCAGAAACAGTGGGGCCAGCAGGATTAGGGAAGTGATCATGCCCCTCTATTCAGCACTGGTGAGGCTGCCCCTTGAGTATTTGGTTTAGTTTTGGGCCCCTTGCTTACAAGAGGGACTGCTGAAATGTGTCCAGAGAAGGGCAATGAAACTGGTGAGTAGTCTAGAGCACAAGTCCTACAAGGAGCAGCTGAGAGAACTGGAGAAAAGGATGCTGAGGGGAGACCTTCTTACTTTCTACAATTCCCGTTAAGGAAGGACTGGAAACTCTCTAAGTTTCTAACTTAAGTCTTTCATTATGAGGGAGACACAACTTCTTCTCTTACTCTAGAGCTGTCATTACAGAAGATTTTAATTTTCATCTGTAGTATTCCACTGATGTAAAAATACAATTTAAGTATAGTATTGAAATCCATGACGGATTTATATTTGTCACTGCTTTTTATTGTCTTAGTCATCACTCTATTTCTTAGCTACTTCAAAAGGGCACCTCTAAAAATTGATGCTATTATTTTTCACTTTACATATGACTCTTGTTCTGAAGTGTTATGGCTTCTCACTGTCTGTCTTTTCCAGTATTTATAACTGAAAGCTATAGCTAAACCTCTTTGTTTTCCCAGGAGTTTTATGCAACTGAAGTCAGATGCTGGGAATTTGTACTCTAATGTTACCTCTCTTGGTCATTCACAATGTTTCATCATTTGGGTTTGATGGCCTTTTGAAAAATGCCAAAGCATTTTAGGATGCTTATCATACCATGGCTATAGGAGTGGGGGGTTGCCTCTGGGCAGTTCAGTCTTGGTGGTTGCAGAGCTTTTGTCACATGCATGGTGGTAAGTTCCTCTTTGGAATCAGAGTCAGCTCCCAGGCAGTAGTATTTTTGTAAATAGTATGGTAAAGTCTTGGTCTCAATCTCTCTGTGGTTAATGGCAGCATTCCTCTTGGTAGGATCTTTTGTTTGAACTGTTAAGTTTTTAAGAAGATAGAAGCATACAAGGACTTAATGGTTCCTGTTAGTATTAACTGAGATGATTTGAGTTGTTCAGTGGTGAGTAACTAAAAGCTTATGCTTCACAGTGGTACAGCACATTTGGGTAACTGTCATATCACTGATTTTTAAGGAGTTATTTCAACGTAAAATTGCTGAGCTCTTGCTCTGTGCCTTACATGGGTTCTTAAAAAAGCTGCATTTCTGGTCTCACCTGATTTCCTGAGAATCCTAGATTGCATTACACGTGGCAATGATAACCAAAAAATCTTCAGTAATACGAATCCTGAAGATTTTTTAAAAAGATTAGGAAAGCTGAAAGCAATGGGAGAGAGGATGTTCTTAAAGCAAGCAAACAAAACAAACAAAACCCCCAACCAACAGGAAACAAACTACCTTTATGATTTTTAAGCCACTTTTGATTTATCTATAATGTTTGGATTAGGAAGAACTGAAAATCCAGGAAGATTTTGAAATTCAAAAGATACTTTTCTCTCCCAGTCACAGAGAGCTGGAGTGGCTTAAAAGAGTATTGGGAGGAAAAAACCCAACAAACAACCAAACAAATGCAGCTGCTACTGGTAGGTTCAGGTTAAACAGCAAAAAGAGGAATTGTCCAAGTATCTGGGGTATTTGTATAAGAGGAAAATTTAAAGTTGGGGTTAAATGAATGGGGGGCAGGGCTTGGCAGAGTGCATGTGTATTGATTATGACAGGTAAGACTAAAGATACTTTGCAGTACCAGGTATTGTTTCAATGACTTTAGGACCTTTTTCTAAAAAGAAAAACTAGAAGTGTTGGAAAAGATTAGAGAAATAGTTACTTAAAAAAAAAAAAAAAAAGATGAATCTTTAAGGACTTTACTATGCACTCGGAATAATGGGAGATGTGTGAGGCTTTGGAGCCTGCACTCTAGGATAGACTTTTATTTTTAAGTATTTGATGATTGCACTAAAACTGTGAAAAGGACTTCTAGCAGATGATTGAAAAGAGATTAAGAGATTAAATCCTCAAATGAAAAGAAATTAAAAATTATGGGTTTATTTTTTCATTTGGAAAGGAAGTCTCGAGGTTCACTTGCTAGAATAGCAGAGAACAATGTTAGATTCCTAAGTTCTTTCTGATCAGCTCAATAGACTGTGGCTAAAGTCAGCTGTAAACTTTCCCTGAAGCAACATTCATTGTTCAGCCAACTGAGGTTTAATTGACAACTGCAGCCCAGAAGAAATTTCTGCCATGGTTTTAAGTCTCTGATGTTATATAAGGATACATCCATTCAGGTCTTCCATGCATCTCAGACCATTCCCTGAGTAATGCATCAAGTTTGATGACCCTTAAAGATATTTCCTTTGTGCTGGACAAATCATCTGATGCTAAACAATTTATAGAACAGTTCAAAAGTAATAGCAGCAGCATTGCTTCATCTGAGTATACATCATATGAATGATCGCTGGGACCTGCTACAGAAGAGGAAGAACAAAATTGTCTGTGTTTAGTATGTTCCTTGCACAGCAGTGCGCAGAGTAAGAGCCTGTGCTGATGCAGGAGGTGACCTTATCAATGGAGAAAACAGTTAAAAAAATTTATGAATCTTCCTAATGCTTTTATGTAGGGAGAAACTTAGTTGTGTCTGGAACATGAGAATCCATTTGTTTTCACCATTTTTGGCCTGGGCTGCAGTTGATTTACTTATGCTGCGTAGTGATGCAAGTCCCTCAGTTTCTGTGGTGATTTAGCTTTGCCAAAGGAGTTGTGTGGATGTGAGGCACACTCATGGTTATTATTTAAATGCTTACTTTGCAGTGCCACGTGGGTAAGTGGGAGGTGAGAATGCATCTGTCCTGTTTGTGGGAAATGTGTAATTTAAAGACAATTTTTAGAGAGTTATGAAGATTTGACAGGATGTTCATGTAAAATGCACTTCTGAAAATCCTCATTTTTTTTAATCGGGCATCTTTCTTGAATAGAAACAAAAGATACATTGTAAAATTTTAACTCTGCAACTTCAGCACTTTGTACATTTTGACATCAAAATAGTCTGTATTCTATAAGCTTTGTTGGTAGATGCTGTTTATCACAGGTACTACTCATTGCAGAATATACACAGGTTGCATTAATACACAAATTCACATATACACCATCTAGAATGTTATTCTGTTGGGGTGACCTTATTGCGGCCTTTCACTACTTAAAGGGGGCCTGTAAGAACAGAAAAACTTAAGTTGGCAGGTTTTTGTTTTCCAATTATTATTAAATCAACTTTTCTGGTCTGTGGTGACAGGTTGGACTTGATGATCCTCGAGGTCTCTTCCAACCCTAGTGATACTGTGATTTATTTTTATTTTTCATCCTTACTCAGAATATTTGATGGAGAGTTAAAGCTAAAAAAACCCCACCCAAACAGTTGCAAGACAAGGCTTCTGAAAAGAACAAACCCCCAAACCACAGAAACTTTCTCCACAGCATTCTGGCACACACATTGATTGTGGTTCTGCCTGTTATATTATGGTAAGTGCCTGTTCTGAGTTCAGCCTGATACCACCAAATTAAAACTGGATAACCAGAAGACTATATACATGTAATAGGTTATATAAATATACAGCTATTCTCTGATAGTCTTTATTTGTTTTAAAACCTTTGATCTTTGCCTCTTTTTTTTTTCCCCCTAATAATTCATGCTATGTGCCATTTTTTATGCTTTTACTTCTTCTGTGTGAACAAGTTATTCAGGAAAGTACAGGAAAAATGTCAGCGTGCTTTTTCAGATAGCATTCATGTGTTTGTACTGTTCATTTAGGGCAGTTTTCCATACCACTCAAGCCTTATAACTCCATCAGAAAGCCTTAGAAAATGTAATAAAATTATCTGAATGGGGAGAGTATTCATTTTCCTCTCTGCAGTTCTGGCAATTTTCTTTACCACAGCCTTTATGAATGTTGGAAGGCAGTCTTTGTACAATGGAGGTACTTCTTCTCTCTCTGGCAGGACTCCAGAGGGGAGCCATACGTTCAGATTCTTCCTTGGTTGCTTAAAAGTCAGCTGAGGAAGTTCCTGCTAGGCAACATGGAAAGGTCATCATGCTGGGCTTGATTCCTTCCCCGAAAACAAGGGTTTGCAGTGCCACACAATGTTGTTCATAAAGGCAGCCCTTTGTTTTACAGAACATGGACAGTTTGATTCCCTTTATTCCCACTTTCTCTTTTCCCTGGTTTCTGCTGCTTGTTAATGTGCATGCTGAACCTGAAAGTTAGCTTTATGTTGTTCAAGTAACTGTTTTTGCCTCAGGGCTGTGTTGGTGCACTTGGGAAATCAAAGTCAACAACACAGTAGACTTTTTTATTGCCTATTCATGCTTATGGCCTATCTAAGAAAGAAAGAAAAAGAAAAATGGGGTATCTGTTCTGTAGAAATGGTGAAAACCTGTGAGTAGTATTTGGTAGAGTACAAATTTGTTACAGATTATTGGATACTGAATTGTGAATTATTTCACATGTGTATCCTACTTGAGTAAGTGTTTCACCCTAGTTATTTGGGATGTTTGATGTTATGAATTACTGTGGCTGATACGCTGCCCCACCCTCCTGATTGAACACTGTGTGGCTTGCTTAAGAAGATCAGAAAATAATTACTAACATGTCAACAGTACATACTTCTAAGGAAAAGTGACCTCTGCTGTAATTCGTAACGATGTCCAGATTCAGGAGTGCCATGATTCCCTAAGTCATGGCAAATCAGCTTTCTGAATGTCTCTATGAGAATTCAGGTAAATTCTTTACCCCTGCTTACTGGATTATTATGAACAGGAAAGTTCGTATTTGTGGTAATGATTAATGCTTAGGATAAAAGTTTTAAAGTAATTCTGTGTGGGCCTTTGGACCCAGCTGATCTTCCAGTGGCATCTTCAAATTACCTTGACTATGCGTACTAAGTTATCAGGCTTAGTAGATTTTATGCAGAGATAAAATTAAATCTTTCTTTGGAGACTGGGGTTGAAGGCTATTGGTGTATGTGCAGGTGGCAGCATAGATTCCCAGCTGCTGCAAATCATGATTCTTGTGCACTGGTGGTTACTGCAATGCAAAAAGGGTCCATATCTCCTAATTATATCTGTTCATTGTTTTGCAGCAGGCCTTGGTCTCATTTTCCCATCTGTGGGAAGCCTGTGCTGAGCTCTGCCTCTCTCTCAGTGCAACCCATATGTAGCACTTTCAGTTGGTGTAACTGAAGTTAATTTCACATCATCTGCTTGTGTAGTTAGTAATTTTTGCTGAACAGCTGCTTATGTGTTTCTCTTACTCTGTGTCTATTAATGATGCTGTTTCCTGTATTGTCTTGTACAGAATAATTTATTTAAAAATCCTAGAACTGTTTAGATCAAATGGTAGCTGTATGTGGTTCAGCCTTTCACCTGCAGTGTACTGGGATTCATCCAGCCAGGACCTGATGAACAAGCAGGCCCTGAGAGCTCCAACAGCACTGACTATCCCTGCCTACAACCCAGGACCTTCAGCCCCTGCTACCTCAATGCTGCAGCAGAGCCGGTCTCCAGCTCTGTACAGTCCTGCTGGGCCCAGCTAGAGCCCATGCATGAGCCTATGTCCTGGCCCAGCCTTAGGCTATCCCCATCCCCAGGGAGGTGCCCAGTGGCTGGGGCTGCTGCAGTGCCCCCTGGCTGCCTTGCTACTTACTAGGGTGGTTTGCCAGGCTTGTTGCTAGGCCCTGCCTTACTGGCTGCTCCGTGGGCAGCATCCAATGCTCCCAGCACCCTGATTGCTAATAGCTTCAGCTGCACCCTGACAGGAAAACAGTTGAACAGGAAACCAGAAGACAACAGGATTTTCTCCCGTAATCTCTTCTCTTTGGCAAACAGTTTGGCTGCAGTGTTGGACAAAGAATTAACCATGTTGGAAGAGACCTTCGAGATCGTGTCCAACCTATCATCCAACACTACCCAATCAACTAAACCATACAACCAAGCATCCTGTCAAGCCTCGCCCTGAACACCCCCAGCGACGGCGACCCCACCACCTCCTCAGGCAGCCCATTCCAGTGGGCAATGCAAACAATGCAGACAATGCAGAGATGCTGCAGTAGTCACCTAGATTCTCTCTGTTTTAGTAAAGATAGATGTGATCATTCAGTGGTCCTTGTCCTTCCTTAAACTCCTTACTGGCACCAAGAAAAAGTTGTTTCTCCTCCTTGGACTACTTCAACCAGAACAGATTTCCATTTGTTTTACTTTCATATTTCAGGCATGATCTGCCTTGCAGCTGTGGTGAGACAAGGTCACTTAAACCTGTCGTAGGTGATTTGTCCACCCCATCACTTCTGAACCCTGAATAGAGTGATTACTTTTACTCCTTTCTGCCTTGAACTTGGAGGTAGAACTTGAAAAACTATTGGCTGAGCTATACTACAGGCACTGTGTATCGGTATGCCACTTATTAATTCTCTGATGGTGAGAACCAGAGGGAGTACTGGCAGAAGCCTTCCCTTAATGAAAGCTGATTTCGAGGCTAGAAAAGAGCAAGATAACTGTAACTGGTGTTTACAAGTGCCCTTGAAAAACAAGAGCTACTGGAAATGGCAAAGAAATTTGTGTTATCCTGTTCTGCAAGGAGGGGAGCTGTGTTTTGAAAGTTCGAGTGACCGGACTGATCATAAGTTAAGCTTTTGTGGCAAAGGCTGAGTATAAACTAATCTGTTTGCTTACTAGTAGTAAACATTGCTGCCATAATCTTCAACAGCATGTGTGAAGCTGGATGATGTTATGTTGAAATGAACTAAAATTAAGATGACATTAGTCTACTGTAAACATGTGTTGTAGTTTGAGCTGGGTGCCCCCCTGGTGCATTCACTTCCTGTGTCCAGAAGTCCAGCCCAGAGGGATGGACACAGGAAATTGTGTATTTCCTACCATAATTCTTTGCACCACTATAAGATCCAGTGCGGAGTCTGGCACTTCCTCTTTCCTTCCCTCTCCAAGACTTGGTAACTGGGGGAGAGATCTCCCGGCCATGGGCCTGATTGGGCCCAAGGCCACAGGGGGATGGGCAGTCTCAGGCCTGGCCAGCTGAGACTAGCCCAGCAGAGGGAGGGGGAAGAAGGAGCCCTGGGGGTTTTGCATGCACCCTCAGGTGGGGATGGGATCTTTCTTTGTCACTGTGCTTTGGGTTTTCTGTAACATTCACTGCTTTCTATTTAAACTTTCATCACTTTTGCAATCCGTTTGCCTGAGTCGTTATTTCTGCCTGTGCTGGGGAGGGGATCTGCCCCAACCCATTACATTTTTGGCGCCCAACGTGGGGCCGACTGCAGCTCGGATTGCAAAAGATGGAGAGTTTAATTTTAGTTCTGGGCGTCGGTTTGGGCTTGGAAAGTTGGGGCTCAGGTTTTGTGTTACCGGGGCGACTGTGTGAACTCCTGTGGACTGCAGAAGGATAGCTGGTGCATGGCTGATGGCATGGAATTCCCTCCTGTTGTTTGGGAACAGCGAGGGGTGGTTCTTTCTGTGACTTTCTGCCCAGGGTAGCTTAAGAATGCTCGAGTAGCCTAAGAAGGCGAGACCTGCCTTCTCCTCGTTCTCTGCGGAGCGGCAGGGAGCGGAGGAGGGGCAGCGGCAAGCAGAGCGTGGTCGGCCCGCGGCCGCTGCGGGGAGCGGACACCCGCGGCGAGCGGGCAAGCGACTGCTGGAGGTGACTCGGACTCTGCATCGCGGCGACAGAGACGGCGGGGGCCGGGCCGGGCCGCGTTCAAGCGGCGGCGGCGGCACCGCCCGAGCCGGGCTGCGTTCAGGCGGCGGCGGCAGCTGTAAATCTTTCCCTGGCGTTTTCGGACGTGTTCCGAAAATGGCGCCGAGCACCTGGCTCCGCCTCCCTGCTTCTTCAGCGGGCTGTGGCGCAGCTCCTCCCTCTTCCGGGGGTGGAGGTTGTGCAGCCGGATGCTGTCCTGCCTCGGTACGCGAGCGCCCAGCCGGGGGGTGCGGAGTGCCTCTGACATGCATCCGTGTAGCTTTGGTCCGCGTGAAAGCGGTTGGCTGCGGCACCCTGGATGGATTGAAAAAGGCAGTCGTGGAGCCGGATTGTTCCGACTGGCCTGCCCCAGGGGTGGAGAATTTGCCGCTGAATAGGAGAGTAAAGGCTTGGCTGAGAAGTTGTGAGGTATTTCCAGGTGACCAGGATGTCCCAAGGAGTCCACAAGGAATTCACACTGCAGGAGAAGGACTGCGTCGCTGGGAGGTTCCATCACATGAGGAAGAACAACTGGAATGGACTGATGCTTGAGCCTGAATGAGAGACTGTTTGAGTGGACGCCCAGATGAAGATATGGACTCTGCCGGACATGTCATCAGAAGTTTTCTGATCTGATGATGTGTTTGGGTGCAAAGATTATGGTATGAAATACAGGGGTGGCATGTTGTAGTTTGAGCTGGGTGCCCCCCTGGTGCATTCACTTCCTGTGTCCAGAAGTCCAGCCCAGAGGGATGGACACAGGAAATTGTGTATTTCCTACCATAATTCTTTGCACCACTATAAGATCCAGTGCGGAGCCTGGCACTTCCTCTTTCCTTCCCTCTCCGAGACTTGGTAACTGGGGGAGAGATCTCCCGGCCATGGGCCTGATTGGGCCCAAGGCCACAGGGGGATGGGCAGTCTCAGGCCTGGCCAGCTGAGACTAGCCCAGCAGAGGGAGGGGGAAGAAGGAGCCCTGGGGGTTTTGCATGCACCCTCAGGTGGGGATGGGATCTTTCTTTGTCACTGTGCTTTGGGTTTTCTGTAACATTCACTGCTTTCTATTTAAACTTTCATCACTTTTGCAATCCGTTTGCCTGAGTCGTTATTTCTGCCTGTGCTGGGGAGGGGATCTGCCCCAACCCATTACAACATGTAAGCCGTTTATAGACATTGAGACAACATTGGCTTTCAAAATGAGGAAAAGAACTTTATACTGCAATCAGTTCTAAAACAATTAAAGGATTATTCTAAGACAGTTACTTTTCCATGGCTGTAAAATGTATGTTGAAGATGTGACCTGTCTTCAAGAGCTTCTCTGTTGGCTTTGACACAGCAATGCTATTCTCACACACTTCTAGCACATGTGGTTAAATATTTTATTGGTGGAGCTGTGATGTTTCAATGCTGGGCATCTCACATTACATTAGCAAAGTTTTCTTCTGTGGATCCATTCCATCTGCTTTCACAGAACACAGAGAAGAAGGAGCACATCCTGTTTGGATGGGGAGTGCAGTAGATGAGCCTTTTAATACAGGAATGAGAAGAGGACAAGAATGAGAGCATAGGGATTAGGGCATGAGAAGCATGGAGACAGAAGGAATGGTCGTTGACAAAAATCGGAAAGGGGGAAGAGCCAGTGGGATGGAGAGAAGCAGTATAGGACATTTGGAAGGAGGACATAGAGGTGGGGAAAGAAGCAAAGTCAAAAATGGCTGGGTAGTTGCTGAAGAGGCATGAGAGGAGCTGCAGCAGTAGGTAGAGATAGGGCTTTATATATCCTGCAAGCCAAATCCAAGAACATTTAATGTGCACACAGCTTTTCTGTCCAAAAATACATTAAAACTGCAGACAGCATGTGTGATCCTCCTTTTGTGGCTGTTGTATGTAGAAGATAAAGACCTTTTTAATTTAATCATTGACTTCATCAGAGAATGGTAGAAAGAGCAAGCCCTAGTCTCTTACCAGAAGTGTTTAGTAGGTTTTTTTGTCCTTAGTTTTAAGTTAAAAGTCCTTGCTAACTCAAGCACTCTGACTTGGTAGTATTAAAGTTGCAAATCCAAGATAAGCATTTGAGCAACTGTTTATGGTTAGATCTGGCCAAAAGAGTATACAACTGGGCCCCTAAAACAGATTAACTAGGTGTTAACAGCACTCAGTAAAATTTAACTGTGGAATTTAAAGGGCTTGCCTATACATGCAGTTAGAGAATTCCTTGGGTGAAGGGGCTGCCTCCATAAGGAAAATTTCTTTCCACTGATCTTCACCCAGTGTAGTGTAGTTTGTGCCTTCACTTTAAACTGGAATAGCATAAGGTGATGGCATTCAGCAATTCAGATAAGATCTGCTTAAACATAATTTATAAAAGGTTGTCTTTGTTTGTTGGCTGCTTCAGGAGCAGGTGTCCTCCCTTTTCAGTTTGTTCTGTAGCTGTGAGAATTGGGACTATCATAAAAAAAAAAAAAGAAAAAAGTTAGAGCAAGGCTCCCAGAATTATCATGGAAATCCACCTCTATTAGGAGCTAGTTCAGAGGAATTGTACCTGGCTCCTAGGCAGCTTGGGCCTTTTATGTACCTTCTGAATGAATGAAGATGAGTGTATAGCTGAGTTGCAGCTTTCTGTTTCAGTTCCTTCCCAAACCAGCTGATTTATTTTTTTTTTTCTGTTCATGAGTCTTGTACCATTGTTGGTAGGATGCTAAAATGCAGTGCTAAAAGTCATGTTGGAGGGAGAGGTTCTTCAGAAAAAAATTCTGAAGAAGAGGTTTTGCTGTTTCATACTGGAACTACATTTCTCTTCTATCATTCCATTGCGTAACAACCTGGATTTTTATTATATGTGTGATTATTCAATTTACATTAATTATGTATTTGATATAAAGGATATTGTTTTATATTATTCTATATAAAAATAAAAGACTCTTGGGAAGACACTGTATTTCGTCATCTTGATTTGCTTCCTGTATTAATTTCTGATGGTCTGGGTGATACAGTAAGTACAAATGGAGCTTTCATGCTATTTTCATTTATTTGTTTAATGTTTTCTATGTGGGGGCTTTTGTTTAAAATAGTTCTTGCAGAAGTGCTGCCTGAAGACAAATGATAAAAAAGACTGAAAAGATGCTTGCAATAACTGCCTGCCCTATATGTTTTGAGTATGTGACTGCCACAGTATAAACCAAAGAACTACAATAAAATGTTATTATCCTTTTCCTGACTTTGATCTCCTAACTTTCTCTTGCCCCGCTTAGTTGTGTGAAGACAGAAGTGAAATACAGTTCGTATTACGGTGCAAACAGAGCACAGCAAGTAAGGGCGCAGGCACAGCTAAGTTTACCATCAGAGAGTAGTAATAAACTGCTTCTCTGATGCCTACAGGTATGAACAGAGGACACACTGTCTGTAGGGAAATCTGTGAATAAGTTGGGTGGCTTTGTTGTTAACTCTGTTTCATACAAAAATACTCAGTTCTAACTGCCCATTTACTTAGCAGTGTTCAGTGCAAGCTGGATTTTCCCGTGTACTGACAAAATCCTGTAAGAACATTTAGTGTGACCACTACCTAATGCTCCATTGCACTGGCAGTTTTCTAAGTCTG
This sequence comes from Dryobates pubescens, assembly GCF_014839835.1. Classification (NCBI taxonomy): domain Eukaryota; kingdom Metazoa; phylum Chordata; class Aves; order Piciformes; family Picidae; genus Dryobates; species Dryobates pubescens. Next base: position 33,862,555 of record NC_071614.1, read on the forward strand.
CACAGCTGAAGATCAATGGGTGTGTTACCACTTATCACTTCACTTCTGGTCTAAGTTTCAGATTTTTTGTTTTCCCCACAGAGATTTATTTTGAATGTGGGTGTGTTTGTGTATTTATAATTTTTCTCTCTGAAGATGTCTAAGCTAGCCACTTTGAAGAGCACATGAGCTTCTGTTTGCTGTTGGTAACCATGACTCCTCTGTTGGGTGGTTTTTTTGCATTGCAAATACACATGCATTTTTTTCTCTGGGTTGTTTGTTTGTTTGTTTGTTTTCTCCTCCTGTTGAGTTTTTCACTTTATTTACCATAAATCTGGAAACCTAGCAAGCTGCCTAGAATTGAATGTTTTAAAAATTGCTATTGTGCTGTAACTGGAGCTGTTAATGTGGGGTGACATTCTTACCCTTTGTTAAGTCTGTAAGCTTTGTGCAGCTGTTCTGGGTGGCATTTGGGGAGACAAGATCCCTCGCACCTACAGTGCTTATGAGTCCATGGGAACGAGGAACATCTCTGCTGTAGGCTGTGTGAGTTTAAGAAATGTGTTATTTTAAAAGGCATATCTTTGAAACTTGTGGACAGAATTATGTTTGTAAATGCATCATGAGACCTGCTGAATTGCTTCAATCAGTTGTGTGAAGACCTGAAACAAGACAGATTCGGGTTCGCTTAATCTTAACCTCCTTAGGAACATTGTCATAGCTGATCCTAACAAAAAGGTTTCTTCATAAACTATCCTATTTTCACAGAAGACAGAACTACCTCTTTGACTACCACTCTAAAATAATGCTTTGCAAAATCCAGGTTTTTCTGAATAAGCTTTCTTCCCCTCAGGGATTTTGGAGGCAATCCTTGGCATTGTGTAATTAGTTCACAAAGGTACTAATCGGCCTGGGGGACTGGTTACTGATCCTAACTGTAAGCTTTATAGTGTTACAAAATACTGTATTTTATTGTTTTCTTGTTGTTTGTTTGGTTGTTTTTTTCCCCATGATCATGTATGGTCTCAGTAAGCCATTAGCCTGTAAAATGTTTGTCTGTGCAAAGATAGTGGTACCAGGCTTGACTGTTATTTTTTGTTCTTTACCTTCATCAATCTTTACTAGCCATAAAAGTGTAATGTTTCAAAAATGTCTTCCAGCACAAGTGTCCTGGACTTCACTTGAAAGATCTTGTCCTGCTCACTGGCTTACAAGTCATGGATCACTGCTGCAGCATCTGCCCAAATTACTCCTTTGTCTCAGATTTTTGGTCGATGTAACAGCAGATCTAGCATTCTTTCATGCCACTCAGAAATCAATTATTCCTTATGGTGATGTAGTTGTGAGAAATATGTAGTCCCATTCTGGCATGGGGACACTTCCAGAAGATCTCTTCATTGGAGCTTTGCTGGGTCATGGCTCTATGTGGTTCATGGAGCATCTTTGCCAAAGATAAGTTTCATTCATTCCTCCTTTATTTTTATTAGCGGAAAACATTGCTGTTTTCTAGGGGCACATTTAATCAGGTCTGTTCTTTCTCTGTAGCTGCACCTTACCTAAAAGACTACAGGTTGCATTTGCTGCAGTGTGTGCAGAACAAATCTGATGTGTAGAACAAGCCAGCTGTTAAGAGAATCCCAGGTGGTTTAAAATAAATTTGTGTCCACACCAAGTCATACTACTACTGCAATACTGTAAAATCAGTTCACATCTTGTCAGCATCTTCATCATCTTGTGACTGGGCAGACTGTATCTTATTTCATTACAGTAATTTCATCCAGTAATTCATTTGATCCTTTTATCTCAGGCAGGAGCTATTTGAAGCTTACTGGGCTCTTGGCTTTAAAAAGAAAAAGCTCTCCCCTTTAAAGGACTGGGAGGCTTGTAGGGACTGTCTTTGGTGGCACCTGAGCTTGCTTTTAGTGAGGTAGTTTGGGTAATAACAGTTGAGTGAAGAAATTTAGCGCTCAGTAATTGGCCTATGTGACTGGATACCATGATCTGACCTCCTATGCCCTTCCTTACACCCTCTGGCTGGATTAGCCCTGGCTATTTCAGCAAATTGATCACTTCGTCCCAATGAACTCTGTTTGTGATGTTTCTTATGTGTGTTGCAATATATATAAGACAAGGCTGATTTGTCCCTAAATATAATGGTGACATATGAGAGAATGGAGCTTTAACCTTCACTGAAGTTTGCTCCTGGTTTCAAGTGGGTGGATCTAGCTCTACTGTGGTAACAGTTCACCTGGCTATCTAGTGCTGTTTCCTTTGTATCTGAATATCGACAGCATGAGTGAGAAGGTCAGTCTCTTCTGTGGCTGAACACCTAGTTCAGTTTCATTTTGCTGTGGGTTCTTCTGGGAGCCTATTTCCTCCTCTGTGATTGTCCCTTCTGTTCCTTCTGTCAATTCTGTCTCAACCTTGTGGGCCAAGGATCTTCCTTGATCTGATGCTTGTGTGTGTCAGTGTGCAAGTTCTTCAGGTCGTGAACTAACCAAGGTTTATGAAGCTTCGTGATCTTTGTTAGCAGAAGATTTTGGCTTTTAGGATGTTAAATCTTTCACGTACAAAAACTCTATTAGTTCTGTACTGCAATTACAAAAAAAAAAAAAAGGCAACAAACCCCAAAAAATCAGACCTCATTTACAGTCCAGTGATATTTGCAAAGACTAAAAATACATCCTAGTTTGGACTGAGAGACAAGTTTTGGTCTGGCAATCCTGGTGGTAATCAATCCTTCTGCTTGGGACAGGCAGGTGGCATGTCACTCAGCCTCCTGTCCTTACTGTTATCCTGTCTCCGTTGCAGTTGTGAGCTCTGCTTCAGAGTTAGACTTCTCAAGGTTTTACTTCATTTCCTTATAGTACTAATCTCCTGTTGTTTATTGATTTAGAGGAAGTGGGGCAAAGATGGAATAAAGTCATCACAGCGGTGAAGTTGGTGATTTTTGTAATCAAGTTACAGATCAGTCTGTATTCTGATGTAGTGTTCTGCCCAGGATTCTGCATGTTCCGAAATACTTGCATACTCATAGCTTTTTATGATTTCTTTCTACCTACAAAGTAATTTTTGTTTGTAAATTTGAAGTACATTATTAACATTTCATCGTTCTGTTAGAGAACTGGGATTCTCTCTGTTATTTTCCATCCTCTTCCCATGAGATTAAATATAACAAAAAAATTGAATTTCAAGACTGAATAAAATCAGCTTCCACTGAAATCAGTGTATGTGTATTTTTAGTCCTGTGGGAAGAGATACTGGCTGACAACATTTTAGTGAATAATTTATGTTTTGCTGTGTGGAGAATATAGAGTATGGCTTTTAAAACACGAGAGTAAGAATGTGACTGAAAATTGGGCTACCAAAATCTTCTGAAGCTTTTGGGAATGAAAGTCTCAAAAGGCTTAATTATTTCAGAGCAAAGGGAGGTGGAGCTCTGTAAATGAGTACAGTGCCTTCCAAAAGAGAGGTATTGTACAAGTGCACTCATTTGGTGTTACAGTTAGTGTGAAATCTCTGTATTTTTACACTTCTGGATAGCTAAATCCAAAAGAGGGACCTGTGGGGGTTCCTTGGCACAGTGATTTTGGAAAGCAAACTTGTGTATTGGTACAGTTTATACTGGAATTTGGTACAGTTTATACTGGAATTTGGTACAGTATAATGCAAAGGTACGACAGGATAGACAAACCTTTGTATGCCTCCAGTTCTCCAGGATGCTGGAAGACCCTTAAAACTCAGGCTGCATGTATACCCACCTTGTGGGCATGAGCATGGCAGATAATTAAAGATTACTTGGGCTTGAAAAAATGTAGTATCTGTATATACTGTGTCTGGAAACAAAACTTGATTGATTTTTTTTTTTTTAACTTTAACTGAAAACATTCAATTGACTTAATAATGAAGGCTAACAGTAACAAAATATATGGATTAGAAGTGTAATTCATCTAATTTTGAAGACTATTTTAGTTACATTACTTCATTTATTTCCCTAAGGTAGAGTGCTTCAAATGATTCAGAATTCCCTTATTAAATTTTAGAATGCAGAATGCTTTTTACACACTCATATGGTCATGCACGAGGAGACGGTTAAAGCTGGCCGCATAAAAACTGATGGCTACTTGTGAAATGGTAAATCTCAGAAGTTCACAAATACACATTTTGCTGGTAATTTTTGGTTTATGCTGTTGGTTCAGAGCAGAGAAAAGCAATTCCTGAAAACTACCAAGAGACATAATATGAACAAAGTACCTCCTGTGTGCCTTGCCATTCTCTTGGTTGAAATACAACCAAAATTAAACTCCCTGTCATACTGATCCACAAAAATCCTCAAGTTTAATCACCTTTTATTTACTTATTTATGTATTTATTTTTATTTTCCCTATTCTCTCAGGCTCTTACTCTGTAGTATTACTACAGAGTGTCTAAAGTCTTGCCTCTCTCTCTGTGCCTGCAGCATAAGCTGTCCTCCAGAGAGGTTTCAGTCTCCTACTGACTGCTGTAAGATCCATCCTTATGTTACTCCAGATGCCAAGCTTAACCACTCATTTCAAGATATGTTTTCACTAAAATCATCCTCATCTTGTATTGCTGTCCTGGAATTCTCTTCTTCCACTGGAAAGTATACAAACTTCTTGTCTTCATCTTCAGTAGCACTCAGGGCTCTCTCTGCCATATCATTTCTCATTCCTTAAATTTTCTTGTTCTTCAGACCGTGCCATTTTCAAAACTCCCTTTGCCCATTGTTCTTCTGTTGCTGCTCTTTATGCATTGCAGTGACTTCTCAGAAGTGACTCTTTCATCTCCTTGAAACCTTAAAATCTCCATCCATGGTGGCACTTCTCTCACCTATGGGGCATCACAGAGCTGCCAGTAACATGATGTCATCAGAGGCTCATGGACCTTTGAGTATGGGTGTAGGAGGATAGGGCATACATGCAGGAGAGCAAAGGTCTCCCAGCCCCTGCACCATTACTGTGGTGGCTACACCACAGAGTAAAATTCCTAACAGGCTGTCTCTTGCAGTGCAGACAGATCAGATGGGAAGGGATGTTTAGGGGATTAGTAAGTTTGAGAAAGAAACAGGTACCTGTACTAGCACCAACCCCAAGCCCTCTGCTTCTAGAAGCTTTAGTACCATCTCAGGAGGTGACCAGTGATTTTTGCATTGTCATGCATCATGCAAATTGTGCTGCATTTACCTAATGCATGCTGCCATGAATACTAGAAAGAAATGGATCATTGAATGAATGTCATTTTAATTCATAGAATCATAGAATTGTTAGGGTTGGAAGCAAACCTCAAGGATTATCGAGTTCCAAACCCCCTGCCATGGGCAGGAACACCTCACACTAGATCAGATTGTTCAGAGCCACATCCAGCTTGACCTTCAAAACATCCAGGGATGGGGCTTCTACAAACTCCCTGGGAAATCTGTTCCAGTGTCTCACCAGCCTCATGGGGAAGAACTACTTCATAATTGTGGAAATCCACTTTCAGAAAGAGTGATAGTTATTTCAATATAATTTTTATGTGACTAAATTAGGACTGTTCTTCCTTTTTCTGTATCCTGTGCTCACAGCTCTTGCATTTATAACTTGAAAATACAGTGTAGCCACATAGAGAGCTGGAGTGTATTGCTTTTATTAGCATAAGAAGGGTGTGTGCTTTCATAAAGAGCAGGAATATTATGATTGTCCCAAAGCACAAAGAAAACTTCCACAGCTCTCTGTGAAATTTAGAGGTAGAGATACATTTTGATAGAGACTGTGACTAAGTATTTCAAGTCTGGGTTGAATGGAAAGATGCACAGTTTGATAAACACTTTGAAAGGTTGCGGCCTTTAGAGTCTCTGAAATCTAGAATAAGAATTTAAGTTAGGAAAGAGAATTGGATTGGGGGGGGGGGAGGGCACCTGTCTGACCAGATAGATTTTACCTTTTTTCCTTTTACTCCCTGTAGCATGTTGTTTCCAGTTAAACACTTTTTCAGATGTTTCTAAAGCTGGATATTGATTACCAATCTATTCCTTACAGCAACACTGTATTCGTAAAGCAATCACATCTTGGTTTTATAGTAAATAATTGTCTTATTTTTCTACTCGTATTTGCATGTCTCAGCACGACAGTTCAGACAGCTGGCTTTTTACATGAATGAAAAAATGGCTTTGCTAAGAAGTCTTTGTGAAGCAAAACAGAGCTGTAGATATTCCTGGTGAAAACCAAAATGCACTTGGAACAGTTCATCTGAGTGAAAGCATTTGCTTTGGATTTGTCTGATAATCAAGAAGAGCGGGCAGTGACATTTCCAAGTCATTGTAGCTGTGTTTTGAAAATAATATTCTTTGGGCCAAGTCTTCAAATGAAGTGGGCTGGGATACTTTTTTAAATTTTATTTTTAATGTTTTACTTTTTTCTTATGCAAGCTGGCATTGTATTTCTGCAAGTCTGATAGTGGTTTCAAAGTGTGTGTGCTCTTTGTCTTCCGGCAGCACAGAAAACATACTAGTAGCTGTTTTTACATTTCTTTGTTGTGGGGGAGAATCCTTTATTGTTCTTGGAATAGAAAGGGAACAATGGGTGAGTGTGCTGGTGGAGATGAATGAGGAGCAGTATCATATACATGCAGGGTGTAAACATCAGCTGGTGAGAATTTAATTTATTTTTTTTTAAACTTGGTGACTGTGATTCCTGTTCTGGTTGTCTTGAGACCACATGCAAACCAAATTAGTCTTTACTATGAGGTACATCAGAATGCATGAAGATAGAGGGAGAGCAAGAACTACTGATGTAGCCAAACTCAGCATCTCTGTCCATATCCTTTCTTTTCAGTCTGTCTCCTAAGTCTGCTAGGGAGTGTATTCACATACTTTGTACATGAATTTGCAATAAAGTTTGATTGTCTAGGCTTGTATTGAGGACAAGGCAGTGTAAACTGTGCTGTTCAGAGCTTGTGTGTGTCACAGGGAAGTGCTGCTGCTCTCCCTGCAGTTCTTCATGCTCTGCAGCAGTCTGGTGTTAGCACAGTCACTGCAAGCACAGGACTTCAAAGGCTGGCTTATCAGTGTGCAAAAAAAAAACCCCAAACCCCCCAGTTCTGCTATTCTGGGTCTTCTTTCCTTCTCTCGGGACCTTTCCATGAATTTGGAAGGTATCCCTCTTCTTCTTCTCTAAGGAAGGCCAGAAATACACAGAACCTGTGTGCGTCTCCACTGGCAGTGCTGGTCGTAGCTGTGATCCGAGTTTGCAGTGAATTGATGACGTTGGCTTTAGTCTCGTAAGCCTTTTGCTGTTTGATTAGGCACATTTTCAGTGTGGCATTTTTGTTAAAGCTCACATCAACATTTTAAGACATCAAAGCTGTCATCTGATGTTTTAGAAACCCATTTTTAATTTGTATCAAAGCTTCTTTGATCGCTCACTTAAAAGAAACCCAACTACAAAAACCCCACATCAAACCAACCAGCAACCAAATGCCAAAACTGTCCTTAAAAATCAGTTTACATTGGAGTTGGGGTGTTAATCTGGGGTTATTTATTTATTTATCACTATGTGCAGGTTTTTTGTGTCTTAACAGGTGGATGGGACATTTTCACAGGGGTCTTCTCTTCTCTTGAGCTGGAAAGCCAAGTATTTTTGTATCAGTTCTTCAATGCTGTTCACTGCTGTCTGCAGAGTTCTGCTGTGTTGGCTTTTTGCAGTAGTTGAGCACTGGTCCAGCTACAGGGCTTGAGGGTGGAAAGGGCTGCACAAAAGGAAATCCATTAGAAGGTGAATCTGAATTGGTTTTTGACATGTTTTGAAAGCCAAAATAGGAAAGTCAAAAGCTCCCTTAATGGAACTGGCTTATAGGTGACCAGTGTTGTTTCATTGTTGCCTTGTGTTTCTCTAGTGGTCTGTCTGTATCTGTTGACTAACACTTACTTAACAGTTGAACTGTAAACTTTCTGGGGCTGGGACCCTTGTTCGATGTATTTATTTAAACCTTTTTGAGCACTCTAGTGGACTGGAAGAGACTGAAAAAGAAGCTTTTTGAGAGTGTTTCATGACTCATTTCTGATTAGATGTGAGATAAAGCTATATAACTACATTAACACTGCAAAGCGCTGCCTGACCAAGATCCTATGAATGCAAAATGATCCCTTGGGGTTCCTCCTGGCTTTGCAGTGTGTGCATGCAGTCAAATAACAATATTTCTTCTATGCAAGTGTGCATTCTATCTTCTATCCTTAGTGTGCATTCCTGTAAATCATATCAGAAAGACAGCTGTTCTTCCAGCATACTCTGCACAGGATGATAAAGCTAGGCAAACCTGATGAGATTTTCTGCAGCCGAGGTATCCCCAGGGTTCGGGTACAGGCCAGCTGAGTTCTTATTTCTGCTTCAAGAATAGATAGGAAGTAGTAGCAGAAAAATGGTCCAAGTGAGTGTGATGAGTGCAGTTACTTACTGAGCCAGATGGGTGTGCAAGTAGCAAAATTTTGAATATTTTCAGCACACAAAGCATTTCTGTACTGTCTGGGGTGGTTTAACATGTGCCTGCATTTGGTAGGCTGTGTGCTAGAGAATATTGCAAGTGGAAGTGGTGAGCCACTCATTGTCCACGTTGAGATTTTTTGTGAGGTTTTGTCTGTGTGTGGTCGTTACTTTGGTTTTTGAGGTAACCATAGGTCTATCCAAGTCAGTGAGTGTTTTATGATTGCCCCTTCCTCTGTAATTAGAATTAAACCCTGACCTCCAAAAATGAGAAAAAAATCTTATGTTTTGTCTATCAAACTGTGGTGGTAGCAGAGAACAGCATTCTGTGTTTTGTCGTCTTTCTGTTTCAGCAAGTATCTCTTGGTGTCAGTCTATAGAATTAGGATTAAGACTAGAAATGTTGATGTTGCAATCAGGATGTACACACTGTCATGCATGGTATGATGCACCTGGGAGGCAGCTAGTTTGGAAACTGCGAATAGTTCAGCCACAGCAGCTCAGAGCTTTGTTAAGCCAAAAAATCTGTCTGTGTGAACTGATGTACCCAGGTACAGCTGTTTCGCTGCAGTTACCAAAAGTAGCTTGTTAAAGAGTGTCCAGAGTTTGTCAGCAGAAGCCTGAGATCTCCTTTGGGTTGGGAAACAAGCGCACCCAAGCCATGTGGGCAACTTGGGCTCCCCAGACTCCAGACAAATCTTCTCATCTAATCAGTTAACAGTTTGGTGTGTCTAAATGTATTTCATATTACAGTAGGATAGCAACAGACCTTACGGAGTGCTGTACTCTGCAAAATGCTTAACAAGAGCCAAAGGCAGAGCAAGTTTAGATCTGACCAAAGACTTCTTTTATTTTGCAAGGTTTTTAATTTCATTGCACATACACTGCTAACGTACCAAAGCAATTAATTTCAGATGTTGTAGTCTGGTTTAATAAACACATCTATAAATAAAAGAGATTATCCAGGTAGTTAGGTATGAAGAATTGCAAAGTTCCAAAGAGAAGTACACAGATAACATAATTTCAGCTTTAGTAAGTCTTCTCTCCCTTGCTTTGCTGGTGAGGCTGGGAAGTGCTGAAGTGGGTCACTGGAGCTGGGTGAACAAATGTGCATTAGGTAAAACACAGCTGAAAGGGTGTTATCTTTGGATTCTGTATGCAGCTGTTGCAGTCAAGACAACTTCATTGGGAAGCCCCCTGAAGGAACGACTATAATGCAAAATAGAAGGCTGAAGTTTCCCAGTTTATTTTGGGGTTTTCTCATTTTTACTATGTGTTTTCCTGCAGTTTTTCAGAACTGAGCACTTCCCAGTCTTTGGCATGTTGAAATCTGTCATCTAATTTAGTTCACATTCTGCCTGCTAGGATATTTTATTCATAAAACATTTGCATTTTTATAGCTAAATGCATATCCAAACAAGTCATTTGGCAAGTAAAATTTGCAGTACTATTTTGTGAGAGAGAAGTAAAAATGGTCTGCCCAAAAATTCTATCAAAGATTCTAAATGTTGTTTGTTTTTGTCATGAAAGCTGAACCATAATGACATAAAAGCTGATGAGGGCTTTGTAAAATATACAGTGGTTTGGTCTTATTTGACTGTAATTCCAGGAAAAACACACATTTTCTAGTTCGTGAGCTCTTGATGCATGTAGTCCCCAGAATAACTGAGTAAAACTTTGATTCTGATTCATCTTTAGTCAGACAACAGCATATGTGACCTTCCAGTGTAGTATGTAAGAAATGTGTTTGTTTTTTCAGAGGAAAGGAAACTGGAGAGAGACTTAAATACTTAACAGAATAATTGGAGCAACCAGAATAAATAAGAGAAGACCTAAACAGAGGTTCATAGTTCAGTGCTATATAAGTTAACAATGCAGAGTTCAGGATAGGAGTGAATTTGAATTGCTTACATAACTTCGTATGATGTGACATATAAAAGGAAGCTTTGTAAGAGTTGATGGCTTGCTGATAGGAGTGTGCAGAAAAGGAGCCACTCTTTTGAAAGAGCCTGGTCACATCAATGCAGATTTCATCAGAGGAGGCAGTAATTGAGTGGGATACACTTTCTGGAAAAGCACAGGTCAGATGATGACAGTTGCCCTATATTTCTGCTTGTGAGAGTAGCAGTTGACTGTGAGACATTGGGGAAGGAAGCCCACAGTTTTTCCCCACCAGTGTCCTTCTCTGACAGCAGCTGTTACCCTCGAAGGATCTAGTGCTAACTTTCCCATCCTTGTGTGCTTTGTGTCTAAAAGCACTTCAAACAGTGATGGGAACATCCGCCCATAATACAGCCTTTTCATATAGAATTTAAACATAAATTATAACTATTTTGTGTGAGCACTTTACTGTAGATTTTTGGTGTTGCTGATAACAATGGAGTCCTGCATACCCTAATGTCTGCACTGGCTCTGTAACTGTGCCAGATTTCAGTCTTCCGGAAGTAACATTGTGAGGAAGGAGCATTTTGTCCCTTTTCTGAGATGCTGCATTTGTATGTATGTAATGGTAGCAACCTTCACGCTCCTTTGTGTGTGTGGAACAAGTCAGTGGTAATTGAGGTGAGCCAGGTCAGTTGGAATTGAAGCTTGTTATGAAGGAGGAAGTGATGGCAACAGGCAGTAAGTGGGGAAGGGAAATGAATGAGTTTTACCTGAACAAAATAAGACTTTTAAAGAGGGGTTTAGTTTTTAATAATTTTTAAGAGGTGAGCCTTCATTAGGCGGTGCGTTTCAAGAGTTTGTGGCTTAATTACTAATACCAGCATTCATAATTGCTTGCACATTTTGATAGTTGGACATATCCTTTATTCTTCTTTTACCCTAAAATGGGCAAAACCCCATCATTATGTTTATCCTGAATTCTCTTAGCCATATATATATATTCCAGTATCTAAAGGGGGCCTACAAGAAGGCTGGGGAGGGACTTCTCAGGATATCAGGTAGAGATAGGACTAGGGGGAATGGAATGAAGCTCGAGATGGGGAGATTCAGGCTGGACTTGAGGAGGAAGTTCTTCACCATGAGAGTGGTGAAGCCCTGGAATGGGTTGTCCAGGGAGGTGGTTGATGCCCCGTCCCTGGGGGTGTTTAAGACCAGGCTGGATGAAGCTCTGGCCAGCGTGATCTAGTGTGGGGTGTCCCTGCCCGTGGCAGGGGGGTTGGAACTAGATGATCCTTGTGGTCCCTTCCAACCCTGACTGATACTATGATATTTTGCTATCTTGATTCATAAACTATATCCATAGATCTGTATCTATATCTATCTACGTACAAAATGTCTCCTTCTTACATGTGGACCATGTCTCTCCCATGCTCTGTGCCCATATTGTCTTTCTTCCTCTGTTGTCTAAACTATGTACCTTGCCAGTCTGTCTCCAGTTATCCTCTTATTTCCTTTTTGGCTAACAAGACCTCCATTCAGTCCATCTGCAAAAAGAAGTAATGTGATGCTGTCTTCAAGTCAAGCTCCTGCAAACTGCTTGTGCTGTTCCCCATACTGTCCTGATACGTGAACACCAACAGGGTCATAAACAAGAAAGTTCCAAATTCTTATTTCATAAATCCAAGAAGCAGCTGATCAGATTTTGAAAGTGACAGTGGTGTTGGATTGTAAAGTGTTGTTTTTAATCTTGACAGATTTCTCTTGCTCAAGGACAGCTTATTTAAGAATAGCACCATTATACATTAAAATGCATGATGTATTATTTTGAAATATAAAACATAAAGCACTATCTGTAAATTTGCTGTTAGAAGCAGCAAATACCTAAGGAAGATCTGAGTTGTCAGGGGAACTTACTCTGAGAAAACTCGTGTTTACCCCAGGACTTTGGGGAGTAAAGGTAATAAGAATTTAGTAGAGATCCTTTAGCCGAGGATGACCAACACTATACATATATTTAGTTCACCAAATTAAGTATTTCATAGAGGTCTGAGTTTAGTGGGGTGGTGGAGTTCTTTTGTTGAAGTTAGAAACTGTTGAGAATAACTTGGAGTTTTCCGGTAGATCTTCTCATACAGTAAATACTGATCCCACAAAAGCAAGTCCAGGAAGTGTAACCCTCTCAGACCTAGTGTTTATCTTGACTATTGTAGTGGAGCTGAATATACAGAAATTCCCATAGGAAACTCCCCTAAGTTTATTTTTTTTCTGAATTACTTTAGCATTTCTGAGAGACCTTGCCATAACTGTCATTTTGTTAGAAACATGGATGCTTTTTCAGCCTTGACGTTTTTATAGCATGAAGGTTATGTATTCTCTTATTATTGGATGTCATAAGCTGTGAAAGTGTGATAGGCTAGCACACAGTTCATGGTATGATTGGTACTCCTACCTTTACTATATAATAGAGTTTTGTTAATTTCTGAGTTTATTTTATTTGGGACACTACCCAGGATGGAGGATAATCCCAGCTTTTATAACATAGGTAGATTTGACTGAATCCTTGTTTCAGGTAGTTGCAATTGATACACAAGGCTTACAGGCAGGGGTAGTTTAATTAAGAATACCCACTAATGATATCGAAATCAGTAGATTACCTGTTAGTCAGGTTATTCAGCCCTTCCCTGTGTAAAGTCTGGTAGTTTTAACTTTACAAGCTAGACTGGTTTGAACTGAGACTTTATGTTCCCAGAGACTGTTTCAGGTTGTCATAGGTTTATTGGATGTCCTCTGTTCTTATTTAATGAGTGAGAAATAATAACTGGCACAGACACGGAGGCCTGTGAGAAGTTAAGTTTTCGGGAGCAGAGAGCAAGGCCTAGGTAAGGCACTGCAGCACTGAGGTTGTCCCCTCTCGCTTATATAGCTTTGTGACTCTGGCTGAGTGTCATAAAACAAGTATCTTCCCAAGAGGTCCTGCATTTATTATGCTCTCTCTTCTGAGTGTGACATTTGAGATACCAGAGTCTAGTTTGCAGAAGGAATTTTAGGAACACCAGAGGAAAACCTATTGTGAAATGAATGTTGTCTCCAGAGCTTGGTGCTCAGTATGTAACCACAACATGAGATGCATTATTCAGTAACTGTTCCTTAAATGAGATGGGATGTTTGCTCCTGGCATTTTAGAAAAGGGAAGTTGCTACTTTCTGCCACAGAGCTCTACAGATCTTTTAAATGCCTCCTGGCATGGAGGCTTCACCACTTCCCTAGGCGGCTCGTTCCAGGGCTTGACAAACCCGCCCGGTGAAAGAAACTTGAGGCCGTTCCCTCTCACCCTACCACCTGGTACTAGGGAGAAGAGACTGCCCCACACCTCCCTCCAGCCTCTTTCCAGGTAGCTGTAGAGAGCGAGCAGCCTCCAGCCCAAAGCCCAGCTCCCTCAGCCGCCCTTGGCAGCCCTTTCTCCGCCCAGCCCCAGCCCGCCCCTCAGGGACCCGCCCTCGTGACGGCCGTGGACAGCGTCCCGAGCCGCACTGGCGCCCCCAGCTGGAGCAGCGGGCAGGGGAGGAGAGTGGCAAGTTTGGGAAGGCGGAGAGAGACTTTGCGGGAGATGGAGCGGATCGGAGCCTGGAGGGCGCAGCTGGTGGAGCTCATGTGCTGCATGGGTCAGTAGCGCAGCTGGGCACTGGGTTGGCAGGGCTGCCTCTGGGAGTGAGCAGAGCTCTCTCTGCAGGAACTTCTCTCCAGACCTTTGCAGTGGGTTATATCTTAGTTTGGGAGTTTCTTTCCTAGTGAGCTATGTGTCTTCTGGTTACTTCATGTGGGGGAGGACTGTCTGGGGGGCTTTGCTTTGAGCTCTAGCATACTGAATACTACATGAATACATGTTGCACTGTGTTTTCTTCCTAGTGTGCCTCTGCTGTTCTGGAGAAATACTGATTTATTTTTTTTTTAAATGAAAAAATCACAGTTGTGGTGGGTTTTGTTGTTTGGCTGGGATTTTTTGTTGTTGGTGGTGTTGGTAGGTTTTGTTGGGTTTTCTTCCCCTTAGTTCTAGACGTTCTAATTTAGATGTTTTTCGCAACATGACAGATAACAGCTTTTCTTCTTGTTACACATTTGTGTACATCAGGTACAGAGTTTTCCTGCAGGTGTTTTATATACAAAAATAAAAGGAACAGTAAGTTTCTCTTCTTCTACGTATCTTGGCATTTAAATTGGAAAAAAAAAATTGAAAATAGATTTGAAATTAGTAGTGATTGTATATTCTGACGAGATACAAGGAAGAAGTGAGGTTTAAAACTCTTTTTTGGTTTTGTTTTTTTTCTTTTACTGCGGTCAAAGTAGCATTTCCCAAAGTGTAAACTTCTGTGATAGACAAAACTAGCTGAGGTTTCTTTAGGAGAAAAGACACATTGTTACACCGGCAGGCTGGAATACTGAATTTTGCAGCTGAGAAAACTTGTGTTCCTTTTAAAACAACTACCCATAATGAAACAGTTACAAGTGAAAGTATTGCTTCATTTCTTTTCTTTCTGAGAGTTTCTTGTTCTCTACTTGCACCAAATCAGAGCATCTGCTATATTTGTATCAATAACTGGTGTTGGAAATGCTGTCCTGCTTAGGTGAAAGCTATAGGGGAATGTATATCTAGCAAAAAGTTCTCTTTGTCAGCCAGGTCTTTTTGGGTTGTGTGGTTTGGGTTTTGTTTTGGATTTGTTTTTGTTTTGTTTTACTTTGTTTTCCCTTCAGTAGCACAGCTTTATTCTTTCGTTCATCTCTTACTCCTCTTTTTGGGCCCTCAACTAGCATAACAGGGTGTGAAGCTGTGAATCAGGGGAAAAAAAGCATAAGCCAGAAACTTGGAAGAACTTGAGTGGCATGGAAAAGGCATTTAGGGAACAGCAGATATTCTGTAGAGAGCTGAATGTACTTGTACACTACATATCCTACTTGAAGAACTCTTTTCCAAGGTGAACTGTGACTGCAGAAGCTGCAGGTGTGTTAAAAAAGGATTAAAAAAAAATTAACAAGTTAAAAACCATCTATGACTCGCAAAGATATGTATAAGCATGTAGAATGTCTGTGAGTCACATAAGGGAGGAGTACACATAGGCTTTGGTGGCTTTTCCTTGCCCTGTTTTTGCATTTGTTCCTGAATACTCATTTCTCACCACTGTTGGGAACAGCATAGGGTGCTCTGTTTGGCCCAGGATGGATGCTTTTATGATCTCCATTTACACCAGAGTCTTGAATGTCCATGAATATGGACCTTCTGTGAATTTTTTTGTGTAATTACTTTTGCTGGTTTTGACCATTCTGAAAACAGTGTTTTAAAATGTAAAATTCAGGATCTGTTTGAGTTGTCTAGTGGTGGCACTAGCTGTGGAAGGGGTATTGTTTTGCTATCTGAGCTCATTTCTCATTCTCAGCTGCAGTACAAATAACCTGAGTCAATGAACCAGCTGCAGTTTTGTTGTACAGGGTCTTAAGGGATCTTGCTATTTTAGGCTTGTACAGATGGTCCCAGTCCTAATGCACTGCGACTCCTTCTCTGGGGAGCTCCAGGACTGTGAATGGGGTCTGTGGCAGTTTTACTGGCTAGTGATCATACACAGGTTTCGGGAGGTAAATTGACTCTGCTGGAGTGAGTGTTGGTGTTTCTCTAATGTGACTTAGTAGAATACAATAGGTACTTCCATCCATAAGGGACGTGCTTTTGTTCCCCGAGCCTGCAGCTTTTATAGTTTCTTCTTAACGTTTTGTGGGCAGTACCACACTTAGGGAACAAACTGCTGGTAGTGGTTGGGTCTCCTGTCTGGGTTAGTGGACATCCCTGTTTATTTTGTAGAGGATTAAAGAAAAGACAGCCCTTGTTCTGACTGAAGCTGTAGCTCATCCATGCATGTTGGAACAAGGGTGATACTCCAGTCAAAAAGCATTGTGATTATAAAAAGTCAGCTTTCATATAGTAAGAGATCTTCTGTTGCTAAATACTTTCATAATTATTTGGATTTTAGACATCTTAAGTAGTATTTATAGCTCTTAAAAGTTTGCCTGGATATTTTTAGTACATTTTTGGGAACAGTTGACTTTTCCTAGGAATCTACTTTTATGTTAGTAGTGCTGCTGTGGTACCAGTGGGGTTCTTGCCCTGCAGGAGCTTACCTGCAACTTCTGCTCAGAACACTTTTTCATGACATGCTGTGATGTGCTGCAAAACCATTTGTGTGCTGTTGTTTTGATCAGCTATTTCAGAGCTTTTGCAGGCTATTCTGTTTTTAAACTTCACTAGAATGCTAACTTTATAAAGCTCTCCATAAAAAAAACATAGTCTTCTGCATGATTTGTTGAGCCATTAACCCTGTTCTTTTTATTTTTCCCCTCTAGATGAGAGAGACAAAGTACAAAAGAAGACCTTCACAAAATGGATTAATCAGCATCTCATGAAGGTCAGTTGATATTTGTGATGTCTGGATGACTGATTGCTACAGCAGTGATTGTGTCTTTTACTAAATGTTTGATTTCATGATAGAGCTGTGTTGCATATAATGAGGAAGATCTTAAATACTGAGATTTATGCATGTGCTTTGAAGAGTCGTAAGGGAGTTGAAATGCAGATGTTGAGTATCCCTAGGCAATCTATTTCAATACTTGAGTTTGAAATTAAAATGAATCAAAGTTTAAGGGACATGATTTCTTTCTACAAAGCTGAACTCTCTGCTGGCATTAGAGTGTCATGGATGTAGTACCACAGATAAGGAAAATTAAATATTTTTTTTTTTATGTAAGTACCATTTTGGGGAGAGAGAACTGACTTTGAGAAGGAGAGCTCTAGGTCATTGTGTGGTATCAGTATGCTGTTCATGGGTTAGAAATAGAGGCTTGAAAGTAATTTTTCAATATCTTTTTTTTTTTTTTTTGAGTAGCAGTGAACATTGCCTCAGGGACAGAGCACATCATTTTACCAACATGTACAACTTCGAGTCGACAGAGAACTAAAAGCTGTGAGTTCAGCTCCGCAGCGTGGCCCTTCACTTCTAAATTTAACCTGCTGCTTCAGTGGCAACTCTGGAGAAACAGATTGTATAATTACTTAATATATCTTGCTTTTATTTATTATTTTTTTTCCCCTCCAGAGGTTGAATTCATGTAAAAGTCACATTAAATAAAAATATATCTGCTGTCAGAATTGAACTTCAACTAATGAGTATAATGTTTAGACATTGCTGGAAAGATCTGCTTGTGTTCATACGTAGAGAGAAATACCTTATCTTTCTTTTTTTTTCTTCAGGGAGCAACCTAATTATCCCTCTGCTTCTTGTGTCTGCTTTTGTGGGTATTTGAGAAATGCTGGACACAGAAGCAGAACAGAATTTCTTCATGGATGTTAAAAATCCACTGGGTTTTTTTCCCCACAAATGTTTAAAAGACGCAGAATTATGAATCACATCAATTTGAAACCTGTATAGCTCTTGGAAATGGCGTGATGTAGGGACCCAACAAGGCCTGAATGTGAAGTTGATACAAATTCTATCTTTAGCAAGACACCCTTCTTCCAAAGTGTTCTTTGGGTCTTTCCAACCGTGAGTGAGCCATTAGGAATGGTCCTGACATCAGCCCCTGTGCAGCGCACAACCTTTCTGTGGGCAGAGTGAGTCTGGAGTCAGAGTGGCTTTTGATCGTACTTATCCCAATAGTTTCTCCTTTATGGATTTGCTAGATCCAAAGGAATCATGCTGTGTATAAACATCTGCTCCAAGGACCTCTACTATAAAGGCACCTCTCTGTAATCATGAAATACCTGAGTGGCCTCATATTCTTTCCAATGTCTTTCTAATTGCTAATGAAAAAAAAACAGGAGTGTGGAGATCTGCAGCTTTCCCTTTCTGGATTTTACCTCATATTTGTAACATAAGAAATGCATCAGTTGTGTAGTATTTCAGACAAATTAGATTTAGAGGAAAAAAGCATATAGGAAGATTGCCAGTACTCTTGTCAGCAAAATGTGGTCTTCAAATTAATCATCAGGCATTTCTTCTAATTGTGGGTGATTGTTGCCATGTTTGTAGAGACTACTAATTTTTTTACATATTAAAGATACATTTTAAAGATGCAGTTTTCATTTTCTGTGGGATGCAGAAAAGCTTATCTGAAGCTTTTTGGAGAGCAATCCTTTAACAAAAATTAAAAATGATGCCTGTTTTCACTGAAGAGCAGTGTTGCAATATTTTATTACTGTACACCATTACTTTACTTATAAGACATGCACAGTCGTTGTTACCATACTGTCAGCCTCTTTGGAGTAGCTTACAAAAGATTTAGGCCCTAAACCTGTGAGGAAGTTGGAGTACGGAGTTCACACTAAATCCTTTTGACTTTGTTGCCAAGGTCAGCGGTCTTAGGCCTTCATCTTCAAATAGTTCTCAGTATGAATGATTGCACAGGTAGATATAGATAGAAAGAAATACATGCCTGTATGTACCACTGGCCTTGATTTTCATCTCAGATTGCTTAGTTTAGAATTGAAGGGTTGCTAACTTACACAAGTATGGTTTGCTTGTAGCGCTTCCATTAACTTGGAACATGTGTGGCAACTCAAATTTATCTCTTGGAGGTACTCAGTTTGAAAGCATTTAGTGATACAGGTATCAAGTATCGGTTCTTACAGCTTTGTTTCTAGAACAGTGGCTTGCACAGAAATCAAAACCAGAGACCTTCAGTGCTCTCTGTTAAGACACAAGGACATATGTAGAAAATACTGTGTAATGGAGGGAGTGTAGAAAAAGTAGCACCATAAATGAGTGCATTTCTAGCTGAGTCACGAGACCTTGCCTGGTCATTGCATTAAGTTGAATTTACATCCTAGTTTTCAGTCACCTTGGATTCAAACAAAATTGCATGTAACTTCCACTTGACCATCCATTGCCAATAGCTTTTTGCAGGGAAAAAAAAAATATAAGAAAAGGGGACAGGAATCAGCTTATTTCAGGCATCCCTCCACTTTATTTCAAGCTGGTTATCCAGACTTCTCTGGTAGGTAGAGGAGAGAACATGCTCTTCTACATGTCTATACCTAAAGCCATCTACTATAGTGGGAGAGATGGATTGTGTCCTAGAAGTGGTTTTGCTCCACTGTCTGAAAAAGGAGGTCATTGTACTTCAGCTGTTACTGTGTAGGCTTCAACAAGAGCTGAAAAGATGAAGGTCATTTTGAGTAATTGGGAGAGATCCTTGAAAACACCAGGCAATGTGTGTGGACAGGACCTTGCTATGAGCATGGGGGTGGATTCCATTCTTCTTTCATATTTTTTCCACCTTACCTATTTTCTTTACTCTCTCTTTGCCCCATTTCTTTTCATTGTCATCTGTTTCTTTTTTGTTTGTTTTCTTTTATGCGCTTTTGTTTTGCTTTGTTTTGTTTTTCCTTTATGTCTCTATTTCTTTTTCTCTGCTGGTTTAGTTCTTTCCTTGCCCATTTTATTTAATCTTCTGTTCTGCAGTCTTTGGGAAAGCAACTAACTTTTATACCTTTACAGCAGATATTCAGAAGAGGTTTTTTTCCTCATTTGGTAGCATGATGCTTTTAAGGGTTACCATTATTTGTTGGGGGGTAGCACAGAAGCCTACTGTTACTCATCTAAATAAATCCTGTATTTATGGAATTTGCTGAGTAACCACAAAAGCCAAAATGGCTGAGAAGTATTTATCTGTCTGTTCTACATTGCCCATCTTTAGTCACATTCGATTCAAAGCATGTAGGTGTGTAGTATATCAAAATGCAGTGTATAAGTGCCTTATCAGCTCTGTTGACTAGTTAAGCATGTAATTGTGTACTTTGCTAAACTAGAAAGAGTCATTGCAGAAATATTTCCTGCCAATTATCTTGAGTTGCATACTTTTAGAGATAGGTACATAATGTGTTATTTGCAAGATTCAGCTGTTTGAGTTATCTTTGAATTCCACAGTTTAAGATCAAGTGGACTGTCATTACATCTTTTAAATTCCTGAAGTTTTACTTTTGAATTGATACTAGATTTTCCAAGGACTGGTAAGAGCTTTGCACTTGCTAAGCCTGATGTTTAATGTCTGATGGTGGGGCTCCAGTTTAAATGTTATCTTTTATTTCTTGTTGACATTTGGGCCGGAGAAGTAAGATACTGAACTTTAGACTGGCCTGCTGTTGTATGAGCTTCCAGGGAGAAACTTGGATGCCAGCATATCATGTCAGTGCAGTAGAAGTCTCCTGTTTAACTTCCCTAAACCTGTCTCCGAGGCCCATTGATCCAGCCTGTCCAGATCCCTTTGCAGAGCCTTTGTACCCTCAAGGAGATGAACACTCCCACCGAGTTTGGTGTTATCTGCACTAAAGGGCCTGAGAGCAAGAAGGTTTTTATAAGTAGTCGGATAAAAGGCTTTTACAACAACTGTTTCTAGGTCAATGTTCAAAATCCTGTACTGTGTTGCAGTGGTAGCACATAGGAGAGAGCACAGCTTTTTGTTGTGCAAGGACTGAATGAATAATTCAGAACAGAAACCTGAAGCAATTGATTCCTGTGTGTCCTTGAGGCAGTACATGGTTTATAAAGCCACTTAGGTCTATTTCTTTGTGAAACTTACAGGTATGCACTTAATGGGAGGAGAACCATTCCTCCTATGGCACGTGAAAACTGAAAGCTGTCACTTCACTGACACTAGTTATGATTTTTTAGATAGCAGTACTTGGCGGCGTATGCTTTTTAGCCACACAGTTCATATGTTAGAGTTCCCCACCTCATCTGCTTTTTAGCTCTACATTTGTATTTATTTTCAGGAATGAGGTGTTAGGCTAAGGGTAGTGGCTTTTTAAAAAAGTCTCAATTTAACATCTTTCATTTTTTAAAATGAACTTGGAAAAAGCATGCTTTGGATTTCTTTTCCTGAAAATGAGATGAAGATTTCTGCCTGTGCTAGTGCATCTGAATGACTCCACCTAGTTTATTCTAAATGTATTCCTCCTAGTTAATACTGATAGCTGCTGCAAACATTGCTGGGAGCAAATTCTGTCAAATTGCACTTCAACTCAGCATGTAGCTAGCTTTAGGCATTGGATGTAGCTGAAGTATCAGTATTTTGTCCTCAATTTTGTTTTTCAGCTGTTCCGTAAGACCAATTTTTTTCTTGGTAGACAGGAGAATATTTTAGTTTCTTTCCTAAAAGATTTGCTGTTCAGAACTATACTAAAAGGTCTTGAAGTCCTTTTTTCTTGATACGTGCTCTTTCTAAAAAATACAGAGAAGTAACTTTTGAAGAAGATGATTAGTTGATGGTGTAAAGAAGTGTTTGGTTTTGTTATTATCCCTGGAAATACACACAGTTTTAGTTTATTCATGCTACATTGCATACGGAGATGTCAAAAATCTTCCACATGGGGGTAAACCGCACAATATCTTCCATCTGCTTAGTATAATCCATAGCTGTTTCCAAAGCAGATCAGCAAGGAAACTCACAATGTTTTTGTTGTTACATCAAAGTTCAGGTGAAGGAGGAAGGTAACCAGATGGTGAAGAAGATTAAGAAGACCAGACATTGAACCTGAAAAAGGAGGAAATTGTACAGTTTTGTAGGCTGGTGATAGGCCCCATCACAAAATCTCTTTGCAAGAAAATAAATAAATAAATCCAAGTCATTAAAAACTGTGTCACATTTCAAGTTTATTTGATCCTATTGATTCCTGCAGACTTCATGACTAATTGGGAGCAGGAAAGAGAATAATTGAAACCAGCAAGTTAATTATGCATTAAATATCTGGTATTTTGAGTGCATCAATATTTTCATGGTGTGCAGTGCTACTGAAATGGTTGACTATGGTTTTGTGATCCTTTTTATTTTGGTGTTTGAGTTTCTTAAATTTTTTTCATATAGGTGCTCATGTGTGAAAGATTGAATATAGGGATAATTAAGTTTACCATGATATTGGTGTATGATGAAATAGAAGCACTTTTAGACAACTATACTAATATATAATTTATTCGCATTTTGTGGGTTCATTGTTTGCAGTTAGCTCACAACAGATTGTATTTAGTATTACTTATTCCCAGAATCACCAAGGTTGGAAGATTCCTTAGAGATCAGAATAAAAATAATTCTACTATTTGCTATTAAGTGTTAGCATTTTGATTAATTGTTAAATTATGCATGGAATTATGTTTTTTATCTATATGCTTTTGATGTATCTACATTTGATAATCATCTCTATATCAGTTTAGAAATACTCTGTCTTGGTCTTCCTATGGGGCCAGTGAAATTGTGACATGGACTCCTGAGAGTGTAGTATTTGTCCTATTATGTGGACCCCAGACAGTAAGCAACTTCCAATGTTTAGTCATAAACATGCTATAGACTCATAGAATCATTTAGGTTAGAAACTTTAAGATCATCAAGTCCTACTGTTAACATTACTTAATCCAACACTAAACCTTAATAGTTTGGGTTGGAACAGACCTTTAAAGGATGTCTAATCCAACTGCCCTGCAGTAAGCATGGTCAAGTTTCATTATACTTGGTTTTTCAGAGTCCTGTCCAACCTGGCCTGGAATGTGTCGAGGGATGAGACATCTACCATGTCTCTGGGCAACCTGTTTCGGTGTTTCACCACCCTCACTGTCAAAAATGCCCTTTTTCTCTCTAAAATACTACCCCATGTCCTATTGCAACAGGTGCTGCTAAAAAGATCATCCTCATTTTTTCATATAGACCCCCTTTAAGTATATAAAGGTGACAGTAAGGTGCACCTAAAGTTTTCTCTGAGCTAAAGAACCATTACTCTCTCAGCCTTTCTTCATAGAAGAGGTGTTCGTCTGTCTGACCATTTTTATGGCCCTCCCCTGGACCTACTTCAACAGGTCCATGTCTTTCCTATGCTGAGGACTCCAGAGCTGGATACAGATCTGGAGGAATTTCACCAGAGCAGTGAAAGTGTATTGGCTTTGGTCTGAGTTAGTGCACCCCTGTAAGTCTGAAACTCTGAAAGCCAGATTTATTGACTGAGTTCAATGTTATTAGCATTACATTTTCATACTTTAAACAATTCATTTGTGATAAGTTACATCTGCTGACATGTAATACAAGGGCTGAAAAGGAGAGGGCAAATGGGAAGCATGAAGAGTGAAGTGGTGGCACCGTGTAACTGAAATACCAGTGTTTCTTTGTCCACAGTAAGGTAGGACAGAAGGTTACTGTCCATCTGAGGCGTTGAAGTGGAACAAGGAAGTTGACAGAAGATTTGTGGTCAGTTACTAACATTGCAGACACAGGACTGTAGCAACAGAGAAAATCAATCATCCTTGTAACTGACAGGAAGAGCGGACGTGGAGGTCTGCATGTGAACAGGTACAAAGGTGTCCTCAGTAGCCTATGCAAGAAAGAGACATTTCTGTGGCGTAGCTGAGCTCATCCCCAAGCTGGTGTGAAAACTGGGTCAGGGCACACCTGCTGTTTTTCTGCCTGCTCAGGAGTTGGGGTGGCTGCCTCTGGTGTGGACAAGTTTTGTGAGAAAAGTGCCAGCCAGGATGACCTTCAGCCTGTCACGTTCAGAGTCGCTAGTAAAACTGCTGCTTTGGTTTAGATTGATTGGAAGGGATTGCTTCCAATTTTAAAAAGGGAAGGTAACTTAACAGCGAAGTGATTGCAAAATCCCAAGCTTACCTTTCAAATAAAAGACAGAAGTGAGAAGTAAAAAACATGAACAATGAACTTTTAAGCAACAGAACTGGGGAAAGCAATAGGTAGTCTCCTGGGGAAGTAATCCAGGAGAGGGAGGAATGCAGGAGGTCTGGCAGTCATTGAAGGCTCTTGTGTTGGAGGCACAAAGGCAGGCTGCAGAGAGGTATGAAAGATACAAGGCATCATATCCTAAAAGCAGCAGTATGATCTATATGTGTGAAATACAAACAAGCCATGCAAGAAGTGGGAATAAGGGCAGCAGGCCTAAAGATTTGCATAAAGGAGTTAGCAAAGCATAGTTCAGTAATAATGTCAGAATATGAAGACAGGAGAAATGTGGATGCGTTACCAGGGAAAAGGTGAGAAACAGTATTGAATGTGTAGAAAAGTCTGAATTTCTGCTGTCTACAAAATACTAATTTGACAAAACATGTTTTAATAAAATGAGAGTGAAATTCAGGTAAGGAAAGAGCAGATCAAAGAATACTCAGGTGCGCTTTTGGGTTGCACGAGTCAATAGTTAGGAACTAAATTAAGTGATTGAGATTTTATTGTTCTACTGAACAGTTCAGGGAGGGCAGGGAACTCCTAGGAGTCTGCAGTTACAGTAATCATAATGCCTCTCTCCCAAGCAGAAGAAAAGAATCCACACAGGGATATTTTCTTTCCCTGAGGAGACCATGTAACAACTGATCTTTGAAAGCAGATGGACAAAGGGGCAGCACGTATCTGTATTTTTTGGACATGCTACCACATGGAGGCTTATTAGCAGATTACCGTCACAAAACTTGAATGAAAGGATGCTGAATATAGTTTGCTTGGATAGTGCCATCAGTAACAGCTGTAGCTGTTAATTCCACCTAGCTTTGCGAGGCCACATGCATGAGTGGGGACCCATCTCATTTTCACCTAGAGATGGTACCCAAGCACCTGCTGATCTTGCTGTGCCACATCCTTAAGTGAGGATTTGAGTTCTGTCATTTCATCCTTGTGGCTGGTTTTCTAATGCTGCAGCTGTACCCTTCTAGACTTGGGGCTTTCATCAAGTTGTCTGCCACAAATATGGCCCTCACCCTGCCAGGATCTGTCATGTACACTGGACCGTGTGGGCTTGTGCACAGAGAGCTCCAGGAGCTATAGATGAGCTCCACACTCTGCCTGTAGGCCAGTATGGTGCTTAGGAGACAAGGAGACAGCTTGTAATTCTGCATTTTTGTAAACCCATGAATGTGCTTGTGGGAATGCCACTGTACTTGGCTGCACAATTCCTGGTCTTTGCTGCAACTAGAGGTTTGCAGCCATCTGTAATAAAGCTGCAGAAGATAAGTTTTTGTGGAAAATCAAGGACAGATTATGATAATTGAGTTTGTTTAGTCTGAAACAGAAGACTGATGTGATGACGTGTCCTCAGTATGTAAGAAGTGTTTACACAGTCTGGTGAAGAAGTGTTTTGCGAGGTCAGGCTCCAAGTGTGTGCATGGGGAAATGCAGGTTAGTTTACAAAAGATTTAATTAGAAAATTAGTAAGGAAAAACCACCCTCTTTGAAAAGCAAGTAAGTGTAATAAAACACTGAGTCATATGCAATACACTATAGAATTTCCTTTGTGTGAAGTATCAAGAATAAATTAGAGCAGTACCTCTGGCAGGTTTTAGCCAAACAGTCTGCTCCACTGCAGTGGGTCAGGTGAGGTGATCTTTTCAGTCCTTTTTAGCCTTTTGGGTGTATTATTCTGGGATAGCCTTCTAAGGCCCAGCCTTTCTGTGGCAAAAACAACATTCAGATTCGAGTTGTAGAGGTAATCATTGGCCAGTTATTTGCTAAAGCTTCTTCTTTCCTTTAAATCAGTGATTTCAACCTGCAGCAAACCTGCAGTTCCAGTGAGAATGCCCTCATTCAGTGGGCTACACTGTAAAGTGAAATTTAGTAAGGTTTGCATTGCATTCATTATTAACCTGTATCTATGTTTTTGTAGGTAAAATATTTTAGAAAGGGGACAGGATAAATGTCACAACTCAAACTTTAAGCAGTTTGCAAGCAGCATGTGAGTTATTAGTATTATGTGCCGAGACACTATCTCCTAACCACCAGAATATGTGATAGAGGTATAGACAGGCTTTTAAAATGTGGGTTGCTTTTTTTTTTTCCTGTTGTTGTTGGGGTTTGGTTTGTTTCGTCATTGTTGTCGTCTTAAGATTTATAGGCATTTTTGTGTAGTCTTGTACACAAAAGCAGTCGTACAAAGAGTACTGTATGGAGGGAAAATCATAAAAGTTTACTGGGGTGCAAAGCATGGAAGGAGATGGACATCCTGTGCATTAAAGTCACAGCTGATGCAAGAACTGTTATTGGACTGTGAATATGCATGGAGTTGCATGGGACCTTGCACAACATACCAAATGTTATCTGTCCCTCATGCACCCTGAGGACTATCTGCAGAATGAAGATTGCTTTGTTGAAATAAATACTAAAGCTGGATGGATAAGTTAGCACTCTAGGACTTTAAATTGTACCAATAATGGAGTAGGTTTATTTTATGTTAGCAGGTGCCTATTTCTACTGATGTTGTGCATCAGTGTAGTATGGGCTCCACTCAGATGGATTAAGTGATCCTATAATATGTAAAGTTACAAGCAGACTGCCAAGACTGTGCAAGAGTTTTAAAACAAAAAGGGTAGAGCTGTGATAATGTATAAGCAGAACAGGACATATAGATATTCTGAGTGACTGGACCAGTGTTGGTTGGCTAAAGAGAACCTTTTAGAAAGCCTATTAGTTCTAAAAGATTTGAAATAAGTGAGCTGGAATAGAGACAAGGTTGTTTTTTGTTTTGTTGTTGTTTTTTCCCTATAGGAGGCAGAAAATAAAGGGGTTTGTATTTAAGCATTTGATTAAACTTGTACAGTAACAATGTTTCAGATATCAGACAACTATTGAAATGCAAGAAAGGAGTCACTGATGATTTTTTCCTACTGTTTTATGCTCACATAAGCTTACACACTTGTTTGCATACTTGCTGACTGGGCATTAGGAGAATTGTGGAATGCATTTCATGAAATCCAGCATAGGAATACAAGGAGAGTAATACAAAGGCAAGGTTTATCAGTGGCCTGATTTTTACTTTTTAAATTGAGCAACAGCCTATTTATCTTAAAGCCATACAAAAGACTTTTTAGATGAAGTTAGTTTATTAAGAGACATGCAGGGACATCTGAAACAATTGAACACTGGTGGCAGACTGCAGAATAGAGTCTGCAAAGGCAATGGGTTAATTGGACAATCAAGTTGTCTGGAAGAGATGCAAAGGTTAATAAAAAACAATGGTTGTGACTGATCCAAGCTTAGACAGAAGGACAGGGCCTTAGAGGGGTGGAACACAGGAAGTGTGTTCAAATCACAGAGTTCTTGTGCTAACAGAATTTAGAGCACTGGCCAGATGAGAGAGTGAGGAATGAACCCAAAGGTGCAGCCAAAGATAAATCTTCAGTTAGGAAATACCTATTACAAGGAAAGATCATGTGTGTTAAACTTGCTTTGTGAGATACTTGATTAAAAATGACTTGGTAAAAGTATTTGAAATGGTATATGGACTTTAGGAAATGGAGTGGTATTAGCAATGTCTGCTGTTTGGGAAAATTAATATCCAAAGTCAAACAGCCAGAAAACTACCCCTGAGAATGAAACAAAGAACAATTTATTTCAGTGAAGTGCCTGAAGTGTTTCCTGCAGAGTGAATTATCAGACTGGTGAGTGAAAGAAAGAAGTGAAAGTGAGTTTCAGACCGCTGGACTTAAAACCGGACCAGGCACAGGCTTTCCTCATGTGCTATCTTGTTGCTAGCCGTGGCTGTGAAGTCTGCTGTTTGGCCAGAGTGAGCAAACTGGGGTGTCAGTGGTAGTGGGTGTCCAGCGCTGGAGTTTATTTGTGTGTGCAGAGGTGAGGTAACAGCACCATCTGCAGCCCAACATTCAGGCTGCCTGTGCTCTGCCCAAGTCAGGGTTTAGCCAGCGATTAAGTTCTGCCAGAACTCCTGTGCCTGCTTGTTTTGAAGAGACTGGGTGGAGTTTATTGCAGGATTCACTACAAAACAATGATTATGACGAGGGTGTGTATTTGCAGTTTGGAATTTTTTGCCCTAGAAATATCTCCTTACTTCAAAATGCAGAATTTTAAAGAACATGAGAGATTCCAGGGGTAGATGTCAATGTGCATGTAACTGCTTCAGGTCCCTGATCTCTTGGCATGACATCAGGTTGGCTGTGGACCACAACTGAGTGCCTTGCTGTGCCAATCAGCCTGTTGGGGTGGAAATTCCCCCAGGGAATGGTCCCGTGGTGCATCAAGCAGCACTCGTGTGCTTTACACTCTTGTCTTGAAGATGTTTGAAAAAGCAGCTTTGCTTGGCAGATCAGTTGTGGGAATATTTTGACAAATGTAATATTTTGACAGTTGTGTGATGCATGGTGGTTCTTAAAACCTGATCAAAATGTTAGTGTTTCTCGTAAATCATGCTGCATGTGTTGGTGGAGAAGACCTTTATTTTTGTACATAAATTTTTAAAAGAATCATCTCATAAAAACTATATCCTTTACTCATGGTGTAGGCTTATTTTTTTATCATGCAGTTAAAACTGCCACTACAATTCCTTAATTTTCAAAGGTTAAAGAACTAAAGCATGAATTTTCAAAACTTGCAGTAAACTGTTTCCTCATGAGTAGCACTTTTAATACTATTTGTCTTTTTTTAAAAGAAGATTAAGTGCGTTCTTAGGAAGCTGAAACATTAGGAAAATTCATAAGGATGTCAGGATCTCATGCAGTGGCCATAACAGTTTTTCAGTGGTCTGAATGCTGATGGCATTTTCTGTGGAACAGTGCAATTATAGGGGCTCTTAACTATCTGTGTCTATTA
This sequence comes from Dryobates pubescens, assembly GCF_014839835.1. Taxonomy (NCBI): domain Eukaryota; kingdom Metazoa; phylum Chordata; class Aves; order Piciformes; family Picidae; genus Dryobates; species Dryobates pubescens. Next base: position 33,891,507 of record NC_071614.1, read on the forward strand.
TCTTGGAGAAAAGCGTTGTACTGTAGCTGAAGTGAATGGGAGTCTTAAGGGTTCTTTTTTCCATGGGCATTGATTCAGATTCTTAAAGAATAAATTTGAAGTTTATTGTGAAACTGGTGGTGGCCTTATGCCAGCTGTCATTTGGATTTATCAGTGACCTCACTGGTAATTAAGGCCTGACCCTTTTTTCCCAAACATACCCCTACAGTTCTAACTTTTGAGCCTTATCCCATTTTCCTTTTGAAAAGCGGTAACGCTTGATGTCTGTGCTGGGCATTTAATTAACTTTGCTTCCAGAAGCAAGAGCTGTAGTTGAAAAGACTTTCCCAGGCTATGTGGTCTGAAAAGCTTCTGTTGGATCTCTAATGCTTTAATTCTTGATAACACATTGATTTTATAAAGGCTTGTCCACTGAACTTCAGTTTTTTCAAAATAAACGTGATTCAGATTTGATTCTAATTTTTTGACTGCAAACTAAGAAAGTGTCTGGTTTGGTATGTTCTCTTAACAATCAGTTAAGTGTAATTATAACAGATAAAGAGAATCTCCATGTTTTCAGAAAGTCACTCAATTGCAGTGATCTGCTTTCTTTGCCTCATAAAACATGTATAGTTTTGCAAGAGTGTGAGCACAGAGCTCTGCCTCGTTTCCAAGCCCTGCCGCCAACAGGCTTGCCTCCCTCAGGAAGTTCCTGGTGGCCTTGCTACCACGGGAGTTACTTCTTATTATTCCTGCCTGATCTGATTATGTAACCTTTCCTGCCCCCTTTGCCTTGGCTTTAGATTACGCAGCACATTAGTGTATGTTTCTGCTCCTTCCTACCCTGTTTCAGTCAAGAAGGCAGTCCCTTGCATTTTAGGTGCTGGTCTGGCACAAACTGCATATACTGGGTGTGCATCCACCGTATAAAGAGAGAGGGTCGCAGCCCTATTTTCCTGCTACATTTACTTCTGAATAATTAAAAGAGTCTGATTCTTCTGTGTTTTCATAGAATCATCATAGAATCACCAAATGGTTTGGGTTGAAAGGAACCTTCAAAGTTCATCTAGTGCAACCTCCCTACAGTGAGCAGGAGTATCTTAAACTAGAGCCCCATCCAACCTGACCTGGATTGTTTCCAGGGATGAAGCATCTACCACCTCTCTGGGCAGCCTGGGCCAGTGCTTCACCACTCTCATAGTTAAAATACTAACTTCTTGTATCTAGTCTAAAGATACTATATTTTCATTTAACACCATTACTGCATGTCCTATTGTAACAGGCCCTCCTAAAAGGCAGAGGTGTGACAGTATAGAGAGCACAGCCTTCCTACTTGTCCTTGGTATAGGGTCAGCTGCAGCCGAGCCCCACACGGCTGCTCACACAACTGATCCTCCCTACACCCTCTCCCAGGTAGGATTGGAAGGGGATGTTTGGAGCACAATGCAGAACCCCATGGGTTGAGATAACTAGAGCTTAATAGAACAATACAAAGAACAAAGGAACAACAGAGAAAAATAATAATACTAACAAAGCATTATATAAAGGGAGTGATACAAAAATGCTGATGGCTCACACACTGCTTGCTGAATGCCTGAAACCCTTCGGCCTTCCCCTTACGTAGTGTTGTATGGTGAAATAATACCCCATTAGCTGGTTCAGCTGGCTGTCCTGGCTGTGGCTCCTCCCAGTTTCTTGTGAAGAAAATTAACCCTATTTTGCCAAACCAGCACATGGCTCTACTCCAGCCTGTGCCTCTTCTGTTCATCCATTTGAAGACCAAGCTGGTTTTGCTTGCAGAAGCAGAAGGAGCAGTCCTTTCTCTTTCACTTGTACAAGCATAAGGAACCTGTGGTTTTATTTGAGCAAATTACAGATTTTCCAGTATCTACACAGCACAATCAATAAAAGGGTAAGAAATGGACTTTCTGTGGAAAATGGCTTGTTCTTTGCTGTGACCTATGGCAAAAATAATGATCACTATGTATAGAGTCAGTTCCTTAAGTGTGGATGTACAGGACTTTCTGAGGCGTGTAAGTGCCTTCAGAATAGACATCTATGAAGGACTGGCCAGCAGAACTTAGGAAAACTTTAGCCCTTCTTTAGAAGCAAGCAGAGACCAAACAGCATGACTCCTAAACATAAACCAGCCTATATAGGTGTGTGCCCAGGCAGCTGAATCATACCTTCCTTCTCTGTCAGTGGGAACAAGAACCAGGCAGATTGAAGGCAGTGGGGACAGGTGTGCTGGGACATCAGCCCACAGAGGAGGAAGCCAAGCCTGGTGGGCCAAGGTCTTTTAATGGTAAAAGGAGAATAGTCCATGAGGTTGGAACTGATACCAATTTGATTGTAAGGACAACCAGCTGAACACCATAATAAAGTTATACAAGTTATGTGAGGTGTTAGATTGATAGCTTTCAGAGGCTGCAGCCATCTTCATGGTTTTCATTTGTCAAGTGCCTGGAGTCTGGGGGCAAGACCACAGCTCTGTGACTGCTACAGTTTTAAAAGTTTTTCTGTCACTAGCGCTAGTGCACATTCTCCAAGGCACTAGACTACAAAACTTAAGCTTACTGGGAAACATGAAAATATCTCATGCTGGTATCAAGGGAGATAGAAATTTCCTTACCACAAACATCATAGTATACATGCCAAAAGATGAAGATCAGAAGATGAGTCACTTCTGAAACAGTGCCTTAAATTCTTGCTGTCTCCTTTTGACACATGAAGCCATTTTGCTCATGTTTAAGTTTTGTCAGATGCCCCTTAGCCACTTGCTATCTCCCACGTCTTCCTTAAAGAATCTTTTCTCATGCCCAAATAATCCAATCTGCCACACTCACGTGGGCATATTGCAAAATGGTGCCTGAGGCAGGATGTAAGCTACTTTGCATGTGGACCTTGCAAAATGTGGGGCTGATAATTCTGTGATTTTTATGGAAAAGCCATAAAGAAATGTTACGCAGTTGAGCTCAGCAGATGATGCAGATCCATCCATGGGCCCCCATCTGTATCTAGTACTTGTGGTATTAGGCATTCTGAAGGAGGCTGAATGTAGCAGCAAAACAGTAGTGATGCAGTAATGCAAGCTTTTGCTCTTATGTCAGTGTCTCTTCTCTTGGAAGCATAAGATGCCTTTTAAAGGGAAGTTGTCTGCTGCTTTGGGTGGACATGCCTGCTGTACACCAGTTGCCCAGATGCATCTTTCTAGGTGCGTATCTGCTACTCGAGGTATTCCTCATTATGCGGTCCTGTACCAGCATACCAAAGTAGTATGTCCTAAGTAATCAATCTTCTCAACAGTTGTCAGCCAATGATAGAACTATGACGTCTGTCCAAGAGTACTGCTTGTTTTCCTGTTCCGTCAGCTCTATGCCACTTAGTTCATAGACAGTATGAGTTATCTCTGAAGCATCTGTGATTTCTAGAGAGATAAACTGGGGAAGATAGTTGTCTCTAATACTTTGGAAACCTCAGAGTGTAAGAGACAAACAGATGGTCAGCAACTGTGTGTTGTGAAAGACAGACCAGCAGGATAACAAAATTATTCTGCATCTAATGCAAAACAAAGGCAGACAGAAATGGTAGCATTTTCTCTTTCTTCTTTTAATTCAGGTATCAGCACATTCAGCAACTCCCATGAGTTGTGGTGTCTGTCCGAAAACTTAGGGCTTTTGGCTGTCTCTTTCCTTGCTACATCTGCTCCCTCACTTATGGTTGGCCTGGCAGGGTCTGTTAATTCTCAGCTGGATTTAGTTGAATGAGGTCAGCTGGCAAGGGTTGGCATTCTATTAGAGGGCACCACAGGAGGGGATCGGTTGGGTTGGTGGTAGAGTGTTGCAGAGCATTAAAATGTCTGCCACAGGCACAGCTGGTGGAAAGGCTGTCCAAAAGGATATAATATTTCCCTTTATTATAAATGATATGGCAATATTAATCAAAATATTAATAACCTTTATTAATGTGAAAATTGCCAAACGTATCAAAAGGTTTGATGTATGGTTAGAATATATTTACAAGGGGATGTACAGTATTTGGGCAACTATAACAATTTAACTATTTTATGCAAACCAGGAGGAATATAACAGAAAGAGAATACCCCGGGAGCGAAATGGTGCTTGACCACACAGGGGAGAGACTCAACAAGAACTGTTATGCTGAAAGGCAGTTAATTAATTACTCACAACTAGTTGTACCCAGGTAGGGAGTGCTGCTGCGGTGTATTAGAGGCTTTGGGGTGCTCTCATGCACCAGGCACAGCAGGTTGCCGGCAGGAATGCCACGCCATTGTCGATGGCTGGTCTGGCTTCAGCAGATGGCAGGTTGTTAATGACGCTTCTTGCGACCGGCACTTGCTTTGTCCTGGGTGAATTGAGGCACGGCAAAATCCTGATCACAAGGGAGAGGAGGCTTGGCTCCAACTCCTAAGCTCATGGCCTGTCTCATGGCTTGCAGTGTGTGTGCTTGTGGCTTTATCCTAGGCACTGGACCGGGCAACTCGAGGCTGTGCAACTCAAGGTGGTTTCAAGCCAGCCACAGTTTAAGCACGCAAGGCTTGAGCAAGGCAAAGGCAACTAGAAATCAGCCTGTACATAAATCTTGCCCTAGATTGATTGGACCAATAGGGCATGAAACCAGCACATAGTTACCCAATGGGAAAGGGTTCTGCCAGGCAGTGGCCAGAACACATGCCCTTACCAAAGATGCAGGGTTGTTTACTAGACATGCATGGTCCTGTCCTCTTTGTTCTTCTTCCCATGTCACCCTGGCTTTCTGCAGGAAGGAGAGGGGAGAGCAGGACCATGTCTAGACACCTTAGTGTCTGTCTGGGTTTGTGCTGGGGCCATTTGGCCCTATGATGACAAAGGATTGTGCTTGTCCTTGGATTCGCTAAGTTGACATAATGTTGTATTTCTTTGACAAGGTGTATAAGGTGGATATGTGAACCATTGGGAAAACTCACTAAGTACAGGGAAATGTGAGGTAGGTAGAAAACATGATGGTAGGTTTGGATTAGTAATGACTTTAAGGGCAGACAGTGTGGTGTTAACTTTTGGCCTGACTCCAGTGAACATGAATGCTGAGGATAAAATATGCATCATGTGTTTTGGTTTTTCACAAATCTTTGGATCTAGCTGGTGTTGGCTGCTAGTGGTCATTATTTAGGCTCAGAGTAGGTGGGTATCAGGTGTTGTTTAAATTGTCAGATACTGATTGTTTCAAGGCTATATGTGTTCATTACCTGTAAGTTCATACTATTTTTATTCTCCTTTCCTGTAAAATGAAATACAGTGTGATGGAACTGTGTGAGTGCAGACATAGGAGTGAATTTTGGCTGTAAAATTAATTTGGGTTTGCAGGTTTGTAATTTGGGTGAGTAGATTTGGACAGCCATGCTGAGGTACCTCTGAGGTTTATCAGTATCTTAAAAGATTTGTGTTAATATGAGTGTGAATCCTCAGGTATAAATGGGCATCTTATGTTCAATTTTTGCATTTGTCTGTGCAGGTTCGAAAGCATGTGAATGACCTGTACGAAGACCTAAGAGATGGACACAACTTGATCTCGCTCTTAGAAGTCCTTTCTGGAGACACGTTGGTAAGCTTTTTGATGAGAACACAGTGGTTCCAGTTTGTGATACTGGCATTGGCTCTGTTGGTTATTGTTTTGCATATTGAGTGCTGGAGGTTTCCTTGATATTTTCCGCAGTGTGTGACTCAATACCAAAGACACAAGTTGTATTTCTGCTGGTACAATATTCTGCTGTGAATTCTGTGGGGGAGTGCAATCTGTTCTCTTCATTTCTTGTGGTCAGTGAGACTTCCTTTCAGAGTAGGATAATGTGCTGTTCTTTCTATTCTTCCCTCTTCTTTACAATTTTTTTTTTGTTTTTAACAAGTGTTGGATGCTTAATACCCCTTTGCGCTAATGGGAGTAACTTACAAACAGCAAGGATAAAATGTCCCTGAAATTGTCTAACACACTCCTCAGGTGTCATTTCCTTTCTTTGTGAGCATTACTTCCCTTGCTTGGTATTTGTTCTCTTCATTATGTTCTTCTTTTCATGCTCTTCTTTTCATTTGTGGTCTGTCTTGTGTTTTTGCTGTCCTGTCTCCTGCCTGTTATATTCATTAGCCAAGAGAGCGAGATTTTTTGAAGACCTTACGGTTGGTGAGTTCAACAGAAGCATGCGCAAATGAACAGCATGAGGATGTGGAGGATGAGGATAAGGGGGTAGGTGTCGACCCCCATAACTCTACTAATGTAGTGTTTGAAGTGTGGTGTCTGCTAATGTAAATTCTTAGCTCGGTGTGCTGCAGTAGTGTGCTGTAGAGAGGATGGAAGAATTCACATTGGTAAACCAGGATATGTGTGTTTATGACAGAGGTATGAGACAGTCCAATTTTTACTCAGCCTCTTTGAAAACGGCTAAAACACAAACGTTGAAGATTTCTGTTTGTTTTCTTTTGTTAAACTGTACAAAACTGTGGGACAAATATGAATCAGACAGCATCATCAAGATGCTATAGAAGAATCTTTTAAAATGATAAATGGGGAAATAATCATCATTCCATTAAACAAAGACTTTTTTCTTGAGAACAGTATTGCCCATGTAGAAGTATTTTAGACAAAAAGGCCGTCCTTAGTGAAGTCTACGGCAAAAAAAAAATCAATCTGCATTAATTAGGAGCACAGCTGTACCCATGGTGCATTTGGCGTAATATTGGATAATGTTTTGAAATGAGGTAATTCAGACACACAGATCTATTTGTTAGAATTTATCAAATTTGGTAGTTATTTTTATCAAAGCAGAAGTGGCAACTCTGTCTAGTGGCTACTAAGTGTGTGGATTGTTTCAGGGTTTATCTTTCTCCCAACAAATGCTGAATTATGGTTCCGCTGTATTTTAACCTTCCAGAATGGAAATACCTGCTTATGAAGTGTAAAATGCTGAGTGCTTGTTAGTTCGAGTGAGCTGTTTCATGCCTTTGTAGACCTTGCATTAATAGCGTTTGCCAAAGCAAATTGCTGTCCTAGGGCCTGAGTGTCGCCTTGGCTCCCCGTGTGTTGTGCTGCAGTTGTGATTTCAGTGGAATTGGTGTGCTTTTTTTTTTTCTGGGGCATAACATACCTCAAACTGCTGCATTTTAGCTTTACATTAAAAAAAAAACATATTTCCTCTCTGAGATCCTATATTGATGTGGAAAACCAAGTTCCAGGTGTGCAGTTCTTTGTTCCATCTGGGGAAGCTACTCAGTAGCAAGGGCTTCAAGGATTGATCCTGGGCTGTTGGATGAAAAACAAGAGGCTTAATTGAAGGATCTTTAATGGGAATTTAAATTCTTTGTGTTTTACTTTATGCTTCTTATTCAGCTCCATTTTCCCATGTTTCCTTTTGGCAAGCATCTGATACTCCACGGGGGGAAAAAAACCACCAGGCAGTTGAGGAAGCTTGGGCTGGTATCTGTGTGTTTTGCAGTGACTGAGAAAATACTCATATTCATGTCTGATTCCTAGCCATTATAGTTTATTGCTGTGAAAGTTTTTGAAAAATCTGAAATAAAGAAGAAGAATAGAAGGATTTGGAGATGATGATATAAATTTAACAGCTTTCCCTTTGCTGATCTGTGACAGCTAAGTAAAGTATGCTTTTCTTCTGTCTGATTCTTCTTCTTGGTGATTTTACACTAACTGCATGCAGTTTTGCCATGTTTCCATTGACACTCCACTTGTGCTTATTTTACAGCATTTCCTTGCTAGTTTTGACTTTGCCTTGAGAAGAGTGACTTGCTGGATTATTTTTTCTTTTCATTTTACAATGTTCTACCCAAGTCAAGAATTTAAACTTGCACTCAGGGCTGTGTATGTTGTCTTATTATGTTTGGAGGAAGGTATTGTCTTCATTAGATGCTTTAAATCAATATGTATTGATAGCATAATGATTATGCAGTTGTGCTCTAAATAAACAACATGAAATCATGAAGTTTCATACAGAGGTAACCTTTTCCATCACAGTTTACAAAACAACAACATAAAGGTCCATGACATTACTTACATTTCGCTTTGCTTAATATACTATACACCTTTTATAACAATGTATTGCAGTTTATTTTCTGTAGGTAGATTCATGCAGGCCCTTTTTAAGCCCTCTTGGCTTTAGTAGTGCTCTGCAGGGAAACGGTTGTCAGCCCGCATGGATCAAAGTTGCTGTTTGGGATCACTGATCTCTCTTGCCATGCACTGTGCTAAAAAATTTCTGCTACGTTTAAAAGAAACCCGTAACTGTTAAAGCACACTTTTCCACCAAAGGTATTAGATTCATTAAAACTGTAGTTCTTCAAATGTTCTACATGGAATCTTTCTTATCAGAGTGTTTGTTCTTTTGTTTGACAAGAAAATCTCACAGATCTTGTTTTCACCTTTTAGCCTCGAGAAAAAGGTCGGATGCGTTTCCACAGACTGCAGAATGTTCAGATTGCACTTGACTATTTGAAAAAGCGCCAGGTATGGTGAATATTGTAATTAAAAACATTAATTAAAGTGTTGTCCCCTGCAGATCATAAATAAAGAATACATAATCCTTGGTCTTTCATGTGTGCTGTAGAACAGCTGCTGTTGTAGGCTTGGCTTGCATGTTTGACATGATTAGTAGAGACGTGTCAAAGGTGACTTCATTCCACCCTTCTCTGAGCGATAGCATCAAAACACTCCATATGGTATATGATGTTAAAGAGGAGAAAATTACGGGTAAAATTCTCAGGAATTGCCTTTAGAAACTGTTTTTCCTGCTGCCTAGGCACTAGCTGGCATGTAGTTCACAACCTAATTTTTAGTGCAAAATGCAGATGCAAATAAATCAGAACATTTTGTAAGAGCTCCTTGTTGTGGGAAAACTTTCTCAGTCCCTGATCCTGATGAAAGCAAAACTGATGCCCTATAAAGAGAGCAGAGTTGCTTGGGCTGTGGAAGATTCAGGCTTAATTTCATGTGTGTGTCCTTTAAGCCAAGCACTCAAAGCCCACATTGCTGGGCAGTTTTCCACTGCTGTGAGTTTCTTTCTGCTTTGAATTTCTTTTAAACACTGACAGGATTCTTGATTCTTGCTTCTCCCTTTGTAAACTGGCAATGTTAAAGAATGTCCAGAACATACATGGAAGGAAAAACTCTACCTCCCTGCCAATCCACCTCCAAATGAATTGACACTGGAAACTTGCATCTGATGGGTTGATATTTGTAAAATATTTTTTTAAATATTATTTGCTACTTAAAAGGTTTGAAAAAATATGATGTAGCAAACCATAGAGAGATACTTCAGTTAAAAACTGAGATGTCTTTGTACATTGAGTGAAATTGCAAACTGTCTTTTGGATCGCTGAGTGATGCATGTGCCCAGAGAGCTCAGTCCTGCTTCACTGAGTTCAAAGCACCTTTCCTGTTAACTGTAATGAGCCTTTGAATGAAGACACTACAAAGTAAACAAAAGGCTGCTTGAAATGACAGTGACAGTGGCATTGCTATGCAGTGAGAGCTCTGGACTTGTGTGGCACCATGCCTTATTTTATGCATTACAGAGCATGTGCATTAAAACACAGAAGTTGTAGCATCAGGTCATCCCCAGGTTTATGAATGTGCGTGTGTTGGTGGGAACCACGAGTCTCCATCATCTAGCTGTTGATTTTGGTCTGAGGATTTCGTGCTCTCTGCAGCCTCACAGTTTCATGAAGATGGCAGTACTCTGCTGTACAAAGTGCTTGTAAGGCTTTGGTCTTGGCAATTTGCCATTAGGGCTTGTAACTGATTAAAGTTTCAGCCCCTTGTTAAGGTGTTTCTAAATCATATTTTGGAGGTAACTTGCTCAGGTTGGCTGTATAACCTCTAAGTACAGTGCTTATTGTGATTGCCAGGCAGAGAGTGCTGACATGAGAAAAAAACAAAGGAAAAAACCCCAAAGATAAGGCATATTTAATTATCTTGTGGAGTTGCCAAGCAAAAACAGTTTTTATAACGTGGTGGGATGAAAACATTTGGATTTGTTTATAATTGCTTTTTAAATTACAGAATACACTCTCTTCTGGAGACTAAATGTTTTTGGTTTGGGGATTGTCTGTTTTTTCACTAATAGTTAAGATTATGTCTGCAGATCAAGAGAGGGATGTGCCTTTGCTTGTTCAGTGTTGATAACAGGGTATATGTAAAAAAGCACGTGCATGTAACTTTACTAACATAAGCGCAAAATACCTTTTATCTGAGTCATCTTTAATTGCTAGGCTGTATGGATACATAATATTCGCAGTGAAATGTAATGAAATCTGAGAAAGAAAACAATTACTGGACTCTGGATGCAAGTCTATCGGAGTGGCAAAGTCTCAGCCTTTGTTTTAATCCTGTTATTCATGTTTATTGCACTGTGAATGAGTACAGCAGCAGAAGTGATAAGATTTGTTGTCATTACTAAGCCATTGATTATTTAAATGTGATCCTAAATTCCTGGTTTTATCAAGCCAGATTGTTCTGTTTTATCAGGCCAGTTCTCCTGCCGCTGAATTTTTGCTTTGGTGCAGGAGGGTGTGGGGAGGATGAAAGGCAATGGTAGCTTTCCAGGTCTCAGCTGCCCTGGGAGTGACAGAGCACTTACAAATCACCATATTTTTGTTATCCTTTCCCCTTCTATCATATCTTCCCCCTCTGACACAGACTGAGGTGAAGGGGACCTGAGGAGCATATCTGCTACAGTAGTGACAGCTGAGGAATCTTCTCAACTTGGCATGGGTGGGAGAAGGCAGTTCCTGGCAGTCTGCTTACAACCAGAATGTTATTCCTTTCTGCTCTTCAGAAAAAACACAGCGTAGGCTCAGGAAGGGAGTAATACATCCGTTGAGTTGTGCCTGTATGTATTTGTGGCTTATTTCATTTTGTCTGCACTTTTTTCCATGACTGCAGGTGAAACTGGTTAACATTAGAAATGATGACATAACGGATGGGAATCCCAAACTGACTTTGGGGTTGATATGGACCATAATTTTGCACTTTCAGGTAAGTCTAGTTGTGCTTGACAGTATGTTTTTGGTTAGATTCTTGTGTACAGCTATAATGAATGTGCCAGTGTAGACTGGACTCCATATAGGCTGTGCAAAAATACAGATTCTGTCTCTTCTCTAAGGTGTATTTTAAGGTTTTGATGTGTCTTATTTCATGATGTAAACTGGGTGTGAAGGTGGTGTCTGCTGATACTCTGTTTGTGAGAAAAAAATAGGTTGGATCTTGGACATCCCTAAAGACAACAGCTGATGGCTTCCTTCTGGTATTTGGACAAACTGGTCTTGTTTTATGCTGCAGACTTCTGATGAGTATCAAAATATACTAAAAAGTTTTAATTTTTTTTTTCTGGATTTGAACTTCTCTGCTGTTCAGAGAAGCCTTCAGCAAGCCCTATTCTCATCTCTTTCAGGCCGTCCCTAACACTTCAGCATTTGTTTGTAGCCTGAGCACTGGCCACATGGGTCACACTAGGTGGCACTCTGGTTGTTGGACACTGGTAGGATTGTGTACAGTATAATGCAGCCTTACAGTGTGTGGTGTTAGATTGCTCCTCAGAATGGGCCTTTCACAATGGCCTTGGCTGTAGATGATGTAATTCAGATGACAGATAATTCCCATTTAGTGACTGCAGCATTGTTAGTGCTAGACTCCTTGCTGTGCAGGCATTTTAAATGATCAGAAAATGACATGATCATATGGAAAAAGTGTGGTTCACTTAGAAATAGCCTGCACTGGATTTATGACTGGGAAAAAGATTCTTTAAAAAAGGCCAGAAGGCTTCTGGGATTTGCCTTTCTGCAAATCTTAAGACAGAACAGAAGATGTTCATGAATAGGGCCAGCATGGCCCTGGTCTGGTCTAAACAGGATGCATGACTTAGCCCAGGCCAGTGCACAGGGTAGAGGAGAAACCAGTAGCTGCCCACCAGCAGCAATGACTTGAAGTTCTCTGAGCTGCCCCCTGTCATGTCAGTCTTTGCTCCCACAGAGCAATGACCTGAAGTTCTCAGTTATACCGAGAATGAAGGCTTGGCTTAGATGTATTTAAGCACAACCCACAGAACAGGAAGGAATTGATTGTTGCTGTGTTTTACAAAATAAAGTTTACCATTAACTTAGTACTAGAAGCTGTTAGGGGAAATTGACTTACTTGATGTATGCTTTATCTTTCTGAACCTGATGCATAGGTTTCTGCAGGATTCAACTTAAGTAATTTTGCTATCTGAAGCACAAGACCTCTGACAGTTTTAGATACTTACAGAAAGTGAAGTTACTAGTTAGAGCCAGAAGAAAGGATGGTAAGGAAAAATTTTTCTATAAAGTTACAAGGATTTCCCCTGTAAGGTAGCCAGCTACCAGGGAAATACATAGAAGCATTTAAATTGTGGGTGAAACATGCTTCCCTCCCTCTGTCCTGACCCCCAGTATGTACCAACTAAATTTCTACCAATACAATTCAGTTTCAGGTCTTGGAGATCTGTCAGCTTTAATTCTTTTATAATAATACCTTTAAGAAATGAGTGTTCCAATAATTTTAAGAATTTATAGTTATTCTTGGGCTAACTGTTAAGCCTCATTAGTACACATGAAATAATTGGAGAACAATTTTTAAAAAATCTCTTTGCTATTAATGGCTGCAGCACTTAGAGTGAATGCAGAAAAGATGTGTAAGGTACTGTGGAAGACATTCACTGTGCTAATCTGTTTCACCTTGGTATTTGCTTGCATGCTTCTTCCTTTGTAGTAAGTTGGTGTCATCATCTGTTTGTAGCTTATTTGGGTTCAGAAGTATTGGGAAGTTCAGAAGATTGTGCCTACTTAAATGTCACACAACTTTTTGGCTACACTTTTGAGTGATTTTTGAGTGATTTTGAGTGAGGGAAAAATCTGGACAGAAAAGTCTAACATTAGCCTTTTGATAGCTTCCTGACAATAACTGTGCATGGAGTAATCCTGTAGATAAATTGTGAGGTTAAATTTGAAGTTATACTGTCAAAATTCAGGTGCTTATGGGGAGCTGTGCTTATATGCATTAAGTATCTATAATGTCCCTACAATCTAGTGATATGAGCCAGAGAGGTTTAATCTATATGTTTCGTATAGCCTAGAGAGCCAGCTTCTAGAGGTTTGCTTCATTTGACTAAATGTAAACCTCCGTGTTACGGGAGATGTATGAGACACCCTTGTGACTATGAGGAACATGACATAGGTCTAACAAGAAACTCACTATCATCTGCAGATACACTGCCAATACACTGCATTTTAAACGGTGGTAAATGTGTTTAGTAACAGATTTGAGGCCTGAAGGGTTTAAGTACAGTGGGTGTGGTTGCTGGAGCAATTCAGATTACTTGCAGTAGGTTCCTAGAGCACCTACTAAGCTATTTCATTATCCAGCATAGGTGCTCAGTGTTGTCTGAGATGGCACAGCATATCCAGCAACACATTTAGTGGGAAGCAAGTTTCCATGTGTCCTGTGGTGTGTCTGCTATCCCCAAGTAGATGTCCCAGAGAGTTTTAAGAGTCTCAAATGTTCAGATGGTCAGTTGAGTTGCTTCTGATGTCTCCAATTCAGGGTGTGAAACATTCACAGAATTGTCAGGGTTGGAAGGGACTGCAAGAATCATCCAACCACCTGCCATGGGCAGGGACACCCTCCACTAAATCAGGAGCCACATCCAGCCTGGCCCTAAAAATCTCCAGGGTTGGGGCTTCTACCACATCCCTGGGCAACCTGTTCCACTGTCTCACCACCCTTATGGCAAAGAACTTCCTGATGTCTAATCTAAATCTACCCTCCTGTAGCTTGGATGCATTCCCCCCAGTCCTATCACTACGCAACACCCTAAAAAGTCCCTTGCCAGCTTTCTTGTAGGCCCCCTTCAGATATTGGAAGGCCACAATAAGGTCTCCTTGGGGCCTTCTTTTCAAACTGAACACCACCAACTCGGCCTGTTCTCATAGGAAAGGAGCTCCAACCCTCTGATCGTCCTCATGGCCCTTCTCTGACCATGTTCCGTATCTGCTGACTGTCCTAACTAGATCTGCAGGGCTTCTGATTTGGTTTCCTAAAGACAGGGTGTGCACATGGACTTCTTTGAGACACTAGATCTATGAGGGACCCATGCTCTTCTAGACTTGCAGCTGGAGGCCAGCTGGGATATAGCAAAATACTTCTCTCTAGCAACCAGCACCAGAACAAGGGGACACAGTCTCAAGCTGCACCAGGGGAAGTTTAGGCTCGAGGTGAGGAGAAAGTTCTTCATGGAGAGAGACATTCGTCATTGGAATGGGCTGCCCAGGGAGGTGGTGGAGTCACCATCCCTGGAGGTGTTCAAGAGGGGATTGGATGTGGCACTTGGTGCCATGATCTGGTCATGAGGTCTATGGTGACAGGTTGGACTCGGTGATCTTTGAGGTCTCTTCCAACCTTGGTCATACTGTGATACTTTGGAGAGGTCAGGAAGCCCATGTTTAGGAAACTAAATCCACCCCACACTGAATTAAAGGGTTTCTTCAAGACCGAGCCAGCATGTAAACATGAGTATGTGGACACCTACATCTGAATTACCACTTACATTTTCCCTTCTTGGCAGAAGTAGTTAACTTCTCAGTGAGGATAAGGAGCTGTCTGCCCCTGCTCCACCATTTAAGTGTACTCTAATAGCACTGCAACATGGGTAGTCAAGATGCTGGAGATACTTTGGAGTTTTTTTGGCTGTTTTTGGTGGCTTCTTGTTTCCCTGAGTCATGGAACTTATCTGGAAGATAACAATTCCTCAAAATAGAAAATCCTTCTGAGTATTAGAATTAATTTAGGAATGATTTAGGCTAAATGCAAACCCATACAAATCTGCATAAACTATTTTGTGTCCCAATGGTAGTCTTTTGTTTGCCATGTCTTACTGTTAACCTCTTCTTTGTGATTAAGCAGCTCATAAAACAGATTGAATTGCAGAGAAGTGTTGGTCTAATATGTTATTCATGTTATACTTCTTAAGGATGTATGTGTCAGAAAAAGTATTTTGTTAAACTCTCCTCAAAACTTCCCAGCATTGGTGGATATCATGTATGTCTTTGATCATCTGGATCTTTAGCTTTAGGCAGCACTGAGCTTCTATTTAGATCTAATCACATATTTGAGACAAAGCCCCCGTTGTAGTCAAGTACTCACTATATTGTGATAGTTCTCATAAGCTTCAGTGGTAGCCTCTTTTGATGCTTGGGATATCATATTTCTTTAGCAAACAGGCTTTAGAACAAATTCCAGCTTCCCTTTCCTAAATCCCCAGTTTAATCCTATTTTCTCTGTCTCTTTTCTTTCTGAGACCAAAGTTATAACTTTATTGAGTTTCAGTTAGCTGAAAGTGATCAAATTTGTTTTAGTTACACTTTCACATACCATCTTCTCTTAACATGGAATATGATTTTGCATAGACTTTTGTAATATATTAAAAAAACCCCCATAACTGATATAAATTAAATTTGTCATTTCTTTTGGCCTTGATATTTTCTTTGGTCCAAGAGCATAAGTGACTATGCAGTTTCTTTTTGGTTCACAGAAAAACAAGTAAAAGCAGAAAGAATTGTTGGTAGGGAGGTATTAGCCTTTTCACACAGAATCAGCTGGTAAATACTGTTAAATTGGATATTTAATATCAAACTGACGTATTTATATATATTCTTGCCTATTTATTGAAAGAAAGGCACAAATACTACTAATAATCTGCAGAGATAAAACTGAAATACATTTATTGCTAGATAACATTTAGATATAGTTAAATTGTAGGAATAGCTACAGATACACAAGGTGCATTCGACTAAATTGACCTGACATATCACAGTATCACAGTATAACTAAGGTTGGAAGAGACCCCAAGGATCAAGTCCAACCTGTCACCACAGACTTCATGACTAGACCATGGCACCAAGTGCCATGTCCAGTCTCCTCTTGAACACCTCCAGGGACAGTGACTCCACCACCTCCCTGGGCAGCCCATTCCAATGACAAACGACTCACACAGTGAAGAACTTTTTCCTCACCCTGAGTCTAAACCTCCCCTGGCGCAACACAGTATCACAGTATAACGAAGGTTGGAAGAGACCTTGAGGATCATCGAGTCCAACCTGTCAATATGCAGCATTAAGCTGGGATTATTTGGAGCACTGATCTCGTAACCAGTGTTTCAGAACTGACTTTTGAGGTTTTGCTGCCTCTGTTTTTAAATTGTACTTCAGAGGCACCTGATCTGATTATTTTTTTTTTCCTTAAGAGTAGGTAATTCAGAGTTGAAGATACAGATGAAACATGTGTGAGATCCGAGACTTTCTAAATTACTGATTACATTACCAAATGCAGCTTGTCAGCTGTAAAATAACAATTGGTGTTTCTTCTGACCTGTCTTGAATTAGATTTGATTTGGCATGTTTATGACTGTGTGTCTCTGATTTGTCACAGCAGTTTTGAAATAACAGAGGATGTTTCAGGGATATTTTCTGTCTGGAAGAAGGTGGCATCATGCTAAATGGATGGAAACAGTTTAAAGGAAGTACATTAAAACTTGGTTAAATAGCCTAACATAATGATTAATAATAACATAATAATAATAATAACATAATGACTGGTAAAAAAAAAAATTCTCTCTACAACTACCTGAAGGGAGGTTGTAGACAGGCAGATGTTGGTCGCTTCTCCCAGGCAGCCAGCACCAGAACAAGAGGACACAGTCTCAGGCTGCGCCAGGGGAGGTTTAGGCTGGATGTTAGGAAGAAGTTCTATACAGAGAGAGTGATTGCCCATTGGAATGCGCTGCCTGGGGAGGTGGTGGAGTCGCCATCATTGGGGGTGTTCAGGAGGAGACTTGATCGGGTGTTTGGTACCGTGGTTTAGTTGTTTAGGTGGGTTGGATTGGTTGATAGGTTGGATGCGATGATCTTGAAGGTCTCTTCCAACCTCGTCTGTTCTATTCTATTCTATTCTATTCTATTCTATTCTATTCTATTCTATTCTATTCTATTCTATTCTATTCTATTCTCTCAGTGTCTTAATTTAAATATACACTTGCACTGCAAATTTAAATTTGTTGTATTTTTAAGCACATTCTTAACTCCTGTGAAGTTTGTGGAGGAAGAATAACATTAGCAGTGTACTTGTGGTCTATATTTAATATGGTTTTTATTAGTTAACATAGCATGGAAACTTGTAATTGTTCATTTAAATGCTTTATACTTTAACATTTTTTACTTAATTTCCATTTTATCAAGATAACCAGGAGTACATAATGTAGTAAAGGAGTACATATTGCAGTATTGTAATATTATTATATTATGATGTATTTAGCCATATATTATTTTTATCAGACATCATGTTAAACCAGAAGCTAGATCTGTGTGAAATGAAATCAGTCTTGGTCTGTTGCACTGCAAAGTCCTGAATCATCTTTTCTGATGAGAGAGGGGAAAGAGAGGTATATTTTCAGGCACAAAAGCCATTATGTGTACAAACACTGCAATGTCACTTACAAAGGCTTATTCTTCTTTTTTTTCTTTACCACCCCCCCCCCCCAATGTAGTTCTCTGTTAATTAATGGGTGTGTGTGGGGGTGTTAAATCAGGACCCAACTCAATCCCATTTCTCAGTTGTATTTGGAAGTGTATATCAGTGAGTGCTCTGGTTCTTGGCTGAGTGTCACTTTTCTAAGCTGACTACAATGCAGCTTTTCCAACTGTGAGTAAAGGGAGCAAATGTCCCAACCGCACCTGTATGTTAAGCATACTACAAATATAAATAGAAATCCATGCCACATAAGACTGTGGTCACAGAATAAGCATCTGCTTTGTGAAGAAGCATGTTAGCATTGTACCTGTACGTAGCTGGCTGTTTACCAGTGGTACAATTGTCCATCAGGTCAGTGTTACGGTATAAAATCATCTAAGCATTACTGTCAAATTTAACCCCAGTGCTCTGAGAGAAGTCAGCAATGAGCATTTGTATTCTTGGAAATCCTTTGGCAGCTGATCCTACTCATTTGCTGTATTATTCATTCTAGATCCCATCAGTAAACTGTCACAGAACGCTTCATTGGAACTGGCCCCTGGGGATAAAGTCTGTGGGTTTAATTATTGCCATTCTCTTTCAAATAAGCAAGGGAAACTCTATGGTAACACCTGATCATGCTTGGCAAATCATTCTGTAGTTCTTTCTCAGCATGAGAAACTATCCACAACTCTTCCTGCTGATGTGTGGCAGTTTTAGTAGGTTTTGCCTATCAGTAACAAATGAAGTGGAAGCTTAAAAAGATATTTTCTAATGCTGGTGATTAGACTCGTTTGCATTTTAGTAGTGTGCATTTCTACCTACTTTCAGGTAGTAGTGAGATACCACTGGGCTGTTATATACAGAGCTAGACAGAGATGCCTACAGCATAGGAGTGTGGGAGGAGGATTCAGCTCCATTTTTATAAACAGTAACTTTGCAGACAGTTTGCTGGGCAGACTGGCTGTTAGGATTTTTTTTGTCTTTATTTGCCAGAAAATTTAAATCTGCAGCAAAGCTCCAACTCCTGGTACACAACACCACTGCCCCTAAGCAAGCTATGTTTGTATAATAGTAATGAAGCAGCAGGTTATTTATAGCTGACAAATCAGTTTAAAATCACATCAGCTGCTGTGAAAACTCCACACAGAAATAAAAATTTGACCATCAGTAATCTGTCAGAGAAGTCTCTGATCCTTCACTTTATTCTCACCATCTGTGGATCTTTGGATATGTAATAAAAACATACCAAGTGCAAAACAAACCTGCTAACAAAATCCCTGCTATTTGCTGCGCTGCTTGCTTTTGAATTTGGAGTGTAGCTCACAGTTTCAAAGGTTGATGCATAGTTTTCTACTTTCATCTTGCTTGAGTTACTAAATGAAACAAGAAGTTAAAATACATGCAAGAATTCTCTGTTGCTCATAAATGCTATGTCATCTCTGTGAAAGGCCATCAGCATTACAGCTCAGTGCTGAAGCAGCGATGTTTATTTAAGAGGATTGGTGGCCAGAAATAAGCCACAGTGTCTAATCAGACACAGGCCCTGCCTGGGCACAGTGCCACAGCATTTATTGCGTGTGCATTTCTCATAAGCAAAATGGCTTCGTACTGAGGAGGGTGGACGTGCAGTCTGGAAGAAATTCCGGTGCAAGCGGCGGTTCCTAACTTTCTGAGGAAGATTGAAGTCTATGTAAATACACCGGAATGAATGAGGCTGTGCAGCTGTGAGTTACTGAAAGCCAAATGGGGAATGTCTGTGGATGTGTGAGGGCTGAAAAGGAGGAACAGTTTTTAGATCCTGCCAAAGCTCCCTTAAGTCCAGCTAAACATTCCCCTGGAAGAAAATATTTGAGAAGAAAAAGGAGTAAAAAATCAGCTGAGGAGGGATCAGCTTCAGTACAGGTTAAAGAAAATGATGAAAAAGGCGATCATGAAGTGGGAATTTCAGAAAACATTCAGATTCATCCCAAGAGTGTGAGATTGGCTGATTCTTTCCCCAGAAGAGTGTCAGCGACTGGTTATGCTCTGCCTGCGAGTACAAACCTTTTGGCTGATCTTGTTAAAGCAGAAGTTTTACTGGGTGAAAAAAAGAGTGATTCTCTTCATGGGGACAGTTTTTGTGGTGATAATCAGAGGCTCACCAAGTCTGATGAAGCAGAGACGTGGTTAAAGGAACATGACAGGAGTTCTGAGATACACTGTACACGGAAGAGGAAATACTTGGAGGATGGCAACCGGAGAGAATTAGCATTCCTGAAGAATTCTGGTGGTCTTTGTTATAGAAGAGCAGCCAGCTTGGATTCTGCTGTCCACATTTTAGGGACACAACCTGAAGAAACTGGGTTAAATGTAACTTCTTGCAGAATTGTTGAAGATGTCCCAGAAAGCACTAAATCTGAAAAGTTGCATCACTTTATTTCTGAAAAGAAGAGCGATTCATGGCTTGAACAAAAGAGATACTATTCTTCTGATGCTGTACTTTCCCAGTTGCCAAAAGAAAAGGCATTACTTAACATTCCACCAAACAGGAGCAAGGTAAATATTTTGGCACAATACGTTACATTTGAAAGTTAGTTAAGAGTAAGTACTGGAAGAGTATTTTTACAGTTTAAATAATCCCATCAATTTGCTCTATACAAAGCCTTTTACATGTTATGATAGTGAACTGGTCATAGGACAGAACCTGTTCCTTAGTCTTTTTCACAGTGTACATAATACCTCTGTACTTCAGGGGTGTTGCTGTTTCCTTGCGCTGTTTTGCTCTCTACAGTTTGATTTGTTTCCTAATTTAGGACAAGTATTGTAATGTTAAAATGGTTCTGGAAGGTGGATAGAATTTTAGAGTTAATTTCACATTCAATATCTGCAGTAAATTTTCTTACCAACTCTTGACAGCCTTGTAATATCTTTGGGTTTTGTATCAAGGAAAGGAATATTTTTAATTCTTTTCAGTTATGAACAACAGTAACTGAAGAAAGATAGAAATATGTAGGTAGCTTTAAATAGAAAAAGTGAAGATAAATCATCCTAATAATGGTCTATACTTCTTTTAAAAGATCTCCCAAATTGTCTATATGACCTATTAATATTCATTACTGAAATTCCATCTTCCTCTGAGGGTAGGATTATTTTCCTTTTACAAGAAACCAAAGTATGAGCTAAGTTGCAGAACAGTGTAAGGAAAGCAAGTTACTGTCTGGTGTTAGCCATGCATACCAATTCAGTCCATAGTCGCAGTTCTGTGCCACTCCTGTCCAGCACAACTGTAATCTGTAGGTGTGAGTCAAATACCAATACCAGGATCTGGTCCAAAATCAATTCCACTTGCTCAACAGGGACATCTGAATTTTGAGTTGAGTGAACAGAGGGAATGGGTGGAAGCCAAGGGTACTCTTTCCAGCAAAGATCTAACTACACTTCTGTTTATCTAATTCACTTGTGTAACAGGGATCAATTTATACTTTTTCTGAGCTTAGTGTTTAAATGCAGATAACACACCCAGTTGCAGCACACAGTACACACTAGTATAAATAGCCTCTGAATACACACACAGACCTTTGCCCTCTTAATCTCAGCTGGAATTTGGGAACAGCTTTGGTATGTTCTTTGATTTGAACAAAATGTCATTACTGAGTGAAAGAGGCTGAGGCCTTGTCTGTTCAGGCGAACATTGCTGAATCTTCCTGTATAATTAGAGTAATGCAGCTTCCAATATTGCTGCAGTTACTGCTCCATCCATATTCCAACAAGGCATGTATGCCTTGTTACCACAGGTGTAAGAGGCTGGGGAGGTGGAGGAGAATGACACTTCTGTTGAGCACCTCACCAACATAGTACTGATGTATATCAATAAAAAACTTCATAATGGTCTAAGTATGAAATCTACTGACACATCAGACTGCCCAACTTGCTGAAATGTCTGGTTTTGAGTTCAGTTCCCTTTCCTCAGCCAAGGTTCTGAGTATGAGTAATTTTAAGAGCACCTACCTTTGACCTGAAAACAAATCCAGGAAGACTAGATTTGAGGATCTAGCTGATTTTACAAAGCCATGATTTGATTATTTTTGAGAACTAAACAAGTATTTGCATATCTTGTATTTCAATGCAAAACAGTAAAGCTGTTATGTATGCAAATCCACAAAGTTCATGTTATCAACATGACCTAATAGATGTTTGCAGTTGCCAAGCTCAGTTTGTACCATTTTCTTTGCTGTAATTAAACAGACCAATAGCCTCCACTCATCTTGTCCGCTTATGCATGCTGTAATGTGCTCTCACCTTACATATGGCTGATATTTGAAAGTGTGCTCCTTTTCAGAGACAACACTAGAGGAGAGTTCTCTGTACAGATGGCTAGTATATGCTGTAAGAGGTACAACATTGTACCCTCTGAAATGACATAGACCCCAGTGCTAGAATTTCCTTCCTTTGAGTTTCCTTCTGTGACATCTTTTCTTATGTATGTAAAACAACTATGATTTTTTGTTCGTATATGTGCTATCACATTATCTTTGGTTTTCTAGTTGCAAAAGTCATGTAAGCAAGGGGTTCTGAAGCTTCATTCCTGAGTGCTCACTAATAGGTTTGAGAGAAAAATGTTTTACTTTCTGCTAGCACCTAATGTCTACAGCCCTAGTATCTCACACAGCAGAGTGACTTTCTCAAACAAGATGTGCTCTGATAGTGTTCTGTCTCAGGGGAGATGGCAGTCAAGAACTTGTGAAGACTGAAACAAGCTTCCTGCAAGAGCTTCCCTCATCAGTGATGTTTTGTCACAATGAAGGTAGAGCAGAAAATTCAAGCTTTAATTTCATCTTTGCAAGGGGTACTGCCACTGTGACATTTGATGTCTCCTGTGTTGAAACAAGCCATAGTTTTCATTCAGTATCAGCAAAAGATAACTACCAGCTGGTGTGACCACCAGGTTTTAGCAGTTGTCATCTTGTGTTGAAACCAATTACTTCTGTGGATCACATTGTTGATCATTATCATTGCTCTTCCAGTCTGATTTGTTGTACTGTTGTTTTCTTGTTTACATCCATAAACTAGAACTTAGAAAAACATCCAAAGTAATCTGCAACCAGCATCACTCATCCATGTCCGGTACTCTGCTGTTCTGGCAGCAAGTTCCTCTGCTGTTTTTTGCTTTGCATCTGCATTATGTTTGATACAACAGATTTCATAAGTCATCTGAAGTACTACTAATAATATGCAAGAATAGACCCATCTATTTGAGTTGGGTTAAAGGTGCAATATCACAATATACTTGCTTCTAAATAAGAAAATGTAGATTGTTTATAATCATCATACTCAGTGGAATGCTTCTGGGTAAGGAGTCATCTCTTTACAATTTTGTTTATTATTGCAAATAGTTGTAAGATAGCAAGACACCTTCCAACTATGTCTGCCATCATATAATCTTGTGTTATCTAGTAGTACAGTTAAGAGATGCAAAGATGCCAGCTGGTCTTCTGGAATGTGGTTTGCAGGGCAAAGGTGCAGAATTCAGGAGGTTTGCTTTATTGGCATAGTATTGTTTGCTTCCTTGTAACACTCACAAGAAGCAGGCACAATCCACCTTAAATGCTGATGAATTAAGGAGATCTGTAATCATTGATGGAACTAAGAACTAGGTTTGGAAAGGTTCTGGGCAGGTCATCTAGGCCATCTGTGTACCTGAAAGCAAGATGTCTTAATGAAGACTATTCTTTGCTGATCCTTGTTCTTGTCTGTCTGCCTTATTAGTGGATTCACATACTTCCAGTATTTTAGTGCTTATTTCTCTTTTGTATTTAAAAAGTGATTTTAGCTGGAAACATTTTTGTGCTCATTTTAAACTCATTAGTTCTTTTCCTGTTTTGGGGGGAGATGATTTATTCCATTCTTTTCAACAGCATTTTGTGTATTTGAAGACCATTGTCACATCTCCCCTCAGTTTTCCATACTTCAGATTAAATAATCCAAATGTTTCAGTCCTTCCCAACAGATAACATATTTTTAGAGCTTTCTCATTCTTGTTTTTCAGTCTGCTTCAACTGATCCAGTATTTTCTTGAAGGGTGTTGCCCAAAGCTGGACTTGCAGCTTCACAGAGCCTTGTGAGAGCTGAATAGGAGAATTTGAATTTATGGCCAAATGGAAACTCACAAAGTCCAACTGTAACGTCAGGGGAGATGACTTTTTGTGATCACATGCAAGTTCAAATTCCATTCGTATAACTCTACTTCCCTCAAGGTGCTGTCAGCAGTCCTTTTCAAACATAACACATAACTAACTAATTGGCTTAGGTGGAAAATAGCATTTCAAAATCTCTCCAAATTCATGTATTCCTTTTTCTCTTATTCCTGTATGTTCTTCAGACTTTCCTGATTTAGGGCTAGGTGACATCAGAATGTGGTTCATTACACATACATCTCTAGTCCATTATATACTTCTATGCAGTTAAGTATGTTATGTGAAGTTTAGACTTCTTTCAAAACATACGGGATAAAATGGAACCGGAGGGAACATTTCTTACTATCTATATCTGTCTGTTCTGTTTGCACTGTAAAAAATGAGCCACAGAAATCCAGCATCACAGTTGATCTCTTTTGAAAGTTTGCTCTGCTCTTTGGACTCAAACCCACATCACTGAAATGAGTGCAAGCAAACAGCTTGGGGCTTTCTGCTGTATGTATATTTTATATTATGTGGTGCAGAGGGAACTTACCAGGCAGAGAAAAATCTCTTTCAGTAGCTGGAGTGAACTAGTTCTCCCGGTTACAAACAAGAAATAGTTAGTGCCAGTTAGGACTTTGATCCTGAAATAGAAGGGCAGTGCGAAGAATTGTCTCTGTCACTTTTTCTTGCATAACTTGTAGTTCTCAGACTTTGAGATAATCCAGAGATCTGTATCTTGTAGCAAACAACTGTTCTAACTCAGGCAAACACACTTGGTTCCATGCTTTAAGGAGGGAATGTGCTCTAGTAACAATTTATAGCAGGTAAATGATAGACTCGTGGTTGACACAAACCCTATGCTTTGAGGGACAGAACAGTAAAAGATCTTAACCTATTTTTAGGTCTAGTATTCCTAATTTAGTAGTCTCCTTTTTCTTTCCTATGGCAAATGATGTTGGAGATATTCATGATAATGTATAGCTGGTAGATGAGTGTGTACTGTCCTTATGGGATTATCAAAGTTAAAATGTGGTCTTCCTCTCTGACCTCCTATTTTGTGAGGGGTATTTCACGTGTTCAGTAATTCCAAGTTAGTATGAATTTTTTTCAAAAGGGAGCTCATATTTTTTAAGTGTAATAAAATGCAGCTCATGCTTTTGATTGATGCATTTTTATCCTTTTAAAATATGGATTCAGTGTTTATGAAAAAGTCCAAAATCTTAACCTTGAAATCTGAAATACTTTATCTTGAAAACAGACATGCTGTTTCAAGCCTCAGGCTAATGTTAATGTTCCTTAACCTGTACTAAAATGGTCTGCCTCCCTGAGTGAAAAGCAATTTCAGTTTTTAAACCCAGCCTGGTCTATTCCTTTTTCTTCAGATGGCCAACTAGGGTGCTGAATGCTGCTTGGAAGATTTTTTTTGATTGAAAACCCATCGATCTTGGGGTAATGAGCTACCTTAGCCACTTAAACATTGGATTGCAAGCTTGCCTAATGGTCACTTCCAGAATAAAAAGTATTTCCCCCTGCGTTTGTGTCCATAGCTAGAAGTGTTAGTTGTATGTAACAACAGATACAAGTATGACCTTCAGAAGTTGCCTTGATATCTAAAGTCACTTCTTGCCAGAGGAATCTAGTGTGCCCTGAAATATGCTGTGATTGCACTCTCTGCAGTCTGAAATGTACATAACCATCCCTGATCATTTAACCGTGAAGGAGGCTAGAGGTTTGGACTGGGCAGTAAGGAATGGCCATTAGCAAATTGCACTGTTAACTTGTTCAGTGAATATATTTTAAACTGTGGTACTGAAGGATTACACACAGAGGACTTTCTGAAAATTATAGGGAAAAAAATTACAGGTTTGTTTGTTGATTTGTTAGTTTGGGGTTTTTTTTGTGCGGTAGGTTTTTGTTTTGTTTTATTTTGCTTTTCTTACACGTCTGGCATTTCGGATGACATAATCTCTTTCAGAAGCGTTGTTCAGATAAGTGCTAGATGGTTGACTTAATTTATACATAGAATAAACCAGGTTGGAAGAGACCTTCAAGATCATCGCGTCCAACCCATCAACCAATCCAACACCACCTAAACAACTAACCCATGGCACCAAGCACCCCATCAAGTCTTTTGAAAACCTCCAATGATGGCGACTCCACCACCTCCCCAGGCAGCCCATTCCAATGTGCAATCACTCTTTCTGTATAGAACTTTTTCCTAACATCTAGCCTGAACCTCCCCTGGCGCAGCCTGAGACTGTGTCCTCTTGTTCTGGTACTGGCTGCCTGGGAGAAGAGACCAACATCCGTCTGTCTACAACCTCCCTTCAGGTAGTTGTAGAGAGTAATAAGGTCACCCCTGAGTCTCCTCTTCTCCAGGCTAAGCAACCCCAGCTCCCTCAGCCTCTCCTCATAGGGCTTGTGTTCCAAACCCCTCACCAACTTTGTTGCTCTTCTCTGGACTCGTTCTAGCAAGTCAACATCCTTCCTAAAATATTGCGATCTGGCTGTTCTGTGATGAATAGAAGCTAAAGCTACTGAAACAATATCTAGTTTGCTTTCTTGCTTTGAAATCCTGAAGAATAAAGATGACCAACAGAAAGGAAGTCTTAGACTGTGGAGGAGTTCCCTAGATTTTACAGGAAAAATTTTGGAGAAATTGTAAGTTGATCTTTTGTCAGGTTGGGTTCCCTGTTGCCTTCACTTAGTAAGATTCATACTGTCTGTATTTTGTGTGATTTCACATGGTGAATGTGCAGGATTTTGATACCCAGAAGTTTATAAACAATTGCAGCTGCATGTATGCAATGTCTTAAAGAAAAAAGGAATTTTAATTGTTTTTCCCCTCTTTTGATTTTTCTTAAAAACACACAGTGTTGAAACTGGAGATAATAGGATGCAGAACATGCTATCAGCCCTTCAGTGGTATTGTTGAGCTAGTTGAATGGTTAAAACTACTTTGCTTTCTCACATCAGTGCTTGTATCCTTCCCTGACTTAGAGCCAGCAGATATCATGGCCTATGATAAGCATTTGACACAACTTGGTGGTTTTTGGATACTTGCACAGAAGATAATGCACATTAATTTGTGCCCTGCATTTAGGGCTGTAAGTGCTTATCGTCTCCTGAACATGTGAAAGGTGGTTAACCAGAAGTAGCAGAGACCACTGCAGCAGCCCTGACATCTCCACATCTCTTCCTCTGCTTCATAGTGCTTTCCACCACCTGTGCTAGGCGTTGACATAGCAGCATCTGTAGGAAAGCTTTGTCTCTTGTTCCTGGCACTGTTTTGCATAGCTTTAATGGGAGAAACCCCCATAATTTTCAGCCTGGTCTGTCTAAATTATCCCAGGAATAGCTCAGACAGAAGATAACTTTGCATGCAGAGATCTCAAGGCCAGGAGGCGTTGTTATGACCGTTCCATCTGACCTAGTGAATGTAGCTCCCTGGTTTACACTAGAACAACATCGCTGAAACTATCATAGCTCAGAGTTACTTCCTCTGCAGCTCACTCAAGCACCTGCTTCATAGCCAAAGTCATCTGTGGACAAAGCTCCCCTGAGCCCTGGTTTGAGGCTTGCTCCAAACCCCATGATGCTGAGCGTGGGCTTGTACAGCATGACCTTTCCTCATGGCATGTTTGATGTCCACTCACAAATCTCATCATTGTCTTAAGACTTCTTGCCTCTGTGCAGAGACCTCAGCCTGCTTTTTTGTAGTCCCTAAGCACATGGGCCCTTAGCTGACAAGGTTCCTGGTACCTGTGTTCTTGGTGTTCTTCATAGTAACTTACTGTATTATCTGATGTTTGGATAAGTGGTCATTCAGAAGAAAGACAACATCTGATCACACTTGCTTTGTCAAAGCCATTGTCTTCTGCTTTTGTCTTGCAGTTCAGCTTTATATTGAGTACAATTTTTATAACATGAGATACAATCAATATTTGTGTAAATTAGGGTCTACTTCATATTAATGCACTGGTAGGTTTCTAAGCACATGGTCTGAACTTCATTAGGGGAGAATTGGATGTACAAGAAAGTAGTACTTGTATGCAAAATTCCCAATGCTTTTATGTATTCCCTGTCATGAAGCTGTTAATACCTGTGTAATCCAAACCCAAGCCTTCTCTATCAGGAAAAATGTTTATCGTTAATCTTCCAGTACTTTCTAAAATGCTTCTCAGAAAATGTTGTTCTAGAATCATTATTATCAGTTTTCACTGTGAATGACAGTTTTGTGGCTGAATTCCAGAACAGAATATATTATAAATTAACATGTTTTAAGAGAGGAGCATTATAACTAAATGAAGTATGAATAACAGAAATAGGGTCTTGTATAGGTGTGACTGTATACATTGACATACAATTATATATCATGTGCAGTAGGTAAAATAGATTGCTATTCACATTTTCAGCATCAAATACACAGTTAAACAGTTTTCATTATGTAATAGTATTATACTGTCCCTAGAAATGAGGAGGCTTGGAACTGCCAAACTGAAGAAAATTGTGTGTTATGAATTTCCTGTTTCATACTGAAGACAATAAGGATGCATAAGGATAAGGCATGAAAGAACACGAATACAGTGCATAAATAAATATCCTATTTGTGTATACAGAGATCAGAGAGAAAATTCTCCAGATTGCTACTGTGGTCACCTGCAATATTTTAAAATTATTGTGGGTTAGATGTAATATTTACATTAACTCTGTTTTAGATATCTGATATCCATGTTACTGGAGAGTCAGAAGACATGTCTGCTAAAGAGAGACTGCTCCTGTGGTCACAGCAGACAACTGAGGGCTACGCTGGAATACGTTGTGAAAATTTCACTACCTGCTGGCGCGATGGGAGATTATTTAATGCCATCATTCACAAATACAGGTAAGTGCTTCATTTGTTCTCTTGGAAAAGGTTAATGGCACCATTTTAATGGATGTAGACAGAGGGCTCTGTGGTTTATGCCTATCCTAGCACTGCAGGTTTGGAGATGACACTGGCTCTTCCAGGGCAATTCCTTGCTTTTTGCAGCCAAAGGATGCTGCATTAGCTCCTGCATGTCCCCATTTTCTCAGAAGGGAATCCTATACTTCTCTCATGGGGTACCTCCACACTGCAGCAAAGAATATCCCTGGGTTCAGTTTTAGCCAGACTCTCTTTTTATCATCCTGACATTTATATATAGGCAGCATAGATGGAGGACTGATCACCAAAGTGCAAACCTGCACTACTGGTGAAAGCCATGAACTGCTGCATGACCTGGGATACCCATATTCCTCTATGACTTTACAGTGGCCTTGGAGCCTAGAGCTTCTTTGGTGTTTCTGCTTGGAGCGCTCTGAGATGTGTCTCTTGTAAGATAGTGGTATGTTCTTACAGAAGAGAATGGCTGACTCAAATGTTTAGTCTGAGAAAGGAATTGTGCTACTCTGTGCTTTGTGACTGCACTTGTACAAAGTTAGGTATTGGTAGACCCATTGGTGGCTGTGGCTAGAAGCTAAAGGATGTACTATGTATGTTAACTTGAAATACAGCTGAGTATGTCTACTGATGAGAGGATTTCTAATTCCAGATTGTAAATAAAAGCAGATCTCTCTTGATAAAGCTGACCTTGGAATCAAAGCTCATCAGAGGCACATGGTCTTAAGATATTTACTGTGCTCTGGGTTCCCTCTTGGTTGGTGACATCTCTCTGGCTTTGTACATTTTTTGGTTCCTGTTGTTGAATAAAGAAGTTTATGCCTTAGAGGACAGCACAAGAGTATTCTGGCCAAAGTAGTGTGAACTGACTTGTCCCTCACTGCGCAAGGCTTGCACCTTTCTGTTTTGTTACAGCATGTATAGTTTGTGCTGGATGCCCTGGGGCATATCAGAGAAGTTTGAGGGTATGTGCTTGGTATGTACCAGAGCAGAGACAAATTTGGTATGTTTTAATGCAGCACCAGGGAATAGACCCTGAGCAGGTTATTCTGTTCTTGGGTTTCCTCTTGTGGGAGCATTTGGCTCACCACAGAAAGAAGCCTAGGCAGAGGCAACCTTGCATATGGTACGGGGACTAAGACACTAAAGTAGGATGGGAGATGAGTCAAGCAGATGGAGACTTTTCCTCACAGGCTGTGTAGAGAGACTGTAAGCCTTACATATAGTGGAGAGCTCTGAGTCCTAGAGAAGTTATCTGTGGCAGTGCCTAACTTCATGGTACAAGGAAACTCTGTCTGAATCAATGAGGTCTTTTTGTGATGATGCTTCTGTTCTGGCTAGCCAGTCAGGGAAGAGGCACATGCCAGCAAAAAAGTCTTCTTTTAGTAACATTGGCAAGACAAAAGGAAATAGCTGGCAAAAGACTAGGCTATTTCTCTTCAGGACAGAGCAGCCAAAAGAATTAAAATAGCACAGGAAAGTATTTGGAAAAATAAACAATTTGTAATACACAGAGTGTGAAGTGGGAAAAAGGGAAGGAACTTAATGAGGTGGAATAATGGAAAATATTTCCCAGAGCTTCCTCAGAGCCTTATAGGACTTATATAGAGCAGTGTGGCCTTTACAGCTCAGCAGCTGGTAGTTGTAGTGCAGATTCAGTTAATAAATTATGTAAAACTTCTGTAAAAAATTCTGTCCTCTGGCTGTGTGAATGTTAAGGCTTTGGGACATCACTGAGTACCTGCAGCTGCTTTGCTGGAACAGTATTTCTGGCAGCATTCTGAATTTCATTCACAGTGCTTTAGCAGGGAAGCACAGGCACCTTTGACATGAGTGCATTGCACAGAGCAGATGATTCAGTGGCTAAGGAGCTAAGTGCCCATTTTGTGTGCTTCTGTGCCAGTTTCCATTTAGCTTATCCTCTTCCTAACTTCTCCACCTAAGGATTCTGTGTCCTTCCCAGGAACATTTACCATCCTTATATTGATGTCTTCTTTCTGTGAGAGAGTACAGATTCTTGGCCTCACTCTTGCTGATTAAATCCATGAGATTATTCCACTGGTTTCAGTAAGCTGTGTTTTTTTCCCTTTGCCTTTTTATACCATGAAAACAGAGATAATAATTTCCGGCTATTGCTCACAAGGCAGGAATGGTCTTCCCAAACATTCGTCTGATATTTTTAACCGCAGTGTTTTTCTCCAGAGAGCTCATTTCAAGCATGGTTTGTGTTTTGAGCAATAAGTAGGTTGAACACTAAAAAGTATGTGCATTTCTGGCAGTGATTCTCCATGCATTTTGTTGCCTTTTTTAGTAGCTCTCATTTTGTGCCTGACAGGTGGTCTCAGGATCTAGGCTGAGCATCTTGTGGATGCAGCTGGCTGGTGCACCCCAGCAGGGTGGATGACCAGAGTTGCCTGCTCTGGTGGCAGTGTGATTGTACTGTGGTGCTGCTACTGCAGAGCACTCCTGTGGGTGCATGTCTGTCAGTTGCTGTGAAGCATGGCAGCCTCTCCTGTGCCCAGTATGCTGTGCTGGCTGGAGATAACCTCTCTTTACAAAAGCACTGTGCACCCAGTGTCAGGAGGAGTATCTTGCTCTCTGTGAGTGGGAATGAGCCTCTTCAGTAGAATCACAGAAATGTTCAGATTGAAAAAGACCCTCAGGATCACCAAGTCCAACTGATTACTCTACAAAGTTCAACCCTAAACCATATCCCCAAGCACCATATCCAAACAACCTTTAAGCACGTCCAGGATTGGTGACTCAGCCACCTCCCTGGGCAGCACATTTCAGTGCCTGACCACTCTTTCCGTGAAAAAAAATTTCCTAATGTCCAGTCTAAACCTACCCAGTTGCAGCTTGAGGCTGCTCCCTCTTGTTCTATTACTGATTACCTGTGAGAAGAGACCAGCACCAACCTTTTCACAGTGTCCTTTCAGGTAGCTGTAGAGAGCGATAAGGTCTCCCCTCAGCCTTCTGTTTTTCAAACTAAACAGCCCCAGCTCCTTAAGTTGCTCTCCATAAGACTTATTCTCCAGGCCCATCACCTGCTTCATTGCCCTCCTCTGCACTCGCTCCAGCACCTTAACATCTCTCTTGTGTTGAAGTGCCCAAAACTGAACACAATACTCGAAGTGTCACCTCCCTACTTGTGCTGGACACAGCATTTCTAATACAAGCCAGGATGCCATCGGCCTTCTTGACCACCTGGGGAAGGATGCAGGGGCATGACTGCCAACCCTGGAAGTGATTTAAATGAGCCCAGACCTAATTTTAGGGGGACAACATTTAGTTCTATGACAGTAATAACCAGAAGGCTTAGAAATACCCAGATGTGTTACTGGTATTTAGAATTTCAGTTGTACCAAGTGACCTTATGCTGTGCATTGGATGGAGAGCACAGGCTTACCCGGTGTGGTTCCATATAGAGGACCCATCAGGGCAGGGCCTGACAGTCAGGGCCCATCCTACCACCCTAGCCAGCAGCAGGGCAGCTGGGGGGCACCGGGGCAGCCTCAGCATCAGGTGCCTGCTTGGGGTGGGCTGAGACTGGGCCTGTGACTTGGGCTCACAGGTAGGCTGCACCACTGCAGGGGCCATAACTTAGTTGGGACCAGAGGTGAGAAGACCAGCAGCTCCAGAGGAGAGGAAACACACTGTCTGTGAGCTAAACATGATCACAGACAGGAAAATCCTGTGCTCACAGCCCTGACACCATGGCTAGTGAAGTCTTTCCTGGATGCACCATTGAGAACACAGAGCTGTGCAGGTCCGACAGGATGTTTAGAGTCAGCTGTGAGACATGGAGATGTCACTGTCCAGTTCTAGGTCATGGAGAACTGGAATGGCAGCTTACAATTACCTCCTTTCCTGGCATATGCATTTTTTGAAATATACAAGCACACACCAGCTTCAAGAGTTTAGGAAACTGTTGAAGCTGTGGAGGGCTGGGTGAAGAGCTGTGCTGTGAATCAGCTGCTAGTGGGCAGGGAGCTTCTCCCCTCAGTGGGGCTGACAGCCCACTGGCTCTGAACAGCAGGCAAGGATTGTTTTATTGGGGATTCCAGTAGCATTCTCCATTGTTTTCTGTCCTGGTGCACACCAGCTAGGATTTCTGATCCAGGAATGCTGCATGAATTTGCTGTGGCTCCTTGCTCCCCACAAGGTGCATGGGAGAGAAGCTGGGTAAGGCTGACGTTCCCTCTTGACTAACTCTGGTACTTGCTGCAGCAACTCAGTGGTGATCAACAGGCTGGTGTGTGGGGGCTGGGTGACCAAGGTTCCCTCCATCTCCCTGCCCTGCTGGCAGTGCTCTGCTTCCAGTGCCAAGCCTGGGGACGTGGGCAACATGCAGGCGCCAGATCACAAACACTGAGTCAGTCACCTGCTCTCCTGTTTTCTTTCCTCTCAAGCAACAAGGGTTAGATTGTCAAGAGATTTTCATGAGGGCCTTCACAGGCTGTCTCTGTTACTGCTGTTAAGAGTATGAAGTGAGTTTCCAGAGGTTTTTAAATTAAGGAATGTAATTTTTATGAATGACAGAAATGAGAAAATTGTTGAGGTGCTTGGATACATATGCAACCTGATTTTATTTCTTCCTTCAGATATAGGAAAATGTAATCTGTTTTCACATGAGAAGGTTGCTTTTCAGCAGTTACCACTTGTCCGTGTTTAAAAGGCTATGATTGAACTTTTGAAGAATATATAAACATTCCATTTTAAAACATCCTGTAGATAGTTAAATTCCTGGGAAATGAAGAGAGCTCCATACTGGGCTCAAGAACTGCCTCATGGCGCTCTATTGCAGGCATCAGATTTTCCTTTTCATGCTGTTACTCTTACATGGAAAGTCCAAACAGAATTATAAAATTAAAAAGTCACTTTTAATACTGAATGTTGCCAGGTTTGTTAATTGTGCGACTGCTTATGAGCCTCCACACCTTTCTTCAGATCCGTGATCAGTGATTAGTGAAAGCTACAGATATGCCCAGGAGATTTGAGACTACTCTGTATGTCTCATCTCTTATGTAATTGGTTTTTTACAGCTTAATTTTCCTTTGAAGGCGTGTTATTTCCTTCAATATGTTGTGTTGGAACAAATCTGACTTCAGGCAGTTTCAAAAGTACGTGATGTTCCTTTCATACCATCATACGTAGCAAAAACCTGTGAGCCAGGCTTCAAAGTTTTAGAGGCTGTCTTTAATCAGCATGTAATGCCCAGCTTTTCCTGGAGATACTGCTGTCTACACACTAGGGTCTTCGTCTTGCAGCTCTATCTCCTCATGCATTTCTAGTCACCAGACTGTGTTTTAGGTAAATGCTCTTGATTGGTGTTTTTCATTTACTTATGCCTTTTACCCAAGAAGAAGAAACACTATTTAATAATGGGATACAGTTCTAAAAAACAATATTTTTAAAAGTTGGTACTGAAAGAGAATGGAAGATTCTCTTCTTTTATTAGGAGCTGCATGCCAGATTTGAGCTAGTAGTCTAAATTACAGATCTGCATTACACTTTGCAGATATGTTTATTTTAAATCAAAGCAAATTAAAAACCATGAAGTTATACTGCAGTAGCAAGCTGGGGTTTCTTTCCTCACACTGCCCTGGGCCTTTGGTACATGAGGGCTACAGGCAATTTCCATTCAGAAGTATCTGGAAATGGAATTTAAGAAATAGCAGAATGGCACCTATGGCTTCTTTGCTAAGAACAGTGGCTACTGATACAGAACAGTTCATTATACCTTCTGAAGGAAACAAGTAAACTATGGAGGATAGGGGAAAAGAATTAACATTGGACATACATGGTTTTTGTAAAGGTGTGTGCACTCCTTTCTGCACTTTATTTTTGTAGTACTATAGTTTTTATAATAGATAATTTGTCTTTTAGCATTTACTAAAGTCATTCCAGCAGGAGCAATGTGTTCTTGTGTAACTAGTTAATAGCATTTAATGAGCAGCCCCACTGGAACCTGTAGGTTGAAAAATTGTGCCTGTTGAGGAGGCATTGCAAGCTCAGCTCCCAGGAAGAGCTATGTTTGTACAATTCTAGTCTCAGATGTTAGATCTGTTCTAGCAAGTGGAGTGGTTCCAGCCCATGCCCTCTGACCCTGTAGATAAGCGGTACAGCAAGGCTTCTGTCTGTGTGGCTGAACTCCTCCTCCATCTCTCAGACAGGCTGCAGCCTCTTGAGGGCAGTACTGGGTCAGTGTTGTCCCTGGAACTGGGCTCACATGTTGCCTGGAAGAGGGTGCATTTGGCAATGGCCATGGTCATGCTAAGGGGAGCAATAAAAGAGTTGTGGGCCCTTGATCTGGTCTTCTGTGCACTTTCAGTATATATGTGTGCAGTTACGTTTGGACTTATGGGTGAATTTCAGCAACCATACTCATTAGGAAAAAAGGTAGATAAACTGTCCATCAGCAGACTGGCAAACAAGCAGGACTCCAGTATACACATTAAGGGTTTGAGACCAGGAAACAAGTGAGGTTATTTCATATAGTGCTAAACCATGACTTGCTGAGACCACATGAAAACAAGTTCTCTACAAATTTTAAAACCACCTAACAAGAATGATCAAACATTAGAAATGCTGCAGAGAGGAGAAGTGGTGATAGAGTTCAAGGGGGTGCATTCTGAGTACATTTGAAGAAAAATGTGTTTTACTGTGTTGTTAAAGGCATGTGGAGATTTGATCCAAGGGAGCTCCATAAATGCTAGATGAAAAAGTGAAACACATTTTTCAGGGTCACAAAGCTTTTCTTTTGAAATATTACTACAAAAACTCTGTATGCCTTAAGAGTTACTAAGTGCGTATTTTTCAGAGTGAGGTATAGCAGGGAGCACACTGGATTCCTGCATGCCAAATGACTGTTCTGCTTTAGAGCAAGCTGTTTCAGCCTTACCCAGGAGGATTTGCCATGTATGTATAGCTAGTTGAACAGTAAGCTCATGACTGGCAGTGCATGTGGCATCCCTCTGCTGTTAAAACCTGTTGCAGCTGATCAGGTACTGACATGAATACATTCCTCAACCGGAGGGATGGTGATGCCTCGATTTGCAGTAACACGTTGACCACCCTTGGGAACGAATGAGAAAGAAACTAAATATTACACAGTGTCAAGCCTTAAAATGCTAGAGGATGTGTTCGAAATAAAGACATCATTTGAGTGTGCTAGTTGTGGCTTGATGTTTTGTGACTTGTAATTTATGGTTACCCAGCTTTAACAAAATGTGAGTTTGGTTGCATTGCCTTCCTCTCCTCTCCCCCTGCCCCGCATTGTTCAGAAGCATGGTTTTTATTGTTTTCAACAGTTTTTGTTATGAAGGAGAAATGACCTTCACATCACAAATTGGCAATTTGGGAAAAGATAAGCAGCCTTTAGGAGGATTAAAAATATTGACAAGCGGATGCGCTTTTGATGTTACTTGCCCGAGTACTCATGCACATATAAACTAATGGGTTTAGAAATAGCAACTAACTTCAGCTGTAGTTTAATTGAATGCATTCAGAAAAATGCTGTGGTAAATGCTGTATTAAAATAGTACTGGAAGCAGGCTTGCAATTTTAACATATTGTGTTGTGGTTGGTGGTTATCCCTAGATGGAAGACTTCCAGGCAATTTGGTTAAAATCCTCTGTATGTTGTGCTGGATCCTACTCCTAAGTAGCAGCTGAATGAGAGTTAACAATTCACTTTTTGTAGTAACTGAGAGGAAAAAAAACAACAACTGGGATGAAATCAAAACCTTTGCTGAGGCCAAATGGAAGTAAAGCAAAAGTAAAGGTTTGAATTGAAAGGCTAGGTTTTTAAGTTCAGGTTTCATGTGTCTCTTCCTCTTTGATTGGTAAAGACCAGGAAACTTTTGTCAAGAAGGGTATGGTGTCTGAACAGTGTTGGCATATGTACCCATGATAAATAGGACAGGGAGAGGTCTTGGTCTTCTAACAGTGCCCTTTGCAGATTTGTGGCACATGGAGAACAGGCTGTCTCCAAGGGCAGATGAAACCTTTGGGAAATCTTTTGAACTTGTTGTGGTAGAATGTACCAAGTTATTCTTCCCTCTTGGTAACTACATGGAATGTTGCTGTGAAGCTGGTGTGTCAGTCACTGCTGAGATCTTCCAGCAGTTTTCTCAGGCAGAACACAAAAAACCCCATTTGGTTGGTTTTCTTCATTGTGTTTTTGATATTCAGACTCTCCAAGGAGAGGTCCAGTATTTATGGTTATTTCTGTAGAGTGCACAGTACAGGTTGGGGTTTGCAAAATCACAGAATGTTAGGGCTGGAAGGGACCTCAAAAGATCATCTAGTCCAACTCCCCTGCCAGAGCAGGGTCACCTACACCAGGTCACACAGGAATGCATCCAGGTGGGTTTTGAATATCTCCAGAGAGGGAGACTCCACAACCCCGCTAGGCAGCCTGTTCCAATGTTCTTTCACCCTCACAGTGAAAAATCTTTTTCTCATGTTTACATGGAACTCCTATGCCTCAACTTCCACCCCTTGTCCTGTCATTGGATATCACTGAGAAGAATCTGACTGCATCCTCTTGGCTCTCACCCTTTACATATTTATAAACATTAATGAGGTCACCCCTTAGTCTCCTCTTCTCCAAACTGAAGAGACCCAGCTCCCTCAGTCTCTTCTTGGAAAGAAGATGTTCCACTCCCTTAGTAAATTTTGTGGCTCTGTGATGGGCTCTTTCAAGCAGCTCTCTGTCCTTGAACTGAGCGGCCCAGAACTGAACGCAATATTCCAGATGGGGCCTCACAAGGGCAGAGTAGAGGGGGAGGAGAACTTCTCTCAACCTACTAACCACACCTCTTCCTAATACACTCCAGAATGGCATTCACTGCCTTGGCCACAAGAGCACATTGCTGGCTCATGGTCAACTTTCCATCACTAGGACCCCCAGGTCCTTTTCCCTTTCACTGCTCTCCAACAGGTCAGTCTCCAACCTATACTGATCCGTGGGGTTGTCCTTCCCCAGATGTAAGACTCTTCAATTGCCCTTGTTGAATTTCATTAAATTTCTCCCTGCCCAACTCCCCAGCCTGTCTACATCTCACTGAATGGCAGCACAACCTTCCCTTGTGTCAGCCACTCCACCCGGTTTTGTCTCGTCAGCAAACTTGCCGACAGTGCACTCTGATCCTTCATCCAGGTCTCTGATGAATAGAGGTTAGCGTTGTAAGCCTTGTTTCAATTTCAATTTTAGCATAAGCAAAAAATTGGCAGTTACTATCCCATTACCAGTCTTGTAATGACAAAAACATCTAAAATCTGGTTTTAAAGCTGGTGAAAGGGCAGACTGAAACCCTTCCTCATTTCATTTGTGTGTATCCTGAGCTTGAAATCTACATAGCGAGCTTACTGCCAAGTTGTAATTAGAGTTCATTAGGCATGGCTAAAGCTGAACTCAATATTTAACTAATAGGTCTTTGAGGATACAATGCCTCAATTGTGTCTTTATCTAAATCAATTGGTATAGCAAGTTACAGGTAAAGTTTTGCTGTGCTAACAAAGGTGGGACAGGAAGGTTCAGTAGTTTATTAAACACAGTGCTTATTGAATCAAGGGCATGCATGACAGAAGAAATGATCTTAATTATCCGTGTTAGGAGCTAAATTAATAAATTAGGACACTGGAGTTGTTGGTGTTTTGTTTGGGTTGGTTCGGGTTTTTTATTGTTGGTTTGTTTATTTAGTACAGCTGAAACGTTCATTATTTTTCTCTTGAAAATATACCATGTTGGCATGTCTTAAGAAGAGACAGGAAATATATCTGTAAATAGTGTGCCCCTGTTACAGATATTCCAGTTCACTGTCACTTGCAATATTATTTCAGAATTAACCATTGTACATGAACATGTATATGAAAAATTGAGAGAGATACACAAAAGAGAGCTGAAGAGTTCAAGTTACATGAGAATTTGTCAGCTCTTGAGGAAATAAAAAGGCATGATTGTTCATCTTTAGAGAGGCACTGAGTGAAATCTACAGGGGCACATAAAATGAGTAGTACAGGCATTCCTGTCCTACTGACACAAGAGAAGACAAAATCAGAGTCTACAAGTCCTAATGATCATGTGTAATACATTAGCACAGTATGTTATTGAGACTGGGGACCTGTGGATCTTGAGAAAAGAATTTGCCACATCCTTGAACAAACATGCAGAGCTGCATTCAGCAGCATGCTTTTTGATTTGTCACTGCTGTAAAGATAAAACTTTCCTATAATAACAGTTTTCACCTGGAAAACTGTTTGCATTTTCCCTGCATTCAGAAGCATTACTTCAGTAATAACTTGCTCTTAGTCTTGTTCAAAAGAGCTTGACATAGATTTGTACCTGACATGGAGACATATAAGCTGATGTAAATATTATTTAATATTTTTGAAACTCTCTTAAGGGATTGATTAAATACTAGGCATTATTATGTATTAGATTAAATAGTAAATAGATTTTGTTTCATCATTTTACTCATAGAGTTCTGGGAAAGGACCAGGAGAAACATGATAGGAGTGATAGAACTAAAATTTCTGTCTTGCATGGATTTTTGCTATTTTCTAATTAATTTCCTTGCAATCTTTCTGATACTAACCAAAATCTCTAGTGTAGATTATAATGTATTTCTTATGCTCTGAAATAAATGTTGGATCCTATCTGAGAAGTGCTATTCTTGTATTTATTTTACATTTATTTTATGGCTATGTATGGTGGCAAGGACTTTAATTTGTTTCAGTAGTCCTCCTATCCCTGAAAGATGCATGAGTCTTTCTGGCACCTTTCCAGTTGCCTATGAATAATAAAGCAAAGAGTTTGTTTCATTTTTATAGGCATTTTCTAATTACAGCAGTGGAAAAGTTAAGTGTATTATAGTGATGTCTACACTTTGCATCGTCAGTCGTGTTTTCACTAAGAGCTCTGCTTGAAACTCCCTATATTAATATTTCTGCTCAATAGAAGCCTAGAAGGAAATATCCTTTTAATATCAAGTATTACTCATGCAGTATCCAGAGTTTTGAGTGAAACAGAGTTGTGCAAATTAAACAGCTTAGATGGTTCATGTGAGTAACTTCAGCTTTGTCAGTAAAACAGTATTTTCATGAGGAGTTCTACTTTGTTGTATGTACATTTTAATGAAGTTAATCATTGCTTTAACTGGGCAGCTGTCACCTGGGAGCAGTGAAGAGAAGGATGTGGCTTCTTCATCATTGTCTGGGAAAATAAAAGTTCTGTTAAAATATATTTTTCCACATCAAAATAACAAATTCCCTTCAGATCTAACCTTTTGTCTTAATGGACAAATGTTATAGCTGCCAGTTTGGATACTGAACCAGTTTACTAAGTATTTGGTTTGGGCTATGGGAAAATCTGCATGTGCCTAATGTTACTTATTATGCACAACTCTTTGCTTCCAAGAGGAGCCTTTGCAGAGAAGAAAGCTTGCATTTGATACATGCAACTTGCATTATATAAACAACTTCACTTCTTCATGCTGTCCTGCAGGTATTATTCACTTGTGTCTTTATGATGCTAGGTATTTGTTACCTTGAATCAATCATAATTTAGTTGCTCCCTAGTTGAAATACTATTATTCAAACCCTGTTTTTTTCCTCGCTTCTGATACAAACTGTGTGTGGCAGTTTAAAGCTGATGGCTAAGAAATTTTCCCCAGATTGAGTAGAAAGTGGTAGAATGTGAATGTGGTAAGGTCTAAATAATTGCATTGGTCTGATAACGAACATAAAGTTAGTTGTTGTATAACTTTTTCTCCTTCCGTCTTCTTCACTCTAGCAGATACTAGTTGGTGCTTTTGCTTGGCTGTTGCTGACCTGGGCTGTATTCTTGTTAAGACAAAGTACTAACAAGCTACTTTCTGCTTTTCTCCTCTTTCTTTTTCCCTTATCCAGGAGGGGAAGAGGGGGAAGCTGTTGGTAGCCCCCCTCGTTTTATCCACTCTGTTTCATATTTGTATATTTTAGTGTGCTTGCAAATACAGCTTCATTTGCTTTCACTGAGCTAGTCTGGCAATTTTATTTGGGGGGGGGGGGGGGGTGGTGGTGGTGGGGGTGTTAATTTCAACCCACCACACTGTGTCAAACTACTGACACTTGCACTAAGATTTCAATAGGCAGGCACCTTCCAGTCTTATTATAACTTGGAATGATTAATAACTCACTGTGTAGAAGCCAAAGCTTTTGACTTAGGTGTGGCAGCAGCAGAATCATCTCCTTTGTGTGGAATGTTCCAGTTCAGCTGGTGTTTGGGATGTTTATATGTGTTTTGATGGCAAAGCCCCAAACCGCTGAATAATCTGCCATAAGATGACTCACAGTATTATGACAAAAGGTGGAGTCATTGTCTTTTACTTAAAGTGCATTTAATTTAATTTCTTCTTGAAAAGAAGTGTAAATCCCCTTACTAGTGCAATGCAAATGGATACAATTGTTGTGCTTGACAGATTGCTTCTACAAAACTCATACATTTTCTCTGTAGCCTTAAAAATTAAAATACCTGCTGTGATGGATGATGCTTTTACATCTAGCGTTTATGTCAACTAAGACCATTAAATAAGTACTTATTAGAAGGATGCTCTTCACAGCTGAAATTTACACATTTAGGAATTCGGAATTCAAAGGAGAAATTAAATACTAAAGATACTGGAAATTATTTGGGAGCATTTGTAGTACAGCTCCACAAGCATCATTGTGCACAATCCGTGCTCATTAATAACAGATTTCCTTAGTTCTTAGAGA
The DNA here is from genome assembly GCF_014839835.1 of Dryobates pubescens. Taxonomy (NCBI): domain Eukaryota; kingdom Metazoa; phylum Chordata; class Aves; order Piciformes; family Picidae; genus Dryobates; species Dryobates pubescens. The sequence continues at coordinate 33,932,906 of NC_071614.1, forward strand.
AGGATGGTGATCAGTGATCACAGCACTAAGATCTGTGTGTGCATGCTCAAATGCGAATTTTCATGTACCCAATTAGTGGGCAGGGACCTCTGCAAGCTTACAGCAGATAAAATCGACCTTTATTGAAAACTGTGAGAAAAGACAAGCAAAAGGAGCATGGCTTTCCTGAGCCATGTTTTTCAGATTAATTTTTATGCATCTAAAAAAAGTCTTTTACTGAACTCTGGGAGCTAAGCTCCTTTTCCTGTGGCTTTTCAGTGTGTCCCTCTACTATTTGGGAGGAGGAAACGTTGTTGTGCAGAGGGTGGAGGACCCTATAGGGGTCCTCTAGGTTGTTATGCTATGTGTTAAGTGGGCAATTAACTGAAAATAGCAATATTCATTGCAAATTTCCCTGGGTCTTAAAGGGGGAACTGGAATAACCTTATGCTGCTATGAGTTGCCAGGGATGGGAAAGTATGTTTAAAAGGTGGGGGAGGCATATCACAGAGTGGGTTCTTCTTCCACTGCAGGGTTGACGCCGTAGCACCAATGTAAAATGATGTATTTTGCAACAGCAGTTGGTTTCATTGATTTGTTACCTGTATTGCAGTGAGAAAAACCTTACCTCCTCTTCATCCAAATGATGGCATTATTGTAAGGAGATGATGTCATGTCATGTCTCTGTGACTTGAAGCCCCCTTTTATGGGAACAGAGAAGGCTTTGAATAAGCTTGTCCTTTCTTGTTTTGAGAGTTGGCAATTGAACAGTGAGTGTAGGTGATTCTCAGCCCATTTTTATCGAGTGTGAAAAAATGTAAAAAAGGCAGGTGAGAAAAAAGCCAAACCAGCAGTGTACACTTACAGAAACTTGCATCTCATGTCAAAACTGCCGTAGAAGCAGTCTTTATTAATCGTACTGTCTCCATTATTGTGGGTGAAAGAGGAAACTTGAAGTACTTCGTTTCCTTTTCTAGTACTGTCTTTTATTTTGCTTGGATTTTGTGTGCTGCTAAGAGCAACTACTGAGCTTGGTTTCCTTTCATTGTTTTCTTCGCACTGAAATTCAGAGAATAGCATGAGCTGGATCATGCTCCCACTAAGCCTATGGGAGGTGGAAAGTCCCACTGGTTTATGAGGATTGTGTTTCTCTTTGCACCACTTAAGTTTTATTATTAATTAAATGTTCTTTCAAGAAATAACAGGTGCAGCATTGTCATCTGTCTTGTGGGTTTCTTTAGCGGATTTACAATTCATAGTTCATTAAAAGACAACCTTGTACTGAGTTTCCCAAAGTTAGTACCATTTTGGAGTGTTGCCAAATGAAATGTTATTATTCCTTTTGAACAATGTGGTAATTATTGCTGTTACTTCTCTCTGTTGCAATTCTTTAAAGCTTCTGCAAGGAGAAACAAAATGGTTTCTCTAGATACAAAAATGAGACTTTTTTTCTTAATTTATTTTTCTTTGGGTTTTGTCTTCTAGAATTTTTTTCAGTGTGTGATTTTTCAGTAGCAAATATTTCAGACTCTTGAGTTTTTGCTCAGCATCTTTGAAATTCACCTCTGCCTTTTAGTAGTTATTGCTAAGACAGTTCCTGGTGTGTCAGACAGTAACAGGCTGTGTCCTGAAACTGCAAAATCTGAAAGCCAAACACCACATAACAAACCTAAGGGAGAATATTAATTTAGAAGTTTTACATTAATTTAAAACATTAGTGATACTGGCACAGAATAATACTTTGGGGGCTTAAAGATGTTTATAGGTAAGATAGGCTTAAGACCAACATTCCATTAAAATGAGTGTTGTGACTGGCAGTGTTGTTTAGCAGGATGAAGGTGTGAAGGTGTAAGCACATGGGGCTGAGGGTTATCTACAGACGAACCGGCAACAGTGTTTCTCTGAAAGCAGAGCTTCAAGGCAGTTTGAACAAGACTTCTTTAAAGCCCAGTAGGAATACTTCTCTTCCAGGTTTAAGTAACATTTTTATGACTGAACTTGTTTCTGTATGGATTCTGGCATGAGCTAAAGAGACAAAATTACTGCAAACTTGTAAACTGTAGAAGTGGACTTCCTCAAGTAAATTAATCCTAAGAGAAAAGGGAATTTCATTTCCTTAAGGGCAGTGGAAAGGACAGGGTACAGTAATACAGAGTCAGTGCACACCAATAAAGGTGCATAAGAAAAGATTGCTGTATAATGGATGGCCAGAAACTTGAGCTTGTAGATAAAGAACTGACAGTGTTGCAGTTGTCTGCTGCTTGTGTTTATCACTTAGCACTGACCCTCAGCTTGTTCACACAATTTTAACAAAACCCTGTTTTCATGAGAACTTTGTTGCTGTATCCTCTGTGCTCTGGGTTTGCCTTACTGATACAGCAGTGGTTTAGAACTGGTGCAGAGTTGTAATGAAGTGTTACTGTTTTCATTTGACAGGCCGGACCTGATAGACATGAATAGTGTTGCTGTTCAAAGCAACCATGCAAATTTAGAGCACGCTTTTTTTGTAGCAGAAAAACTTGGTGTTGCTCGACTTCTGGATCCTGAAGGTAAGAGAGCTGCAACGGGCTTTGTTACAACCCCCTAGCACTGAAGTAAAATCCAAACTGCCTGCAGGTTGTAGCATGTTTGTGGGCAATCTTACACCTACATGATAAAGCATTGTGCTCTCTTGGTTATAGATGTTGATGTTTCCTCACCTGATGAGAAGTCAGTAATAACTTACGTGTCATCACTTTATGATGCATTTCCCAAAGTACCAGAAGGTGGTGAAGGCATCAGTGCAAATGTAAGTAGGAGAAAAATACCTGTGCAGTATGTGAATTTCGTTGCTACAATTCTTGATTTCAGCTCCAAAATGTTAGCTGGATCTTTTATAGGACTGCTGTCACACTTTTCCTTGGCATGATTTTCTATGAGGCTTGAGGTTTTCTGTGAGGGCTGAGATTTTGGAGGCCTAGCAGCTACTTCATGTTCAATTCATGAAAACACTTGTGCAGAACATAACTAAAACCATTATACCCTAGACTAGAGAAAGATAAGTGTCTTAAGTTCTTAATTTTCAGCCATAGACCTGTCTGGGAGGCACCTCAGTGCCTCTCCGATTCTTATGAATTTTTAGTGTATTAAACAGGAAAATTCTGTATTTTCAGGGGAATTACTGAGACCAAAACTGAAGAGTGAAATCATCTATGTGGAAGGTTTAAGAGAGTTGTAATGAGCAAATAGACAGTTTCAGAATTGCAGGGTTTAGAAATCCCTGTTCTATGTGTGTGAACACCTCATACTTCAAAGACAAAGCAAAACGTGCTCTCAGATGCAGTTCTTCTGATCTGTAACCTGGATTGTCCTTTCATAGGATGTTGAAGTCAAATGGGTTGAATATCAGAATATGGTGAACTACCTCATGCAGTGGATCAGACACCATGTCACGATCATGTCTGACAGAACATTTCCCAACAATCCTGTGGAACTGAAGGTGCGGTGTAGTGTCTTAAATCCTAGTTGGAATGGCAATTTATCTTACTGACTCAAAGGATGCTTGACCAAATGAAGTGCTTGTTAAGTTACATGATGATATCAGCTGTATAATGGTGTAATTCTTAACCTTTCCAAAGTACAATAAATACATTACTAATGTATGAGCAATCAGAGCAAATATCTAGCTTGTTACTGATTAATTTATTTTTTTGTAGAACTCAAGTAGAACAGTGTAAGAATGTAAGCTTATGAAGAGTATTAGGAGGGAGTTTAGAGAGCAAGGTTATATTCACTGTAAGTTAAAGTTAATGGTGGCTTTTATGTTTCTGCAGGCACTTTATAATCAATATTTACAGTTTAAAGAAAGAGAAATTCCACCAAAGGAAACAGATAAATCAAAAATTAAACATCTATATAAACTGCTGGAGGTAGGTTTTAACATGCATTGAAAGGTATAGAAATTCCCTATCTATGGCTTAAAATAACAAACGTGTATGTATTTTTAAGGTGTGGATAGAATTTGGACGCATCAAACTTCCTCAAGGCTATCATCCAAATGATATAGAAAAAGAATGGGGAAAGCTTATTATTGCCATGCTGGAAAGAGAGAAGACCCTTCGACCTGAAGTGGAGAGGTACAGTAGTGAATGGAAGCTTAACACATATTTTCTGTTTTTTTAACCCATATTGAAAATTGTAAATGTCTTCTTCCATGACAACATCCACATTATTTTTCTAGTTCAAGGCCTGAAGTTGTGCACCTACTTCATGGAAGCAGGTTCAGATGGAAATAAACTCAGGTCATGATGAATAGTACTTGTGCCTCAGATCATCAAAGAACTTAAATATAACTGCCTTCTTTGTGAAGTTAGTGAGAGCTAGGTTCATACCACTTTGCTGTCTCATTTGGACTTTATCTATTAATTAAAGATTTCCATTCACTAATTTAACCCCCCCACTTTTTATTTAACTCCTATGTTTGGGCTTCTACCTGCAGATAAGTGTAGACACCTAAGTCTGGAATCATTCTACTTAATATTAAGCATCCAATGGAGATACTTAAGATCTAAATCACTTTATGGAATCCTGGCATGGGGTGACAGTAGAGTGATCACTCTCTCTGTTTTATGTACCTAAAATTAGGTGTGAAGAGTCAAGACTGTTGTGTAGAAAGTCCTCCGAAAGACAGATTTTAGTCAGAAAAGATCCCCAGAGCAGTCAGAGTTGGAATAAATATGCGTTATGCTTACAAAAGCAAGAGCGGGACTGAAATAGCGCATTCAATGGGAGGTGTTGATCCACAGCATCCTGCTGCAAAAGACTATCCTGTAGAGGAATACAAAGTAATCCCCACCATGCTGAGCAGGACACTGTAAAGCAGTGAAAGAAATACAGCCTACTAGATCCTGCAGCGTAACCTGTCCTGACCTGCCAAAACTGAAGTCGGTGCTTGCCTTCACTGAAAGGAATTCTATTCATTCTTGCAGAAAGCTGGATTATCTTTGTTGATTAAGTGTATAAATGACATCAGTTTATTTCTTTTCCTACCAGATGTACTGGTAATTTTATTCAGAGCACAGTTAAACAACCATAAACTTAAACTCTTTCCCATATTTCAGGATTGATAAAATCACTTAAGTGAGAGATTGCATGTTGATGGTCACTATCTGTAAAATTAGAGAGGAAAGTGAAGTGATTTTAGCTTAGTGATCAAGTTGAAGTTGTCAGTGGATCTGGACACAAGAACTCGATTCATGTTTGTTATATTCAGTCATTAGTGCATCTCACTAACATGAGGTGTTGATACAGCTCCTGGGATGGGATTTAGTTGTGGCAAGAATGTGACACCCCTAATACTGAAAGCACTAAAATTTTGTCAGCAAGTCTGGTGAATACATTTGAAAGTATCAATACACATAGGCAATGTGTGGCCAGATTTGTGCATGGGATCAAAATTAAAACGATGTCAGTCAGAAGAATGCCAAACCCAGCTCTAGTTTGCAAAACTAGCAGTTTGGTGTTACTGCAGGAGTGTGTGTATGCCTTTGCCTTCTTCAGAAACATACTCATCTCATGGTGTGAGTGTTGTTTTTCAGGAGATCATAAAAACAAAAGATGAAATACTGAAAAAAAATTACCCCTAACCCAAATTCTGAGTTACTATGTAACCTTAAGGGCAGTGATCAGATTTTTCCTGCTTGTTTTGTAGTCAAAACAGCAAGAAGCAATTAGCTCTGAACGTCAAAGATGTTGAAGAAGACAGATAAATGGGAAAGGGCAATTAGAGATCATGCATGCTTGGACAGTGGAGCAATGATGGTGGGTCGAATGGTGTGCAGGTGTCCCAGATTATATTATTATGAGATGATGAACCACTGTAGTCCCTCAGTTCTACTGTGCAGTTCCATTTGAAGGAAAGGGAGTCACCTCAACCTGAAGGTGTTTTGTACCATACTGTGGAGTGTGGATTTTTCACTTCACTTCTTTTTGAAACTTTTTATTGGCAAGGCTCAGAAACACCACAAGGACTTCTTTAACTTCTTACTTGGCTTATAGACATTTAGTGACACTTACATAAAATATTTGGCATGGTGTTCCCTAGAGACACCCTCCTGTTGCTGCCTTGTCTGTACTTGCAAAGCTTTAAGGCCAGGCAGGGAAGCCAAAAGCAAGGTAGTGTACATAGCCTCAGGTAAAATCCTTTGAAGAGCTGGCAGAATATTAATTGCTGGTTTTTGAATACATGTACCGAAGCCTTTTTAAAGGAGGAGAGATGAGTGTTCAAAACCAGTAGTGAAATTTCATCCCTAGAAGCTGTACATTTTGTGGGAGCTGTGTTTCTTCTTTTCATTGTTCACCAAACAGCCAGAAGGACCCTGCTCTGGATGTAAAAATGAATAGCAGTAGTTACAGCTATCATAGCAGTGATTCGCTATTTACCAACAGTACTAGTGCTCGGACCAGTGTTGACTCTAATGAGAATTTCCTTTCTGTTAATTGTGGTCCCACACTGATTAAATCTTGTATAAGCTTTGGTAATGGCACCTTAGAAGGACACAGGTAAGTTGTATGTGTTTGTTCTTCAAATTAGATGCAGTTTGTTTGTTTAATTGTTTTTAAAGTCATGCAACATGTATAGGAAACATAAATAACAATACTTTTTTTTTTAATGCTCTGGCATCACCTAGGTTGGAGATACTGCAGCAGATTGCAAACAGAATTCAGCGAGACAGCCAGAGCTGTGAGAGCAAACTAATACTTGCCCGGAACGCTCTGCAGTCTGTAAGTCATACTTATATGTGTTCATGAACTTACTGCATGGAATGGGTATTTTCAATAAAATAATTTTTGGGGATTTTTGAGTGCATACTTAATAGCTGCTACTTTTACACTACATGGTAGTGTTATTTTTAATGTAATGCTTCTTCAGGAAAATGCCAAAAATTACCTGGAATGAGTTCAGTTATATTTTGTTAAATTTCTGTTAGTAGTTAGATAAGTGTGTCACAATTGTTTCAATAGCAGAAGATTGTTTTGTTTTGTTTTGTTTTTAAATCATTTCTATTTGGTTTAGCTGCAGGGCTTAATGGCTTTCTCTTATTTATTCAGGATGCTAAACGATTAGAGTCAGGGCTTCAGTTCCAACACGAAGCAGAGGTAGCTGGGTTTCTTCTTGAATCTGAGAACCTTCTCCGCCAGCAAGTGGTTGATGCCCAAATTCTTATTGATGGAAAATACTACCAGGCAGACCAGCTTGTGCAAAGGTACTTTGCAGTGTTTTTATATGAATAAACAAATGCCCCAAATATGGATACTTCAGTGGACAGCATTTCCAAATCTTTATGGATAAACTTCTCAATCTGTCAGTGGGTGCTGAAATTAATATTAGCAGATATGCTGGTGGGTACATGGCTCCATAAATGTTGTTGGAGATGAGGCATTCTTTGTCCTCATTTGTGAAAGTTTTGTGGTTCACCAGGATACAACTGTAATGTTCACTAAGTATCTGAATGTAAACATCTTACCTGCCTTTTTTTTCCCATGTAAAATGCATTTGTTCTCAAAATGGAGGTGAGATTTTTGGTGATAGCTGTAGGTGTCTAAACTGGTGATAAATAGAGTAATATTAGTTTCTATGTGGCAGTTTGTGTGGTCCTGGTAGACAGATGTATTTAAACAGCATAATTTGATTTTTATGAAGAAGTGGCTCCAAAGTTGTTCAGAATTTGCCCTGGACTGAGTGAAATCAAGCATGTAACAGGTCCTTGACAGTGAATTGTGTTCGATCTACTGCAATGTGTAGTATCTCTTGAGATTTCCACGTTGCTGATCATTCCCTGGAATTGTGTATGGTGCAGGCTGGTGCTCACACCATGCTGGTTTTCTGGTTGTTCCCCAATTTCTTCATCCATTCTTTGTATTTATAAAAGTACAAGCTGACATACCCTACACTTCCTGGTATAAATGCTTATTTGTAAATACCAAGTACAACTGAAGTGCAAGAGGTCATGTGAATTCATACTACTATTCAGTTCAGGATGATAAATTTTAAGCATTCAGTGACATAATTTTTTATTTATGTGTTTAATAGGTTTGCAAAACTTCGTGATGAGCTGGTGGCCATACGGACCGAATGTGCTGCTGTGTACAACAAGGGGCATGCACTGACAACAGAGCAGACAAAGCTTATGATATCAGGAATAACCGAAAGCTTAAACTCAGGATTTACAACAAACCTAACCCCTGAATTAAATGCTGCAATGACCCAAGGTTTAACACCCACTTTGGCTTCTTCCAGCTTGACATCTGATCTTTCATCAGGTCTTACTTCCAGACTAACCCCAACCGTCACTCCCGCTTACACACCAGGCGTCCCACCACGGTTAATTCAAAGCTATGTGACAGGAGTAGACAGTGGCAATCTGCAAACACTCAAACTGATGCAAATCAGGAAACCTCTCATGAAATCAGCTTTTGTGGATCAGAATTTAACAGAAGAAGAGGTGAACATGAAATTTGTCCAGGACCTATTGAACTGGGTAGAAGAAATGCAGGTAGCAATCTTTATGGAAAATGTCCATTTCTAATAGTTAGTCATGATCTACAAGGAGTAAACCTAACTCTTCCTTCCTTTTGTAAGGTGCAGCTCGATCGAGCAGAATGGGGTTCAGATTTACCAAGCGTTGAAAGCCATTTGGAAAATCACAAAAACGTCCATAAAGCTATTGAAGAATTTGAATCCAGCCTTAAAGAAGCTAAAATCAGTGAGGTAAAGCATCACATTCTTTATTGTTTTGGTTACTCTGTTACTGGGTGACCCTTAAACTAATGCTTCATTTTAGAACTCTGTTTGGTTTCATAGTCTTCTGATGTCTTATACTTGTGAAGTCATGAGACCTAATGGTTTAACCGTCTATACTTACTGTTGTCTTTTGTTGTCATGCTCACAATACAGATCCAAATGACTGCCCCTCTTAAACTCAGCTATGCAGAAAAATTGCACAAACTGGAGAGTCAGTATTCAAAACTCTTGGTGAGTGAGTTATACATCTTTGATGTTCAGCTTTCCAGTGTACATCGTCTTTGGTAAGGGATGAGTTTTAAGTCTGTGTTTTGTATTATTTTTTTTTTAAATAAAGAACACCTCCAGAAATCAAGAAAGGCACCTAGAAACTCTTCATGATTTTGTGTGTCGTGCTACTAGAGAGCTGATATGGCTGAATGAAAAAGAAGAGGAAGAAGTTGCATATGACTGGAGTGAAAGAAACCCCAATATAACAAGAAAAAAGGAATACCATGCAGTATGTATTGTTGTGTAGTCCAGAGGGAATAATTCAGTCATCTTTAAGAGATTTCTAGAAATTTTCTCTCTTATTTTTTCTTTTCTTTTTTTTTTTTTTTTTTTTTTTTTTCCTGGAAAAAACAGGAATTAATGAGGGAACTTGATCAAAAGGAAGAAGTAATTAAATCAGTACAAGAAATAGCTGAACAATTGCTTCTTGAAAACCACCCTGCCAGGCTAACCATTGAGGTAAGTTATTAGAAATAGCACACACACCATGAAGCAGGTTTTGTGATTTAACAGACTTTGGATTTTGGAGTAAAGTAAGAGTAGTGCTAACTCACAGGAAAGTAAATAGCAAGAGAAGACTTTTCAAATACATATATATATATGTATATATATTTGTTTTTAACCTTCAGTGTCTCTGTTGTCTCTGTCTTCCAGTTTCTAAAAGAGTAAAGAGACTTCTGTAAAGTTATGGTTACTTGCTGGATTGATTAGATTAATCTCTGCAAAGTCTAAAAATAAAATTTCAAGACTTGGTCTATACAGTTGTTTCTAGTCATGCATGCAGCTTTTAGAGCTGTTGATAAAAATTGCATTGGCAAACCGAGTACACAGCCAGAGCATTCCTTCTCGGGCTGGACTGAAAAAGAAGTTTCAGAAGAGGTTTTCTTGTCGCAGTATGTATAGGTTCCTGTTATGGTGTATGGTATTTGTCAGGGAATTATGCAGCTTGTTTGGATGTTAGAAGTCTGACTAGACAATGGGATGTACTTCTGTATTATGGGTAAACAATGTACAAAAAATAGTAGCTGTTTTAGGGTCAAAGAGGTCTCCAAAAGAGAATGCAAAATGCTTTTCCCTGTAAATCTTCAATAAAAGAGTAAATACAGTGGATGGCAAAAATGGAAAGAATAAAAAGATAGGTATGAAAAAGCAGTCAGAGGATGAATTTTTGTGATTTTTCAATTTATATCTGTGTAAATTTGAAACATGAAGAGACCTCCTCCATTCCTTTATTCTCATGTAATATGGGAAATTCTACCTTTTAAGATTATATGTTGCTCTAATTTGGTATTAATATTTTAAAGATAGCTATTACGAAACCAGGCCATCACAGTGAAGATAGCTATGCAGGTTATGTTGTCTGCAATAATACTATAATGGGATATTTGAAAAGAAAGGAAAAAAAAAAGGCAGAAGAAAAAAAAGCTTCTTCATTTTCTATAGAAGAATACATCACTTTTAAATTTGTCAAAGTCAATGGAAAAACTCTCAAATTGCCTAAGAATCATACTGAGTGGAAAAATTGAGACTGTGACTTCAAAGTGAAGAGTACCCTCTGCTGGTGAACACTCCTGCAGTGCATCTCTAGCAGCAGCACCCTGCAGGCAATGTAGGAGGCATCCCTCAAGCAGGGCACAAAATTGCACATTCCCACAAGTAATTGTTTCTGTTGTGTATGGAGTGTTACTTTAATACAAGATTTGTATCCAGGCAAGAACCCAGCTTTTTTGATAGTGTAGAGACACAAAATTGAAGATGAGTTTAGGTGGAGGGAACCTCAGAAGATGTCCAGCCCTTGCTTAAAGCAGTGTCAGGACTTTGTTTGGCTGAATTCTGAACATGCCTGGCCTGAGGATGGTGGTTTCACAGCCCCTTTGAGTTTTCTTAGCTTTGACTATGCTGTAGACCATGGTAGGATTTTTCTCACATCTAACTGCAACTTACTTTTCCTAGGTGAGAATGTTTAAATGCTTATGTTTGTTGCATTCCTTTTCTGTTGCCTAAATTCTGTGAAGCTGTACATATTTAATTTTCATTTCCTTTTGTAATATATATCTGTCTTCCTTAAAGGCCTATAGAGCTGCAATGCAGACACAATGGAGCTGGATTCTTCAGCTCTGTCATTGTGTTGAACAACATTTGAGAGAAAATGCTGCATATTTTGAGGTAGGAAAGCAAATCATTATAAATGTGAGATGTTTTCAGTTTTGTCTGTAGTCAAAAAGTTCCACCAGAAGTATCATGGTGATTGTAAAATTGACCTTTGCCATGTGTGGTTGTTAGATGATGAACCAGGATCCCACAGGATTGTTACACCTGCAATGCCTTCACTACAGTTATATCAGTTCACATAGGATAAAAATCTGACCTGACAGTTTTTGGAGTACCACAGCTGCAAGTAGAGACTCTGAGAATGCAGCCATGTTCCCTCTGTCATACACAACTGCCATCAATACAGCTTCTGTGGATAATGTAGAATGGACAGTGGTTAGTGATGGCCTAGGGAGAACATATCCTAGGTGGTTGTTCCAGAAGTATCCAAATAGAAGTGAAACATGCAGCATTAATAATAAATTGGCAGAGAACAACGTGACCACAGACATGTCCAACAAAACACCTTTCTGATTGTCACTGTTTTACATAGTCAGCAAATGATGCAGTGCTCCACTGTTGAATGAGGGTTGAAGAGGTTTTTGGTTTGGTTTTGATTTGGTTTAAATAATTTTTAAAAATATGTATTTAAGTTATGAAAATTAATTCTTAGTATCTTCTGGGTTGAGTGCTTGAAGAAAAAGAGGGGTGATGTTGGGATGAGTTGCCTTTTGACTGAAAAATGTGAGAGCCCAAAGTTAATAAATAGATGGTGAAGACGAACAATTCAGGCTTCTAGTGGTAGAGGGAAGAAATGGGAATTCTAGAGTTAAAGAATAAGGTTTCAGGGACAGGATAAGATGAGGATTTTCACAGGATGTTTCCCCTCCCAGTCATGCTTAACCCTATTTTGTGGGTGCAGATACACATGCAGAATTGCCAAGTGTGACAGCTCACTTCCTCTTCTGCACAAAATGTTTGCTCCAGTGTGCTTGTCAATTCTTTCAGATAGTTTGCCACAGTTTGTAGGCTTTGCCTGTCCTTTATATATGAAAGTAACTGTAATTCCAAGGGAAGTAAGAATCACTTCAGAAAGCTTTACCATTGCAGGAACAGTAATCAACTAAGGTTCAATAACACTGAATTAATTCTGCATGTAGATAGTACTGACTATAAGTGGTGTTATGACGTGTGCCTTCTTGGAAGAGCACATTTAAATGGACATGATGTCGTGATTAGTCTTGTGTGGTGCAGTGGTCACCTCAAGCTGCTAGAAAATATTATTTTTAAAAAGACAGCACTTCAAGAGAACTACATAATGTAGGTGTTTGAATACTTCTCAGGTTGTTTAAAAATAACCCAAATATTTATCTCATCCTAGTTTTTCACTGATGCCAAAGAAGCTATGGAATATTTAAAGAATTTGAAAGATACCATATACCGAAAATACAGTTGTGATAGATCAAGCAGCCTTCATAGGCTGGAAGACCTTGTTCAAGAGTCTATGGTAAGAATTCAAGGATTTTCTTGATGTGAGTTGCAATTAAAGAAGAAACATGTAAATGATAGCAGGATATAAAATACTTGCATTAAAATTACTCCTTTAAAGTGAAGGAAAATAATTTTAAGAACTTATCATTAAATAATTGCCTCTGTCCACATATAATGACTCTTTTTCATAACCTTAAAATACAGTTATATTTATTTCTGTATCTTCACAATACCAGATGTTGTGGGAAAGCAGTGGCTTCACACAGATACGCTTTATTCTTGTAAAATGTGTTACTTTTTAAAAGCACAGTACAAGAAGTCAGGAAAAGAAAAGCTTAACAGGAACAAAGAAGCAGCACTGTATTCTGTTTCTTATGACATATTCTTTTCTTAACTGTTTTAGGAAGAAAAAGAACAACTCTTGCAGTATAAAAGCACAGTAGCAGGCCTTGTGGGGAGAGCAAAGGCAATAATTCAGCTGAAGCCAAGGAACCCTGACTGTATACACAAAACATCCATCCCAATTAAAGCCATCTGTGACTATAGACAAATTGAGGTTAGAAACTTGAATTTCTTCAAGTAATTACAGACGTGAGAATTCAGCTGATGTTTCATTAATTGCCATGTTCCTGGATGATGTTGGGCTCTGAATTTCTTCCAGCCTAGTAAACAAGAGCAAATCTTTGTTTTGAATGTTGGTTTTGTTGTTCTGTTGCTTATTTGTTGACACCAGTTGCAGGAGTGCTTTGTAAAATTACTTTGTGATGCTTAGCTCATTAAATTATTCTGCTTTTCTGTTAATACTAGATAACTATTTACAAAGATGATGAGTGTGTACTAGCAAACAACTCCCATCGTGCGAAATGGAAAGTCATTAGCCCTAGTGGTAATGAGGCCATGGTTCCATCTGTGTGTTTTACAGTTCCTCCTCCAAACAAAGAAGCAATAGATACAGCCAACAGGTAGGGACAACACAAACCCACCCATTTTCTTCTAAAATTCACTTTCATGCAGTCTGAGTTAAAATACCATCTAGATTTTTTTCCTCCCTTTTCTTGTGTTACTCTGATCTAAAATTGAACTCTTGTCTCAGAATTGAACAGCAGTTCCAGAATGTTTTGGCCCTTTGGCATGAGTCACATGTAAACATGAAGAGTGTGGTGTCCTGGCATTACCTGACAAATGAAATTGAAGCTGTTCGATCTGGCAATGTTGCCTCGGTATGTATTATGTCTTAGGAAGGGCCATTTAGCTATTTACTGGGAAGTCATAGCCTACACTTCCTGAAAATGTCTTATAGTGAACAACTTGCAGAAATTCTCATCTTTGTTGTGGAAACAGCTGGGCAGTCACCACACTGGTTTGACTGCAACCTTCTGCCTCGGTTTGAGCAACCTTTACACAGATAACATTTACGGAGGGAACAGAGAGGTGGTATCATGAAAACTACCTGCAGCCTTACTGTGCTGATCTCTCTAGTCTTCTGTTGTCAGCTGACCTGTTGAAAGCAATGAAGAGTGACTAAATGTTATTTTTACTCTGCAAGAGTTGACCTTTCTGTTGAAGGTATCTGGGCACAGCTTCATTAGGTTAAAGGTTAATCTTCACAAAAAAAACCCTTTAAAATCATGCTGCAACTTCATACTTACAATAGAACAGCTGTTAAGTGACATTCGGTGTTCCAAGCTGAAGGCAGCTGAACACTTACTCATCTAGAATGCATTTTTTCATTCTTATACATGTCTGTAACGTGAGATGTTCAGTAGTTAGTTGGGATCAATTTGTCAGAAATACAATAGTGATATATACATGAAATACACTATTCTTTCTGTCTGAAACAGTGTGTGAGATCAGCAAATTACGCAACATTAGATATGACTAACATTAATTAATACAATAATGTATTACACAGCACTGCTGTATACCTGCCTACAAACTGTTGAAATATTTGGCATACTCCAAATGACATTTTTACTCCTTAGCATGCAGCCCATTACTGTGTCTTAACACACAGCCCATTACTGGTATTAAAGATGGAAAAGCCATCTAGTAGGCTCTAGCCTAGGAACAGCAAGCTTTCAGAACCTCAGTTCTTTGACTTTGCCGTCTGACTAATGTGTGTTGTGGAGACTCTGTGGGTGATGGATCATTGCTGACAGTGCCTTGGGTTTATAATCTGTTGCAGATAAAGACAATGCTGCCAGGTGAACATCAACAGGTTCTAAGCAATTTGCAATCGCGCTTTGATGATTTTGTGCAAGATAGTCAAGAGTCCAAAATCTTTACAAGCTCTGATACAGCACAGCTGGAAAGGGAAGTTAATGTCTGCAAGCAGTACTATCAAGAGCTGCTGAAATCTGCAGAAAGAGGTAAAACTTTGCTGAGAACAAAGAGGGAGATTATAGTTCTTGATACTGAGTCCAAGCTCAGTGTACTATGTATGCAAAATACATAACATACATACATTGATATGTATATGCATATGTCTAGGTATGCAACTCTATGCATGCTAACTGTAGTGAATTACTTATTTTATCATACTGATCTTTAGTGTCTCTGCTTCTGAGCAGATAGGGAATTCTCATGTTAACAATGTTCACAATTATATTGTACAGAAGCTCTAAGTTTTATTAAATGTGCATAATTAAGCTATGTGGAAATATTGATGTGTTATTTTATATACAGAGCACTACAGCTAAAAATTTATCCTCTGCTCACTGTAGCCATTCCCTCCTTGTTTTTGAGTGCTGGAAATGCAACTTGCCTGAGTGCAGAACAGAATTAAGACCTCTTTCACACTGTTAAGGCAAGAAAAGTGTCCTTCCTGGCTATTTTCCTAGCTACACAGAAGGCATGCAGTTACTGCTCTCTTAACTCAGAAGAGCAGAAATCTTAAAATACCTGTTCTGATTTGCTGTTGGGTAGGTAATGACTTAAAGATAGTGGTGCAAAGCTGAATACTGCATTTGCAGGAAAGATGTGTTGCTTTCTGCATCTGAGTGGATTTGAAAACAAATAAAATACCTAAAGCAAAATGAAAACTGAAGCTCAAAGTTTACTACAGTATTGTGCCTGATACCATCTGACCAAACCCTGAGTTTACCAGGGTCTGCATGGGGATGAGGCTTGTGCCTGAGATTAATAGTCAAAGACACGTGCTCATTTTTATGGAGGATGAGGTGATCTAATTAGGAACACTTAAATTTTTAGTTATAAAGTTTTCTATGTAGCCAAAATCCCAGTGGAAACTGAGGGCATTTCAGCCAGTCATGAAAAGACCTGTAGAATGGTGATCTTACAAATTGTTCATGAGTAGACTCAGTGAAAATGATGATGATGATAACTTGACTTGCTAACATGTGCCTTGTTTCTTTCAACAGAGGAGCAGGAGGAATCTATTTACAATCTTTACATCTCTGAAGTCAGAACCATCAGGCTGCAACTGGAGAGTTGTGAAGAGAGGTTAATACGGCAGATCCGAACCCCTATGGAAAGAGATGATCTACATGAAAGTGTGTTCAGGATTTCGGAGCAAGAGGTGAGCCTTTGAGAAAGACTGTTTTACCTAGGAAAAGAATTTTGGTTTAAAACAAATGTGTCCAGGTGTTTTGAGTATAGCCAAGAAAGTTTGTGATGGACTTGGAAAGGACAAGAGTCAAACATTAAGCTTGGGTTTGTGAGAAAAGAGATGCCAGTAAATGGTGACTGTCAGTTTCCCCCTTTATGTATACATTCCTTTAAAAAAAAACATTTAATGGTGTACACATGAAACAGGCAAAAGAGAGCAGATCTGTGCTGATAATGATACATTGTGTATACCTTAGGTTAATGTAAGATAAAAGTGATGTCCATCACCTTCCATTTACAGAAACTGAAGAAAGAACTGGATCGACTGAAGGATGACTTGGGAGTTGTCACAAATAAATGTGAAGAGTTTTTCAGCCAAGCTGCTGGTTCGCCTTCAGTCCCTACTCTGCGCTCTGAGCTCGGTGTTGTTACTCAGAACATGAACCAAGTTTATTCCTTGTCTTCCATTTACATAGATAAGTATGTAATAGGTCATGTCCCATCACACCGTTTACGGTTTTCTCTTCAAAATAGTGACATAGTATAACTAATATTGATCAAGGAAAAGGGATTTAACATTTTAACACTGTAACAAGGGGTACCCTGTGATATGCAAAGGCTGAAAAACACAAGTGTGTTGAATATTGGTATTGATGGCTCGGTTAACAGATCACTGTTTTTTCAGATTAAAATCTGTAAATTTGGTGCTGAAGAACACCCAAGGAGCAGAATCCTTAGTAAAACTCTATGAAACTAAGTTGTGTGAAGAAGAGGCAGTAACGGCTGACAAAAACAATATTGAAAATCTGATGGGTACATTGAAGGTAAGAGTTTGTACTGTTGTGTATTTGGAGGAAAGTCTGTATTTGGAGTGACATCTCAGAAAAACATGGTGTCTTTGGCACTGTGAGAGTTGGATAGTTTACATAAACATTCTTACAGTTAGGAAACACCTTGAAGTATCTGAAGAGTGGCACGTGTTAATGCTGCAGTAAGACTTTTTTTCCTCTTCAAAAGGTAACTTGTGCTTAAGGTAACATAAATTTGTGCTATAAATGCAGCCACAATAACATTCCTGCTACTGCTATGCTAATCAAGGTTTCCTAGCAAGTTTGGCAGATAACTTTGAGAAAGAGCAAGATTGAAGTTCAGCATTTTTTAGGTGTTGCCTATACCTCATTTTAATATTGCAAATGATAGGCAGCAGGTTTTTGTTAGATAGAATGATTGGCATCTACCTAATGATTTTTAATTATTTTTTTAAAAATCTGTAGTTAAGCAGGTTAATTTGCTGACAGTGTTTTGAGCTATGTGTTGTGGAGGATGCCTTTACTTAGAGTTGTTCTGCAGTTCACAGCTAATTAGCTGCTTCGGACCCATTCTGGTGCTATTCCACTGTTCAAGCAACCAGAAGTCAAATATTAAATTAAACATTTTTTCATTTAGTCATTTACTTACTTTACTCATATAAAAGACTAATGTATAAAAGAGTGCCATAATTTAAGAGTTACTTATGCTTTATCATTTATCACATCCTAGCAATGGAGATCTGAAGTAGATGAGAACAGACAAGTATTCCATGCCTTAGAGGATGAACTACAGAAGGCAAAGATGATCAGTGATCAAATGTTCAAAACGCACAAGGAACGTGATCTTGATTTTGACTGGCACAAAGAAAAAGTTGATCAGTTAGCTGAGAGGTGGCAAAACATTCATTCTCAAATTGAAAATAGGTTTGTATAACTTCTTTTTATCTCCTTATATTTTATGCTGGTTTTATTGTTTGTGAGGAAAAATAATCAGAAATTAATGTTAAAATAGGTCAGAATAGTTTTCCGATCTTTTTGTGAAATGTACTAATATCAAGGATTCTTACCTTTTTTGTGCTGTTGACATACCTGTCTTACTTTTCCACAGGAGCTCTCTGCTACCACTGGGCACCAAAAAGTTAACAAGATACAGAGCCATTTATTTACTTACAACTTACTAAGACACATTAGACATAAATTGTCTTTTTTTGTTGTTTCCAAACCAAAGCCTGCAGAAGTGGTTTGCTGTGCTATGGAAATACATCCCTTGATCAGCACAATTTGTTCTGACAGGCTAAACTAATGAGCTGATTCTTTGTGATTGGATTCATGTTAACTTGCTTTAATGACTTAAGTCCTAAGTCTAGAAGTCATTAGATTTTGCTGACTTCTGTATAGTTTTGCCACAAAAACTTTTGGTGAAGTGCCAGTATTTTCTTTTGGTTGTGCAACTATTGCAGGCAATATCC
Organism: Dryobates pubescens; assembly: GCF_014839835.1. NCBI lineage: Eukaryota > Metazoa > Chordata > Aves > Piciformes > Picidae > Dryobates > Dryobates pubescens. The sequence continues at coordinate 33,951,364 of NC_071614.1, forward strand.
AGTAGAGATGTAGCTCTAAACTGAGCCCTTCAGTATACTGTCATGATGTGACTGGAGAATGTTACTCTAAAGCCCATGCCAATACCTGTGTGCAGATGCAGCAGTCCACCTACGCAAGAATTCTGAAGATGTCTATACAAGACATGCCTGGAAACACTTTTTACCTCAGTCTCTGTAGTTCTGTTTCAGAGAACAAAACTGCAGAGATGAAGGAAAAAGTATGGATGAATTAGGGAATTCTGTGCTATACAGTCTGAATTCATTTCCTTTCAAGTCTACTTTAGCTTGTCATTATAGATGACCTGAAGGGCATCAAGGATAGTGCTGTTGACATAAAAGTTCACACAACCTTTTACACTTTTGTCCTCCTTTTCTAAGGAGAGAATATCTGTTCAGGTGCAATGCCAAAGTTACTTGTAATTAACTAATTTAGTGGTCTGTGTTTAACATTGCTGGAAGTTAAGGTAGGCAAAAGCTGAGTCATTTGTAGGTGACTGCAGAATGGCTAGCTTTAAATCCACCTCAGATTTTTCATAATTTGATAATGTGACTAATTTAAATGATAAAATAGTAGCTCTGTGAGGTGCTGAAGCGTCTGTATTTCCTCAGAGGGCAAACATGAACCACATGCAATCCACACAGGACTATGTCATGGAATAGGATAGGGTTAAAAATTACTTAATACATAGTGGCTTCTACTGTAAATAGGACAGATTGTGGTAGTTGCTGCATGCAGCTGTAAGCAAGCTGCTTTCTGCAAATGTTCACTCTGCTGCTTCCTAACAGCTTGACACTGGTGGTTGTTATACAAAAAGTATGTACAAATATTGGCTGCAATTATCATCATCCTTTCTCTTTTTCATGGTTATTAGCTTCAAAGCATGCCTAAGTATGAAACCTGAGCAATATGGTTTCCTTTGCTCTTTTGCAGTCTTCTTTTGGCATTTTGAGAACAACACTACAGCAGAGATTCAAAGTATTCATTCCAGGTCAAGCTAACAAAAGATGCTTAATATGTATGTTTATCCTGCAGTGTTTTGCAGTGGTCATATTTATATGATCTTTGAAACAACAGTGTAGGATTGTGAAAGAAAAACTATCAGTATTCTCATCAGTGTGGATATCACTTGCAAGAAATACTTGCATTTGCTTTTTCATATTAGAATATTTAAAGACTTTAGTCTGAGTATAATTCCTGTTGTTTTGTGTGAGGCTTGGAGGGTATGGTAAACCTCTACTTAACTCTTGCATAGCATAGAGCACTCCTCCTTGATTCACATAGAACACATTTGAAATACTCTCACTTTTTGTAACAGAATTAATTGCTGTAGCAGAGCCTTGCCTCTTGCTTGTGGTGTCCTGTGCTTAGGGACTTTCAAGCAATTTAGCTCACTCATGAAGAACATATGCAGATTTTTTTTCCTAGGATTTCTCTTGTCATTTATGGTGAATGAAAAGGTTTCATCAGTCTGGTAACCTTGGTGTTCTAGAAGTGAATGTACTGGGTAGTTAGTGTGAATTTACTATGTTTATAGTATGAGCTATAACAGATAAGGCATCTGAGGCCTTTAAGTCTGTATTTGGCTTGGAGTTGTACTTCTTGTCTTTAATATTAATTTTCCCCCCCTCTGGCTTATCTTCTAAAATAACATCAGGTTGCGTGATTTAGAAGGTATTAATAAATCTCTGAAGTATTACAAAGATACTTACAATTCGTTGGACATTTGGATTCAACAAGTAGAAGATACTCAGCGAAAGATTCAAGAAATCCATCCTGAAAATAGCAAAGAATTGGCTAAGCAGCTGAACCAACATAAGGTATGAAAGGATCTCATTGGAGGGAGGCACTGCTGTAGTGACTGAACAAGTGAAATGTTGGTTTAAACAAGTGATCTCAGTCCTAGGAAGTGCTTATATCCCTCAGTCCTTACTGTAAAATTCCAAGTCATCACCAGCTTTTATAAGTTTATGTTCGTAATGCAGCTAACATCATGAATGTATCACACAGTCACTGCTACTGCAATATAGACCAGATTGTTTTGGTCCTCAAATCTGTAAGAAGGGCAAAACCTTAGAAAGTTCCCAAACTTCTGATCTCTCCTTATCACATCATTTGTGATTCAATACTGCTTTTTGCATTTATAGATGTAGAAATATTGTCATGGAAGCAGAGCTAAACTGAATAACTGTCTGCAAGAAGGAAGTGCAGCTTAAATAAGAGAATAGCAAAATGTGTGCACAAAATTATTTAATACTGATTTTGTTTTAAGTTCCCTCACTATCTACTAAACCTGGAAGGGTTTTTCATTGCTTCTGTGCTGTAAGCTTGACAAAGCCCAGGATATAGGTTATAGGCTTGAGCATAAAATTACTTGTACACATATGGATATGTGCATATTGTATAAGTTTCATCGTGTTAAATAAAGTATAAATGCTACTAATGATAGTAATAAAAATACCTTTTCAAAGTGAAGATGTAAATTTGTATTTTACAGATGCTGGTTTCTGAAATCGAAAGAAAACAAAGCAAAATAGATGAATGCCAGAAGTATTCAGAACAATACTCAGCTGCTGTGAAGGTAATAAATAATGTTACGCTTAAAGTCCTTCTTTTCCAGTGTCAGTAATACATGAAATGCTAATAATTTTTCGTGTTTTTTCTTTCCAGGACTATGAGCTGCAGACTATGACCTACAGAGCTATGGTTGACTCTCAACAAAAATCTCCAGTGAAACGCCGAAGAATGCAGAGTTCATCAGACTTCATTATCCAAGAGGTAAATGGATTTATTTTTTTTGACAGAAAAGTAGTGGGGTTTGAACCTTTGCTTAAAACAGAATAAACACAAGAATGGGATTTAGGATTTATTAAGGATTAAGTAGGGTAACCCAAGCAAGATTCTGTTCTTTCCCTATAGCTATATGATGTGATAAAGATTCTGTTGGTCACTACACAGTATTCAGGTAATGAGACAGCATACTGCTGTTGAAGAGCAGAAGTTCTCCAAATTATAAAAAGATACATGTGCAATGCCCTCAGTAAAACTGTTTAGAACTACCTCTGGGCTGGGTCTTGATCACAGTAAGCAGGGGGATATTTCCCCTCTGCTTTGGTAAAACTTAGCAGATCTGGACACTTTCAGACATTCCAAGGCAAATCAGTGTCATTTGAGTAGGACAGAGAAATATGTCTCCCTGCTGTTACAGAGGAATAGTGGCAAGCACTGTTTGTCCCTCTTACACTGCTTCTTACAGGGGGAAGAATCAAATGACTATGAAATCAAAACATTGTTTTCTCTTACCTATCCTTTTGGATTTAATAGATTCCTAGGATTTATTTGTGCAAGTGCACCCTGTTGATGACATTCAAGTTTGTTATCAAAATTAGGACTTTGGATTCCACAATCAGGATTTTGGAATCAAAACTGCAATAGGTTTTAGAGCGATGTTTATCATGTCTGTGAAGTTTAATGGGAGTGTTTCCCTCTATCTTTTCCCCCTTCTTTCCCCCCTCCCTCCATCCCCCATTTGTTTTTCTGCAGTTCATGGATTTACGGACTCGCTATACTGCCTTAGTGACTTTGATGACCCAGTACATTAAGTTTGCAGGTGACTCTTTGAAAAGACTGGAAGAGGAAGAGGTAGGTCATCCCTTGGCAGCCAACCAAGCAAAAAGAACAGCTAGGCAAGGAATATACCTGCTGGATTTTTTCACAAAATTAGCAGTGGAATTGAAAGACACTAATTCCTTCTAGGCTGTACTTTATACAGGAATGTAGGTGTGTTAGATTATAACATTATCATTCAGATTAGCAAAATCCCTCCATTTTTATCAATTTTTTTCATTCTTCCACCTAGCAGAATCATGATTCTCTAAATTCTGATGTAGATGTAGTTACATACAGTACATTTTAATACTTTAATGTTTTAGAGCTTAATCTTCCTGATAAATACAAACATTAAAATGAGGGCAGACTTTATGTGCATGTACTGTGTAGGTTTTAGTATGCATTCTGATCCACTTCACATACAAGGGAGTTCCTTAAGCAGAGAGATGTGATGCCCTTTTAATTTCTTAATTTTCTTTGATATGTTCAGATGTATTTATTTCCTTCTACCTTTCTACTGTATTGATGCCTTGGAGTCCAGTTGCATTTAATTTATGCTTAATGTTGAAGCTCATTAATGAGAGTAGCTCACTGAAATTGAGCAAACAAATTACTCAAAATACCTGCTTGCTGAAGAATCATCCTTAGAAATCAGAAAAAATACTTAGAAATTCTAAACTTTCTTTTGAATATTTCTCTCCGAAAGAGTCTTTAAAGATTCTGTAGTATTTTAGTATAATCTATACAGTGCATTTCTCTAAAATAATGCAAGCAATATAAAATTGGAGAGCACTTTTTGTAGGGGTATAAATTTGAATGCTGTTTCAGAAAGAAAAACAGACTTCTGAAATAGCTGTTAAATTATTGTGGTGCTGACTTTGTCTTTGTTGGGTTTTCTTGCTATTGAATACCTATGGACAAACCATAGCACTAGGAGCATGTTTCTTTGTACATCCTGAAGTGGTGGAGGATACTGCAGCCACTCTAACTGTGGATGGAGTATGACTAGTAATGCTAATGGTGTCAAGGATAAAAAGTGAAACAGAGAATGAGAATTAAACAATGATCAAGAAACCTGTGAATGCCAGCTAATAGGCTTTATGTTCTTCAAGAGCAAATCAAGTATTTTAAAATCTGCTCTGAATCTCCAGAAATACTTTTTTTGGAAGGTGGGAAACACTCCCCATTGTCCATCTTTCTTCTCCTTTCAGCATCCACCTAAATCTTTGGTATATTTGAAGATAATCTGAGGAGACTGTCAGTCTCAAAGTGATTTGATGTTTTATTCTTTATAATCAACGTAGCAAAATAGAAAATTAGTAATCCTTTTCAAATGAGCAATGATAATTTTTACTTCACGGATCAGACCTTGAAGCTGTGATTGTTCCAAGATTTTCTTCCATGACAGTCTTCCTAACTCTCAGTAATGGCATTAAGAATGCACAGAACAAGTTAAAAATATGATACTTTCCATGATATCTCAGATTAATCTATGTGCTGTCATGCTCAGAGTTTACCAGAAGAGAGTGAAGTCCAGCAACCTGAGAAGTCAGCTGACGTCTTCCAGTGTTTGGAATGGAATGAAGCTGGTGAATTCAGAGAGAAAAACACACCTAATGAAAGCATGATGAATGTGGAATATTTGCAGAAAGATAGCTCTTCCAGTAAACATAAACACACAGAAAATAAATTGGAAATTGAAATAAAAAAATTAGATGTAGACAGACACAAGAAAAGCAAAACTCAAACTGCAAATACAGCCTTCTTAGAAATTATGTCTATAAAAGAGAACTCCTTTCCAGTATCAGAACATGGATTAGCAAAAAATTCTTTGAGTCAGGATGAGAAAGCAAGTGAGAAGAAAATATCACAGAATAAAATTTATGGTTTGGACAACATAAATACAAGCAGGCAGAAGCAGAGTGGAAAAGGCAACTTAGATGAGGGTCAGAAATGTAAAGATTTAGTGCTGGTTGCAGAAGTGGACAGCAGAGGTAAGGGTTATAGCACAAAGGTACCTGGAAAAAAACCTGAACTACAGAAAGTGTTCTGTGAAAATACAAGGAAAAAGGCCTCATTTGCAAAAAAAGAAAAGCAAAGAAAAAGAATCAATGGTAATGAAGAAAAAAGGAGCACAACTGTTAAGGTACCAGGGTATTTATGCAATGCAAGTGAAACAGTAAATTTCAGGATGATCCTAAATCAATCTAAATCAACATTTGAATCTCAAAATATGTCAAGGTCAAGTGATTTGAAGTTGATTGAATATAATTGAAACCATGAATATGCTAATTATATTATAATTACTGTGTATTTTGAGATGTTTAAATTCTTCAGTTCATATAAATTTCTGTTTATTTTGTATTACTATTTAATTACCATCCTTTTCCACAGCCAGCTGATGCTCAGTGATGTCGATTAGAAGTAGTGAAAGCTAACAAGATATAATTTGTAACTGTTTGTATTTTTAGTTCTTCATTTTCAGCATAATACATTAGAGCGTGGGACATCTTTGGGAGCATAAAAGCAGAATTGTTAAGAAACCAATTTAAATGTTTTCTGTCTGCTGGGGTCTGTTCAGAATGATGACACAGGAAATATGGAGATGAAGTGAAGAAGCTGCCTTTGCATTAGCCTTTTAGGAAATAAGTTTCAAAAACATATGAAAAGTTAAGTAAATCTGGTAAATCTGAAGTAAACAAACATTTTATCTATTTGAAAATGTTTCAAATTACCCTTTAGGCCATGTATGATCAGAGGAATATAAATGTGTCCTTACCTCACATTAGCTCACGTTTGGTAACTAATTCCATAATAGTGCTAATGAAGACAAAGCATGTATGGCTTCAGCCATGTAATTATCTTCCTTCTATTACCTTCCTTCTAAGAGTCTTCCTTGGTCTGCCAGCATACGGAGACTACTAGCCAACTGGTTTTCACTGGGATTTTCCTGAAGACCATGTTTATACTCCTAAGTGTGTGTGCGCTCATACCAGTCCCTGAGCTGAGGCTGTGGAAGCATTGAAACTGTGGAGTATGCTGCAGAGCACAGGTGCTGGGTGCTTTAGATACTTCTCCTTCTGGAGATGATGCATCCTGGTACTAGCTCTGGATACTGCATCTTTTATTGGAGGAGTTTTCCAAACTTCTCTTGTGGTTGTTTTTTTTTTGACTTGCAAGCATAAAATCCTTCTTCCAGTTTGTACTGAATTGATTCAGAAAAGGTAGGCTGCTTTCTCCTTGAGAATTCTTGCACATGGTCTTTGGCTCACTGTCTGTTCTACCTATTTGTCTGAAGAAAAAGCACATGTGAGCTTTTGTTCGATGCTTACCACTAAGAGGCATCTGACTGAAGTGAGAGGTTTCATAGCTTCTTTGCTTTGTAGGTATCTTCATGAAGGGTTTCATGTTAGGTTTACGGTAACTTCCTAAAGCTTACTCTATCAATAGAAGGTGATGGGATTGGGAACTGCTTGTCCCACTTTCTGGTCATACCATTTATATATGAGTAAGTATTTTCCCTTCTCCTTCTCAAAGAGCCTAACATGTTTCATGTGCTATGTTACAAAAAGTGCATCCCAACTTATCTTGTTCTTTTATAGATTTTAAAGAATAAGGAAGCCTCAGTGCGTAAGGCATATTCAGATCTAATGGCACAGCAAAATAGCACAATTGGTGAGAACATAAAACTCATGGGAAAGGTAAAAACACTTGAGGAGATGTTGGTGGATATGAAAAACCAAAAATTTCAATTGGAACAGGAGGTCGTGAAAGTGAGAGAAGCTGCAGAAAAAGAGCAGAAGCAGCAGCAAAAGGGCATGGAAGAGATGTGTCTTCAGAAGACCAAGGCTGAGCAAGAGGCAAAGCAGTGTCATATGGATCTAGAGAGCATTGCAAAAGAGAAAGCAGATGCAGAGCAGGAGCTGGAGTGTGTAAGGCAGCTCATTTTGCATGCAGAGACTCAAAGAAACATACTGAAGGAAAACCTCCATGCTTTTCGAAGTCAAATAGAAGAAATCACCTTTACCAGAAGAAACCTTGAAGAGCATCTAAGAAGAGAAGGTACTAATCCCTGTGAATTAGAGCAACAAAAGAAAACCTTAATGCAAGAACTGAAGAAGAAAACAGAAGGCGAAGAGAAACTTAGGAAGCTGATAAACCAAATGGAACAAGCTCTTGAATTGAAACGGAATCTGTCAGAACTAAGAAAAGAAGACAGGTACTCTGTACCTAGGGAAACTTTGCTGCCAAGTTTAATGGCTGGGCAAGGCAATCAGTGTAGGAGTGATTCTGACATGACAAGTTTCCAGAAGAAACAAGAGCTCCAAGAATTAGAAGAACTTAAACAGGAGATAGATGAGCTAACACTTGCTAACAAAAAAGCTAATAAAACTATTAAAGACCTGAAATATGAACTGAATGAAATTGAGCTTCAGAAATCATCAACAGAAGAAGTGTCTTCTTTATTCAAAATGAAAATAGATCAAGTCAACAGTGAACTTAAATGCCTGAAACTTAAGTTGGAAGAAAAAGAACAAGCAGAGCAGCAATATTTGCAGCAGTTGAAAGACCTGGGCAAGCAGTTACACAGAATGACAGATAAAGCTGAAGAAATGATGCAAGAAGCTGTAGACCTGAAGAAAATTAAGATGAACTATGAGGAAGAGCTGAAATCTCTTCAGCAAGAAAAGGCACAGCTAAAAAGAGAAGTAGAGGAATTAACTCTATCACAGACAAAAACTGAAATCACTATCAAACATTTAAATTCTCAGATTAGTTGTCTTCAAAAAGAGAAACTGGAGGCTGAACACAGAACACAGTTGTGCAAACAAGAAGCAAATAATGTTCAAGACCAATGTAAGAAAATTCAGGAGCAGCTGCTTCAAAAAACAAAAGCAGAGAAAGAAAACCAGCGGGAAATTCAGATGCTGAAGAATGAATTGGCCAAAAGTAATCAGACATCGGAGGCATGTAAACAGAAAATAGAGGACCTTATTAAAGAGAACACTGAAACAAAACTAATTATGACAGAGAAGATGACTTTTGAAAAACAAAGCATTCGGGAGGAAAATGATGCACTAAAAGGCCTAGCAGAGGGTTTCAAAGAGCAACTGCGTAAAACAAATGAACAATTGCACAAGCAAACGATAACGGAGCAAAAATTCCTATGTAAAATCAAAAGCCTAGAAGATGATCTGGCAAAAGCAAAAGACTTAGCCCTTGAATATAAGCAAAAATGTGATAAACAGAAGGCTTCCACCCTGACCAGTGACCAGGAGGTGAAAAATCTAACTGTCCAAATTAATTCTCTGACCGTGGAAAAGCGAGTGAGTGAGCAGCAGGTAAAACTGCAAAATGCTCATATACAAGAGCTAAGTAATAAATTAAAAAAATTACAAGATGAACTCCACCAGAAGACCCTGGATGAACAAATGGCATGCAAGAAGATGATTCTGTTTCAGGAAGAATCCATTAAGTTTAAACACTCTGCAGAGGAATTTAGGAAAAAAGTTGAAAAATTACTGGAATCTCATAGCGTGACAGAAAAGGACATTTCTGACATAAAACTACAGTGTATTGCTCTTCAGCAGGAGAAGCATATGGCTGAGGAAAACATGATGTTGTACAAGATACAAGTGGAAGATCTGCAAGAAAGACTTAAAAAGTGTCATGAACAGCTGCAGCAAGGGAAGCAGGCTGAAATGGTCCATCACCATAGGTGCAGGAAACTTGAGGAAGAGTTGGAAGTGCAGAAACACATGGTTGATAGCTTGAAACAGAAAATGGACCTGCAGGTCAAGGACAGTCAGCACAGGTTTCTGTTGCTTCAGAATGAGGTTCAGCAGAACAACAAACTAGTAGATTCTGAATTTAAATTGAGCTGTGAGAGAGGTAGTAATGATTTCAATTACCAGAGTGTCACCACATCTAAAGAGTTTGAACAGCTTCCCCCACGTGCACAACCTAGCTCACCTTTGTTAAGGCATAAACAGGAGAGATCAGGTTTTAAATCTGATCAAATAGAAGAAAACACATTGTACGTGAGCGCTAATGATACGCTACCAAGAGAGGTGCAGTTCCAGATGTCAAGAATAAACCAGTCACTAGAGGAGGATGCAAGCCCACAATCTTTTACAGAGTTCGTTTCTCAAACAAGTACACAATTCCAGATAACTTTTGATAAAGCAAGCCAATTCTCTTCAACATCTGAAAGGGATAAACAGAGAAACATGAACCTACACAGTTCCAGACAAACTATTAGACACGGAGAAGACACAAAGCATGAACTGGAGGTATACACTGTTTTGTCGAGTTTGCCTTCCTAGTGCTGGTTTTCACTCTTCCATTTTTTCTTTGTTTTTACTTATCACTAATCTGTATTCTCTCTAATGTTTCTTATGTTCTTACCTTGGTGAGGGAAGCCCCTTCATTCTTACATGACAGAAAAAGCTTTTCATTAGACCTTTGTATCAGGTTGGTCAATATCTAAGAAACACCCGATTTTTAAAGTTTGTGTTGGAAGTGGAAATTCACATGCACCACTGTATCGTTATTGGTCAAAATAAGCTGTGGCACTAAGTTCATATGGTAACAGAGCACAATTACTGTTGCTTAGTGTGGTTGTGTTCCTGTGACTGAGTAAATATTTCAAATGTCAGATGCCCTTTAAAATGCTAGCTCTCTATTTCTCTGCTTTCCAATGCTAGTAACAGTTATCCTTTCTGAGTTAGCTTCAGTTTCTGCCTTTTCTTTCTCTGGTGATGGATTCAGCCGTGAATTATGTGCAACATAGTTCTGGAGATGTGTGTCTCACTGTGTCCAAAAATTCCTATTTGCAGATGGTGAGGAACAAGCAGTATGGCATGCGTGTCGAAGTCACAACAGTAAATGAAGAGAATGACAGGATTTTTGATAATGAAGAGAGAATGTTTGAGGGATACAAAACATCCAGAGGGTTTAGGAAAAGTGACTTTGCAAAGATGAACTCTTCCTTAGAGGAAGAGGTTTTGAAACCTGTTGGTGATGCTACTCAGTTGGAATGTTTTACAGAGGAATATGATGATATTAAATTTCAAGGTCTCCGACATGATGTAACTGCCAGACAGTTGACCGAAGTTAAACTTCTAGACAGGCTGACAGTTGAGCAGATCTGTTCAGGGCAGAAAACTATTGATGAGGTTCAGAAAAGTCTTGAAAAATTTTTAACTAAACCTACAGCTATTGCTGGGCTCTACCTTGAATCCAGCAAGGAGATACTCTCCTTTGCTGTAGCAGCAAAAAGGAGAATAGTGGGAAAAGCACTGGCAGTAGCGTTTTTAGAGGCCCAAGCAGCTACTGGTTTCATCATTGATCCCACAACAGGTCAGAAATTCTCTGTTGATGATTCAGTTGTTAGAGGGCTTGCAGGTATTGAATTTAAGAGTAGACTGCTTGAGGCAGAGAAAGCTGTTTCTGGCTACTGCTGTTCAGGCAAAGTGATCTCTGTGTATCAGGCAATGGAAGCTCAACTCTTAGAAAGACAAAAAGGTAAAAGTATCCTTGAGGTTCAGATTGCAAGTGGAGGGGTGATTGATCCTGTAAGAAGTGTTCGTGTACCTCCAGAAACTGCTGTGCAGCTAGGCTTGCTTAATAACACAATTCTAAAGTTTTTGCACGAACCTTCCAGTAATGCAAAATGTTTTCACAATCCAAACAATGGGAAAGCTATGTACTACCATGATTTGTTGAAAATGTGTTTGTTCAGTGCAAGCAGTAAATGCTTTCTGCTTCCAGTTGGTGAAAGGAAAATAAGCAGCCCATCTGCAGAGAAAAGCCATAAAATTTCTGTAGTAGATGTCAAAACAGGAGCTGAAATGACCTCATATGAGGCTTATGAAAAACATTGTATTGATAAAGCTACATATCTTGAGCTTTCGAAACAGGAATTTGATTGGAAGGAGTCTACTTGTTTTGACTCAGATGGGAATTCCTTTCTTTTGGTTAGAGATCTTAAAACTGGTATACAGTTTAATATAGAGGAGGCCTTACATCAGAATAGAATTGACAGAGCATTAGTCAATAATTATAAGGAGGGTTTAATCACAATTAATGAGTTTGTTGACATTTTAGTTAGTAGTTCACAGCCAAAAAAAGATTTAAACAGTCCTATTGCAGGCTTCTGGCTTTCTGATACCAATGAAAGAATTCCAGTCTTAAAAGCCTCACGCAAGAACTTGGTAGATAGAGCTACTGCTCTCCTATGTCTTGAAGCTCAGGTAAGTACAGGAGGCATAACTGATCCATTTACTGGGAAAAAGTACAGCGTTTCAGAAGCCTTGCAAAGAGAGTTAATCGATGATGGTTGTGCCAAGCAAATCCAGCAGTGTGAACTGATTTTCACTGGGATCATTCACCCTGTAAGGAATACTGTTATGTCAGCTGTTGAAGCTATGCATTTAAATATCGTAGACAAAGAAATGGGCATGCGCTGCCTGGAGTATCAGTACTTGACTGGTGGGTTGATAGATCCAAAGTCTCATTCCAGATTAACACTGGAAGATGCAATTAAGAATGGTCTTATTGATGCTATCACAGCTACAAAGATAAAAGATGAAGAATCTTATGTTAAAGTTTTAATGTGCCCCAAAACGAAGAAGAAATTAACCTATAAAGAAGCTTTAGAGAGAGCTGTTTTTGATTGCCATACTGGTCTGAGATTGTTAGAAGCAGCTCAGCCTATGACAACAGGAATTTCCAGTCTTTACTATAATTCATAATGGAACAAAGATACCAGTACTTGTTTTGGGGCCTGCCTTAAAATCCATTCAGGCTGAGAAAAAGATCTATGATGACCTTCATGGAGAATCACAAATGATGTTTCCTAACACAGTCATGAGTTGCTGTAAAATTTGTTTGTACAAACCACTAACTAGTATGAACCTCTACAAGTGGAATTGTTACAAAGTTGAAATCTATAGATAAACTTAGGCAGATTAAAGATATCAAAATACTGACTGTGTTTTCACTTTTTACCTGAAGGCCTTGTCTCATGTTAGCTGCATGTAGATAGTGTAAAGAAAAAGTTATACTGAGGTGGGTGAAGTTTAGTGAAAAACAAATAGGTTTAAGTGAGACAAGAATTTTTATTCTTGAATGGGGTTGCACTTTTTACCAGTAAAGACAGTGCAGGATTTTAAGTGACCACAGAATCATACATGGTACAGAATTTTAGAGTAGAATAGAACAGAATAGAATAGAATTAACCAGGTTGAAAGACACCTTTTGAGGTCATCGAGTCCAACCTGTCATCCAACGCTATCTAATCAACTAAACTATGGCACCAAGGTTTATTTTATGTCATATGATGGTGGGGATTGAAGTGACCTCTGGAGATCAAGTCCAACTCCCCAGCTAAAGCAGATACACCTAGATCAGTTTGCACAGAAAGGCATCCACAACAGTTTTGAAAGTCTTCAGAGAAGGAAACAACTTCCCTGGGCGGCCTGTTGTAGTGCATCATCACCCTCAGATTAAACAAGATTCTCCTTAAATGCAAGTGAAACCTCCTGGGTTCTAGTTTGTACTTACTGCCCTTTGTCCTGTCACTGGCTATCACCAAAAAGAGCCCAGCCCCAACTTCATGACCTCCACGCTTTAGATACTTACATGCGTTTGTAAGATCCCCTCTCAGCCTTATCCTTTCCAGCCTAAAGAGCCCCAGGTCTCTCAGGGTTCCTCATAAGAGAGATGCTCCACTTCTGTCATGGTCTTTGTGGCCCTTTGTTGAACTCTCTCTAGTGGTTCCCTGTCCCTCTTAAACTGAAAGCTTAGAATTAGATGCAGTACTCCAAGTGTGACCTCACTGAGGCAGAGTAGATGGGGGGCAAAAACCTCTCTCAACCTGCTGGCCACACTTAACGCACCCCGGAAATGTGTTGGCCTTCTAGGCCACAAACAGCACGTTGATGGCTTATGGTTAACTTGTTTACCACCAGTCCCAGGTCCTTCTGCTTTCCATTTAACTTAGTATTATAAACCAGTCTGCAGATAGCAGTTATTTTACAAAGGAGGCAGTAAAATATACAAGGGTTAAATCTGCATTCTAGTAAACGCTTACTCATAAGTAATTTTTCTCACACTCATATTTCATGAATTTTAATGCTCACGTCATAAAGTTGCGTATTTTTTTCTCTTCTCGCTTAGGTAACTTTTTTCATGCTCTGATAGGCAAATTAATTACAATTACATAACTTCTTTTTTTAAGTTCCATTGAAATAAAATGTCTTCATCTTTACATGTGATACATGGAAAGTGTATTTTCTACGTATTGACAAGTTCAAGCTACTGACGTGTTGTACTACTGTAACATTAAAGATATTTTCCTGTGCAGAAAAAATAAAAAATCTTGTGTGTTTTACTTTTATTGCTCTTGTTTCTGTAGACATCAAAGCAGTGTGTCCTTCCTAACTGTAATTTAGTAACCTGTGTGCATAGATTGCAAAACACTGATCCCCTATGCTGGCTGTACATAGCCACCCCTGAGGGCAATGCAAAGGCAGCAGTGCAAGGATACTTCATATGCAAATGTTGAGGTTTTATGTGCTGAGTAATGGCTGGGAAGCTGTGCTTTTTCTTAATGGTAATCATTTTATAATGAATGTACCTGTGTATGAATGATCACTGTAATCACAATTACAAATCATTTCAGGAATTGCTTTAGTTAATATCTGGAATTAGTGGCATTTTTGTTCCTACATCAAAGTGTCACAGTAATGCATGTGGTGATAAATAAAAATAAATCAATTTATTTTTTAATGATAATACTGCCATTGTAGAATTGTGCTTATGTGGACGTTAATGTTAAGTATTCCAACAATTTGTTTTTTACAATTTGTGGTGCTGATCAGAAATCAATGGAAGAAGAAAAGAAAGAGCATGTTGAAAAAGCTGGGCATTTACTGAAATGGATGTCAAACCTCAGCAAGACACTGAGCAAACAAGAAGGAGAAAAGACTGAAAAGACAGATTTGCCTAAGCAGCAGGTACACAGATATCTTTTGGTTAAATGCCACTTCCTCCTTTCAGGTTTTTGTGTTCATCAAACCAACAAAATACTCTGAAGTGCTTTGGTTTGGTTTGGTTTTTCTCTCCAAATCACCATCCACATTTTCCTAAAGGCAGAATTTCACACCTGGTGTGTGATGTATACTAACACTGCGCAATGTTGGTTTAGAGAAACTAGACCCTGCAGACTGTACCTCAGCTTCTGTAGAGGGACAGTGCATCCTTTCAGGATGGCATTTTGTGGATCTGGCCCCTTGTTCTGCAATAGTTCAGTATGTCTGGTGACGTCTACCTTGGCACCCAGGTGCAGTCTTAGGGAATAGAGCAGCTAGTCCCTAGGCTGCAGGAGTATCCCATCTTGCCACCTTTGTATTTAACGGGTACATTTCATTATGCACAGTTGTAATTCTGACCATAAATTTCCATCTGTGAAGTTCTGTATCATTTTAACAGCTCCCCTGCTCAGCTTGTCTCATGACATAGCTTAGTGACACCTCAAAGTTGACACCTCAAAGTTCCATGTGCACACTAAGCAGCAGAGAGATGGAGCAGCATCTTGTCCACATCCCTCAGTACAGGGCTGAATGTGTGGTCATGCAAACAGGGTTTTGACCATCCTGGAATCCTGTTCTACGTTTTTAGTTTGGTCACAGATGGTGGTTCAGGTTAGAGCCACTGGAGCAGCATGTATAGAAAAGAAGCTTGCTGTCAGGCTGGTTGGCAGTCCTGCAGTCCTGGTGGCCACCAGTCCCACTGTTCATAGAGGGCCAGTGCTAGTTCTGAGTTTGTCCCTGTTTCTAGAGGAAGAAGTAAGGTGGTATTGATTTGAACATACTGATTGGTGAATCACTAGTAGTTAGGATTTCAAAAACATTCAACAGTGGTCTTTTTCTGTCCTTGTTAATGACAAACCTTTGTCAGTGTTGGGCCAATACTCAACTCCTTAGAGCATCTCAGCTTACCACAGCAGCTGTGGCTGGCATGTTCCCCATTCAGCCTGAGCCCTTGGCAAGTAACCTGTGAGAGAGCTGCCGCAGCTTCCTCCAGCCTGTGGCAGATGGGTGTTTGCCAAGGGTTTTCCTTCCCTTGTGATGGTATCGCCTTCCAGAGGTGCCTAGTTTTGTCTCCACTGACTACCACAGGTTCCTTGACAAGTTATGTAGAAACATGTAGATTAGTGATTTGATAGCTAATGTTAGCTGGAAAGCATTTTGCACAGCACTTTGAGGTTGCTGTGGGATGTAGCCATGGAGCAAGTGGAGAAGAGCTGGTGTCAGTAACAGTACACAGCAGCCACAGTGCTGCCAGTTCCCTGAGCAATGTGGAGCTCCTGATCCCATCTGCCATCTCAGCTAGCTCATGCACCTTCTTCTGTAGTGCACACAGTACTTGCTCTCTTGGTTTCTGCCCAAGCAACACAACTGGGATTGTGGTTCACTGGCAATTACTGCAAGAGAAGCCGCGTTCAGGCCTTTTGATGTGATGCACACACAGACAGAATTGGTTATGTCCGGAGACTAGGTGCTCAAGCACTTTGCTAGAGTTCTCTCAATGAAGGTATTTTGGACTTACTACTTGAAGTTCTAGACTCCCCTTTGATACTTCACCTTTGTTTATCCAAAATAAGTGCTTTTCTCTGAAGAAACTGCAGGTAGCTTCTCAGAAGTAAAAGATTACATTCTCACAAGTTCCTCTGACAGAACAAGTGGTTTAGTGTGGATGACATGGACATGGTAGCAGGGAGAGTATTAATAAGTAACTCATTTTTCTTTTCATGTATCTGATGCTGCATTTGTCACTGTCATAGAATTTCATGAAGATTGTAGCCTTCTTTAAAGAGTTGTTGCCTTTCATCTTGTTGAGCATCTAGAACATGACTGTCATACGCATAACTTTATAAAGCTGATTTAAACTGTACCAGATGTTAAAAGGGAGTTTAAATGGAGGGTTAATCTTCAATAGAAGTTTAAAATAATTTTTTTTTTGTTTCACCTTGTAAATAGCTTATTTAACCAAATGATTTGTCCATATGTAAATGGTACACTGCCATAGTAAATAATATCACTGTAAGAACAGGCAGTATCTCGGGGAATTGAATTTAGTTCCGGATAGAATATTACATTTTTTGTTTGGTTGTGTTTTTTTCTTTTTAGATATGTGCATACTTAAGTCATGAACACTGTTTTTTTATTACTGTATTTCAGATTTCCCTGGATGAGATGTCAACCAAGAAAGAACAAATAGCTGAAGCTCTGCAGACTACTCAGTCATTTTTAGCTAAGCACAGTGACAAGTATGATAGCTTTTATTTTTGAACTAATGGAAATTAATTGAATTAGCACACAACTGTTCTCTTAAAAAGAAATCATATTCTCACCTTACAGTTCAATTCCATTTAATATACAAATACAGCAGATTTTTCCTTCAGTTTTATAATTTTGTCTCCCCATTTGCATAAGCTAGATGCAGTTTTGTTTATTGCAGGAGTTTCACTAGGTTTCTGTATCTCTGGTCAGCTTAAGATAGTAATTTTCATTTGCAGTCAAAAGAATTAAAAAATTAGTAGTAAATTAATACTTCAACTATATGTCACAAGGTTCTTTCCTCTGTGTCTGAAGTCAGACTACTTAAGATAGTAAATTTGTGAGATACCTCATGACTCCTTGCTAAGCAATGTTACTGGCTTGACTGGTAAGTAGTAGACAAAAGCTTATGTAGTTGTTAAGTGCTTTAGTGATAATTCAACATAAATTCTAGATTAATGTGTTTTTTTTTGCCTAAATGACTAGAAGCAGATCATGGCTTTCTTGAACATCTTTGTAACTAGTCTGTGTCTTTTTCAAACTAGTTTTACCATATTCCACCCCCTCCCCTTTTGAAATAAAGGTAAGAATATCACTCCCTGCTGGTTACAAATTACTCAGATATCCCCTTCTTCCATTTTTCTTTCTTTCTTAATAGAATGACAGACGAAGAGAGAAATGAGATGGAAAAGCAAGTCAAATCCCTCCAGGAGAGTTACAACTTGTTATCCAATGAAGCTTTGAAGCAGTTGCAGAAAGCACAGTATCTAGGTGATGAGAAGACGGAAGAAAAGGTAATAAGACTGAAACTTTACATTGCAGCTTCTTTTGAGATTTACTGCATGGTTTTGGAACTGTAACATTATCCGTAAGAGAAGAAGCTGCAGTTAACAGTGTGTAATGGAGGTTTAATTCACTTAAGGTTTTGCCTATTTGCTGTGGAATACTGTGTGTGACTAGCTGTACATACGAACATTCTGCCCATCAGATGTTTTTGTGGACAGTCTTAATAATGTGTGCCTTGCATGAAAAAAGACAAACAAATCATTTCATCTCTTAACTCTTCTCTTAAAAGCCATTCTTTGACTGCTAGATAAGTCTGTGTTCCTGCTGCAAAAATGACACAATAAAATAACATGTTAATTTCTCCCATGTATCACTTGGAAATGTCCTAGAAGAGATCTGCTTTCAATTTTTCTTCAAAATCAATGGATATGAAAATGGGAGCACATAATGTGATCATCTCTTGAGACACTACAAATGTATTTGTTAACAGATCTCCATCATAAATATGGAATTCTCAAAAAAATATGTTGCAATTGAGCGTTCTCATATATACATAGAGGCAGTGTCTGTGTACTTAGTTCAAATATTGTTGCCAAACTGACTTCATGCTTTCCATGCAAACTAAATGCAATATTTGGTGATAGAGTATCTGATTCCTTATCAAGTGTATATACAGAAGTGCTGTATGCTGTAAACATGAATAGCATGGTTGCTTTGAATCACATACTGTTTCCAAATATCCTAATCTTTCACAGAGCATGAAAATTTGCCTTTCAGGTATATGTTCTATTTGCTTACTCTGCAATCATATCTCCTCTTGTCTTTCACTAACCCTGTTTGTGTATGCAAAGCATAGGTTTTCAATTCACAGATGCATGTTGATTTAAATCTTTTATCACATCGTGTGCTGTTGAATGACTGACATAGATCACTTGCGCATTTGAGCTGCTAACATTCACAGCATTCTTCCAGGCCTGGTGAGTACCTGTTTTTATGTTTACCATGCATTAAAAATCAAAAGAAAGTTAAAAATGTGCAGTCCAAAGTTAGTGACAACTTTTCTTTTATATTCCTTTTTAGGTGAATAAAGTCATTGCTGGTGTCGTTGACCAAACGACCGGAGAAGTCTTTTCAGTCTTTCAGTCTATTTTAAAAGGTTTTATTGACTATGACACTGGAGTTAGATTACTTGAGAATCAGCTGGTCCTTTCTGGAATAATTTCTCCAGAATTAGGAATGTGTTATGATTTGGAAGAAGCTCTTGCTCATACATTAATTGATGAGCAGATTCTGTTACGGTTGCAGGAATTAAGTAATGCAAAGAAGCTTATTTCAGAGTCGTCATTATCAAATCTTCCAGTTGTATCGGCTTTAGAACAAGGTCTAATTTCGGAACCTTTGGCTATTAAAATTATTGAGAATCAGCTATCAAGTGGGCTCTTGATTTTGCCATCTACTGGAGAAAAACTGACTTTGCAGAATGCTTTCCAGAGAAACCTGATTTCTCCAACATTATATACAAAGCTTCTGGAAAGACAAGACACGTGTAAAGATCTCATAGACCCCAACTGTGCTGAGAAGATTTCCCTTGAACAGATGATTTATAGAAGCATAATACATGAAGGAACAGGGTTAAGACTCCTACCTGTGAAACCACAAGAAAAAGGTAGAATCACATTGAAATGTGGAAGGAAGATAACTATTTTGAGGGCAGCTCATGAAGGACTCATTGATCGGGAAACAATGTTCAGGCTGCTGGGTTCTCAGTTAATATCTGGAGGTATAATTCACCCTGACTCAGGGAAGCAAATGACTCTGGAGGATGCCATGAGACAAGGGATGATAGATCAGGACACTGCTTGTGGGATTCTCACACATCAAGTTCAGTCTGGTGGAATCCTTTCTCCGAATTCAGGACAACGCTTGACTGTTGATGAAGCTGTGCAGTGCAACTTAATATCATCTACCAGTGCATTGCTGGTATTAGAAGCACAGAGAGGCTTTGTTGGACTAATTTGGCCTCACACTGGTGAAATATTCCCTATATCAACTTCTTTGCACCAGGAGATGATAACAAATGAGCTGGCATTCAAAATACTAAGCAATAGACAGAAAATAGTTGCACTTTACATTCCAGAAACTTGTGAAATAATTGGTCTAGATAAGGCTGCAGAGGCAGGAATAATAGACACTAATACTGTGTCTATTCTGACCAATGTAATTTTACCAGATAAAATGCCTAATCTGGAAGAACTAGAGTCCCCTTGTAAAAATGCTGCAAAATGGTTATCGGGTTATGAATTTTTGCCATCTGTTTCTCATGACTGTGAGGAGGAACAGGAGGATTCTGGCACAGAAGACCCTGTATGTCATAATTTAGAACAAGCTAAGAAATTACTCATATCTTACCTAATGGTAAATAGTTATATGGATGCAAACACTGGAGGAAGACTTCTATTGTATGATGGACAACTGCAGGAAGCCATCAATATGTTGCTGGATGATGGTGCTACAAGTAATGCCAGTGTGTCAGAAATTAAGTTTAATAACAAATACGTAAGCCAGAAAGGAATTAACCTGAAGTCGGCTGGCCGTGTCACAGGCAGTGTTCAGGGTGATCTTTCAGATGCTGAGAATACTTCTAATAATGGGGGATTAAATCAGTTGGAAGATTTGGGGAATTGCAAATCTTTACACGGAGATGATCTTCATGGGTGTAGACCAGATGATTGCAATGCTACTGATACTGAGCAATCAGAATATACACAGGTGACATTGTTAACTAACCCTGCACAACTTAGCAGTGTTGTAAATAGCACTCAAAATTCCATGAACAGAAATGCATTTAGAGACCTTCCAGAGACTTCCGAGTGGACAGAACTGTGTAAGCATGACAGTCAGAAGGAAAATTCAAGAAATGCTGAAGGATATCTTCCAAATTATGCAAATATTTCAGAAACAGAGAAAAAAGAGATTTATATGGCAGACAGTCTGGGAAATGAATACACCTTACAAAATCCCTTGACTGTGAAGGGTTCATCAGATAATGAATCCTGGACAGAGCTGGAAAGGTGCACAGCATACAAGCCTCCTGTATTGCACGCTGACAGCAGCAGAGTGGTACTGGATAACAATAAGAAAATTGATTTTGTCAGAGGCCATGATTCATCCATCAGTTCAGATACTCCGTATAGACTTCAAGAAGAACTGGTTAGTCGATGTGGTGACACACTGCAGTTTGAAGATAATGAATACAGGGAGCCACTTTTACAGGACTATGCTGATGTACATAAAAGGCCATTCCTAGAAGACTGTCGTTATGCACGTGGCATGCCATCCTCAGGGGACTGTACTGATTTGTGGAGTGAGCCGTATCTAGGAGGCATTCACTGCAGGCCTTCATTGGACAGCGATACTGTTACACAGGAGGGACCACCTGTGGGGTACAGTAGCAGCACAGCACAAAGGCTAACCACAGAAGAAAGTAGTCTTACATTCAGTGAGTTACTACCCTGTGACAGTAGTTCTGACTCGTCAGTAGAAGGGAGTGATGACATCCCAGAGTTTAAAAGTAACCGCTTGCAGCATGATTGTGGTGAGGTAGCTTCTGAAGATGACAGCTCTCAGTTTGTTGATGATGATGATGATGATGCCTATGAAACACCTCAGGTTGATGATGATGACAGTGATATCTATGATACTCCACAAATTGATAATGACAGTTCCTGTGGCACTCCTCGAGATGATGATGGTTGTGATACTTTGCAGCTGGGCGATAATGATACAACAGAGCCAGAACTGTCTGGAATATCAGTGCCACTGGGTTTTCTAGAGGAGAGAGGTGGTCTAATAACCCTGAGAGAAGAGACCAGCTCTTTTCAACAGCTTGCAACTAATGCTGGAGAGAGTATCCACATCAGTCTCAGAGGGCTACCTGAGAATGTAAACACAGTTTCTGCAAGTGCTGAAAATGTGGAAAGAATTGCTGAGGAGGAAAGGGGAAGAACAGGGAGCTTTGGAGAAAAGGAGCAGAGGTTACCAATTACTCTGGAGAGTGAAGGAAGAGAGGGAGGCCGTAGTTCTTCACAGCAGTTGTATGAAGCAGAAGTGCAAGACAGAATTGAGGAAGATGAAATTAAAGCCGAAAGTGACTCTTGTGAGGATGAATCTGAAAGTACACAAGAGGAGGAAGGTTATGAGGAGGATTGTAGTAGTTTCGATGATTCTGACACTGATTCTGACAGTGATGAGGAAATGGCTTTTTTCAATCCACATCGCCAGTGTATATCAAAAGGTGACCAGCTGTCAGTTTCCTTAGGAGCCACTGAAAATAACTGTGAAAATACTGAGAATATTGATGACTGTTGCTATTCTTTTGGCTGTAAGACACGATATAGTTTGCAGTTCCAGTCTAACCATGAAAATGGAGAACTATCCTCAAGAAAATATGAATCTCCTGAGCAAAGATGTGTTGGTCTCACATGCACAAGCGAAGAAAATGAACAACAGGAAATGGAAGATGAATATGAGACTTCTGTCATAAGTAAACACATGTCACAAGACACTACTGAGTCTATTAATGCCTTTGACGCTAAACAGGCATCCTGTAAGAATGAAGAAAATAATAAAACACAGCTTGAAGTTCCAAGTTCTCAGCTTCCTGATGATACTCTGACATCTGATGTTAGTGTAACAGCCTTCCTAATTACAAAGAAAGCTACTGTTGATGACGAAAATGCTCAGACAAATTTGCTTCTCTCAGAAGGCTTTATTGATAGCATGCATACAGAGAATAGTACCATGGCAATGTTACATTCAAGTCATGGTGAAAGACAGCAAGAAGCAATATTTGCAGAGGGAAAAGTATTAAGTGATATGGCTGGTGCTGAACAGCTAAAGGAAAGCTCATCCCAAATGGACAATAATTTCCTTATGGATATGCGTTGTGTGAGTGATGGTACTAGTTCACTTAGTGACCAAGTGCATCCAGTGAGCAGTTGGGAGCAGGGTCAGATAAGAAGTAGTTTTGAAATTACTGCAGAAAATAAAAATAGAGTAAATATTACAGAGGAATGTGATACCATGGGGCTAAATAGAAGTCCCATTCAGATGGAAAGCCTTGGGGAAATATTTGATGCATCAGTAATTAAAGCTGATAGGGAAACTCCTGTTTCAAGTAAAGAAAAAGCAAATGTTTTGCTTGACACTGGAGGTGGTGTGAAATTGGATGAATTTCAGAGAGATTTTAATGTTTCTGCTCCTTTGAAACATTATACAACTAACATAAAAGGAGGTGGCCATTCAGAACTAGGTAAAACTGAATCCTGTTGCTTTGAAGATAGGGAAAAAGAAGAAAAGGGCATACAGAATGAAATTAGTTTTCTGCTAAAGACAGAAGAAATGCCTTCCAGTGAATTTAACACTTACTCTTTTGCCCCAGATGATACAGTGAAACCAAAGGAAATTAGCGTAACTAAAGAAACAAGGAGAGTTATCTGTCAAAATGCTGACAATGTTCTTAAAGGCCTTTCAGAAAACAAGAGCAGCAGTGATAGTGGATTTTCCCCAGTAAAAGCAGATGTTTTAGGAAGTTTACAGGATACCCAAGAGTCAGGGTATAGGAGTGAAGTGCTACCTTGTGCTAGTCATACCCATACCACTGATGTTTCTTCTGAAATTCTGAGCAGCATGAGGACTGACTTGAATTACAGTGTCCAGAATGAACATGAGATACTGAGAAACACAGAGGGAGAAGAATTCACGGCCAGTGAGACTTCTTCCCTTGGAAATGGCTTGAAAATACAAATGTCCGTGGAATCATTGCAAAAGGAAGTAGAAACTCGCAAAGATTTTCAGTTTGAGGAAAGTATTTCACAATCACCAGAAATGTCTGATGTACCAATGGAAGACTTCAAGAATATATTACAAAGGAAACTGAAAAAGGGGCATGTTTACTTCAGGCACGAGGGTGAACCCCTTAGTTATTCTGATACTAAAGTTTTAATGGAAAGTTTACTCACAATGGTTAGAAGCACCCAGCGTGTGAGTGGCATGTCTAGTGGGCCAAATCTCAAGCAAGTAAACAGTGCTGTTGGAACTGCATTAATGTTTAGTGCACCTTGCACAGAAACAAAGGACAGTGATGCTCTTTCGTTGCTTTGGCCTGATTGTAGAAGTCCTGATCTTCTTCGTGATATTCTGAAGCAGGAATCCTGCAAGCAAAAGATGTCTGATCCAGATGAAAGGAAGAGTGAAACAGATGTGAAAGCTCCTGTGCCAAAACATACTATTTCTGAACTTCTGGAGACTTTTCAAATCTCACCTGGAGATGAAAATACAAGCAAATTAGAGGAGCTGATAAGTGGCTTGCTTACAAACTCAGAAGTTGCTGGCATCAGCACAGAACGTGAGGGTAAAGGCAAAGTAGGTGGGCTTTGTACTGTTTTCTCAACAGAACAATCAGAATTTGGATCAGAAATTGGAAAAGAGAAAACACTGGCAGATGACAGAGCTGTTGCTTGGAAAAGTGACCAGGAACATGGGAAGACAGAAAGCCTGTCCAAAGGCTTGGCTGAGCCTGTTTGCAAAACAAAAGAAGCAGTCCTGCGAGACATCCCCACAAGCCTGGTAAGTAACAACAGCTGATATGTCCTACATATCCTGTGTCAGAGGAATTGCATGAATCCATTTTAGTGCTGGAGAGAATAATTAAACTGGAAAAATAATTTAACAATAATAATAATAAAATAACAATAAATTTAGAACAAATTATTAAGACAAGGACTTTTATGGCTTATTTTCAGGTCTGTCAGTTTGGAAAACCTTTTCTTATTTGTACAATTAACTTTCAGGTCAGTGGAGTACAACAATGTTTAAAGTTAACAGAGAAAATGCAAGGATATTTGGGAGTGCTTCAAGATATGAAAAGCTGCCTAGATTACCAGCAGCCTATTAGTAACAACCTGGAAATACTGAAAGATGAACTAGAACAACTAGAGGTAGGTAAAGTATTCTTTATGCTTGTATTTCAGTGATGGGTGCTAGGAAAAGCCCTTAGATAAAAAGAGGTTTCAAATATATTTAAAGTAACTCAGATTTAAATGGTTTTGGGGTTTTTTTTGCTTAGTAACTTAATACATTTTATATATGTGTTTTCTCTTCGTAGTCATTTCAATCAGGACTGGCTACCTTTGCAATTATGCTAAAAAAGGACATGAAGTTAACAGAAGAGTTTTTAAAACTTTGTCATGGGGATATTCCTGAAGAGAAACTTAAAGAGCTAAAGATAAGCTATGACTGTGTGCAGGAAGTATTTTTGGCTATCTGTGATACATCTTCAAAACGAGCGAAACAAATAGTCAGTGCTGTTGACTTGGAAATGGTATGTTTTTATCATTACACTTTTTAACCTTGATTTTCTTTGGGGTTGTTTGTCTAAAAAGAAAGAACTAGGGTTTGCTTTATTTTGTTTTATATTAATATAAAAATGCATGTATGATTCTATTAAATGTGACTGGATTCCAGGAGCAGAAATAAGTAACGAACTTCCTTTTTCAGTCTAAGCTTGCAGTATTGCACCAGCAGCTTTTAAGCAAACTGCAGATATTTTCAGACTGGATCACGGAAAACAGTAAAATTGTGAATGACTTCACAGTGAATACTGCTGATGTGGAAGAGATGGGGAAAAGTTTACAGAGACTTAAAGTAAGTATCCTTTATGGCATATGTTGGTGCTTCTGACAAGTGTTGCTGCTTATTATGAAGTATTACCTAGATTTTGTATACCTGCTCATTAATCTCCTACCATTTAGGCATCTACAACTAACTACTTAAGAAGATAACTACTTGATAACCCAGTAATATAATCTCTTTGATTTGCTTTTTCTCTTGTAAAAAACAATGTTGATAGAGTTTGGCTCTACTAAGAAAGCTGTTGGTTGCAATGTTTGACCCTTTTTGGAAATCTGATTTATAATACAAATACCTCCGTGATTAAGATAGGATCTTTATGCATAAGGTCCAGAATCTTCACTGAAGTTCAATTACTTTCCAAATCTGATCTGTGTTAGAACAGAAGACGAAGAAAGATAAAAAGCCCTTTGTTGCACACTTCTTGAAATGAGTCATGAAAAAACAGATCAAATTTTTAGAAAAATTCATACCCCTCTGCATGTGTGAATCATAAAAATGACATTATTTTGCTGTGCTTTAACAGGATTCCAGTATGCATGGTAATGTCATAGGGGCTGCACAGTGTGCAACTGTGGGCAGAATTTGCCACCCTGCTGGAAATGAAGCTTCTCTCTGGCATTAAGAACAGAAATGCTTTCAAGTGAATATTTTAACATGCATGGATCTTCCATCCTGAAATGCAGAAATGTTTAGCCTAACCTGCCATAGAGCTTCCAGAGCTGAAGGTTAGCCAGTTTTCAGACATCCGTGAAAGAACAAAGAAATAGATGTTCAATGTCATCTTATTTGTTACTTGGACGTGGGCTATCCCTGAAGGAAACCAGTGTCTGAATGCATCAGAATGATTCTGACAGAGTTTTGATTTACTATGACTGAACTGTCTCCCCAAAACATTTTGAATCAGGGGCTAAGAAAAAGTGGGTAGTGGTACTTGTGTTTTATTAGTATTGAACTTGTATTCATTGCTAGTCATTTCCTTCTCTTCATTTACAGAACAGTGCTGCAGACCTTGGCTGTAAAAGGATGGAACTAGAGTCCACTGCATTTGATGTTCAGTTCTTCATTTCTGAACATGCTCAAGATCTTTCTCCAAATCAGAGCAAACAGCTGCTGAGGCTCTTAAATACCACCCAGAAATCTTTTCAGGAAGTACAGGAAGCACTAACATCTCAAGTGGAAAGTTTAGAGACTCAGTTACAGGCAGCGCAAGAGCTGGGTGATCAGAAGGTTTGCCTTTCTCTG
Source organism: Dryobates pubescens (assembly GCF_014839835.1). Lineage (NCBI taxonomy): Eukaryota > Metazoa > Chordata > Aves > Piciformes > Picidae > Dryobates > Dryobates pubescens. Next base: position 33,978,037 of record NC_071614.1, read on the forward strand.
TAACTGAGTGTTCCTGTCTGTGGATGAGAAATTCTAACACCAGCATGCAGTATACTATATGTATTCTTATCTTCTCAGTATTTACTACAGATGAATTAATAGTTCTATGAAGATGGATGATATCGATGAAGTTTGGGTTTTGTTGGAGGTTTTGTTGTTGTTTGGGTTTTGTTGTTGTTTGTTTGATTTGATTTTTTTGTTTGTTTGGTGGTTTTGTTCTTTTTTGGGGTTGTGGTTGGGATTTTTTTGTGTGTGTGGTTTGTTTTGTTGTTGGTGTTTTCCTTCCTTTCCTTGGTACAGCCACAGAAACACCATATTAGATTATGGACAAGACACAGTTTTGGGCACAAGGATCTGTACAGCCTAAGATGACCAGATCCACTTTTTCTAGCAATGAGAGGTGTTTACTTAGTAGGTATATCAGTAATTAAATAAAGCAGTGAACTGGCTGCAGCTATACTGGACAGTGAATTTGCCATTGCACCATTATTCATCACTTCTGTCCTGCTGAAGGTTCTCTTTTCCTTTAATTTACCAGGTCATCTACGTACGTGATCTTTTTTCCTAGGACTCTATAGTCAAAGAACCAGATTTGTTTAAATCCTTACTACCAGGGGTTGTTTTGTCTGAGACAGGTTAGATGGACAAACATCGGTAAATCAGCTGGGGTATTTGCAATTCCAGGTATAGGCACTGGGAAGAGTATGAGTCAAGCTGGGACCTTGTCAGCTGGCATGGCTGCAGCTGGCAAACATAAAGCAGCCTTTGTAGAGTCTAAGGAGGCTGATAAGATGTTGCTTCTCTTCTCTCTCAAAAGTAATGTTAAGACTCAGGATCACCATCTCAGCTCTCTGTTTATGCATAATGAAAGATGTTTTAGCATTCTGAAACTTGGTATTATTTTTCCATCATAAGAACACTTATTTCCACCATACTTTGTGAAAGAAACATAAAATTTCAGAAAGACACAGATAACTTTTCCAGGACTAAGGAACCATAGTGAGGTTGCATGGTTTGTTCTTTTCTACTGCTTACAAATTCAACATTTTCTATTCAGGTAGCATATTATGCATACCAACAAGTGCTAACTCACAATCACAACTAACCTCTGTTTTGATATCCTTTTTTTTCCAGAATTAATAGTGTTTATCACAGGTTTCAAGTGATTAAGAGACTGGATTTTCTCTCCTGTCGTTGGAAATTTCATCTCTCACATATGTGCATGGCCAGACTTCTATTGGGCAATTCCATCAAACATGGTTTCTTTCTCTTACAACATACCTGAGGTTTATCCATAACTTCTGTATGTTCATCTTGCTCCTTGTACCACTGCTATCATGTTTACAGCATACTTTAAAAATTATTACTTTGCAATATTGATGTTCAAAGGTAATTCCTATTAGAGTGTCTGTTAGTTTCTGAAGTGAGGATGGTTTTGTTTTATTGTCCAATTGTACTTGGCTCTAATATAGGATGTGGCTGAACGGCAACAGGAATGCAAAGAGAAACTGCAGGAAATCTGTGATTTGCTTACACAGACTGAAAACCAACTCATCGGACAGCAAGAGTCTCTTGTTATTGGAGACAGCAAGGCTGAGCTACAACAATACCAGACCAAACAGGAGGTAAGCCTAATTCTAGTCAGATAAGTTAAAGAAGACTGGATGCAGAAGAGAGTGATTAGGCTCTTTTGTTGAATAACAAGACTTGCCATGTGAGAGGAGAATAAAGTAGCTTTGTCTGACTTACCAAAAGTAAAGGCTTATTGCCATGCATTTAAAGTACTGCCCCTCAATACACTCCGTGTGTGCCACTGGGAGAAAAGAAAATTTCATACTAGGAGATACTCGAATAACAAGAATATACTAGGCATTTAATAAGCACTTTTGGAGCAGGCATGACATTTTTTCTATTTTATATTAAAATTGTTCCTGTCAAATATGATAAAATCATTCTTGTTTATTCTCAAATAATTTAATCAGCTTGCTGACTGGTATCAGGAAGTGCTTATTCCTGTTCGCAGAATGCTGAAGAATTTTGCTGCAGCTTTCCATTGCCTCACTTGCATTTTGGTTTAAATTCTGTTCTTTTCTAGTGCTGCTTGCAATCTCTGGTGTCCTTGTGTATCAGGGCTCTTCCAGTTTGCTTGCTCTCTTACTGAATCTTTGCTTTTCAGCTGTGTCTGGTCATCTATAAGCTTTTACTCTGTCTTGACTGATAGTAATTGAGTGTGTGATAGTTAAAAGGCTGAAGGACTCAGTACTGGTTTTTTTTTTACCTCTTTCTCCTAATAGTAGTTGATCTCCAAATCAGGTTTAGTAATCTATAGAGGCAGAAATCTCCTTCTTCATCTTGCCTTGATTTACTTGTCTTTAAAGTAGCACATGTAGTTTATGAAAGTTCTCCTTATAGTCAGATAGAAACAGCCCTAGGGTACCCTTTAATATTGCTTACCTGTCTTGGGAATTTATGGCCTTAAATGAGATATGCACAGGAGAGAATTGATATGACATCTTCTTCATTCTTTTTCCATAGCCGTTAGTGACTGCCTAGCAGACCAGTGGTTGTTTGCTGGTTGATCTGTTGTAGATCCTATGGTAGAAGCATGTCTCAGGAGGGAAAGGAGAGCTTTAAAAAGTCTTAGATAGGTCAATTCAGAGCTTTCATCCTCAATGAGCTATTTGAAATGGTGCACAGAAGTGTTTGTCAGTGAAGGAGAGACTTATCTTGAAGCTATAAAAAAAGAAACTATATTGAATTGGCAGCAGCATTGTCAGATGTCAAATTTGTTTTGTTGTTTGTATAATAATACTACCTGCAGTTTAGTAAAGTACCACATGCTTGGAAAGATTTAGTGAATAACTGGCTCCTCTTTGCTTTCTATTTTCTCAAAAGGAGATTCAGAAAGACATGAGAATGAGTGCCCAGACACTGGCAGAGATTGTGAAAAATACTGAAGCCTTCTTGAAAGAGAGTGGAGAAAAGTTGTCACAAGAAGACAAGACTGTCATTGAGCAGAAACTGAATGAGGCAAAGACTAAGTGTTTGCTCCTTAGCCAGAAGGCAGAAGAGTCAAAAAAAGAACTGGATAAAGCTATGACAACAGCAATTAAGCAGGAAACAGAAAAGGTTTTTAGGCAATCATTTCATACCTTTATTTCAAACTTCTAATGTATCTTACAGGATTATTCTTGCAACTTCTTATTGATCTGCTGGGGAAATAGTAAAATTTTGTTTGGGTAACTAATAAACTGCTTCCTGGTTTATTTTCTTTAAACTAAATCTTTGATTAAGTTACATGGTACTGTTTATTTTATACTGCTAACATATTATAAGTGGTCTGTTTGCATATGATGTTTTGTATTGCCTAAAGGTTTCTAAACCAAAACTGTGAAATTTCAATGTAGGTTGCAGCCATAGAACAGCTGGAAGAAAGTAAAAATACAATAAATAATCTCTTGGATTGGTTATCAAATGTGGATAAAGAAGCGGAGCATGGCCGGAAATATAAGCAGGTGATAGAACAAAACGGAACGCACTTTGAAGAGGGAGATGTGAAAGCTTTGGAAGGAGAGGAGGATGATGTCAATGGTAATCTGCTGGAAATAGAGGAAGACTTTGAAACTCAGGTGGATGGACTAGTAAAAAGTACAGAAGATAATCTTAACCAGCAGTATCAGAAAGTCAAGGTACTGTCACTGGGTTTATTGAATGCTTAGGTGCTAAGCATGTCAGCCCTCATTCAACATGTGTGAATTCAGCCTCACCCTTTCCGTCGCAGACTTTGGACCAGGCACTATGAAGTTAGAGAAACGCAGTTGTAGGCATTTCAGTAGTTAGAAAGTACTGAGAATTTGTCACTCCCTTTCACTGTTACTATGGTTGCTTCCTGCAGAGTGCCAAAAAGTGCATATTCTACAAGGTGTATTTTAAGATTCATCATGATGATGAATCTGTTCTTGATTTTTCTAGTGAGATATTAATGCAGGCAAGTAAAATACAAAATCCAGCAATATAAATTCATACCTTTTACATGACTTCCAAAAATCTTTTTAACAGCCTAATGATTCATTACCCTGCATGTCCTTGTGACCACCGATTACTAATTGCTGAAATTACGGCCTTCAATCTCTGTAACTTTAATGTGTGGGCAAAACACTGTTTTAAGGCTTCAGAAGGGCAAGATACTTAAAAACCACAGCACAGCATTTTAGAAACAGATTTTCTAGGTGAGATAATTGGAAGCATTTAAAATAATAATATCTTAGTTTTATGACATTTATTGAGTTACAGTTGAGCAACCAAGAACACCTAGGTGTGGTCTGATGGACATGTTGATGAAAATGATTGTGCTTTCCAAAATTCCCAGCCTAAAAAGATAAGATTATTTGGGTTTGTATTCATAATGTTTTTTCTCCCACCTTTTTTGACAGTTCTTTTCTGCACGTAATGCCTACAGGATAATAGCCAACTGTACTTGTGGAGAGAAAAGCACAGTTTTTATTTTACATAGCTATTTTACATGGGAGTAGAAGACTTTCAAGAATGGAGACTTTTTGAAAGAATCTGAAATATGCTTTTTATTTGGCCCGCAGTTTCGGTTCCTGTGATTCAACTGATTTATTTTTTTATGAGAGAGAAACAAATTGCATGCATAGAATGTCTTGATCTTTAGTGATAAGAGGACCTGCTTTATGACCAAGTATATATGAAAGAGTAATTACTTTTGAAATTGAAAAATGAAATGAGAAGAAGTGTATAAGGTATATGTATAAAGTGTATAATCAGTGTACTGTATGTTCATTCAGTACAAGAAGGAATAATCCTTTTTATTGTTTGATTCTTTTCCTCCTTTTGGTCTGTTTTGATTTGGACCAGTTTTGATTTGGAAAGTTGCTTGCCTTCCAATGCTTTATTTGAGAACTCCAATTTTTATTACAGTAAGGATGCTACCCTTAAGTAATAAGCAAGTAATTTTTATTAAGAAAACAGATTTAAAAGATAGATAATGTCTAGAAATAGAGGGGAAAGTGTTTGTGTGATATAGATACCCTATTTTTTCTGAGTTCTAGTGGTATTTGAAGACTCCTGTTTGGTCATTTCCTATATATATGGCTAAAATTGCCTGAATGTTTTATAAAATTCTGAATCTGCACAGATATATGATGACCAGGAGTAACACTTTCACTTAAATTACTCACAGAATTTTCTTTTAAGAAGTAATATGTTTTTAAGGAACCATGCCAGGAAGGTGCTGGTCCTAACTTAATATTTTTTTTTCATCCAGGCTCAACATGACAAAATAATTTCACAGCAGCAGGCTGTCATAGTAGCAACTCAGTCTGCTCAGGCACTTCTTGAGAAACAAGGGCACTACCTTTCCCCTGAAGAAAAAGAGAAGATGCAAAGGAACATGAAGGAATTGAAGGCTCAGTATGAGACTGCTTTAGCTGAATCAGAAAGGAAAATGAAATTGACTCATTCTCTAAGAGAAGAACTGGAGAAATTTGATGCAGACTATGGTGAATTTGAAACCTGGCTGCAGCAAGCAGAGCAAGAACTTGACAATTTAGAGGCAGGTGCTTCTGACTTTGGTGGTATTATGGTCAAGCTGAAAAGGCAAAGGAGTTTTTCAGAAGATGTTATATCTCACAAGGGGGATTTACGGTATATTACAATTTCTGGACAAAGAGTTTTAGATGCTGCAAGGTCATGTAGCAAAAGAGATGGTGTGAAGGTTGACAAAGATGGTATTGATACTTCAGCTACATATACTGAAGTGCAAAATAAACTGGATAATGCTTCAGATCGTTTCAAGTCTCTCTATACTAAGGTAAGTTTCATTTACGTTGAGTAAGAAAGACTACTATAATTGATTTGGCAATCTGGATAAAAGAGGGTTAGCAGATGAAACATACACAGTAGAAGGTTGTAAATTCTTTGTTTCTTAGATAACAGAACAAGATATCTTTCTAAAGTATTTGCTTTAGTCAAGTACCAGACTATTTAAGGTCTGGATGGATACAATTTTCCACCTTTTGTTATAATGGAGAATAAACCCAGGTTTCTTCATTGTTCTTTCCAGCCTTAAATGCATTTTTTGAGTTAATGACAGTACGAGATGTCTGAGTAACATTTTGGGGTGGAAGGAATTGTAATACATCTCAATACATCTCTTTATGTTCATTGCTGCATTTCCCACAACTGCTTATTTTAACATTCAAAATTTTGACCTGATTTTTATCCTGAAGTAGTTTGTTCCGATGTGACCTTTGTTCTCAGCAGAAGGCCTGCAAGAACATAGTGATTTGAGGACAGGAATTCTCTTCCACTGTACTGCCAAATAAACATTTTATCCTTTACAATCTGAGATTAGTCTCTTAACTACTGGGAAACCAGTAGCGCAAAATCCTCCATGTACCTGAGGGAAGATAATCCAGCTCTCTGTGCCGGGTTCACGTATGAAATCTGTCTGCTAGAACTAGACAAACATCACCAACTAGTCTCACATGCCAACTTTTCATCTGTTTTCAAGAAACCAACAAAGTATGGTTCAATATTGACAATAACTGGCAACTGTAAACTTTAGAGATAATTATTAATAGAACCATTTAAGAGACAGTTGCTGTCAGTACCTTTAGAATAGAATAGAATAAACCAGGTTGGAAGAGACCTTCGAGATCATCATGTCCAACCTATCATCCAACACCACCCAATCAACTAAACCCTGCAACCAAGCATCCTGTCAAGCCTCGCCCTGAACACCCCCAGCGACGGTGGGGTTAGATTGTGCTAGTTCGTAATTTTCTGAGGTCATAGATCTCAGACTCTATAGTAGAGTCTCAGTGTCCATCTTCAGGAATTTTCATCTCTTTAATGTTTTCTTGCTCAGAAACATAAATTATATGAAGTCACAGATTTGATCACTTGATTACAAAGAGTGTAAACCCTGTTCTCTCAAACAGTCTGTGAAGAAGGCTCTCTAGTTACAGAAGCTCATTTGCATTGTCCTTACTTTACTTAAATGAACAGTGAAGCTAAAAGCCTGTATGAGCAGATTAGATTTCCTCCAAGTTCATTTATTGGATTCACTTGAGTATTGTGAAGATGTCATTGCAAGATTTTCAGAGAGCTTATTGTTATGCATGTGAAAAGCCAGCAGCTTAATTTGTGGTCTCAGACTGTCAACTTGTGAAGTTCTAACCTTTCCAGGTATACATTTAGCACACACATAACAGGCATACTTTAAATAGTTCACCATAAATATGCAGAGCACAGCAGACTTTTCTTAGTAAGTCTTGAAGGAAAGAGTTTTAAAAAGTGTGATCTTCCACAGGCTGTGAGATCTTCCAAGTTCTAAATTGGTGTATTAGTAATCTTTCTGCTTTTGTGAATAGTTATTTTGCTCTTACAGATATATATATTCACACACATGCACATGACTTTGTAGGCTCATATGTTGAAGGAATGTTTTAAGTCGGTTCCCGATTAACTGGTTGTGTAAATGAGTCCATTCTATGTTTGCCCACCAGATGGAGACTCTGTACCATATGTAAATGTTAAAATGCAGTGTGAGGAAGTTTCAGAATATAAATACTTGAAGTAACTGTTTATTATGACTTGATACAATGGGATTTTGCTTGTGAAACCATCTCCAAAAAGTCTGAAAGACTGAGCTTCTTGTATGAGCATGCTAACATATAGAACTAATAGGGTCTTGGTCAGATAATGTTCTTAAGTGACCAAAACAAAACGTATGTGCAATTCTGAGCCATACCACGTTGTATTCACTATGCAGAGAAGGTATTTATGAAAGCTATACTTTGCTGTTTGTGTTTTAATGAACATATACATATATTCTGATTTATTTTTTTTTTAAATTTCCAGCTTTGAGTTCCTAAATTTTTGGTGCCAGAGTGCTGATGAAAGAATTTTTACATCAATTAATCAAAAAGTATTCTTAAAGCTTTTTCTTTCTAGTGCAAAGGGTTAGATTCCAGTTTCCTGTCTGCATCAGTGAATTGATTGTAAATCATGCTTGAGGAGGACTAACTGGGAGAATCTGTGTAGCCTGCCCAGCAGTCTTGCCTTAGTTTAGAAATGAAGCCAAGAGTGGAATGATGATAGTGCATGAATTTTTTTCCTATTTCGCACAGGAAAGTATGACCTTGAGATGGAGGTGAAATGCAGCACACTATTTAATGCCTGCATATTTGCTTGTTTGTTTTCTACTCTTTTAGTGTAGTATCCTTGGAAATAACCTGAAAGACTTGGTGGATAAATACCAGCATTATGAAGATGCCTCATCTGGACTTTTATCAGGTCTCCAGGCCTCTGAAATAGCTGTGAACAAACAACTATCAGAGCCAATTGCAGTAGATCCAAAAAATCTCCAAAGACAACTAGAAGAAACCAAGGTGAAAAGCTTTACAAAGCAGAGTACTTTTGTCCTTTTTTTCTGGGGGAAAAAAAAAAAAAGAAAGAGATAATCTGGAATTCAGGTGGCCATAAGCCAAAATCTTGCTTTGCATATGGGCATGCAATTTTTCTAGTTCTGAAATTCAGCTCTCCAGTGTGTTACTTGAAAAGCATAAGGGTGAAGATGTCGTGAGCCAGAGTGAAAGCAAGATGTGTTTTGTATCATGTAGCAAATTAGAGGGTGAAATCTGGAAAGGTTTTGAACTGAAATCTGAGAAAGGTTTCAGTGATTATAGTTTGCAATTGGACTTTGCTTGAGACTGAGTTCCTGATAGAAAACACCATCTGATGTTTTTTGTCTGTGACTTGCTTTTTCTGTTCACATTTGTGTGTTAATGCATTATGAAAAGGATCATACTGGATAAACAGCCTGATGTGACTAGTCTGTTTGCTTGCCTCGGTTGTATCCAGTACCATGCACACTGCAGAGAGTGAGGATAACCTAATTTGTACTGTGCTGAAAAACAGTATTTTGATGATTTGGGTTGTATGTTTTTTGGTTTGGTGGGCTTTTTGATTTTTTTCCAGTGAGGGGCTAACTCACAATGTTATGTAAAACTTAGTAGATGAAAGACAGGTTAGTGATGGACTTTATGAAGATGAAACTCTGGTTAGTTGCCTCCTTACAGAAAGCTTTAGGAACCCAAGTATGAGGTGAGTTACGTTCGTGTTCGTGCAGTCTGGAATTGCCCGCCATTTTTGTGTGTGACACATCACAGGAGACAAATCACAGTGATGTTGTGAGAAAATAAAATCTGTATTTTGTGCTTTTTAACAGTTGAACAATTTAAGTGCACTTGTGCCTCCAAGCGCTAAAAAAGTAGGAATAACACTAATTACAATTTGAAGCTTCATTTAATTTTTTGTTCCTTATGCCAAAATGAATTATATCCTGTATAATGCCAATTTTCATGCAAGTAATACAAAAGGAGGGAATACTGGGGTTCTTTTATGGAATGCCTGCATGGATTACTTGCCACACAAAAGAGCACTCAGTGAGTATGAACTGAGAAGAAGGGAGATGGTACAACGTGTCAAAAGATTCAAAGGAAGAGAAGAAACAGGAGGCTGAAGAAAGCAGGCCAATTAATGAAAGCAAAACAAAGAGTATTTTTGAAGAAGTCAGGTGTTGCAAGTGAAAGCTGTCCCTTGTAGCCAACACATGCAGCTGATAATCCAGCTAGGCACAGACCTTGGCGGCATGGTGGGGTCTAATCTTTTTAGGGGGATTAACTGTCCTTCAGAATATTCTTCAGTGCCTCTGGCATCAGCTTGCTCGCTTGCTGTCACCACAGAAGATTTTCTGGTACATCTTTTGTTCCTTTTTTTCCCCCTTTCTTTCTTTCTTTTTTTTTTTTTTTTTTTTTTTTTTTGCCACAAGTACAGATATCTCTCTAGTGTAAGGAAAAGCAGCCCTATCTGAGTTTTACTGCATCAAGTGGGCCAGCAAGACATACTATGTTCTGGCATAGTGTTGTGCTCTGGATACCAGTGTTGATTGTATTGACATCACTTTTTTGTCCTGGAACGGCAGATAGGATTACCTTTTGAGTCATGTGTTCCTTGAGTTAGTGTGTATCAAGAAATATATGAGGAGTCCCCTAATTCTGGACTTGGATAAAGTTCATGTGAATCAAAACAAAGATACATCATACACACAACACAGAGGCCTGCAGTAATTCAAGGATCACTCACCATCGTAATGTTTTAAATCAGAACTCAATCCATGACACCCCTGAAATACTTTTTACATTGGAGAGAGAAAGCCACTTTCAGAATTTGATTCAGCTTTTCTATCTTTGTCTTTTGACTCTGGGGCTAGTCTCTGAAACTGTATTTCTTGGTTAGATGTGACACTGGCTCCAGGAGATTCCTAAACTCTGAAGAAGGTGATTGTCTTATTTCAAGCTATTCCTCTTTTAGCTACAGTATCAGCATGATCCTTTGTCAGTGCAACTAATGGTGAACATGTAACTGCTGCTGCTGCATTTTTTCCCCCTGAATTGTCCTCTGATGCTGAGTCGAAATGTTTATTTTTTCTCTTGTATAGTATGTGAGTCTGTACAAGTGGTCTTTAAAAACAACTAATCAAAGTACAGATTTTGAAGTAACATGCAAGAAATCAGTTGAGTCAGAGAAGTATCATAAAAGGGAACACAAAAAAATATAGTGAATAAAGTAAAACAAGGGCCAGAAGGTCAACAGCAGTCATAGCCACTGGTGTTTCTTAAGGAGAGGTCACAAACTGAGTTTATTAGTTTATTTCCAGCACTATGTTTCGGCTGTATGGCATATCTCAAGGCTTGCAAGTGTAGCTGTGTTGAAAAGCATAATTTATAACTGTGGAATGTTACAGGTTCTTCAGAGCCAAGTGTCTAACCACCAAATTGCTGTAGAAAAACTGAAGAAAGCTGCTGAAGTGTTGCTGGAATCGAGGGGAGAGTTGACACCAGACAAAGATGAAATTCAAAAAACACTGGGTAAAACGTTTATTTTTCTTGATACTTCTTTTTATCACTTCTGTCTGCCTGCAGGTACTAGAAAAGACAAAATACAGTTTCCACATTCTCGTGTGGTTATCTGCTGCAGCATGTTCCGCCATAAGCGTCAGGGAAATCTCTGCCTAGAGCACCTCTTCTGTGTCTTTCTTGTCAGACCTTGATGTCTGGAGAGCTGTTATCCACACTTTTCTTTTCCCTTATTTCTCATTCCCAGGCAGCGTTTTCCCCTTTCTTAAATACATTTTCCCAGAGGCACCATCAGTTTGCCTGAGGAGCTTAGCTGTGCCCTGTTGTGAGTAGGTCAGAGCTTGCTGGAGCCATCCATGTCTTCCATGGGGCAGCCTCTGACCTCTTCTCTTACTACCTACACCCAATACTCTTTCCTGTCAGTTGTGAGAAGTAGCGCAGCATTCACGACTGTCTGAAGACCATCACATAGCTGTCTCTTAGTGGAATCCAGTAAGTAGGTTGCAGACCAGCAAAATGAAAGTGTGGGCTGGAGTCAGCAATGATGCTTCATGGAAAGTGTATGGAACTTGTAACTTTCAGAAGTGTTGAAGGTCTAGGGAAGAATTATCTGGAAGAACCTTTCAGCTCTAACAGTATCGTAAGAGACATGATTGTAGAAGGGCTGTCTTAGTATTCCACTATTTTATTTCTCAGGAACAGTCAACAGCTGTTAGAAGCTTCCAACAGCTGAAGAGTACAGATGTAAGCTGCTCCTTTGTTTCCCTTTTCCAATGGGTTTCCTGGCTCTATTTGAAGATTCTGATAATTGGTTTTGTGTTTTTACTGAATAAGGCAGAATTTTGCTTCATTCTGATATATGCAGTTTTTGACTCACACCTGTTTGAGATCTGCTAAAATGAGTTTAAAGCTTAGTTTGGCTAAGCAAAAGTTTTGCAATATATTTTCTCTTTATCAGATGATGTTGTGGAGAGGTATGATAATTTATCCAAGTCTGTGAATGAAAGGAATGAGAAACTTCAAATAACTTTGACACGATCCCTAAGCGTGCAGGATGGTTTGGATGAAATGCTGGATTGGATGGAAGGAGTTGAAAAGAGCCTTGAAGAGCAAGATCAAGTGCCTTTGAATTCTGCTGCTATTCAGGATATTATTAGTAAAAGCATTGTAAGTAGCATTCTCTGAAAGAATGAACATTTGTTTGATAATTCAACTTTCAATAAATTATTCAAATCCTAGTTAGACACCTTTAATGGATTCAAAACATAATAAAGAGGACTGTTGTGTGGAGTAAAACTGCACATAAGGATTTATTTAGCTGAAATAGATCTGTACTAACTGTTGGGCTGTACTGATTAGCTGCTTCATATCATGGACCATTTTCAATTCTTAAAATTTAGTTACAAGGAATACAAAGCAGTCCTTGCTTGTTTCAGATGCTAGAACAAGACATGGCAGGTCGTCAAAGCAGCCTAAACACTATGAATGAAAAGATGAAGAAGTTTACAGAAACTGCAGATCCATCCACTGCATCCACATTGCAAGCTAAAATGAATGAACTTGCAGGACGATTTTCTGAAGCAAGTAACAAGCATAAAGAGAAGCTGATGAAAATGGAGGAGTTGAAAACTAAAGTTGAGTTATTTGAAGGTCTTTCAGAAAAACTTCAGTCATTTATAGATGAGAAGAACCAGGCACTCAGTGAGACAGAGGCACCGAGAAAGGATGTTAGTGAAGTGTCTCAGTATATGCAGGTACTACACTATTCATTTTGGATATATTGTGCATTTCTAATGTAACTTATCTAAGTGATTGAACAAGAAGTAATGCATGCTTATTGCCTAATTTTGATTGGTTATCTAAAATCAAGAGTTTGATTTTGAGCAAGTGATTGTAAAGTCTAACGTGAATAATGTAATCCTATTTGGCAGGAAGCTAGTGTAGAATTGGCACAACATAAAAAGGATCTGGAAGTTTTGCAGCAGCTTCTTGAAGAACTTTCATCCCATGCTCTACCTGGAGACAAAGCATTGGTATTAGAAAAAGTAAATGCTTTGTCAAAGAAATTCAGAGAGGTAGAGGAAACTGTAAAGGAAAAGTAAGTCAAATTCTTAAAATATTTCTATGTGAATGTTGTGATGAGATGCTACTGTCTTGTATGTAATTTAAAGAGATTGCAGTTAACCATAGAGTAGAGATTTATTTTATTAAAGAAAAAAAGAGATTGTATTTGGAAATGCCTCTGTGGTTAGTCTGTCTGGTTCAAGAGCTCTAGTGTGAGCTGTGAAGACAATTAACTTCTCAGATTTTGTGACATTCACAAGAGTTGTTTCAGTCCTAGGAAAACCCTGCTCCTCCCCTTCTCTAACAGAATATAAATTGCTGCTTGTGCAAATTGATTTTGAGTACCATTTGGAATTGGGCTGCAGAGACAAACTGGAGAAATTATTGGAGCTTCCATATAAGTTACCTGTACAGCAAGACTTAAGTTTTCTACTTTCTACTCATATCCATAAAACCAGTTTTTGTGACTTTTTTGATTTAGAATAGCCATATCGGATTGACAGTGTCTCTGTTCATTTAATTACCAGAAGGAATACTGACATTCCATTAATTGTCTGTAATTGTCTAGAGAAGAAGATGTATTATCATGTCAGAAACAAATGGATACTTTTGAGCTCCTTGTAGAATCATTAAAGAAATGGATAAAAGAGACGACAGAACGAATTCCAGCAGCGCAGCTCTCTCTGAATACAGAGGACTTAAAGAAACCTCTGGAAGATACGTTGGTAAGACGTTGTGAAGGAGAAGTGAAATATAGTTGAAGTAAATAAGACATCTATTAGTAACATAAAAGTATAGAGGTAAGGAATAAGCAGTTGCCGTAATTTGGACCAGGGAGCTCGCAGTCTGCATTTACATTCCCATTTCTTTTGTGTGTTCAGATATACTGCAGGGGATTCCCAGGCATCAGGGTTGTTCCTCTCTATACATTAAATATTTTAAATCTGAAAAGAGTTTTGTACTGAACAAATGGCTATCTTTCTTAACTAGAATTTAAAAGATGAATGGACTTCAAAAGCACCTGAACTGCAGAAAATGAATAGCAGAGGAACATTGCTGTGTAATATCATTGCTGCTGTGACTTCTCCTGCCAAAATGAGAGCAGTTGCAAAATCAGGTATGCATCTGTATAATCTGGTAAGCCTGGCATTTCAGGAATTGTTACAACCGTTAAAACAACAATTAAAGTATTTCAAGCTTGGATTAGCTTTCTAAATATTATGGCTTGTGAGAAGACAGTTAGCCATGTCTGTTCTGACTGTTCTTTGTTTTAATTCTCATTTAAACTTGTGGTAATTCAGTATACATTTTGATTGCTTTTCACTGCCAAAATGACATAGCAGTGCTTTGATGTAAATGATTAACAGGTCCTAAAGCTGTTACTTCAGTACATAATTCCCAGATAATGAAAAAAAAAATAACAGTATCACAGTTGCTTTTGTGTTATCTCAGAAACCTTGTGATAATGAGAAACTTACTCTGGTAGGTGTTCAGTGCATCACATATTCACCAAGTCTGCAATTAGGACAAATAGAAACCCTGCTTTTGCAAACACTGGTGTACCTGCACTCCTTTGCTGTTAGAGAGACGCTTCTTTAATGGCCACAGGGCCATTCTGTGTCACATCAAGCAAATACAGAAAGGTTTGCAGAGTCATGGAGTCAGAAGGGTGATGAGACATGCTTTATGTAAAAAGTGAGCTAGGTGAACCTAGTTATTCCGGTATCTTGACATACTTAATATTCAGTAATTAATCAGTCAATATTTTATTTCAATCAACAGCACACAAAGGGACAAGCTCGATATGCCAGCATGATTTTCATGGGCCAAAATGTATTTCTAGTCCAGAGCTTCAGTTAAACCCTTTTTACCAGCAGCAGATGTGTTTCCTTGAATTTATGTACTCTTTGTGTTTAAATGGTAATTTGTTTTACAGAACCAGTAATTCTGCTAAGTATCATTCAAAGCATAGTTAATGGCATGTGGTACCTAGGGCATTGTAATAGCTATAAGCACATTTTCAGTCAGTTCTTGAGCTGGCTAAGTCTGGAAATAAATGTGAGTGCGTTGGCCTTTATTGGTCATCTGCAAAGGACTGGGAGGATGGGGACTGGCAGAGAACAGCCTTTTAGCAAGAGCAGAACACATGGCTCTGTTGTAACTGCCTCTGGTTTTGTTCTCATTTAAATTTTACGTAAAAGTCTTTAAAAGAATATCTTGGAACCTTAAGTGGGATATTTGGGCTCCTTTCTCTGCCCCTTCCTCTACTTCTATGTATGCAGATAGAAAAACAATTAAATAACTAGCCTATAAGAGCAGCTGTAATCCTCCAGACTAGAGTATTTGTGCTCCTGGACAAGAACTGTACTGTGTATCACTTAATCACAGTTATAAATACTGGAGTCCAGCTAATAGAGCATGAAGATTTACAAGGCTCTGACTGGGGCCTGTGACTTCTCTTATCTGGTTTGTTTTCTCTTGCCATCCTCCAGCTGCCACTAATATGGTTCTCACTGTCCAGCTGGTGCTGTGGGGTGGATGCATAGCCTTTTCCAAGGCAACCGTTAATCTTTCTCTGTTAATTGCTCATCTGGGAATACATATGTGCAGGAGAGCGGGAAGTGATTGTCTTTGCAGTTCTCTGTGGTTTGAGTACATGCCCCAGCTCTGTGGACTGACAGTGTTTCACAAAGCCCATGTAGCCCTGTTTCCGGAGGCTTTGAAATTCTGTTAGGGTGAGTGGCTGCCTCTGAGTAATAGGAAGAGCTTGAGGTGTAACAGTGAGGACTCCACACTGCAATCCCCCTCATGGAGCATGTGCTCAAGTCATGCTCATGACAGGTGTCCTGGTTTAGGCCCAACTGGTAACTGGGCAGCTGAGCCCCATGCAACCACTGGCTCACTGCCTCCCACTCCCCACTGGGACTGGGAAGGAAAATCAGGAGGAAATTTCAAAACCTGGTGGGCTGAGATAAGGATAGTTTAATAGAACAGCACAAAGGGAAAAGAAACAACAGTGATAACAATAATGCTAATGAAATAATACATAAAACAAGTGGCAGTAACTGGAGTGCTCACCATCCCCTACCCAAAGCTGCCCTGCTCAAAACTCAGCCCTCACCCCTGAATAGCAATCAGTGAGGTCAATGTAGTATTGACTATCCCATTGGCTGGTTTGGTTGGATATCCTCTGTGTGGTCCTTCCCCAGTCCTATCCAGGACAAGAAGATAGGAAGGACTTGTCTGCTTGGTATCAGGGGCTTATTCTGCAAAGGTGTGATGCTGCAAAATCATAGAATCATTTAGGTGGGGAAGACACTTACAGGTCTTTGAGTTGACCTGTTAACCTAACACTACCAAGTCCACCATTAAACCATGTCCCTAAGCACCATATCAACACATCTAAATACTTACAGTGATGGGTAACTTCAGCCACTTCCCTGGTGGGCAAAGGTGGCTTTGCTTGTGGTGTCTGCAATGACCACTCTGGGTGTTTTTGCTGTTTGATGTTTAGTGCTGTCCTCACTGTCTCAGCACTTGCCAGCTAGCCATCTCCCAGGCCATACCCAGACATGGCTGGGTAAAAACATATTCTTGGTATACAGCAGGGAAGAGTTTCCTTTTGAGGAGAGGAAGGAAGTGATATTAGCCATGTGGCTTCACAGCTAGGGCACAGACCTTTGGTACTACGGTTGTTCATTTATCATAATGTTGTGAGTGGTAGGATGACTTATACATCATGCTGCATGCTTTCATGTCTATCCATATGCACACCCACCCGCTATGCATATGCCACATATGTGTGGTACCACTCACAGTAGTATAGTAGCTGGCTGGGGCAGCTTAGAACATAAACCAACCTTAAATTACTTAAAATTTAAAGAAAATGCTGCTATTAAAAGGTTAGCATTCAGATATTTCTTTAATGTTATAATGAAGGCTGTGTAGAAGAGGAAATACAGTGCTGGGGTTTTGGTGGTACCTAAGCATGGGACTTATCTTTCTTGATCTACAGGTAGCACAATGTTAAATGGGGAAGGAGGAGCTCCAGGAACTCAGGATTTCCTTAAAAATAAAGGTTAGTAAAAATTTCAGGACGTGATAAAGAAATGTACTAAACAAATACATAATTTAAAGTGTAAGTATTTTTTCAGTGTTGTACATAGACCTGCTTGTAGCAGTCACTCCTAGGCTAAATTTCATACCATCATCGCCATTATGCATGGCAATTATATTTACTAGGACACGATACTGAAATTGATTGTAAAGCTACCTGTCTTCAATATTGGTTGTGAAGACAGATCAAATCTGGCAATTTTCTGAATTAATACATACTTCCACAGATGTATACAGGGAGAGCTCTTTTAATATAGCACCTAGCTTTTGAGAAAATTCTGCTATGTGTGGATGTGGCTTTTTAACACTCATCAGTGTTCTAAACACAGAAATGTATATATACAAAGGCACCTACTTTACATACATCTGTATCACTGTGTGACCAACCTCTTTACAGAAACAAAGAACCTTATATAGGAGTTTCGCATGTGCTTATGCACAGCCACGTACCCTGTTCTGAGTCTGCAGTGTCCCTTCTCCTAAATTAGTTTATCTAGTAGTCTGCCTGCTTCTGCTCTCATAGTGATAAAACACATTTATAATGGTACATGAATGTGAACAAAATGTTACTGCAGTACTGTTAGGCTCTCAGGCAACTAACTGAACTGTAGTCCAGTATATTCAACTTTTTTTGTCATGGAATTGTTGGTTAAAATACTGAAATAGCAATGAGTAGAATGATTGAAAGGTATTTATGTATCTGTGTGTATTAATGTCATGGTTTCTCTGAAATCAGAAACTCTTGCAAATAGGTCATTCAGATACAGTGTTACCACCGTTAGTGTGAAATGGCAATGACTAATACATTCAGTGAATTTTTATTTGGAAGGCTGTTGGCTATTGCATCTCAGAGTAGTATTTAGAAGTTATTGAAGTCTATTGTTTGGAGGGTTTGTAACTTCTAATGCAGTCTTTGTGCATCTCTCCTTTTACAGAGCTGACAACTGTTCAACAAGCGATGTCTGATGTAAATCACAGTTATGAAGATTTGGGAGTTTTATTGAAGGAAAAGATTTCAGAACTAGAAAGTATGCTTTCAAAAATGCAGAATATTCAGGAAGAATCGACCTCAGTGATGCAGTGGTTGCAAAAAATGGACAAAACTGCATCAGATTGGGAAGCTGCTCCGACTGATGGCGAAGCGGTTAAAGCCCAAGTTGAGCAACATAAGGTACTTTGTGCCTTCAAAAAAAGTACTTTCTTGCACTTACTGGGCAAATTCTGTTTGAACAGCCAATATCTCAGCCCAGCTTAACATTACAGAGAGTATTTATATGATCCTTGTAAGCATACCAGTCAGGTTAACAGCGAATCTGTCAGACTGCCAGTGGAGTGAAAGGAGCACAGGAGTTGTACAGGTTGGAAAATAATAATTCTGTGGCCAGTATAAATAGGTAAGGCTATATTAATTATACAATAAACTTTTCTGATCTCCTTAGTGGTTTAGAGAGAGATGCTGGATTGCTTGTAAGATCTGAAGGGCTGTATGTATCCAAAAGCTGTTTCTGCACCTGCTGGTTCACTGACACTCCACAGACCTCTTGGTCTGTGCAGCTGCAGCAGCTTATGCCTACTCCAAGGCTGTGTTTCTCTTCAGCAGCCATTTTTATATGCTGAACACAAGTCTCTGCCCCTCCTTTTTAATTGATATGAGAAAACCACTGAATCAGCGGTAAGCTTCTGTCCTGTCATAAAATGCAAATGCGTAAAGCTTCATCTATAAAGGGAAATGTAATAATTTACCTGTGGTTGCAGATAAACAAGGACAGAATTTGGTTCAGCAAGGTTTTTGGTTTATGTTTGAGGGGTTACCCTTAAAAAAATAACCTGAACTAACTTTCCTCAGATTTGGGTAACATTCAGTCCTAAAACTCAGATTAAATATGGTAGAAAAGCTCCTTATTTTTTAACAGAGAATGTGCAAAACTAACATGACCATCTTCCAGTATAGTAATCGAAGAGTAATCACAGGTAGTTGCAAAAGTGAGTGCTTAGTCAAGAGTCATTCTTCTGATACAGTTGGACTTTTTGCTGGAAGTTCTAAGTCAAGCACATTTTGTTCAGTGTTTATTTTAGTGGGGTTTCAATAAATAAAACGGGACGAGCTTTGTTACTTAAGAATATTCATAAAAGAGCTTTGTGAGACATATAAGGACTGTTCTGTCTGTAAAAATAGCATGAATTGCTGGCGCATTTCAGTCTCCTGCTAGGTCTAGACTTTAAGCTATGGTGCTCTTTGAACTATAGTCATAGCTGATCTACAAGAAACAGTCTGTCTGTGATAGCAGGACTTCCATTGAGGTGAATGAGGCAAAACCATGCTCCTCTGTTGGTGCTACCTGGGCTATTTCTGCTGTGAACTGTACTATGCATTAGTCAGTTTGCCTTTTGTACAAGAGCAGATCCCAAAAGTACGTGATTGTGATGGGACCTAGTGGATCTTGTTTATCTGAATGATTCTAGTTCTGTCACTTGTTCAAATGAAACAATACTTGTTGTTATTATTAATATAGTTTAAATCTGTCAGGTTATCTTTTCCCATAAAAAAATGGACATCAGCATACTGTCATTATAAAATGTTTCCTATATAAATGTTAGATATTTGTTGTTTATCTTCATGCTTGGCATCTCAGTATTATGGACTCCAAACTTTACACTTCAGTGTTCTCATTTAGTCTCTTATTTATTTCTTTTATCGCTTGCATTTGCAGCTTTTTGAAACTGAATTAAAGCAAAGTGCAAATAAAGTGCAGGAATTAAAGGACAAAGTGACAGAGCTGTTGGAGAAGAATCCTGATTCTCCTGAAGCACCCAAGTGGAGACAAATGTTGGATAAACTAGGTACTTCATTAAAGCTGTGTTATAGCTCAGACCAATTTGGAAATGTTTATTATTTTTTTAAATTGTATTATCAATCACTAGTATTAAATACCTTGCTTCCTCCTACCTCTTAAATTCTATGGAAATAAATCCCTTTACAAAAATGTAAATGTAGAGTAAGTCCACTGATGTCTGTGGGCTTTGAATTTTTGAGTGCAATGGCTATATCTTGACTCTGAGAGGGCTTTATCTTTTTCAAACTGTGTGCAGCTAAAATTTGACTGGCCAGTTATTGCTCCAGATACATACATTATTATTCTTACAAAATATAGCAAGTTAATTCTAGTTTCATACAAAGAACAGTAGGAGTTATTGGTAATGCTTTTCTGCATGCTTTTCCCTCATTTACTAGAGGCTTTTGTCATTTTGACAAGACAACTTCAGTAGTGTTAAAAGGGAATTAATACAGAATGAGCAGAGGTCAAAGACAGTCAAATGGCAAAAGAAACTGAAAATGCACAGTTGGAATTCAAGGGCAAGGAGAGTCAGCAAAGCATCAGAGCTGGCTGAACAAGTGCTGACAGTATGAGACCTTAAGATTCAGTGGCTTCTCTGGAACCTGCTTGCAACAAGTGGAAAAGACCACAGATTAGCCTAGGTGTGAGCCTAAGATCACACAGTGCTTTTCAAATACCTAAGTGCAGAAATATTCTCGCTGTCATTATGGTTTAGGTGCCTAAATGGGGCAGTTAATGCCCTCATTTGAAAGAGATGTGCTCTTTCAGAGGACTGGTCAGTGTAGCAGCCTAAATTGGGGCTTCTGCATGTGGCTGTGCTGTACTGCAGACCTTCATCAAAGCATATATGGATCTGGTAAAAGATGCATTTGCTGAGTCACTGCAATAAGGCATCTGGAGTTAATCAGCAAGAAGCCCCATTAGAGGGTTTATGTTTCATACATAGTCTGTGGTCTGACAACCTGTCTGCTAGAGCATGCATGCAATGCGGTAACATTATCATTGTTAGATTCTAAATGGAAAGAGCTCAATCGAGTTACATCTGAGAGACAACAAAAGCTGGAGGAATCTTCAAATTACCTGACCCAGTTCCAGACAGCAGAGGCTCAGCTAAAGCACTGGCTTGTAGAAAAGGAGCTAATGGTCAGCGTGCTGGGACCACTGTCAATTGATCCTAATATGCTGAATACGCAAAAGCAACAAGTTCAGGTGAGTAGCACCAACATGCATTACTGATTTAAGTTTCCTTGGTTTCTTTGCTATTAGCAAAGTACTGTTTTCCATCTGGACTGAGTACAGCCACGATTAGCATGAGCCATCACAGTTGTTTATCAGCAACTATCAGCAAGCTGAGTCATACTTGACTAGAGTAATTACAAGATAAAATTATTGTTAAGAGTGAAGAGAGATCAGAACAGCTAAATGAAAAAGTTACTGAGGAGATACTGATGCTGTGATACATGTTTTGGTTTTGACCCAGATGCTGTGATTTCTCTGTAGTAAAATAAGAATTGTTCCTGTGAAGTTTTGTAAATCTGACTCTGTGTGTAACATTTTATGATCAGTCTTCATATATAGTCTATGCTGTAGAACTAACTTGTTGAGATTTTATTCACTGGACTGTGCCAGTAGCTAATAAAATTATGAAGTTAAGTGAAATGCAGTACTGTGAATAGATATGGTGCCAAGAGTGTGAAAGACAAAACAGAAAATGAAAAAGTGGAATAGCTTACTTACAGAAATACAGCTAACTACAAATAAACAAAAGTTAAACCAGACAACTGCAGAAAGTAGACATTTTAATTTCAAACATTTCTATTGCTGCCAATCATTTTAAATTGTGATGAGAAGTAACTTTATTTTGCAAAAATGTTGTTAAAACTGGTATGTCAATACTGATCAAAATGAAGTGTTTAAAACATGAACTATATTCTAAAACTATGTGAAAATTACTTCATACTGGTTTGTAAGTGCTTCAGAAATCTAGACAGAGGCCATTCTAAGACTATCATGTATCACTTAACAGCCCTTAAAAGCTGGATGTAACTGACATAAAATGTGTGCAGTGTTGTGTAAAATAAAACCATTGTATTTGTCCCTTCTTCTGAAAGCACTGTCACGTACTGTCAGAAACTGGGAACCAGTGATGTAAACTTCAAAGGTCTTACAGCACACATTTTGTGAATTATCCAAATATCCTCAGTGCTATAACAACACATTGCAGTGTTATGTAAGAATAAGCTTGCTTTGAAGTTCTGTCCTAAGACAAATATTGAAACTGTCGAAGAAAGAAGACACTGCTCGAAACTAAGCAGCAATTATTTGACGTGGTATGGTAACCTAATTACAGTAGTGCTAGAGTAGAATTCATTCTTTACTTGTATCTGCTGATTGAATTTCCATTAGATGATGTGTAAATTAACCTCATTTTTTATGGTTCTTTGATGGAAGCACTTGGAAACAACTCAGTTTATCTGAAAAAGATGCAATTATCTCAACGGCTTTTAAACTTGAAGGCTGATTACTCAACAAGAGCTTAGCTACAACAAATTGTACATGATTTTTGTCAGAAGCACTTTGCTTCTTTTCTTTGTGAGGTAACTGCTTGTTAACTTTTTCTTTCTTTCTTCACAGATTCTGCTCAAGGAGTTTGACACCAGAAAGCCACAATATGAGCAATTAACTATGGCTGGTGAAGGCATTCTGAAGAGACCTGGTGAACATCCACCCTCTCATAAAATTGTAAAAGAGCAACTGGCAGCTGTGGCACAAAAATGGGACAGTCTAACTGGCCAGCTGTGGAACAGATGTGACAGAATTGACCAAGCCTTTCTGAAAAGCACAGAGTATCAAAGTCTACTCAGAACTTTGTCTGATAAGTTAAGTGCCTTGGATAGCAAACTAAGCAGCAGCCTGGCTGTGAGTACACAACCTGATGCTGTGAAACAACAACTGGAAATTGCTAGAGAAATGAAGGAGGAAATAGAACAAGAAATGAAGAATATAAAGGCAGCTCAAGTTCTTTGTGAGGAGCTCTCAACACTGGTTGGAGAAGAGTATTTGAAAGCTGAACTTACAAGACAGTTAGATGGCATCTTAAAATTATTTAAGGATATTGATCAAAAAGCAGGTTAGTATTTATTTAAGGAAAATCAGTAACTAATGCGTAAAGTAAGACATCTTAGTATGTTTAGGAAGTATATTTAGTATATCTTAGTATATTTAGGAAGGATGTTAACTTGCTGGAGCGTGTCCAGAGAAGGGCGACAAGGTTGGTGAGGGGCTTGGAGCACAAGCCCTGTGAGGAGAGACTGAGGGAGCTGGGGTTGCTGAGCCTGGAGAGGAGGAGACTCAGGGCTGACTTTATTGCTCTCCACAACTACCTGAAGCGGGGTTGTAGTGAGGCAGAGGTTGGTCTCTTCTCCCAGGCAACCAGTACCAGAACAAGAGGACACAGTCTCAGGCTGCGTCAGGGGAGGTTTAGGCTGGAGGTTAGGAGGAAGTTTTACACAGAGAGAGTGATTGCCCATTGGAATGGGCTGCCTGAGGAGGTGGTGAGGTCACCGTCGCTGGGGGTGTTCAGGGCGAGGCTTGACAGGATGCTTGGTTGCATGGTTTAGTTGATTAGGTGGTGTTGGATGATAGGTTGGACATGATGATCTTGAAGGTCTCTTCCAACCTGGTCTATTCTATTCTATTCTATTCTATTCTATTCTATTCTATTCTATTCTATTCTATTCTATTCTATTCTATTCTATTCTATTCTATTCTATTCTATTGTCTTTATCAAGGTGTTGAGTGAGCTGAGCCCAATGCCAGCTCTCTATCCAGTCCAGCTCTCAAGCAGTAGCACATTAGAATTTAAGAGTGTCCCCATACCTTGAAAAGGTAAAAGCAGTACTTGGGACCTCTAGTTTGGGAGAGAATTTGAAGCACAATAGCAGGGCTGCTTTTCTCATCTCTTCCTTCAGGTGCATCTCCACTGAATGAGAATACCAAAAAAGGATGCTGTTCATTGAGCTACCTAACTGCATAGATGCAGAGTGTTACAGCAAAATTTTAATTTTTAGGCAAGCAACAGTTATGTCTTGGTGAAACACAGTGGTAATTGTCTAAAGCTGACTGTGGCAGAAGGAGGATGGTAATCTGCAGCCTTCCTGTACTACTCTGTGAAAAAGGGAACTGAACAAGTAATACGCTGCAAGTAATATCATACTCTGCTCTCTGTAGCAGCATCAATTTTAGCTTTTTTATTTCCTCTGGTCATGAGGAACTTCAAAGACTCTCACTAACAATATATATTACCTGCAGGCCATGAGTTAGAAGATACTAGGCTAGATCACTTAATATTCTCTGGTCTTATACTTCAGAATACCACGAAAGACAACTGTATGGTTTTTACCCTCTAAATCTGCCTGAATGGGATGAGTGTAGACACACATTGCCTAAGCTCAGTTCATTTGACTCATGTCCAGATGCCTTCATTGCTCTGCTGTAGTACAGACCACAAGTCTATCTCTTGTAAGAATCTTGGTTGTCTTTCAGTCGAACACTACCCACTAAGGACTAGCCTTCCTTACATTAGTGATCATTCACAAACAAATCAATATTAATTGTTATTTCTTCACTGAATTCCAGCTAATTCTGACAATGAACCTCTATGTTTGTGTTCTCTTTTGTAGATAACCATGTTCAGCAGCTTCAGTCAGCATACGCCACTTCTCATCAGTTCCACCAAATGTCTAAGGACTTTCAGGCCTGGCTAGGCAAAAAAAAAGAAGAGCTGAACCAGGCTCGTCCTGTATCAGCCAAATTGGATACCTTGCAGTCACTAATTGAAGAACAGAAAGATTTTAAGGAGACCATGACTGAACAGATTAGTTCATATGAAAGAATTGTTGCAGAAGGAGAAAGTATATTACAGAAAACTCAAGGAGCTGACAAGGCAGCATTACAATCCCAGCTTGCCACACTCAGAAGTAACTGGGATGAAATGAATAAGCAGGTAAAAGAACGGCAAGATAAATTAACAGATTGTCTGGAGAAAGCCCTCAAATACAAGCAGCATGTAGAAAATCTAAAGCCATGGATAGAGAAGTGCCAAAACAACTTGTGCGAGTTAAAAGTTGGCATAAACCCTGTTGAAATAGAGAATTCTATTGTTCAGGTGAGGGCGTGGCAGAAGGACCTGGATAAACACCATGGGATGGTGGAGCTATTAAATAGTACTGCTGAAAGTTTGCTCAGTGCAAGTCAAACAGATAAAGAAACTGTTCAAGAAGAAACTACACTGCTGAATCAGAAAGTGAATGTGGTCACAGAACAACTACATAAGAAGAAAGAGTGCTTGGAAAATATGGCACAAAGGCTGAAAGAGTTTCAGGAATCATCCAGGGAAACTGAAAAACAGCTTAAAATTGCCAAAGAGTATCTAGAAGCTCATGACTCACTTGGACCTCAGTCATTCAGTAACAAACACCTGATGATGATGCAGGCCCAGCACAAAGCCTTGCAGGCATTAAAGCCTCATGTTGATTTAGCAAAAAAACTTGCCCAAGACCTGGTGATAGAAGCTTCTGATTCAGCAGGTGTTTCCGACCTCTTGCTCCAAGCTGAATCTTTGGAGCAAGAATACAGTGCAGTGAACCAGAAAGTTGAAGATAGATGCTCATTCTTAGAGACAAAACTTCAGGGAATCGGCCATTTCCAAAACAGCATCCGAGAGATGTTCTCTCAGTTTGCAGAGTTTGATGATGAACTTGATAGCATGGCTGCAGTTGGAAGAGATCTCACATTATTGCAATCACAGAGAGAGGACATAAAAAGTTTCCTGAAAAAGTTGGAGGATCTTATAATGAATAATGAAAATGCTAATAAAAATTGTAAAATGATGCTAGCCACAGAGGCTGAAGCTTCTCCTGATCTTGCTGGTATAAAAAGAGACTTGGAAGCTTTAAATAAACAATGCAGCAAGCTGCTAGACAGAGCAAAAGCCAGGGAAGATCAAGTGGAAGGTACTATTAGTCGTGTTGAGGAGTTTTACAGTAAGCTAAAAGAATTTTCCAGTCTGCTTGGGAGAGCTGAAGAGCATGAGGAGTCACAAGGTCCTGTTGGAATGGAAACAGAGACTATTAATCAGCAGCTGGATACATTCAAGGTAGGAAGATTCCCTTCTTACTGCTACACAGTATTTTGCCACAATTCAATTTTTTAAATGCCACTGGAAAAGGGGCTGGTTAAATGCAGACTTTGGAGTCTTATTTCACAGCACTCAGTTCTACCTGTATGCTTTTTATCTGTTTCAAACTGGGTATATTCTCATGGTCCAGAGACACTTTCTTTTGCTATGGCTTGGCAGACATGGATAACTTTGGAGCCCAGCTCACAGCTTCTGCACCCTAGTTCCCTCTTCTCTCTTCACTATCTTGTTTTCTTACACAGTCCATTTCCATTTTGGGGAACTTCATATTGTCTCTATTCTGATGTCTCTGTATTACACAAACTTTATTATTCACTCTGGTGAGAATTTTGAGCTCCAGTGTTACCAGTCCATACTCACTTCGCTCATCTGAGTAGTTTAGGGTTTTTTTCAGATGGTTACAAGCTTCAGCATGTTTAGGTTTAAGACTTTACCTTTTGTCATTTTCTGTTCTGGCACACTGGTCAGTTTTACTTCACTGAATACCACCCTTATACAGAAATATGCTAGTAAGAAGAAATCAGGTAAAATAATCCCCCTTGTATACTGGGATTTTACTGTAGCATCCCTTTTCAAAAATGCACTTTAAATCTGTGCATAGATTTTTTTAATATGCCAGCTGGCAATTCCTGTCCAGCTCAAAAAAATGTTATAGTGATAGTGTTAATTACTGAAATTAATCACAGATATTTGCTTGGTTTAGATTACAATAAACAAATTTCCAGTGCTTGCTGGAAAGCCCCATCAGCTCTATACACGTGTAGAAGTCTACACAGTGTTTGAAAAAGATCATCAGTCTCCTAATGGCTGTGTAGTAGCACTGTGAATATCCTGTGCTGCTTTGGTTTAATTTCCATCTAGCATCGATTAAAAAGTTTTATGAGTTGTACATTGGTTCACAGTTAACCATAAAAGTAACGTTTCCTAAAGGGACTTGGTAACTGCTGTTCAAAAGGTAGCCTTGAAAAGAAGTCATCATCTACTCAGCCCAGCAGAGGGCGCGTTTTGTCTGTTCAGGCCAAACGCAGTTACAAAGGAACCTACCACTGGAGACTTTAAACTGGGAATGTGGGGAGCAGGTTTCTCTTAAGTTTGGATGGTCTTTCAGAATGCGTAAATAAAAACAAAAATCATGAACAAATAGTTACTTTATAAGGGGATTCCATGAGACTGGAAGGATTAACATTGTATGCCAATCTGTCCAAACATGTCTGTCTCAATTTAAAAGAGAAACAATTGGCTTTCCTTTATATATGGTTAGTAAAACACTTCAGCTATGAGAAAACCAGCAAAAGCTCCGTGATTGCTCTAGCGCTAGCTGTACAGGATTTCAGTTTATTTCTGATTTTACCACATTTCTTGAATTTTGATACATCATATGCAGCTTCAGGTCTTTGTTACTATATACATCTTTTTGTTTGTTTTTACAAAGAATAAGGCTTTTAGGAGGATGCAGCTTGATGAGCAGACAGTAGAAGAATCCAGCTCCTGTGCATTGTCCTAGCATTGTACTTGGTTAGAGCATTGGACAAGACAGAGCAGTTACACAATTCAGGAATGAGAGCCTTCTCTGATTTATGCAGGCTGCCTCTATGGGGAGATAGTGTGCCTGCAACCAAAGACCTTTTGTGACAAAAAGACCAAAAATCCGGGAGAGGCATAATGGAAAACAGTGATAGTAGCCTGTTTATATCCAGAAGGCTATCCCAGGATTTTACTTACATTAGGTATTCATAATTCTGGAAGTAAGTTTTTCTTGAAGCAACTATTTTAGGCCATATTTCTGCTTATGAGTGAAAACACAGTGCCATTAAACATGAGGTGAAAAGTGATGGAAAGGTGAAGGAGCTGTTTAATGAAGTGAGGAGCAAATATAGAAATAAAGAAGCAGAGTGGGAATCCTTTAAAGAAAGGAAATAGATGGAGAATTTTATTGGGTGATGGTGGTAGGTAGCAAAGGGATACTGACAGCAGAAGGATAAGCATCAGTGTTTACTTGCTTAATACTCAGTATGAGTTCTACTGGGGCACAGCAAAATTACAACAGGTAATGTACTTCATACTCTTTACTCTTCAAGGGAGCAATTTTACCTGAGGCAGCCAAATGTAGGGAGGCTGGCTCCCACAAATCCTGCTCTACTCATGGTGTATTTGCACGTACGCAAACACACACAACCTGAAAACGTAGCTGTGGCCGCAAACCCACAGTCTGTAACTTCTTACAGCTTTAGCTTCTGTGATCAAGGACAATCAACTCCTATTCCACAAGAATAAATAAAAATAGTTGTTCTTTGGTAGGCAGATTTATTCACATAAAATCTTAACTCTCTTCAGGGAGGGATCTCATGTAATGGGCCAGAGGAGGATTTTGTGGTTTGACCAATTTTTATGTACAAAGAGTTAGATCTTTGTGCATCTTCTTGGCATGACATTAGAATGCATAATTATTTTTGCAAAATAAACAAGCTTGGCGATGTTATTTTGTAATATACACACACACACATACTTGTTTCATTTAATATTACTTCTTTGTAATCTACTTATTCCAGGAAGTATGGAGTGTTAAATTGAAAGTACTTATTGTCAGTGTTAAACTACATCTGTTTTACAATGCAGATATAAAATATGCTTTCTGTATATTAAAATCTCCAATGGAGTTAATTTGAAAGGAGAACCATGCCTCCTACTTCACAGAGTACTCCAGGAAGAGTATAATCAAATGAAGAATTTGTCTCAATTAATATGAATCACATAAAATTAATTACTAATTAACTTGGCTTTGTTAGACCCTTTTTTTCTTGAGAACCTGAATGCATAGATTGCTGCTAAAAGGAAAGTTAGTTAAGTTAGGTCTTTAGAGTCATACCGAGTCTACCACCATTTTTCAAAAGCGAAACACAATTGTGCAAAAGGGCTGAACCAAATGCCCTGGGTTTGAATAGTCATACAGTGCTAGGATGTTTGTGGTAGGAGCAGTATTTGCAGCTAGGTTCTGTGAAACAGAGAAAGAAAACCCCCAGAAGTTGAATTATATTACTTCATTAAACCTTTTCATTGTTCTTTGCTATTAGAAGGCATTATTCTTAGTAAAAGTGACACAGCAGTGTTACAGCTTTTATCGGTAAGTGGTTCATTCGATTTTTGCTTTTACTTTTGGAATAAAAGTAGATATAGTCATTAGAAGTTGCCTTCTAATTAGGCTTTATGGGAATTTTTAGTGAGCCTGGAGTATTCCTGCCAATGAGCTTGTACTAAGATTGTAATTGGCTTATGTTAGAGAATCATGGAATCTTTTAAATTGGAAAAGACCTTTAAGACCATCAGGTTCAATAGTTAACCTATCACAGCCAAGTCCACCATTAAACCATGCCCCTAAGGGCCATGTCTACACATCTTTTGTTAGAGGGTGTCGGTCCTCTGATTTTCACTTTGAAGGCAGATAATATTGAAAGAACAATCAGAGGTTTATGTTCAGTAGGAAACTGGAAGTGTTGAATTTCCCCAAGCACTGGTTTACAAACCTTGGAATAAGTAACCTTCCATCAGATTTACTGCAGTTAGGGTCTGTGTTGAAAAGCAGGTAAAACAGCAATCCTTCAAACTTTTTTTGAGGTGGCTGATGCATCATATGAAATTCATATGCATGCAATAGATACAGTGCAGAATGTTAAAATATTTTTCAAATGTTAATCATTTTGCTGTAGAACACATACAGACCAATTCCAGTCATATAGTTCCCCTATAAAATGGTGTAGCACTCTTTGAATTCAGTAAGGCATACGAGTGTTCAGTAAGGCTTGTGTTTTGTCTGAGAATAACCATGAATGACAGGACCTTAAAAAATGCTTTTCTCATCTTTACCATTATAGTATATATTCTCAGTTGGAGAATCCAAAGGTGAGTATCCGTTTGGCATAATTTTAATGTTATGGTTGCTCACCAGACAGGAGGAAGAGAGGATTTGTCTGGCATGGCTTTAGTATTTTGATATGTATCCGGCTGTGTATCAAGTGCTGTGTGTTTGTATTTCTTGCATACAGTGTATCCTGCTCACTGCTTAACGTGGAAAGCTCTAGCTGATTGCAGTTAATGCCTTATGTTAAGTTGTAGCACTAAGCGCCATATGCTCTCCTTAAACTGCAGTCTGAATTGTCACTGTAACTGATGGCTGCTGTCACAGAAGCAGTGCTGGTCTCTGGTCATTAGGGGTATGGGTTCTACAGGAGCAGAGCAGCCTGGTTATGACAGCTTCTCCTGTACTCTTGGTGAGTTGCCTGTGAGCCTTCCAACCCTACACCTGCATGATTAAGAGCCAGAAGTGTAGGTGCAAAGTGTTGAACAGTATTTAAAAGATGTAAATGACCAAAGCCTGAATCTTTGTCCTGTTAGGCTGGTTTTGTGCCACTTCAAGTCCCATAAATATAAGTTTTCTAAATACAGATATTTTCCCAAAATTCCAGTGTTTCTTTCCTTGGGAGTGGGGTGGCTTGGTGCAGCCACGTTCGTTGGATGGCAGTCACCACCGCCTGTCAGACACCACCACCCTCAGAGCCATGAAGCAGACAGGAGAGAATCAGAACTGAAAGTCTCTCTTTGCCGGTCAAGTGGAGTAATATGTAACTTTATCCAAGACCTAATCACTAAAGCCAAGCTTGGGTGTTTTGGTTTGGTTGGTTGGTTGTTTATGTAATACGCATATAGTTTCAATTTAACTTTCGTGTGGAAGTGACCGGGTAAAAGAGGACTTTATTAGACTGGGCGGTGGGGTGCTGACGGTGGCTGAGTGTAATGCAGCTGGTTACTGGGATCTCCCTCAGCAAAGAGCTGGTAGGAGAGGCGCCGGCTCACCTTACAGAGCCGCGCCCTGCTTGCCTGCTGGGCCGGGCAGCCCCGGCTCGGGGGCCGCGTGCGGCCTCGGCTGCCTCCTCCGGCACTAACGAGCGAGCGGGCTGAGGCGTGCGTGATGTCACCGCCGGGCGGGCAGCGAGGCCTCCCGCCATCTGCCCCCCGCCGCCGCGGCCCAGCCCGCCCCACGCCACCGGCACCAGGATGAAGGAGAAGTGAAGGCGCGGAGGACTGAGGAGATAAGGAGGCGGCGGGGAGGGGGACAGCCCCCCGAGCGGCGCTGCGGGCGCGGGTGGGCCGGTAGCAGATGTTGCCTGAAGAGCGAAACGGGGCGTTCCTTGCAGAGCAGCGCTGGGCGGGCGTCGCCGGCCCGCGGGGGAGCGAACGGGGCGAGCTGCAAAGCCGGACGGCCTCGCCGGGCGCTACGCGCCGGCGCTTGCTGAGGCGGGGGGGTGTTCCTCCCTCGTCTCCTTCGCAGCTGCGCTTCGGAAATGAAGGGGAAGGAGAGAGGACACCCCGCTCTCTGCAGCGTGTAGCCGGGACCTGCCGTTTGTAAACCTGCCGTGCCTTCAGGGGGATACGCCGTGCTTCTTCTGCTCTGGGGTTGCCTTAAACAATTCTCCAGGACGGTATTGGAAAAAACAGCCTGAAACATTTGTTTTCTGACTGTCTGCTAAAAGGACGCATTGGCTTGGCCACTGGAAAGTGATGAGGCACTTGTGGAGGCACCAGAGACAAGCCTAGTACAAGAGGATAAGCTGCCTTTCGGATCAAGGTTATTTATAACTACTGCCAAAAAAGTAAAGGGCTGGTTTATTATTCTTACTGTTCTGGATTTAACTTATTCCCCCCCAAAATTTGCTCCGTGCCTTTGTCTGCGTCTTAGCCACTGTGGATTCTGTCTTTTTAAGCTGCCACACCATGTTTTATTTATAAAGGAGATGGAACTCTGCAAACCAGTTAAATGGATTACAGTTAAGCAGTTACCTACAGAAGATAATGTGCTGCCTTCTCTAATGCTTGTTCATTTGGAAGGCTTATTCGGGAGATTTCAGATACAGATTCTGACCTGGAAAAATACATGAAGCCTTCTGTGGAGTGTTTGAAATACTTGAGCCACTGCTGGGTTTTGTTATACTTTTTCTGTGACTTTGGGAAGTTTCTGTTACTTTCTTAATGAAGCACTTTATATTTAGAGTCAGGGGGAACCTCCCATCCAGGTAAAGTTGCATTAAAACTGATGCACTAATTATGAATTATCTCAGCCACCTCATAAGTTATGACGTGTATTTTGTATCTATGCATCTTATGCTAAGGGCAACTTTGCTATAATTATTCAGAGTGCTAGTTTTTTTTAATGTTTCCCGTATATCCACGAAAACGGAGGTATAGTGGTGCACTTGTGCAAATACTTTGAGGATGGGGAAGCCACTTAGCAGGCCAGACTGTCTGCGTCAGAACCCTCCGTGTGTTAGCAAAGGGGAAGAAGACGAAGATCTAAATATTGAAGACTGCTACGTTCCCCAGAGGTCTATCTATGACACTGTACGGCTGAACGAACAGATTGATTCAGGCTCCAAGGGCAGCCTCTCGTCGAGGCATTTCACAGATCGGACCTTACCCTACAGCCACAGAACACTGGACATCAGCACTTTGTGCTCCAATGGTGCCCTTACTTCTTCCAGTGTTTTTGAGCTCCGAAGCCGTGAAGCTAGCAGGTTAGATGAAAAAATGATCTTTGATGCTCTCAAACTTAACAGCGATATAATTCGGACAGCTGGATTACCCAAAGGCAGGTCTCACACAGAAAAGAAGGAGCACAGGCGATCATGGAGAATGTTTGTTCCACCCAACTTTTCAGATTACACAAATAAAAGTGAATGCTCCTTTAACGAAACTGCTGATCTGTCAGATACAGCTAGATCGGGCAAATGCAAATGGGGTACCAATTCTCTTACCTCAGAAGAGGATGATTCTGGTTTATGCAGCCCTCCAACAGAAAGGGAAGAAAAACAAGATACACTGTTAGCAGGGGAGCAAGCTCAAGTACAAAGTTTATCTTCTGCAGAGGATATCCAAGCAGTAGATCAGTTCAGAACCTATTTCCCAGCAACTTGCAGAGAGCAGCAAACCCCACTGCTTGCAAGCATTAGTGTCCCTGTCAAAGAAAGCTGCAGATCAACATTGCATGACACTTTGCCCTCTGGAAAAGTAAAACAGAGCCATGCACGGACATGTGAGAGTGATCAGGAAGAAATGGGAGGGAAATACTCTCACTTAGAAGGCTTCAAAGAGGGAACTCAGTCACAGGAAGGTCCTCTTCAGGGTGGTGGAAGAACTGTTTCCCTGAACAAAAGCGATGTGCAAAATGCGTATGAAGTTCATGAAAAAACACAAGTCACAGCAGTAGAGGAGGATTACGTGGATGAGGCATCTTCTCACGTAGATGTTTACTTTGTGAATGTTGCTGTAAATACTAGTGACTTGGATTTAGCAAAATATGAGATTTTGTCTGATATAGAGGAATCCAGTATAGCACGTAGAGGCTCAAATGAAACAGAATTTTCTGTTCAACAGCTTGAATTAGATAGTACTCTAAACTGTCCAAAAGCTTTCCCAGGGAGAAGTAAAGGCAATATCTGGACAACTGGCATCCAAGAAACCTTAGATACAGTCTGCAATGGCTTATTGTCTAACAAGGTAATTTAAAAGACTACCACAACCCGTGGATCTGTGATGTAGTTGTAATGCAGTGTTAAAGATACTTGTTCAAAGCTTTAAGTTTGTTAGGTTTGCAAAAATGTTATTTTTAAAATGAATTTGGCAGATGTAGTAATCAGTATCTTTTGCATAGCACACACAGATTATCTAAATTAGACAAGTATAGAAAATGAGTTGGGGCACATTCTGAGAGGGATGGTTTCTTCCAGCTGTGTGGGGTAGGGTTACTTATTGACCATTTGGTGCCTGTTATTCCTGATGTGGAAGTGCCTCTTCCGTGCCCGGTGTTGGCAGTGTTCTGTGTTGGGACAGTGTGGTTACAAACAGGGCCATTCAAGGGCAACTGCAGCCCCTGTGTTCAGCCTGAGCTGCCTTACTCATCAAGGTATAAGCAGTAGTATCAGATCCTTGTGGTTTCCAAAGCAGGCAGATTAAAGGCTCGCCGACTCTTCTGAAAGCTGCCTTCGGCATTTGCATGCCAGAAAGCAGATCTGACGTTGCAGTAGTAGTATTTTACAAGCGCAGGGTCTTGCAGCGCTTTGCAAGTGGTGGATGAGGTAAGAAGTGAAGCTTTGTAATAAGGAAAGGGTGTTTGTTTGGTCTGTAATCTTTTTTCTTCCCACTCTGGTTGAAATCTGAGATCCTTCAAACTTTGTTGCTAAGTTGTTCTGGTAAACTTTGGCCTTAGCAATAATTGTAATGTATTTTAAGCTTCTCTCTGCAAAGAAGGCACACGTTTTTAAAGGGCAGATTTATGGAGATCAGTCCTTTCAGTGGCAGGACGTAGGTCTCAAAAGATGAGAGTTTGTGGCACATAAAAGATAAATTTGTTATTGGTTCTGTGTGGAAATATTTCTCTGCCTCCTCCCTACCCTACAGTCGAGAAAAACACGAGTGATTTCCTTTTTCTGGGAGCAGCCAGCTGGTTGCACCTTCTCTGTTTTCATGCAACCACAGTCCAGTTTTCAGGGGATTTTGGCTGTAGGAAGAAAATTCGTAGGGGTGCTTAATTTATTTCAGCTCTCATGTTTAGGGTAGTTGATCTAGCTTCTAGATTGATTTGTCAAGCTGGTTGGAAGTGTGCTTTGCCACCTGAGGTCTGCTGCTTTAAAAGCAATCGCTTGCCACACTTTGTTATAAAGCAGAGTCACTGTTATGTTCAGTGATCCTTGCTTTTCAGGATGCTGAGAAAGGTTGCTTTGAATGCACAAAGTGTACACCAAAATTGTCGTTGAATGCTGCTATAGAAATAGAAGGATTTAGGGTCAAAAGTTGAGCATTCTTTAGCATTGTTTATTCATTGGTTATTTTTCACTGGCCTGTGTAATTAATTCAGGGGCTTCAGGCCATTTTCTGATCTCATTGACACTGGTGTCAGAGCAGCCTGATGTAGCTGAATACAAATGGAGATTTACATTGCTGTTGCCAATGGTAATAATCTGGTTCTGTAAAAGCTTAAATACCTGAAAGTGTAAAATAAAGCAAACAGCAAACTGCTCAAACTGCTGTTTGGGTACGGACAAAGCCCTGGTAATGTGTAAGAATATCCCTCTGAATGAAAACCCATTATCCTGGGCGTCTGCTGGGATACTGTTTCGGCAGCATCTGTAGTGCCTCCTCACCTGTTACCCTTCTCTTCTTTTAAAAATTTCCTTAAAATATCTCTTCCTTTTCTGTTTCTTTAACTGGAAACTTTTGCTTTTGTCCTAATTTAGGGGAAAATGCTCGGTTGTCTCTCTTGGTGTGTGTATGTTTATTTATTTGAGGAAAATGTAACAGTTCTTCTCTGCCTTTTTTTGGTAGATTTTGTAGAGATGCAATAAGACAGATAGATGAAATATTTTTTTTTTACAACTCATTCCCATCCCCACTTCCCTCCTGCACCCTTATTTAAACTTCTTTCTTCCCTGCCCCACCACACGCCCCAAAATTTTCCTCCTCCTCTCTCCCTCTCCCTTTCTGTCCTGTCTCAAATTACTCATGGAAATGTACATTATTTTTCCTCTATGGTGTATTGCAGTTACTCAGGCTACATTTGGTCTATTCTGTTTAGATTTATTGATTTTTCTTCTTTTTAGGAAGGTACTGATGAGAAGTGATTTCTTCTAGACACATATTTCCAGCAATTTTTTTTTTTGTTGTTGCATAGTGTGATGGGAACACCAGATACATTTTATGTCAGAAGATGCAATGTTTCATGCATGTCTTGAATTTCAACTGCAGGTATTCCAGAAAGAAGAAATTGAACCCCTGCAGGTAAAACAACAGGAGGTAAATTGGTTGGGCCAAGGCCTTATTCAAAGTGCTGCAAAAAGTACCAACACAGAAAACCTGGAACATGACCTTGAAGATGTCAACACCCGATGGAAGACTCTTAATAAGAAGGTTATTATTTTGTGTAATATTCTACCTCTGTTGTGTTCTGATTTTTTAATTATTTCTTGCTGACATCTTTCAAAATACAGGAAATTAAATATTCACTAAGAATACGAACTATATTACTTTATATAATCATGTTGCTAGTAATTCTGAGGATAAGATTTATATCACTGGTAGCAGAGGGTATTACTATCATTTATAAGACTTCGTGAAACTTTCTGTAGGTCTATCCTGGAGTTTTGTTCAGGAAAGACTCCTCTAGGAGTGTTCCTTCCTGGTTAAGGAGATCAGGCAAATTTGATAACCCAAAGAGACTGTAATTGTGGCACATTCATGGGAAATGGAGTTACATCGTTTGGAGCCAGCCACTTTCAAGTAGTTGTTTTTCTTAGTTCACACGTTTTCCCTCTGATGTAGTTGTTTATATCCACTGTTGTACCTGCACAGTGCACAGGCCAGTGATCCAGGCCAGTTTTGTGTGGCTAGTAGCACATTTCCTTTGTAGTATCTTAAGAATTGTATTGCTTGAGACATTGGAAGATACTACTGCTTTGGAAAAGTGGCTGCAGATGATGTTTTTCTGTGCTTCATAAGAGTCCTTTTCCAGCAGTAGCTGCTGTTGGAAAATTTAAAGGCTGGGAAGTAGAAACAGGGCTCATTTTCCTCTGCTCTGTCTTCCTGAAAGAGTGACACAGCAGAACCACAGACACCTGTGGTTATTTGCCTTCTCGTTTCATATTTCTCTTCCCTTTGAAAGGATTATTGCCCTTATATTATAAGAGTTGCTTTGGGTTCCTGGCTCAATCTTTCTGTAAGGAAAATAGACTGTCTGAAACACAAACAGTCTGTCAGCATACTTCATAATGCTACAGCTAAATAAAACAGGAGTATGTCTTGTAAGGAACTACCAGGGTAGTCTAGTTTACTGAGTCAACCTCTCTTTCCATTTTTTATCTGTCGCCCCCAAGAGATTAATGTGAAATTGTGCCACAGTGCTGTTACGAATATGTGTGAAAGTGAGATTATTTGTTAGTCATATTGCCAGATGTTCTACAGATTTGGGCTACTTATTTCACAGAAATAAAAGATGAGTGTATCCTAATCCTCTACTATTTTTTCAGGTTGCCCAGCGTGCTGCACAATTGCAGGAAGCCCTCCTTCACTGTGGACGATTTCAGGATGCCCTTGAATCTCTGCTTAGCTGGCTCATTGATACAGAAGACCTTGTGGCTAATCAGAAACCACCATCTGCTGAATTCAAAGTTGTGAAGGCCCAAATACAAGAACAGAAAGTAAGTGAAATGCGTTCAGAATGTCTCTCTCTCCAGTGGATCAATGCAAACAAATTCTCAGTCTTTGACAAACCATAAAGTCTATTCAAGAGTTTTATGTTCCACTGAAGTGTGCTGAGGTGTTTAAAGCAGTCATGTGTTCAATAGTTGAGCCTGTCCAGTACTGGAAGAAGTGCTCACCTTCTGGGATAGAAGACAAAGAGTGACACGGTGTGGTCTCTTTGGAATTATGACCACTATCTGGAAAGGATTGTTAAAGATCTATTGGAAAAAGAGAAGACATAAAATCCAGTGCTTTATCATTTGGAAAGTAGGAAATAGAAACTTTTATTGTAGTAATTCAAAAGTAACATTGCAGATTATGGATTTAAGTACTGGACTCTTAATCCAGATTGTGAAACGATCATGACTGGTAATTACTTGGAATGCTGTCTGGAAGTGGCCTGTGCTAATGTAGAAGCACTATGAAGGGTTGTCAGTTTTTTGCAAATTTTCTATTCTGTTTTAGAAAAAAAACAAACAACCATAATGGAGCTCATGAAACATGCCTCTGCCACTTGGAGATTTAATAAAAAGTTAAGGTCAATAACAGTCATCATGTTGGGATATCCACAGAGGCAAAATATTAATGTTACCAAAAGCAACTAGAGAATGGAGGAAGGGAGGATCTTAGACAGAGGTGTGTTTTGTTTTTCACAAAAAGTTAATTTGCTAGCCTAGATCAGTGAAGTCTGTTGTATATCAAAGAGCTGATGAGTTGATTATACAATAGTTTTATATCTACTTTATTTTATATATATCAGAATTATTTTTGTGTTGCCAAATCCAGAAAGGCATACAGCATGTTGGCCTCAAAGACACTAAATAGAACTTACTTTTTCCTCTGGGCTGCCATGCATATTTACTCTATAAAAAACCAGAGGTTATTTGGGTTTTGTCAAACTACTGTTCACAACAAAACAACTAAGAAACTAAAATGGGCATGTTTTGGGGTGGTGCAGGTTTGCATATTGTATGCTTGTGTCTGTTTTCATTAGCATTGTTCACACTTTGATCACGATATAGGCACTGCTTTCCCTGCTTTAACGGGTTTTCAAGAAGTCTATCTGCTTGTGTTTTACACTTGTGTTGTTGCAGTGTTTCTTTATAACCTGGCGCTTGATTACTTTCTCTGTAGCTTCTTCAGAGGTTGCTGGATGACCGCAAACCTACCGTTGAGGTAATCAAGCGTGAAGGAGAGAAAATTGCAGAGTCAGCAGAACCTGCTGATAAAGTGAAAATCTTGAAACAGTTGAGTTTCCTGGATAGTCGATGGGATGCATTGCTCAGTAAAGCGGAAACAAGGTATTTGAAATTTTTTCACAGTTG
Source organism: Dryobates pubescens (assembly GCF_014839835.1). NCBI lineage: Eukaryota > Metazoa > Chordata > Aves > Piciformes > Picidae > Dryobates > Dryobates pubescens. The sequence goes on from NC_071614.1 coordinate 34,016,804, forward strand.
TGGTAAATGTAGGCATAGCATGTGACATACTATTAGAGGTAGCATGTGGAACTGTAGTGTGAAATCTTGCAAGTTCTGTCATCCTTGTTACTACATTACCTTTTTTTTGCCCACATCTTGATATAATAAGTCCTCTGAAGGAAAAGCACAGAAGTGGCTTGAACAAACCCAAAGCTTTTAAAAGAAGTTTAGCCTAAGATGCTGCAGTCTGCTAGGATTAAGTGCATATGTGTCTTGTGAATATTTTCTCTTTGTTAGCTCAGTAGAATGCAGGTTTCCTGAGGCAAGAACCTGATTGGCTTACAGTCAGGTACAAATTTTACTGTAACAAATAATGATGATGTTCCCTTGGAACATCCAAAATCTTGACAAAGGGCACTGAACTCTTCATCACCTTTTCTGTTTGCTATCATCTATATAATTAGTTTCTACAACATAGAGATCCTCATACTGTCAAATGCTGACATGCTTACACAAGGTGCTGAGCTCCCTTGTATTCAAGAAAAAGGATCATTCAAAGTATGTAGATATTCTAGCAACAGATAGGAGAAAGCAGATATCACAATTCAAGTTCCAATAAAAAAAAACCAAAACAACCACCACCACAACAAAAAAACCCAACAAACTATGCACACAGTATCTGGGTGTTGTACACACACTTAGATTTACGAGTTCTTGTCAACATACGAAATACCTGGGAAGTTATGAACTGTGAAGTGTCTTTGAAGAAATCTGTGATGAAAGGGTTGCTAAAATGTGTTTTCTGGGTGGAGATTTGAAAAAGGACAGCCTTGTTCAGTCTAGAGAGAAGAGTGTGTGACCTGAAAAAAGCATATAATTGAGAACAAGAAAGGCCTTGGAAAGCTTAGGAAAAGGAACAGTGAAGCCTTGGAGTGAAGAACAAATGGGTGTGTTAGGATATTGGCTCTTAAGAGTATTGTTGAACTTGCCTCTGATGTCTCCCACTACTGGTAGCTTCTCTTTAATTTCTTTACTCTGAACCATACTAATAGTATGCCTACTTAATTAGTAGAGTCAACCACTAATGGACCATTATTTCCTTCTTTTTAACTTTTTTTTTATTGAAGGAATCTGACTCATTAGCCAGGGTAAATGTTCATGTCATGTTTAATTTAGTAGTATTCTCCCAGTCTGGTGATATTTAATTAAAAATCAAATTTAATTTAAAACCAATTTTTTTTCCAAGACCTCTATTAGCTGCAAGTTTGTCTCCATTTTCCTTTGGCAAGTGCCTAGAAACAAAGAGGAGATTTGAGGGTCATTTACAAAACTATGTGGAGTACTTCCCTGAGTGTTCTATGACCAAGTGTGTCAAGTCAATTGATAGGCCTTGGGAAGCACTTAAAAACTTAGCTTTTATCTGGAATGAGAGTCCCAATTTAAAGACAATATTGTCTTGTTTTTCATATAGAATAAATCTCTCTTAAAAGTGTGCTTGACCTAAGTTTATTCAACAGTGGATGTAGAAAAGGCCCTTGCAGCTATAAAGAGTCTTCTTTGAAATGTCATAATCTGAAACAGAAATGTTTTAGATATGGCTTTTGGATTTTGGAGGTCAAGCCTCTTGTACTTTATTAATGTAGTTTCACTAACTGCATTGGGAGCATTTATCCAGAACAGGAGATGAATGATTGAATGTCATTGAACTGATGTTTGGAGGTACTTTACAGTGCTGAGGAAGCATGACAATGTGTTCTGGTTCAGTTAAGCATTTGCCTAACTTTAACACATGTATAATAGTCAAAGGAAGGCAACTTTGCACTTAAAGACAGCTAGAAACTTGAGCGCTGTCCTAATGAGGTATAAATCAATAGTTTGTTGCTGTATCGAGTGCTAGATTATTTTTATCAGAAAAGTATATGAATAAATTTATAATATTTGTATTTGCAAAAACTGCATGGTAGCTAAAATAATTTCCAGCAGCTTTGGAATTTTTTGCTTTTATGGGAGTTTTTTGTTTGGTTGGTCTTGTTGGTTTGTTGGGAGTTTGGTGTTGTGTTGTGTTTTGGGGTTTTTTTAATTTCATTTTTACTTTACCTTGGTTTTCATTGAGTATTGTGGATATATTTATTTCATTTGGACTGTTTCCTATATGAAGACAATTTTTTTTTTTTTTTCCCAAAGCATTCAAGAGGCTTTTTAGAAAACCTCTTTCACACTTAATTCATCACAGAAAATGACCTTTCTCTTGGCATATTGATAGGAACCGTCAGTTGGAAGGAATCTTGGTGGTAGCGCAGCAGTTCCATGAAGCTCTGGAACCACTGGTGGAGTGGCTGAATGCCACAGAGAAGAGGCTTGCAAATGCAGAACCCATTGGGACACAGGCTTCCAAACTGCAACAGCAAATTTCTCAGCATAAAGTAAGATACAAACCACACACTTGGTTGTGTTAATCTTTTTGGAGGCTTCTGTAAAGCACAACACAACTTGCAAAGTTGCTGCAGTGTACTTAGGTTTTACCATACTGGATTTTGTTTTCTGTGATTTGAGTTTTATATATTTACATTGGCCATATGTCCTTTTTTTTGTTCATGTTTGATTTATTGAGTTCCACTTCCATTTCTGTTCTGTTTTTTTCTCATTTTCTTTTCCATTACTCTTCATTATTTTAAAAAAAAAAATATATAGGCCCTAGAAGATGATGTCCTAGCTCACAATAAGAGTTTACATCAGGCCATTAGCACTGGTCAGTCTCTAAAGACTATGAGCTCCAGGGAAGATAAAGATATGGTGCAAGAAAAGCTAGATTCTGCTCAGGCCTGCTACATTGAGATTCAAGAGAAGAGCAACAGCAGGTCAGAACTTCTTCAGCAAGCTTACAGCAATGCCCAGATTTTTGGCGAGGATGAAGTTGAATTGATGAACTGGCTGAATGAAGTCCATGATAAACTGAGCAAATTGTCAGTCCAAGATTGCAACACAGAATTGCTTGAGAATCAGCACTCTGAACTACTGGTATTTTGATTTCTGTTTATTTATTATTTAATTTTATTTATTTTTTTTAATCTGTGTGTCCATATTTGCTTTATTTTTCATTAATATATTTTGTTTAAAATGGCATTATGCTTATTCCAAATAATAAAAAAAATTGTTATGTCTGTGCTAACACAAATGGCTTTTTCTGTTAGGATCTTCAGGAAGAGATTCTTCTTAGAAAACAAAATGTTGATTTGGCTATACAAAATGGCTTAGAGCTTCTCAAGCAAACAACAGGTGAGAGCTTATATAAAACTGATTAATCCAATTTTTTCTCTTGCACTTGTAAGTGCTTATAAAAAAGAAGTTCAAGTAGAACTTACTAGTCTATATTTACTGGTTAAAGCCAGTGTTGTTTAATAAAGGTTTGAGGTCAAGACAAGTTATATTTTTAGCCCAGTTTTACTGTTAATGTAAGTAAGCAAAAGTCCTTTTTTGCCTGTACAGAATTTGGCCCTTGAATCCTGTAGTATTTTTAGTTAAATATTATTTTGGTGAACCTGCATTCCATTCCTAATAGCAAATTATGGACATTACTCATAATGGAGGGCTGTTTGGCAGTAGATGCAGTCAATTCCCTGCAGGCATCCACAGATGAACCAGATTTTAGACTACCTTTTACTGAAAGAGAAAAGTCTCGTCCACTGGAACTAATGCTGTGTGAAAAGTAGCATTAGAATTGTACACTGCCTGTTACCCAAGTTTTCCAACATTTCTAGTTCTTGAACTCTTAAGGCATGCATATGGATGGGGCAGAAGGGTATCCTTTTCTGTGAGCAGCTTACATACTATGTATAGTCTATAATGAAATCTAAACATGTTAATTTCAGTGCATTGTTTTTATTTTATGCTTTTGAGTTGCATTTTAAATGGAGGTTAGTCAAGTGTACAGTGATGTCAAATGTTAATGTAATTGAAAATCTAGTTAGTATTTTTTGACATTTTTCCTTCACATCTTCAGTAACTCCTTTAGAATCTAGTTTTTTGGCCTTTATAAGAAGTGTTGTGAACTTGTATTTTTTCAAATGAAAAATTTGTGTTAAATACTGGATTCAAGTCCTTACTTTCCTAATAGTTACATAAAGCAGAAAAAACACAGCTCCTGAGCTGAAGTAAATGTTGTAGCTCTGTGGACTTTAGTGGCACAGGGCATTTTACAACAGGTGAAGACTGACCTTACCATCTTGTTTGGTTTATTTTATAAATTAAATATTGAGGTTTCTGTGATAGGTGGGGTTCAAGATTTGGGTTGGTTTGGGGTTTGTTGGATTTTTTTTGCTTTTAAGTATTTGTGATCTCAGGAAGTAACATCCCTCTGATATTTTAGGTGATGAAGTTGTAATAATTCAAGATAAACTGGAAGGCATTAAAGCAAGATACAGAGATATTACAAAATTGAGTTCTGATGTATCCAAGACCTTAGAGCAGGCTCTGCAGCTTGCAGGTCAACTGCACTCAACTCACGAGGAACTCTGCAAATGGCTTGATGAAGTGGAGGTGGAGTTACTGTCGTATGAAACTCAGTTACCTACGGGTGAAGAATTAAGCCAGATACAAGAAAGACAAAAAGTAGGTTTTAGAGCCTGTGTATGATTTATTGCCATAAGGTTCAGCTAGGTTTTGTGTTAACTTATGATTGGCGCAATGTTGTTTTGTGAATAGCTAATTTGAGCATTGGACCAGTTGACTAAATGTAACAGTAGTTAAGAGTCAAACTCACTTGCCATAGTAATATGTAACAATCACTTAGGGAGTTGGGCTGAGCACAAGAGAAGCAAATCATTTTGGTTTTACTCTGGTAACTACCTAATCCTGGGAAAACTCTTTAATTTTTCAAACAAAATTATTTTGAGTCTTTAGTTGTGACATAGATAAAATCCTGTTAAAAGGAAAGTCAACATTTAAAATATATATTACTAATCATGTTTAACAATATCTATTCCAAAATAAAAATTGTAGTATAAACTGGATGATACAGACAAAGTGGAAGGGTGAAAGCTAAAAAGGAAAACATTTCCATTATATTCCCTATATATAAAGAAATGAAGCAGCAGTGGGAGGTTTCTGTACAGGTAAAAACTCATTCCTGAAGCATTCTGTGATGATTTGACTGGAATTTAATCTGGCAGTTGCCCGTTTATGACATCACTTGATTTCATCATATTTGGCTTTTTGTCATGTCTGATTTTACTTGCCAGTGATTTAGTTCCTTGTGAAGTTGCAGGTTGCAAAGAACATCTGCTAGTTTTATGTTCTTCATTAAGTAGTGACAGCTCTTACAAAATGACAAATAATTGCAAACTGTCATACTGACCAGAGAAATATATTTAAGATACATTCTGTAGAAAATTCTCTTCAGGAATCACCCACTTGCCTGTTAACCTTACAGTATCAAAAAGCTGATACTACTGAGCTGAGAATAAGCATGCTAATTTCTCTCTTTGGTTTGTGTGGAAAACATTTCAATTCTCAGCTCATGGACTAGTTGGAAGAATAAAAGTGTATGCAAGCTCTGTGTGTTCAGCTTGCATGCTGGCATGTTTACTTTAAATGGCCTTTTTCAGGAGCTGAAAAAAGAAGCAAAGAACAACAAAGGCTTACTGGACACTCTGAATGAAGTTGGCAGTGCCTTCCTGGAGCTGGTGCCATGGAGGGCCAGAGAGGGTCTTGACAAGATGATAACAGAGGTCAATGAGCGTTACAGATTAGTGAGTGACATGATCTCTCAGAAGGTGGATGAGATTGATGCTGCTCTCCTGAGATCCCAGCAGGTACTGAAAACTGTTCTTTGTGCAGTAAGTCTCTGGCCACATGTACCTGAACGAAAGATGTTCTTTAATAACATGGCCAACGTTTTTTTGTGTTTGAGCAGCAAAAGGCCAGTTTGAATGAATAGGGACTCAGTGTTAGCTGAGTTCTTGCATTCGTATTTTATCTCTACACTGTTGTAGCTGGCTGCCTTTTTGTTGAAACAAACATCAGTCTTGTAGATAGAAAAGAGCTTTAACTATCCTATGGCTCCTTAAGTGGGGGTTTGCTTAAGTACAAACTCAGTGGCCCATGTCTTCTATAGATAATGTTGTGTTGAGTAGAAGTATAATTTGGGTCCCCAGCTGATTTTACTGGATGCAAAACTGAAATCACTTAGGGTTGCCATACCTTTCAACATCAGCTGATTGTCTAACTCCTCTGTACTTTACACAATTAAAAGCTGGATCATCTTGTTCAAGCTGTAGTAGAGGATTTAAATTACAATTCATTCTGTTTGCATCCACTATGCTTTTCTTCTTGGGGCTCAAAAATTGAGTTGCTTAGTATGTAGAGGTTTCTATACATGCACAGAGGTGTATATATATGGGTATACTTCAAGAACAGGCACTCAAAATTTTATCACTAAGTAGTTCCATATTTAAGTTTACTTATGATTGCGTTATGGAAACATAATTTGCAGTCTGTCTACAGTTCAGACATAGAAATATCGGTGGACATGTCTGTTTCTGCTAATAGCTCCCCTAAACAGTAGTAAGAGGACAAGGAAAAAGTATGTGATATTCTCAAAGTTTGCTGCAAGCAGAGTACAAGAGGCTGGCAGTAACTCAGATTTTCTTGTAAGTGAAGCTAAAAATAACTTGATGTTTCTTCTAAAGGGGTGTGCTATGAGTATTACCTTGTCTCAATAACCAAATCCTCAAAAAACAAGGGTGGTGTCTTTTTTTGTTGTTTGGTTGGTTGGGTTTTTTTGTGTGTATGTTTTGTTGAGTTTTGTTTTTACTTTGTGTTTTGGGGTTTATTTTCGTTGGTTGCTTTTTGGAGAGGGATTGGTATGGGACTTTTGTTGTTGTTTTACTGTTTGGATTTTGGGGTGGGGTGTTCTTTTTAGGGAGGAAAAAGGTGAGATAGAAGAGTGTATGTTGACGACTCTTCAACTTTTTGGAATTTTGAGAGTGTTGCATCCCCTGGCATGAGTTCAAGTATGAAAGATCCAGAACTAGTTAATGTTGCAAGGGCACACTGCACCTTGCACTCTCATTCTGCGTACCCCTAAATTTTGCTTCAGCCCAACTCACATCACCGCTGTATATTCCTATATTCCTGTGATCAGTAATCAGTGACAGTGAGTGACTTAGCATACTACTGCTGAAGGATCAGCTACTTGCCATTTAGCTCAGAGAAACAGAAATATACTTGGAAAAGCTACTACTCTGTGGCAACTTGTTCAAGTGCCTATGCTATTGAGAAGTTTTGAGTGGAGGACAAAGCCACAAGGAGCATGATGGTTTAATGGGAGTAGTGTGGGGTTTTTGCTACACATTACTGGGCCAAGGTGAGAAATGCAGAAAGCTATATGAACAGGTAAGCATATTTTTTGTGTTGTGAATGGAAGCTGGAAGGTTTAATGCACTACTAATACAATAATGGGGACAATGGATGGTTTTATAGTGACTCAAGTTCAGAGCTCATTAAAAAGCTGTCATGCATAATGAGAAGAAAACACTTTAATTTTGTCTACAGAGAGTACTAATTTTGTATGGTTTATTCTTTAATGTTCCATTTGGATGACACAAACAGGGAATCCTATACTCAGCAAATTTTAGAGTACTGTCCTTCCTCACTGCTTTGTAACCTAGAGGTTTCATTGCCATGTCTTGATTTTATTTCTATTAAATATTTGCTCAATATTACTTACATATGCATGGATATTTGGTATTAGGAAGTCACATTGCAGTTAATTTAAATGCATTTGAAATCACCCTTTTATTTCTTTCATTTGAATCTTAAGTAGATGGGCTTCAGAAGAGCTCAGCTGTGTACTGCAGTTTCTGAAGCCAGTATTTATCTGCTACTGGTGCATGTGCTTCATGCTAATGTTTTCAGTACTGATTATTTCAGAGCATACTTTTCTTTTAAAAAGTCACAATGTTTGGGACAAAACTTACTTTCTGTTACTTTAAATGAGAAATGACATAGTGAAAAAGAATGTTTGTACTCTTTCATGTAACAAATGGATTAGGCTGAAATAGATTGACTTGTAAGGAATGAAATCTTAGAACTGCTGCTTTTGGTTTTGTGTGACTCATGATTAACCACTCAGACAACTGATGTAGTGGCTAAAGTGGACTCCATATACATTACAGGAGCAGGGCTACAGCCACAAAGGCACAGAGCAGCAGTAGCTAGTCAAAAACATATACATACAAGAACAACAAAAGTAGCATGTTCTGATCTAAAATGTCCTGGTAAGACTTTAACAATAACTCAGAGCCATATTTAAGTCCTGCCAGTTGCAGTGGGGTTCAGAGTTTAAATAAATAAGTTATTAGTGGTTTCTAGGCTCCATGTTCAAGTGCCTCTGATCATTCCATGTATTATTTCTCTGTGGCTTAAGCTCAGTTCTGCAGTTGTTGAGTGCGGCAGCGTGTGTGCTAAGAGACACACCTGTAAACTTGAGCTAAAGAGAGAATATATGGTTTGGGTGTTGGGTTGTTTGTTTGTTTGTTTTAAGATTTGGTCTTTGTTTCCTGAAGAATTAGATCCCCATGTACTACTTTTATCAATCTTATGCTCTCCTTTGCAAATTAGTAAGAAACATCTTTTATATCCTCTCACTGCTTTGGTGCTTTGACGTAATTTCTGAAATGTTTAACTGTTGACTAATGGTAAAGAAAAAGTTAATCCTTTAGGCAAAGGACTGGCTGCACCTAAATGGCCCACAGAATTTTGGATGAGATCTTGTCTTCTCTGAACTCAGTGAGGTTTTTCCACTAGCTTAGTTGAGTTGTGATTGTTTTGCCTTTATCATTTAATACCAAAATAACTCTTAAGATTAAAAAGATAACATCAAACAACTATTTCTTAGCATAACTGCAACATTAGCAGCAGTAATAAACAGAGAGATAGAAAAGACATGTGAAAGTAAATGGAAAGAAATTATGAAAATAAACAGTCTAGCTAAAATTAGGAAATTATAACCCTTTTTATTTTCTCCTCTCTGTTAGCTGTAGGCTTTGGAAGCCTCTGTTACTTTGCCACATGTATGCATTAAACTCTTGTTTTACAATCCCTAAGAACCATTTTGGGCTTTATATAGAAACCTCATGTGGAAAGTGAGCTGCTATCTTTGTAACAATTCAAAAGTGTGCTTTTTAATCTTCCTTAATTCTTTAACAGTCATTCTAATTTCATGTCTATAGAACTGCTGAACTAATTCATGCCTCCTTCATTTAGTTTGATCAAGCAGCTGATGCTGAGTTTGCCTGGATTGCAGAAACAGAAAAGAAACTGATGTCTCTGGGTGATATTAGGCTTGAGCAAGACCAGACCACAGCTCAGCTACAAGTTCAAAAGGTAAAAGAAATGCTTTTCCAACTGTCATGTTAATTATTGGCCAACACACTCTCCATCTAGAAAACATGCTGGCATGATTCAGTTTTTGGTCCATCATAATGGACTTCAAAAACAGTTTTTGCTCTGTTTACTCTTTTTTTTTTTTTTTTTCACTGACCATTTTTTATTGTGTTTCAAGGCTTTTACCATGGAGATTTTGAGGCACAAAGATACTATAGATGAGCTTGTTAAATCAGGGGAGAAGATTATAAACATGTGCACTGAAGAAGAGAAACAGTCCATCAAGGTAAAGTTCTTAAATTGCAGCTGTGGCAGTAGATATGCAGGCAATATATAAGTAAAAAGGGTTCCTACAGTGTCTTTTCTATTTTTTTGATACTAATAAAAAGGCTGTCATTACAGTCATTTCTAGTCTGAGGATTGTGATACTTAGAAGTGCTGTTGTGTACCATACTCCTTCAGGATGATCACAGAACAAACGTTGTGTTCTTATTTCATTGCCCAACACTAATTAGAAGCCCCATTTATCATCTTCACCCATGGTAAACAGTATTTTAGCCAATGGACAATTGAATTAATAGGTGTTAGTCATCTAGGGTGATGTGTGTGGAATCTAGCTGTTTATCTTTTTCAGTTCTCTTGGATGAGTGTTGCTCTGGAAATGTATTTCTGTGCCAGATTCAAAGGCTATGCACCTCAGTGTGCATCTTTACTTTCACTTCTGCTGATTTCAGTGTAGACCTTACTTGCCAAAATTATTTCACCCTGTTGACTAACACAGCCCATGAAAGGCATTCTTGTGCCTTTGTTTATTACACACACAGAGCCTGATGTTGGGACTCTGTGTGTGTGTATATATATGCAGACAGATTATTTTTCGTATGAGCGTGTTGACATTTAAGAATGGGTTAGTTGTGGGGTTCAATGGTGCAGTTAGACTTACTGTGTAAATTTAGCCCTCCCAGCGATCACCCTCCTTAAACAGCTGTACCCCACTAATTTTGATCTGCTGCAGAATCTCTGAATAAATTTAATTTGATCTTAAGTGAATTAAAAATAGATGAGAAGTTTTGTCTGTGAAACTGTAGTCATAAGGGAGAGCAATTTTTTGTGAGTCTCTTAAATACTTGCATTCGTCAAAAATGCTGTGTCTCTGTGTTAGATTGTTTTGTCCTTTGGATAGCACCTTAATTTACATGCAAGGCATAACAAATGAAAGGCTAGCTTACTCTGCCAAGAAAGATTCTTTTCTTCACATGCAATGGCTTCCTTATATGTCTAGTTTTTCCAAGGCTAGCGTTGTCACATACAATATTTCATAAAAATGATAACATGGGCAGTCTTACACAAGAAAAAGTGTATAGCTAGCTGATATTTTATTTTATTATCATATGCCCAAATACAGTAGATTTGTAATAACTGAACCTTGTAACTCTACCATATTATTAATGGTAACACATCCTCGTATGCTAGCCTGGAAAATAATATTTTGTGGTTTCTGTTGCAAGTTTGTAAGCTACAAGCACAACAATATACCCTATTCTCTTGCCAGATTAAAAAAAAAAAAAGAAAGAAACCCAATGTTGTTTTTTCTGTATTGTTCATGATGCTTTGATTTGGAAATGCTGTGGAAAATGTAGTTTCTGCCAAGTGTCACTAAAGTTAAGCATCTCCAATAAGGAGGGGAGTGGGACTGAGGTCTGTAGTCAAGTCATTTGCAGCTTGTCTGGAAGCCCAATAAGTAAATTGTTATTTGTATCAATAAATATTTTCAGTATCAATAAATATTTTCTAATTACTTTGAAAGTACTCTGCCAAATTCCAATCTCCTGCAATATTTATTCTGTCCACCTTAAACTGATACTGTAGAAATATTATCAAAATTAAATGTGGTTCATCATGGTTTGGTAATATAATTATCAAAGATGGTTTAGAAATTAAGATAATAGATGTGGGAAAACATGCATTGCTATTTTTTGTTACTGTTATTTTGCAGAAGAAAATGAAAAGTCTTTTACAAAAGTATGATGCTGTCTGTCAAATGAACTCTGAGAGAAATCTCCAGCTGGAACGGGCTCAGTCCCTGGTTAACCAGTTCTGGGAGACTTACGAAGAGCTTTGGCCGTGGTTAACTGAAACAGAAATGATCATCTCTCAGCTTCCTGCGCCAGCCCTTGAGTATGAAACTTTAAAGCAACAACAGGAAGAGCACAGGGTAAGCATTGTGCCAGTTTTGGAAGCCTGAAGCCAAGCAGTATTGTGCTTAGAACTCTGGAGTACTCTGCTACATGCCAAAAGCCCAGACAGTTATATTTCTGTTTAAAAAAGAATTATTTAAAATAATAATGCAAAATAAAGACATTTGCTCCCTTGGGAAAGGCAGCAAACTATATATAAGTATAAAAGAGGACTAAGGAGGAAAAATTGCTTTTGTATTGAGAGAAGTGAGAATACAGAAGTTAATGGTTAAGAAGTATGTTTAAAAGTGCACGCTAGCATCAGTATTAGAATATGCCAAACCCATAAACAGAAAGAACAGAGGTGGAATGTTTTAGCAAGAAACAAAAGAAAGTAAAAGATGATTGTCTAAAGAACTGGAGTACCTTCTATCAGGATGTTGAAAGTGAAATAGTGCTTTTGTGTACAGTCTGTGTACAGATGTGCCCATTTGTTGATCTTACATTTATAAAAAAAAGGCATTTGTTTTGGTGGTATCCTTGGAACTAATCTTAGCTGAGCCAGGAAGATGAACAATTAGAGAATCCAGAATGGATTGCTTGGGTTCCAGCCAATCCCATAGTAATTTCTCATGTCAAGTATGTTTGTTAAGTAATAATTAAAATAAGTCATTGTTTACCTTAACACATATCTTCACAAAATAGAGACAACAGTATTGTACCCTGGCTACCATATGGACTTTCTTATATGGAGGAATAATCAGCTGAGATAAAAATTAGAATTTTTCATGTGTGGGTGCTAGTATCACATGGAATCAGTTGTGTCCCACTGAGATGAAAAACCTGCATGTTTTAGCACATGCAAAGCCCATATGGCTGCTGGAGATACTTGACTCTCCCTGCTAAGCATGGAGTTAACTAGGATTTAGCTTTTTTTCTTTTCATTTCAGCTGCCTCAATTAAGTGGCTCAAGTTAGATAGGATGAACCCTGGCTTCAAAGTCTCATTTACCCTGAGATCAGTTAATGAAGTTATGTCATTCTTATGTACTGGTAAACACTAGGTTCGCTCATTTGTCTTCCTATGTCCACAATGAACAAACATACTCTATTAATACTAGCTATGTAACATGAGCTTTACGACCTATCTTGATTAGTCACTGTGAACCAAATCATACTTACTTTACTTACAAGATTGTTCTCCATCTGCTTTAATCTTTCTGCTTGCATGAGAGGCCCTTCAGATGAGCTTCTATTTTTGCATTTTCCCTGGGCTATGCCATTAGCTGAGATTTGTTTAAGTAGAAGATTAATGTCAGACCATTTTAACATGTAATCTAATCTGAAATACTTGTTTACTAGAACTGTTTCCCAGTAGTGGATCATGGAGAAGACCAAATCATTTACTGTATTAAGAAGAAGAAAAAATGTGATTCTGAATGTGAATTGAGAACAATTTTCTGTGCTCACGTTTTCTGATGTATTTACTGATGACTGTCTTTGTTCCAAGTCACAGAATTCATAGAGTTGATTCTGTGTAAAATGAAGTCAATTTGGTTTGAACTGAGCTACAGGCAGAGTACTAGCAAAAGTTTTGGACCCGGAAATGTGCACCCTTTTGACCCTGTGCCTGTATATGCGCAAAAACAAAACACAAAAGATTATTTTCTACAACTTTCAAGCTCTACTTAGTTTCACTTTTCCCTTTTTTCTACTAGCCAACATTATTCTCCTTGTTGCAAGCTATACAAATAGTTATGTTCTCCCTATGTAGCTAGTCAGGGATTTTTGTATTTTCATTGCTGTTTCATCATGAGGGGACTGTTGGAGAGTCATGGTTCACTGCCTTTTCAGTCTTTCCAATCTCTTCTATTCTGGGGAGGAGTAAGTAGGCAAGCCAGTATCAGGATTTCTTTTTAAGGGAAGGACCTTAGTTGAAGAGAGGAGGATTTATTTACACTGAGACTGATAGAGGCCCTTTTCTGCATCTTCATTAATTTAAACAAACTCTGAGCTGAGAGGAATAGAGCATGTACCTCTCATGTTCTTTCACAGGAGCTGTACGATAGAAGTACATGGAGTCCATAGAAATGAGAAAAGCAGTGCCTCACAGGACAGCAGTTATTTTCTGAAAAGGGAGGAATGAGCTGAGAAAATAAATAAAACTGGAGAGAAGGATCAGGCTACTCCCACAAAAAACCTTCCCTTTTGTCAGATCTATGGGTGCAAGTAAACAAAACCAAATCCTTAGGCAAGTTGAAAGATGTCTTGCGACCTTTCACTTCCACAAGCCTTTGTGCCCTCTTCCTCACAGTTTTGACTTATTTTGGGGATGGATGATGAGAGGAAGTAGACAGCTGAGATAAGATTTAATTTACTTAGCAATTGCCTTTTGAGCTTTGTGTCAGTTAAGTAATATCACTGTTACAAAGACAAAGGGGTCTTATGGCCAGAGGGAAGGCTGCTCAGCTAGGTTGATAGGGCTCTACTGATAAGTTTTCTTTGTCCTTTTCACTGCTTTCTTTGACTTTCCCTTGTGCTAGCTTCCTTTTTTAAATCAAGAATGATGTGAATTAATATTCTTGCAGTGCCTGTATCTCCTTCTGTGATGTTCTTCAATGGAAGAAATTTGTGACTTTGCAGATAGTGACAAATACCAACATGAAAGGGATGTATGTGGTGTTGCACATGTGTGTGCAGCATTTTTGCTCTTACTGTCATTATAGGTACTAAATATGATGCAGGAGTGTCATTGCTAGCACAATATACATAGTTACCATCTTATGTTTTACCTATAGTCATATGTGCTGCAGGAGTGTTGCATGGACCTTTCCAGTGTCTCCAACTGTGATAGTTCATGTCTGGATAGCTTTGCATTCAAATGGGCACCATCTCTGACAGAGCATCATTAACTTTATTTCATACTATCTGCGCTTTACATTAGGGTGAAAGGTATTTGTTTGGGATTTTTTGCCAGCTGGATGTGTTAGAAGTGTGGACAGTTGTAATGTGGTGGTGCAAGCATAAGAAACTGATAAGTTGTTTCGTTTGTTATAGCAACTGCGTGAGCTGATCGCTGAGCACAAGCCTCATATAGATAAGATGAACAAAACTGGGCCTCAGTTGCTGGAGTTGAGCCCAGGAGAAGGTTTTTCTATCCAGGAGAAGTATGTGGCAGCTGACACCCTTTACAGTAAAATTAAGGAAGATGTCAAAAAGCGAGCACTGGCACTGGATGAAGCCATTTCTCAGTGTACCCAGGTATCATTTTAAGTTTAAAGTATAATTGGATTCATTCAACTGGAAAGATAGGCATAGTCATCTTACATGTATATATCAAGACTAAACTGCTGGTTAATCTCTATTTTTCAACCTAATGGCTTGTAAATGTTCATATCACTGCTTATGGCATTGATTTTTCTATTTTTGGAGGATTTATAATTTTATATACTGGTTACTACTATGACTGAAGCTGGAAAATTCTACTAGATGTTGAAGTAAAAAAAAAAAGGCATTCCATTTTTTTCTTGCTAGTCTGTTACTAGATGATGGTATGTTTTTACAGGAATGTCACTACTGATCAGTTAACTTGAGTATAATTGTATCTTGAATTCAGCAGCTTTAGTTACAGTCTTAACAATGGAACTAGAGGGTAGCTTGGCAGTAGTAATAGCATTTGGTCTTCACTGCAGTCACTGAAACTGTCTGCATGAACCCATACAAAATCCTGAATAAAATACACTTTGTTCTGTACTACTGGTTTTATATGAAAATCCTCTTTTTCTCCCTTTGCTGGAAATTCAGTACTATATTCTGCTCAGCTCTAAAAGTACTAAAGAAAGAAATACACCTTAAAGTTTTTATCAAGCCTACATTCTTAATCTTTTTTGTCATAAGTCAGTGTACTTAATGTATTGATATTCCTAGCCCCTGCAGACTGAGTATGAAGCTTAGGGGAGAAAATGTGACATCAGATATCAACCTGCTTTTGAACTTTTACATTATATTTAAGTCATTCTAAACACCTTCCTTATGCATGCCTCTAAAAGATGCATGATATGTAGATTCAGTGTTTTTCTTCATCAGTCCTCACTCCTATTTAGTGCTGCACATTTGGAAATCAGGGTACTTAGCATTCGAGTCCCTGCTTTGTATGTGATAGACATTAACATGTTGTACTGGCTAGGTACAGAAAGCAAGAATAAAAATGCATTCTTTGGTAACAGCTTGAATATAATCAGATGTTGAGAAAATACTTAATTATTTATGCGGTGCTTTAAGGTTAATTTGCTATATGTAAATATATGTGCAGATGGAAAAGCAAAACATTGTAACACCCAGAATGTAATTTTATATCATCTCCCTTTTTTTATTAAGATAGGTAAATATATATTATCAGGCCTCTGTACTTTGATGGCTATGTCAATGTTTGTTTGTCTAGACAGTCCTGGAAGAAAACTAACTCTTCAAGCTTTAAATTATATTAAATTGCACTATGTATCAAAGGCAGGATGTAACCTATGGAGCCAGAATGAGAGGTTACGATGGCTTGACTTTTCTTCCTTTTAAGTTTTAAAACACCATGTCTCATTCATAGAAGCATGAATGCAAGGAGGCCCACTGAATGCACCAGCAATTTCAAATACACATGTCCTAAAATTAGACCTGAACATTTCCAGTTTCAGGTTGTACCACTTTAGTAAGGTTTTTGTTTCCGCAATCAGATTTTGAGGTCTCGAACGTGGGAAGGCTGCTTATCTTTCATAATGCATTTTCCTGGCTTATTTGATATTCATGCTTCTAACAAACCCACTGACTCCATAAGATTAGTCACAGAGTCTGATTTGAAGTGGGTTGCAATGTTGGGGAAGAAGTAATTACATTTGTATTGCCTATGCTCCTTTTAGTAGAGAGGATGTAGCTATTTGTTCATGTAAGGTAATCCTGTTTTGCTGTGGTCTTCTTAGCACCTTTCCCAAGTGTAGTCAAGAGTGCTTACTGTAGATCCCAGAAGATCATTAAATGCACCCACAATTTACTAGCTTCTGTAATTTGAAAGGGGGATGATGGTGAGATATTTTTAGTAATCTCTGTGGGTCTAAAATCATATAGTAAAAGCTAACTTCATACCTGTGCCAAGGGATGAACCATGTTTACATAGGTGTAATTGAATTCCTAGGATTCAACCTGGACTCATTTGAATGTGTGAACATAATACAGGCTGTTGTGTGCTGTTATTTGCAGAAAGTACCATACCCTTGCAGCGCCAACAAGTTATCACCTGGGCAGTAACATACGTCTCTTAGAATTGCCTTACATATCAGTTTTAATTGGTGGTTCTATGCCATTATGTTGGTCCAGATAGGAAAATGTATATATTTAAGGTAAATAACTTTCAGAAATTATTAAATCAGAAGGCCATGACGCTCCCAAATAAGGTACAGACTTGTATGAATTAGAACTAATTGCATGTGGATTCTGCCATATATGTATCTGCTTTCAGATGGAGTGTCTCAGGACTGACCCTGGGCTTCATAGTACAATTCTTAAATCTGAGAGGAAGTGCCATTTTTCGGTGTTGTTTTTGTAACTTATGTAGTGAAAGAGGGAAAGAGCCATGGAGGGAGGTGTATTGCAAGTTGCACATTTGTATGTTGGACAAACTTGTTAAATATGTCAAAGCATGTTTTTCCAAGAGAATTTCAGATGCTATTTTTGCAGGGTTGTTTGTTTTTTTTTTTTTCTAATTTCTATCTTTTTTCTGTCCTTTATAAACTTCCTAGTTTCATGACAAGATAGATCCAACTCTTGAGAGTCTGAAACGCATAGTTGAACGTCTGAGGCAGCCACCTTCGATCTCAGCAGAGGTTGAGAAAATTAAAGAGCAAATCAGTGAAAACAAGAACGTGTCAGTGGATCTGGAAAAACTTCAGCCAGTGTATGAAACGCTTAAGCAGAGAGGGGAGGAAATGATTGCTCGCTCAGAAGGAGCTGACAAGGATATATCTGCTAAAGGTAGTAGACTAAGGAAAGTTTCGTGCAGTAGAAATGCAGCAGGCTGCAGCATATAAAAATCTTCATTTCTGCTGACTGCTGATCTGGGAATTGTGTTCTTTTGGAGAAGCTGCTAAAGATGTATGAAAGCAAAGCATCATTCAAAATAATTCATCATGGATATGACCTTTGTTTTGTTTTTAAAGGCCTTGTTGGTTGTTTCCACTTTAACCTTGTAAGGAGTCCTGTAAAAAAACAGTTTTAGTCTAAATTTTAAAATGTACACATGTGTTTCTGCTGTACAACCGTAAAGAGATTTATGGCCAAGAATTGTTTGCCAGCGTAGTAATCTGGTTCCTTTTGTTGTTTAGCTGTTCAAGATAAACTAGACCAAATGGTCCTTATTTGGGAAGATATCCAGACCTTGACTGAAGAAAGGGAGGCCAAATTGTTGGATGTAATGGAACTAGCTGAAAAGTTTTGGTGTGATCATATGGCTCTTGTAGCTACTATTAAAGATACCCAGGACTTCATTCGAGAACTGGAGGGACCTGGGGTTGACCCATCTGTAGTCAAGCAACAGCAAGAAGCTGCTGAGGTCAGTAAAAAGTATTTTGAAGTATTTTATTTACAGCATGCAGAGAAAAAAAATGAATCACTCTGAAATACCACAGTATGACACTAAGTAGTATAGTTGCATGGAAAGTTACTGGAATGATATCTCAAAACAATGGTAAATATCATGTGGCAGTGCTTAATTGCAATCAGCATGTAGCATGTGCCTGTCATTATATTTACATATCTGTTTATAAACTTGTATCTAGTAAGCATGTCACAGGGACTTTTGAAGTTATGCATGCTTCAGATTCCCAGAGTGATTCGTAACATCTAAATGAAAGGTGTACAGATGTAGCATGCTCTGTGCATTATACACCAAGCCTGTAATTATTTATGCTGATAGTTAAAGATTTGAAGGTTGAATGATAACCTCTGCAAAGGACAACACTCTAATTAAAGACATCTAATTTAAAACTTCCTGCTTGTTTTTCCCATCTCATGCAAAATGACATCATAAGCCAACTGATAGACTGATGCCAACTGGTTTCACTCTGATACTGCACAGAGATGCTTATATTTTAAGCATCCAATTGGTAGTCAAGTGACTTCAAAGAAAACAAAGGTGGAATCTTGCTGTGTTGTTTTGAAAGCAAACTGTACATAAGTTATAAAGTTAGGATGGACAGTATTGGGTCTTTTTGTCTTTATAGGCTGCTAAAGAAGAAATTGATGGGCTACAGGAAGAACTGGAAGCAGTTGTGAGCCTTGGCTCTGAACTTAGAGCTGCTTGTGGAGAGCCTGACAAACCTATTGTCAACAAGAGTATAGATGAGGTATGGGAAACACACATGCGTAAGTCTGTTCTTTCAGATGCTTCTTCAGTTGAAACTGGTTTATTACCCACCTCACCCCCAAGAAATTTTAGATTGAAATAAAAACATTGTCAAAAGTGAGATGCCTGTGAAAGCCTTCAGGGGAGAGTGAGGTTTGCCTTTCAGGTAAATAAATCTTGACTCAGATTAATAGATGGCTACTTTTTGCAAATTGATGCTAGAATAAATTTCAGATACATCTGGTCTATGCCAAGGAAGACATCTTGACTGAGTCAACCAAAGTGCTTTTAATTTCTGTGATGTCTATCAATGTACTACCTTTATTACAGTGATGCATCTCCAAATAACACTGCCTGTATTAATTCCAACCCCCTACTTTAAAATACTCAATAATCAATATTTGAAGTTTGCAGCTTTTGTAGTCCACACCCTGTAGTATATTCTGTGGGAATAAAACTATGCAGTGATAGAGAGAACAGGAGTGTTAATACAGACTGAACATGAATTACTCACACTTAGTTTATTAGTGTTACTGATCAGTGAATAGTTAGTGAATACACATCATACAGCAGTAAAATTCTTTTGCCCATTGGAATAAATTGCACTTACTTGCAGCTAAATTCTGCCTGGGATGCCTTAAACAAAACATGGAAAGAACGAGTGGACAAGCTTGCTGAAGCTATGCAGGCAGCTGTTCAATACCAGGATGGACTGCAGGTAAGATGTTGATATGCCTAGCATGGTCTTCAGTCAATAGGATTTAAGGTGGTTATAGTAAAAAATGTCATGTGGTCAGGTAGGTTTGAAGTAATGGGTCACTGATAGTGACTATTTTCTTCAGTTGGTAGATATTTTGGGGGGGATTAGTTGAATTTGCATTGAAGAGTAGATCTCTTGGGTTGTTTTCTTCTTGCAGTTGTTCAAATATTTCACTATGTTTAGATTAAAAATGAATGTCCCTTTGTTTATTGACAAAAGCAGAGGGTCTATGATACTGCATTCACAGTAATCCTTCTCACATTTCCTTTGATATAGCCAGTACATAATATGATAGGTGAACTGAAGTTGTGACACGTTTACATGTTCAACAGAATCCACAGTATCAGTCGATGCTATTTTCTTTTAGCAGAGGACAGTTGAAGAACTGCCATTTTATTCAAGCTTTTTTAGAAGTCAAATATTTGTTTGAATATTATAAGCAAAACATTAAGATAATGTTATTAGCCCACTGTACTAATTTTTGGTATAATTTATCCCATCTCAACACTTCAGAAGTTGATTCACTTTTGAAGTATGTAGGGAAATTTTGAAGCATGTTTTTTCTGAGATATCTTGCACAATGTATACCCTGCAATTTGTGAGGTTACCAAGAAAAAAAGTGTGGAAGGGGAAAGGGCTGCATTAAATCACCTTGAAAGGTCCCTTCCAACCCAAACTATTCTATGGTCCTATGATCTTTTCCTTCTTCGTGCTAGTTTTTTTCCACATTCTGTGTGCTTTGGCTGAGTGGCACACCTCATATCTTCTGTGAGTGAATGGCTAGAAGATTGAAACATTTGAAAGGACTCTAAATATGATCAGATTTTGCAAAACTATTTTTTGCTCACTGTAACTATTGTCTTTCTTGGTTTGTTGCATTTTTAAAATGAGAGTTTCACATGGCACTGAGGGCAGTTGATTGTGTGATCAGTGCAGATAACACCAGAATACTCTTTACTAATAATGCAGTGTGCCTGTTTGCCAGTGCACCCTCACTACGCATTTTTCTCCAAGTTCTCTTGTATTCAAACTGCAGAGAGGATGACTTACAGGGTGAAGATAGGAACATTGCTATTGGTGTAAGTGCTGCTTGTTTCCCGTGGCTGTACATAGTGCATTCTGCAGGCTCAGTACTTTGTGGCCCCTTCTTATGCTCATTTCTATAGAGAGTATGAAAAATGCCTTAGGTAGATGGTTAGCTGCAACTGACTCATCTTGATGAGCATGCTTGAGTAGTTATCCTTTTCTCAGAGAGCTGTATGGCAGCGGGCAGCTCCAACAAACCATCCTAAGCCTGTGTCCATAACAAATCACAGATAACCATGAGGAGGAAAAGGGCCTAGCAGAGGTGGGTTTTCTCTTCTGCATTTACCCAGATTGGTAAAGCTGTTGTTAATCTGCAAGGGCAGTATTCTTGGGGTTGTTTGGCAAAGGATGTACTCACAATAGGGGAGACTTAATTTGTTTTTTAAAGTTAAGACTGCATTATCCTACAGAGATTCAATTAGGCTCAGTTATGGCCCTTCCCTATCTAATATGTACTGCATAGGTCATGTTCCATGTTTCTTACATAGATTGCATTATCCCTCAAAAGACATTTGTTTGTAATTATCATTTAAATTGTGTTATTCAGCTACTGTGTTATTCAGCTACTGCCTTCCATCTTTTCTCCAGAGGAGTGCAGAAGAGAATCTGTCTTGTATTTACCTTTTGGGGTATTCAGAAAAATTGCTGCTTTTACTCAAAATGACTAGAGTGCTTACTCATCCTGAATAGTACTGGCAGAATATTGCTGCTAATAGAAGCTCCGTCTTGCAGCATGCACAGTCTTGTAACTGGAATACTTCTGTTAGTATTTGATCCCTTGCATTTCAGAGAAAACTAGGTTTCACTGAAGAAAGCTATTTTCTTTCAAAGAGCACAATTATACTATTATCTGGAATGAAAAAAAGGAAATATAATATTTTACTTAATGCAGCTTTCAAACATGACAATATTTCTTTGCTCATGCTAGAATTTCAAACTGTGATTTTCAGGCAGTCTTTGACTGGGTAGATATTGCTGGCAGCAAGTTAGCATCTATGTCCCCAGTTGGAACAGACCTGGAGACTGTGAAGCAACAAACTGAAGAACTTAAGGTATGATCTAGCAATTTATTTCATTTATATTTTAATCAGTCTGCAATTTTCTGTGTCCTTTAATATTTTTCAAGAATCAAAAGCACTTACCAATTTCTACTGAAAAAGAATCTGTATGGAAATTTCAAATAACACTTTATTAGCAAAATTCCCATTTCAATTATATTCCATATTTTGGTGGCCTATGTTTTACATTGCACATATATTCTGATAGCCCAGAATTATTTGTAATGGCACTCCTTTTCCAGAGGCTGTAAGGTTTTTATGTACAGGGTTCTTTTACATCAGCCTTCACATGTTCTGGTTTCTACCATGAGCAGCTTCCATAAATCTCTGAAAGAAAGCCTCCAACACCTCATTTCTGCCATTTTAGCCTTTAATTAAGTGCTCACAGAGATCATCACATTGCTAATACATGAGTAAACCAAAAATCAAAATTTCAGACTAAAAAACCTGCCTGTGTGGATCTGTGACTGAGTATGCTCCTGATGTTAGCAGGCTGTTATGCTATATATGAAAAACAGGGATGTGTAGCAGTCAGGCCGTGGCCTTGGTTTTGTTGGTCACTTCTACACTTCCTTGGCTGCAGGGTCAAATGAACCAGAGTCTTCTGTAATTCATATGAACACATGTATGCAAGTTATGTTTAGACTGCTGTCTAAATTGTGTGTACAGAAGGGTGCTCCACTAAAGAAAATTTGCTTTCAGCTCTTTTAAAGAATAATTCTATTGGAAGTCAAAAGTATTATCACAACCACGAAAGCTAAAAGTTACTCAAGAGATATTCTGTCTTCTTTATAGGTCAGGGAGATGATTGGAGAATGCTTTCCTATTGTGCATCTTTATTGTCCTCTGGTCACAGTGATGTCCAGTTAAGACAATGGTACATATTATCAGCTGACTCTCTGGATCATCAGTATCTTACAAGTCTTTTTACCCTGGGAAAAAACCTCCCAAATTTAGGAAGTCAACGGTGATCCATTAGTATTGTAAAAGCTGCTGTATTATGCTGTATTCGGGCATAACTTGTGTTTATTTGTATGGTTTTGTTCTATTTACCATAGCAATTTAAGACAGAAGCTTATCAGCAGCAGATAGAAATGGAAAGACTGAACCATCAGGCAGAACTGTTGCTGAAGAAGGTGACACAGGAGAGTGACAAGCACACTGTTCAAGACCCTCTCTCAGAGCTCAAACTAATGTGGGACACCCTAGAAGAAAAAATTATAAGTAGACAGGTAAATAACCTTGAAGGTGTGGGCTTTATTTATGACTTGGATTTTTTGAGAAAAGCTTCTCAAAAAATGTGTATGTTTATTCTTTTTTAGTTGGAAATTACAGAAATATATATTATAGGATTTAAATTCTACAATTTATTGAATTGGTTTTATTGTTTTTAAACTCTTTGCAGTGGTTGATTTTTACTTTTTTTTGTCACTTCCTCTGTCAGCAGTGCCGTGAAGAATCATTATTCTTTCCTGTTGGTGATTTGATGACATCTTAAGTAGCAGTTCAAAACATGTTTATATGTGCAAAAATAATACTAGGTGCTGAACTGAGCACTTGGGGGTGAGGGGAAACAGCAAAACCCAAGCATAACAGTTTTATATTAAACTGTTGGAGTGCTCTTTGTTTAAATTATCAAAGTGATTTAAAGATGCAGTACTGTGAAGTGGTTTGTTGTTTGGTTTTTTTTCGTATTGAAACATTCCACGACAAACAAAAGGCTTTAAAAGGCTGATGCACCAATTGCATTTATATTTAAATTGTATTTTACATAATAAAAAACTACTGTCATATCTCTGCTCTGGTTACATGGGGTCTTCAAAGGTCAGGAATTTAAGTCTGGAATTTAAGGCTTATACAAGGGAATTGCTAGCTCAGCTTCAACTATAAAGCACTTGCTTGTGTTCGGTAACTGTTTCTCCCTGGGTTTTATGCTGTCATTTACATGGATTCCACTCTGGATTATGGTGACTAATGGTAACGTAAGACAATTCAATAGCATTGTGAAACCATTTTATTGTTAATTTTATTTTCACTATAGCACAAGCTGGAAGGTGCCTTGTTAGCCTTGGGGCAGTTCCAGCACGCCCTGGATGAGTTACTAACATGGCTGACGCATACCGAAGACTTGCTGAATGAACAGAAACCTGTGGGAGGAGACCCCAAGGCTATTGAAATTGAACTTGCCAAACATCATGTATGTAATTATAATTAATATTAAGTGTAATGCTCTTTTGATGTTTATCTTAGTAATGAGCCTTGTAGTAAAACTTACCACTTGATAAATAATTCACCATAGTGATTTTCAAGTTGCAGATTATAGTTGAAGTGTAGGCTTGGAGTAACTTAATAATTTTCATTTTACTCACCTATATTCCTTCCATATGCTGTGCAAGTGCCATAGGGTTTAGCTAAAAAGATCAGCTCACAGCAGCTCGCCCTGGTCTCTACCTTCTATTAAATTTTGTCTGATCCAGGGAACTCAAAAGTTATTGAACCTGCTACTCGCCTTGAGGCAATGAACTCCTTGATTAGTTCTGTTCAGGCCAGCTCTCACAAAACATGTGACCACTGCACATCTTTCCTTCCTGTTTCTTCCTTGTCAGAATTGTGCTGAATTCTGCAAAACGGTATTTCAGCTGGGTCCAACTCACACAGGGAATGTGTCTCTGAAAATCTCAGCCAAGTTCACAGATACTAATGCCCCCATCTTTTTCTCTGTGCTATGTATAATGTATGATTAATGTTTTGTTTGTCTGTTTTAGTATTTTTACTGATTATTGTAACTTGGGAGCCCAAGTAAGAATGCTTCCACTGCACCCTTATTTTGAAGAATAGGGAGCAAGAAATCTTCTCTGCCTTATTGTGTGACTTGATGCTGTTCATAGCATTTCAAAATAACCTCATGAATCCTCTTTGTTTCTTCAAATCTTCCATTTTGGCCTGCATATGATGTGAATATTGATAACACACAGATAATTTAAGGCATTTTCATTGTTTGTGTTAATGCAGCTTTGCAGCTTCTGAAAGCTTTTGTATGGTCAATTGGAACTTGAGCCAGAGTACAATATCTACATGCCCTATATGATTCCTGTTAGAAACAAGCCCTTAAAAAAAATTATTACAAACACAGCTTCCACTTTATAAAGCCTTTACATTCTTATCAAACAGAAGTGGTTTACTACTGAAGAAGCATCCAGACATCATTTATGACTTCTTCTACCTTCAATGTTGAAGGAATTCAACAAACCCATGAATGAATCTACTTCCTGTTCATGGAATGGAGTTTACAGGGTAGAAAGTTGACATAGTGCATCCTGTCATAGCCTGGAAAAAAACATCCATCGTGGGAATACCTTGGGAAAAAGTAAACCTTATTCTTAGTAAGGCTCAGCAGGAAGAAGGGGATAAGATGCCTCTGCTTCTGTGAATATCCCTTTTTTTTCCACTCTTAGGAAAATAAAATAAATACCTTCCAATGCTTAGTTCAGAAGAATTAAAGCAAATGTGATGCATATTTTCTATACAAGAGCTACTTGTGGCTTGCTGTTTCAAGTGCTATGTATGTTTAAAAGTTCCTTTGTATCTAGATTTAAACTTTTTCCATATGCTAGCATATTGAGGGAGGTGAGTTTAAAGCAGACCCCATGGAAGACAACATTCATGAACTCAAATTTCTTAAAAGGGGTTTACCATTCTCTTCCCAACCATTCTGTGTATTATTTTTCTGTTCTCAATATCTGGTATTTTAAGGCTTTTTTTTTTTTTTTTTTTAAAGGGGTTGGAAAATAACATTCTTTTCCCAAATACAGTTTTTGTCCTTTATGGTGTTACTGTGGTTGGTGATAAGAGCCAAGAGCCTTCAACCAAATGAAGGAGGTCTTGTGGTGTGAATATTACAATTCCCCATTTTTTACCACAGCAGAAATGTCTTGGTAGCCTAACATAATATGAAATAAGCTGTAGACCTGCAATCAATGGACAGCCATTGTGTCAGTCAGATTATGTGGCACAACAGGTACATAGTAGTTGTATTCCTATCTCTCCTCTCTTAGCCTACTGCTCCATAAGCAAACGGCACTACCACAGTTTTCATGCCTCATCCTCAAAACCAAAGAAAAACCCTGAAGTGAAGAAAACTTTCCATAATTTCAAATACAGATACATGTGCATGATTTTTCCAAGATATAAGAATAAAATGTAGCATTTTGTCAGAATGGTCTGTTACTGCCTTTGATTGAAGAGACCTTAGCTATTAGCTTTACTTGCTATTACCTGTGCTGCCTTGCCACTGGATTAGATCAGTCACTGTGATTGCCTTCGTTCAATAACTTAGCCAGTCATATATGCTGTGTTACAATTGTAGGTGCTACAAAATGATGTTTTAGCTCATCAGTCTACAGTGGAAGCGGTTAAGAAAGCAGGAAATGACCTGATTGAGTCAAGTGCTGTTGAAGAAGCCAGTAATTTACGGAGCAAGTTGGAACTTTTGAATCAGCGCTGGCAAAACGTGTTGGAAAAAACAGAACAAAGGAAAGAGCAGCTGCAGAGTGCCTTGATCCAGGTGAACAGGAAATTATCAAATGAAGAGATAACTCAAAAAAAGTGGTTTTTTACATGGAATACATAGATACATGCATTAGAAGTTGTCTTAAATCAAAACTGTAACACAGACACTCCTGAATTTGGAGAAAGTTTGAATCCAACAGTATCTTCTGCAGCTGGCCACTGCCTTTTATAGTGCTGAAGCAAGACTTCAGCCTTTGGCCTAAATATTTTAAAAGAATGAAATGTCTGCATAGGTATATTATTCAAAGAAAACATTCATCTCTGAGTTGCTCATTCAGCCTGCTTTCAAAATTTCCATGGTTTTGGTTTCTGGGTTTGTTTTTATCATTTAGATTGGGTTAAGCTAGAATTTTGGGTGGGTTTGGTTTCTTCTTTGGTTTGGTCTTTTGGGGGATTTTGTGTTGGGGTTTTTTTGCTTTGTTCTGTTGTTGTTGGTTTGGCTTGTTGTTTTTTTTTTAACATTCATTTCCTTTGATTATTTTAAGTGTCTGATTAAAGTTGCCAGTAATCTTCTGTATCTGAGATAGTATTTGAATGAGAACATTTAAGTAAGCTTTAAAATGATACAATTTAGGCCCAAGGTTTCCATGGTGAAGTTGAAGATTTGCAGCAGTGGTTAACAGACACTGAACGTCAGCTGTTGGCATCAAAACCTGTTGGAGGCTTACCAGAAACGGCAAGAGAACAGCTTAATACCCATATGGTAAGTATCAGTATTAGAATATTTTGCAAATTGCATTTCAGGACTAACAGTCTTTCAAGAGTGTTTATGGTAAATACAGAGCATGTTCTATATATCACAATGTCTGTACAGTATCTTAGGAAATTTTAATAGCCCTCAAAACAACACTGTTATTTTCGGTGCAGGAAAAGTAGTCATTTGGGATATGCCCAAACCTAGACCATTAATAGTGTTGAGACAGAAATAAAAGAACTTTCACATCCTTGTTCTTAGAAAAATGGTGTTTACAGATTTTTCAATTATTCCTATTGTTCCTGTAACTACATGTATGCATCTTCTAAGATCTGATGTATTTAAAAGTGATCCACATTCACTGGACCTTAAGTTAAGGTCTAACTTGATCCTTTATTCTTTATCTAACAAAAGCTGGCAGTAAAGTCATCACTAGCACAAATGTCCTAAGGACTACTGGCTCATATAGAAACTCTGCTTTGATCAGAACTGCCAACCTGATCAGGATGTCTGAATTAGTCCCTTCCTTCCTTCCTTCCTTTCCTTTCTCTTTAAGAAAAATTCTGTGGATTATTCCACCCCTGTAGAACCATAACGCTTAAAAAACCCCAACATCCTAAACTTGATCTCTTTCCTCAAAGGAAGGTGGTTCGGAGTTCTCCATTTATATAAAATCATGCTGTGCTGTTAGGCCAGGATGTAACCCCAAACCTAGTTGTATGAACTCCTGATCTCCTGGCTCAGATATGAGAGTGGTATTTACTGAACTGTCCTTGAACTCAAATATGCCTGGCACTGTTTCCATTAAAACACTGTATTACCATTGCCTTAAAAATCAGATTTTATTTTGGAATGATGCTGAAGGTCATTAGCTACCAATATGGGGCATGGTTTTTGAGAAGGAAAACAATTTGCAGTTTTAAAATCAGTTATGACAGGAAACTAGGATAAAACACAGACCCTTTTTGCCTTAGAAAAGAGAAAGAAGAAAGAAACGAAAACAAAGCCCTTTTTTAATGTGTTGGGATTCTTTACTTTTATTTTTTATGTATTTTCCCCTGTAAGAGTTGAGGCATAATCACAATTCTATGGGAGTTAGTGGTCTTTTTCCATTTTTCAATCCTGAATTTGAAGTCAAAGCAAGACCAAAACATTTTCCCTGGAAAATCAGGGTATTATTTGATGCATTTTTTTACTGTGCAAATCAACAAGATTGATTAGTTAAAAAATCTTTAAACTGAATGCAGTATTGTAACTGGAACAAATATGAACATGTTCCCAGTAAATATGTACTCTGTATATACAATCATTTCCTAACTGTATGTTGGAACATACAGTTCCAGCTATTATGCTGTGGGCCATCATGTAACTGCACTGACTTGTTATGCTTTAATGTATATAACCCTTAAAAAATAGGACTTGATTTCAGTTCAGTTAAACCTCAGTGAATCTGTGCAGATATATGTAAATTCTCTGAAATGTCAAGGCCACTTCTCACGCTGAGTACTAGTTACCATAACTTCCAAACTCAAACTTGCCCCTACATGATACAAACCATGTTAATTTATGATGTGAAACTGGAGAAGAAAGTTTTGCATTAGATTTTGATTTGTTTTTCATTGGAAATAATGTTATGAACCATCTTCTTGAGTGTACAGTCTGTTTCTCCAGATAGGAATAAAAGAGCCCTCAACCATAATCAGGTCACAAATTGAGACTGGGCAGCGTTTCCATCTAAGACAGCTCCAGGAAAACAAAAGATACAAAGAAACATTACAGGGCATTAGCAACAAAGGGACTATAAAAAGAGGCCTTTTTGGCTGTCCCAGTGCTGCTCAAAACATACCTCTTCTTTTTACTTTTTTTTTTAAACAGTCTTTTTTCTTAGTTCCTCCTTTAAAAGAACTTCGGTTGCTCCTACCCTCCTACAGTATTGTGACTGTTGGAGAATTAACCACTGTGATGAGCCCCTGTCTTAGATTGACCAAGCCCCAGTGTTTGCTGCCATGCTGTGTCTCATCTATTCTGCACTCCTTGTATTTACATCTGAGGGATTCTTCAACTGCAGTAAAATAAGATGCTCTGGGGAGTTACAGAAATTAGAAATAATGTAGGGAAGTTGGGAAGATAAGAAAAAGGCGGCTAGGTGACACCACTCTCCATGGTCCTCAGAAAAAGGCAAGGAAACTTTCTGTTCCGGTACAGTCTTAGCTCATGGTTGAACCCGCTTCCTGCTATGCCTTCCTCTGTGATCAGTTACAATCCTGTGTAGACTATCTCTTAGCCCCAGGAAAATGCTGGGTTTTTGCTCGTGTCCTGGGAGTTGGAGGGGAAAGTTCTTTTCCTCCTATTTCCAAACCACCTACTGCTTATTTCCTGGAAGATGTTCCTCATTTGGGAGTCTGCAGCAATTTCATTGATACTCTTTGAATTTTTTGTTTCAAATATTGAACTTGCCCTTTTGTGTCAGAGGGATGTATGGGAGCTCTTGCCACTTCATCTTTAACATGGTTAGTTGTGCAATACAGAATAGTTAGGCAGCATGCAATAAAGCAGCCCTCCCAAGTTGTCCTACCCACTTCTGAAGGTGTATTGGATAGGTCTGGGCTTTCAGCACGCTGTATAATTCTGACACTTTTTGTGTTTCAGCTGCAGATGGACTTGAAACCAACCAAGTTGTAGCAAGTCTTGTGCAATAAGTGCATAGTACTTTCTTTGCCAAGCTTTGGATCTCAGAGAAAACATCTGACAGACAATACAAGTTCCCATTTCCTGTAGAATTTGGCCCTTTCTTTGCTCATTTGGCTTTTTATGAATTACATATGTTTCCTTTATTAGCATTAAGCCATAACCATTAAATGCTGAGGGAGGAATAAATATTATAGTAGCTATTGTAGAGAATATTGAATTTCTACCTGACTTATTTTTTGGTGCTTGCTTTGTTTAGGAACTCTGTGCTGCCTTTGAAGCCAAAGAAGAGACATATAAGCGTCTAATGCAGAAAGGCCAGCAGATGCTTGCAAGATGTCCAGAGTCTTCTGAGACAAACGTTGAGCAGGACATAAATAACTTAAAAGAAAAATGGGAATCAGTACAAACAAAGCTCAGTGAAAGAAAAGTATGTGGTTTTACATAGAAATAGAAGTGTAAATCATGTATTTAAGTATGTTAATGTTCAGTCCTTGTATGCATGCATACTTGCTTGATCTTTCAGATTTAAAATCAATGGTAGAGACAGTTACAGAGAATTTATTGTTATGCTTAGAACATACTGGGGAAAAAATGGAATTCAAGAAGTTGATTTTCCATAATTGGGGAGGATGGTTAGAATCACATAAGCCTGTTACAGAAATTAATTAGCTGTTACTGATAACGCTTATTTGGTGTGGTGAAGGATTTTCTGGTTTTCATTACAGCAATCATAGGCATGAGAGATAGAATAAAATTATTTGATCATTCAAGTTTACATCTTTCTCAACAGAAGAGCTGCATTAATTTTCCTAGCTTTTATCCATTTTTTCCTTAAATTCCCAAACAATTGGCCTTCTGCCACTTACTTCAAGTGACTTCTAACATAGATCAATGGCATGATTTCACTGCTCTGCTGCATGTGTTTCCTTATTATTAATTTCATTTTGCTTTCATTCCTTCACGAAGTACAGTCCATTTGTTCTACCTTAATCAAACAATGAAGAATATCAACAATTACAGGAAGAGGAGTTCTGTATACATCCCTAACATGTATAAAGCACAAATATTTAATTCACAGTTTAGTTATATTTTAAAGTAAGAATGCTGGTGCCTCTTAAGGTAACTGTGTAATACAAGAATGTCAAACTAATTAATAGCCAACATAAGCACCTTCTTGCAGGCGTGTATAAGGTTGGAGTAATCAGCTTAATGTGTTTGTTTGACATTCAGTGGCTGAAGATTGCTGTCTTATGATCAACAAAAATTCTGTATCTTAAATTAGTCTTGGTTCAGGCAACC
This sequence comes from Dryobates pubescens, assembly GCF_014839835.1. Taxonomy (NCBI): domain Eukaryota; kingdom Metazoa; phylum Chordata; class Aves; order Piciformes; family Picidae; genus Dryobates; species Dryobates pubescens. Next base: position 34,047,866 of record NC_071614.1, read on the forward strand.
AAAATGACAGTTGGATGTTATTTAAAAAAGTGGTCTAGGCAAATATGTTCTTTGTGTAGTGTAAGAGAATAAATTAGATGACCTTTTGAGGCTTAAGTAGTAGAAAATGTAGTGTTCTAACGCGGAACATTTTATCTTGATACTAGGTGCTGTATTTTCTACTCATCTATCATATGTAATTTTACTGTCATTCTTCTATTCATCTCCTTTAATATGCTCAAATGTAGGCTGTTAGTTCAAAACTCAGAAATTTTCAGTTGGAGAAATGTTTTTAAATGCTGAACTAAATGCTAAACTGAATTTATTTACTTCACAATGCTCAACTAAAATAGTTTACTTGGCTGAACCCCCTGCACAATATCACCTGCTATTAGAGCATTATCTGTCTTTACAGACCAAACTGGAAGAAGCCCTCAACTTAGCGATGGAGTTCCACAACTCACTTCAAGATTTCATCAACTGGCTTACTCAGGCTGAGCAGACTCTAACTGCAGCTTCTCGGCCAAGTCTTATCTTGGACACTGTCTTGTTTCAAATTGATGAACACAAGGTATGTAAAGAAACAGATGTGTGATGTTTTTCTCCCACTCTGGAGACACTTTAACAATGTCCAAATAAAACCTGTAACACCAGCACTCAGAGAAACATTTAATGTGTTTTAAAAAAGCATTTTATAGTCTCTCTTGCTACATTTTTCTGTATTAGACTGGTGATTTTTTTTTTCATTGTTTATCCTGTGCTTGAGCAACGTAGTATTCAGAGTAATTTTTCCCCCCCCCCTTTTTTCCTAGGTTTTTGCCACAGAAGTGAATTCTCATCGTGATCAGATCATAGAGCTGGACAAAACTGGAACCCATTTGAAATATTTCAGCCAGAAACAGGATGTTGTCCTTATTAAGAATCTGCTGATCAGTGTACAGAGTCGATGGGAAAAAGTAGTTCAACGCTTAGTTGAAAGGGGAAGAGCTTTGGATGATGCAAGGAAAAGAGCCAAACAGGTAATCGCACAACAGCTGTTATACAGCTCTTTGAACTTGGCTGTAATTATATCCAGACTCTTGAAGAATATGATGCTTTAAAGTACTTTCAAGTAAGCCTGGGTTTAGTGTAACAGACACTGTTGAGTTAGTGGAGCAATTTCTGTGATTCGATCATAGAGCACTTCATTTGTGAAGTGAAAGCATCATTTTCAACCCGAGCAGTGACTTCTGTCTGCAATACCAGATAGAGTCTGAAAGAAGAAAGTTACAGTATGGCTTCCAGATGTATAGTAGAGCCATCTGTCCTGAAAAAGGAGTTTCACAATCAACCCTTTATATTTTAAAGAACGTTATGAGCACTTGTCACTAAACTATGGAGTATTCCTTAGATTTTTTTTTTTCCCCTCCTTGGGTTTACATTGTGATCTGATTAATGCTCATCACTTATATTAGTTACTGTTCTGATATCCTCTGTGTGGTAAGATAGCTGCATTTATTTTCTTAAAAGCCTGGAAAATTTCCTCACACAGTTTATCTCACCAGGGAACATTATTTTTACCGCTCCCCTAAATTTGTGTTTCCCTCATTGAGGGGCATAAGCAATAAGATGGAAAGTGTGTGAATGGCACATTTAAATGTCAATAGGAATCTCTAGCTTCTTTTTGTTCAAGTGAACATGGCCATTCAAGATTTGGGCATGTTCACAGCCAAGTCACATTCCCATGGTCACTGGTACTGGGACTCAACTCATACAGTAAGAACTTCTCTAAGCAATAAATTAGGCCATAAGCCAATCAGATGTTTATTTTCCAGCAGTTTCTCGTGTGCATTCACACACGCAGCAGTTCTGCAATGAGAGGCCTTTCATTTCCATATCCATTTCCAGAGTGGAACAATTAGTAACAATAAGTTACTAATTTAGGTCAACTACCTATGCAGAGTAGGGAAAGTGGTACTGAAAGGGTATTAGTATCAAGCCCCAGATCCACAGCCCTGAACGACAGGGTGCGCCCAGGCAAGAACAACTTTCAAGAGAGACGTGGAGAGAAAAATGACCAGCTTACAAAAATCGAATCCCAAAAGGATACCATTTTGTGAAAGCTGGTCAAATGTTTGCTCTTTTCCTGCTTCCTTCCCTGCAGCAGTCTTTGTTGAAACAGGAAGGAAGATCAAGACTCTGTTCCTTGCCCATCAAGATACAGTTCAATGTAATGGGAGTATTTATGAGCATCCCAGGGAAAATCTTGGGCAGTCATCCAGACAGGACTTTTCCCTAGTGATTTACTCTTGTTGTCCCACATAGACTAAGCCCCATTCTTGCTGTATTGACTATTTGTTACTAAAAATGTAGGAATCTAAATGACCAACATATTAACAGAGGTTAGCAATATGCCTTGGAAAGATGCATGCGAAGTGTGCCAGGTTATGCACTTAGAAGGTTACTAATTCACCTGGAAGAAGGGAGGTTAAGTCCAGTGGGCACATGATGGAGCTAATCCTGTGTAATATACCAGGGAGAAAAAGCACACCAAATCTTTCTGAAGTCTACCTCCTTGGACTGTGGAGAATTGGTAGGGGCTTAATGTTTTTGGACTATTTCACGAACCAGTGAATTTTAAAATCCATGCAAATCTCACTGTTCTGCAGTTCCATGAAGCCTGGCACAAACTTATGGAATGGCTGGAAGAGTCAGAGAAATCTTTGGACTCGGATCTTGAAATTGCAAATGACCCTGACAAAATAAAGATGCAGCTTGCACAGCATAAGGTGAGTCATGAGTGATAAAATGAGAAGTTCCCAATGTGATGCAGTCTTATCAGCCTTGTACTGATCAGTCATCAAAGGAAGCAGATTGGTGGCCTCACTACAATGGGAGTTCTTGTTAGCATCAAATTAACTAATGGTGTGCTACAGGTGGGGAGTAACAGAAAACTTTTCACAGTATCTCATATATGAGGGAGTGCTTAGCTCTGAATAATAGAGCTAATAATTGAGCACCACAGAAACTTTACAAAACAAAATAATACTATCTGAGAATAGGGTGCTGTGAAGAGGTTTTGTTACAGGCTTTTTTTTATTATTCCTTAAACCATAAATTTACCATCTAGTTATTTGGGTTGGGTTCTTCCTTTCAGTACTACAGACTACCTCAAAAATCCTGTCTTTTGATTGGCAGAATCTTGTTATGTTAAGGACAAATATTAATGAAATCTTCTAGAAAGTTCAATGACACCATTAGCAGCAATGAGTGGTTCTCTTTTTAGGATTCAAAATTCCAGGACCTGCTTTCCACAAATCCAGTTACTGTAGGTGAAAATGTAAAAACCTTATTGATCGGCCTGGATTTTCAAGCAATGATAATGTAAAAGTTTGGTATGTTAGATGTGGAGCAAAAGGAAGGATGGGAGAAGTCCTGACTTCATTTTTCCTTTGGTAAAGAGCCTAGAGTAGTATATCACTGAGGATCAGGTGGGGGAGTAGTAGACAGGCCGTGTCTCAAGATTTATCATGGAGTTTTTTCATCAGGACAGAATACTGAAAGGTCATTCATTTTGGCATACATGTACTTCTACTTTTACATCAGTTTTATTGTTCTCTGTTTACTCCTACTTTTTCATTCTGCACAATATCTTCAAGGGTTCGCATATCTTTCTTTCTCAGTGTAGTTTCTGATGATTGCTTTTACCTCCAACAAGTTTTGCCATGTATAACTAATGATGGGTTACTGCATCTGCCTGCTTTATATTTTTTATCATCTCTCAGTTTATGTGATGATTCAAGTGTTTATCAACTGGGAAAATGTGCTTCTTTAATATGGGAAAGTTGGCTGTTGGTCAAGCAAAAATAGTTTTACCTATGCTTGCAGTTAAAACTTTCAGATAAAGCCTACATTAACATTCTGTTAAGCTAACTCTGCAATTTCAGATCTGGGATTGCTGCTGTTGCCAGGATTTGAAGTCAGTGATGAAAACTAGGGTGAAAAAAATCATTCTGTTAAGAGAGCCTTTTCTTTTGGTTTCTCTGACTGTCAATCTTTTAATCCTACCACTCTTCCACATTCAAGACTGTGACTGTGCTTTGACATCCTTTCAGGTCCTGAGGTTTAACTCTCAATCTTCTCCTCACCTCTTCTGAAATGTTAAACTAGATAATTCCACTTGTTCTTCATACTTACAGCAGTACATTTTATGAGCCCCAATTTCTTCACATGGATTGGCAGACTCATCACTTCTCTCAATGATAATTTTTTTCCAGCTTCTCTTTGTATAAAATTTATATAGAGAATAGCTACTAGAATTGTTTGAATCTCATTTCTCATTGGGGAATGGGATGGAATGTGGCACCAGAGGCATTTGGATTGAAACTGGTGATTTGGAGGAAGAAGATGAATGTGCATGAGAGAGGGAGTTCTGTGAACTTTGTGACTTTAAACTTCAAACAGCTCCCCCCACCAAAAAATGAACTCAATTGTTTTTTAATGAGCTGTCAAACCTCCCAACACTGCAGTGTCCTTCCTTGTATTTTGAGTCTTTTCCTTCCACTCCCACATATACCCTTCTTGTCTTAGTCTTTTTTGTCCAGCCTTGAAGATTTCCTTGCTCCATTAAGTTAACTGTTTTGCTATCTGAACTAAATGTGTGCTCTGTGTGTGCTGTAAGCAATTTGGATTTGCTCTGTGCCAGTTGTCACTGCCAAAAAAAACCCAAACAAGGCCCTGAAAGAAAAAAGCCAAGATAATATGTTTTCTCTCTCACTTTTATCTAGTGTGTTGCCAGGGACTTTTGGGGATCATTCGTGGTCTGTTTATCAGCAATTTTTTCTCATTTTTAAAAGTCAGGATTGGGAGAAGCCTTCCTAGGTCACCCAATCCTTTCTTGTGCTAATGCTGAATACTCCTTAAAGCATGTTTATATGAACCTGGTTAATTTTATCTGTATGTTCTCATCTCCCTTAGTGGGAAGGTGAGATTTCATTCATTTTACTTGTCTGCTTCTGGCAGCTCAACCCAAAATCTATACTCTGTTGCACCTCTGTGAAAACAAATTGAAGTAATTCAGCATAGTGTGTATAGTCTCTCAAAAAGTGAATTCACTGCAACCCTCTGTTTACCTTTTAAATCTGTTTAAATTTGTTTTTCCTGTATGATTTTTCTGTGGCTGCAATTTCATTGTGTTCCTTCATGCATTTCAGGTGGCATTGTGCATGTAGTGCTGGGTAGTTATTAAACCAAATCAAATAAAAGGAACACAGACATTGTTCACACTGAAGGAAATTCTATAAATAATGGGTTATTTTAACTTTGAAAATTATTTGTGTTTTATTGTAGTTGTAGCTTGATGATGTTTTTGTGTTCTTTCTTAAAAATGAAAGGACAGCAAGGAAATACTAAATTAAAAAACAAATGCTGCCCCTTTTTTTTGGATAATGAATTTTGACCCTCAGTTCACTTTGAATCCTGAAATAACCCTGATATAAGGATATTACAGTGCAAAAAGTGTTAAGAAAGGAACCTTGAATCACCCTGCATGAAGTTGTCATACTGTCTGTATATAGCATAACCCAGTATCTACCTCCTTCTTAAAACACCTCTATTCCCCTTGAGCTTTCCCTGACACACATTCATATCTAAAAAGAGCAGATGATTAATTGGGCACATGGAATAATTGGTGGAAGAGTTGTGAGCTACGGTGGCACAGGTTGGTGCAAGCCAGCTGGGAACAGCTTGCCAGTTGGAGGTGAGCGGCCATGTATGTGCCAGCAGTTACCCTGAGGATTTCTTGCAATGTTTACATACCCTGAGGAGGAATTACTAGAAAGTTGTAAGTCATAATCATATCCTTCATGGATGTGATGATACTGAACATTGCTCTTAAGAAATAGATGAAAATCTTTTTCAGCAAACACAGAGCAAAAAATCTTTTGACCCTAATGTTTTATTTTGTGACAAAGAAAAAAAATATGTAAAAAGAGTCTTTATTTGATTCTTTCTACATGAGTTTCCTAAATCAAACTTGTGTTTGGTTTTTTTTTTAAGTTTTCCTCCTAGCAGTTTATAATGTGTGAAATAAAACACTTTAAATGTTGCTGCCATTCAAAAGCTGCTGTGCAGAGCTGATTTTTGTCTTTTGGCTGTGTTCTTTTATTCAATTATTTAACCTGTCAGTTGGTTAACTCCTCTGTGGTATCCAATGAACCATGTTTCTGTGTGCTTCTCTGTGCCTCTTAAAAGCTTCCAGAGGCCCTGTGCAGAAGGAGCTGGCAGGCAGATGAAACTGCTGTATCAATAGTCATCTTAGAAGTCCTGATCATAGAAACCTGCTCGTGATCATGACTTTCATCCCAGACTGTGTTATTGGAATGTCACCCAGCTGCTTCTTGTGTCTGGATCTGTATACTTCTGGCATACAATTTTTCCCCGTAATAGTATGCTTCAATCTTAAGAAGGTTAAATTATGGTGATTGTAGGTTTCCCAGCTTGACCATGCTGAACTAAACCAGAATGACCCTTAGGGTACTCCACACTGGCTTGAAATCTTAGTATGTGAAAATCCAGTGTGAAGACTGCTTAGTTCATGATTCCCAAAATAGCAGTTTTTTCACATTGTCCCGACTACCAGACGGCCCCTTACTGAAATCTAGGAACGTTGTGGTAGGTCCAGAATCATTGCCTACCATAGGCAGGAAGGTTTTTTTCTGGATGTTGTTCCAGCAGAGAGAGATAAAAGGCAGGGATTCTTCTGGTGTCAAGCCCCATATAATTTGAAGTGCACCCTGGTACTAGCAGACTAGAAATATTGCAGGAAGTTAAGAAGTTTCTTTCAGCAACATTTCCTATTTGCATTGCAAATAATACATTAAAGATGATCAACTCTGTGCCCTGTAAGCAGTTAATGGGTGTTTTCTTTTCTTCCATATACATAGGAATTCCAAAAATCTCTTGGTGCCAAACACTCTGTGTATGATACCACAAATAGGACTGGACGCTCCTTGAAAGAGAAAACCACCTTGGCTGATGACAATTTGAAACTTGATGATATGCTGAGTGAACTAAGGGATAAATGGGATACAATCTGTGGAAAGTCTGTGGAAAGGTAAACAAGAACCAATCTAATTATTCAGCAGATAAGAAAAAGGCTTAGGAAAATTCTTTTGGCTTCTGTTATGTAAGACTAGAAGGGGAGTGGCTGGCTTGTTTCATCATTAGGAGTGCTAAAGCACTTTACTGATGGTGTGGAAGAGGTCTGGGGAGCAGGGGGCTGTCTTACTTTTTAGAAAGGGAAACACCAATTTAAAGTTCTTAGCTGATATTGTTCTATGTTCAGAATGTTTACTTATAGTGTATGAATGAGTGGGGATTTTTCCTGTGTTCTTTGGGGGTTTTTTGTGTTTTGTTTTGTTGTTTGCTTCATTTGTTTCTTTCCCTCCAGACAAAATAAATTGGAGGAAGCCCTGTTATTTTCTGGGCAATTTACTGATGCTTTGCAAGCTCTCATTGACTGGTTATACAAAATTGAACCTCAACTTGCAGAAGATCAACCAGTACATGGAGACATTGATTTAGTGATGAATCTGATTGACAATCACAAGGTAATTCCAAAAATAGTGTTTTAAAATTACTAGGCAGCTCATGGCATTGTAATGCTATCCCATGTCAATGTAATTTTGGCTATGTAGCTTTTAGAAACAGAGAACAGTTTTATAGCACAAAAATGCCATTGACAAGGTGAAGTGCTATAAAATGTTTATGGAAGTAAACAACAACTCATTGACACCAGCTAGTTACACAATATTATCCTGGTTGAGTATCATGTCAGAAATCACAAGTGTGCATTTATGAATAGATGTTTAAGAACAAGAGGTGGCAACAATTATTTTATTGTAAATCTGTGGGGAAGAAAGGGCTTTTTATTTTTTATTTAGCACTGCAGCAGCCTTCCAAACCTGCAGGGCTGCTGTATCTTCATGGAGAAATGTAGTTGCAATGCTTAAGGTACGCAGAGGAGTCTACAGCTAGACTGTGGCCCAGAAAACCTACACTGGCATGCAGCCATATTTTGTTACTGAAGTGTTTCTGGAAATGGGAGCAAGCAGGAGAATGTAGGACTGTACCTCTGAATCCCAGTTTGCACTTAAGTATGTCCAAAGAAATGGTTGTGGAAGTTACTGGTATTGCAGAAGCTACACACAATCAGAGTTCTGGAGCCTGGAAGATTTATGAGGTAAAGATCCCTGTGTTCATCCACCAGTGACTTCAGTATCCAAAGGCTGGAGATTTTGGTCTTCATGGGGTCAGCGGGGTAGGGGGAAAGGTAACATGGGTTGTCTATAAAAGGTAGCATGAAATATGCTGACATTGCCTCTGAAATCCCATTCTATGTTGCAAGTTAGTCCTAGTCAGTGGCAGAGTGTACAGTAATTGTCTTATCTGGTTTTAAGAGCTTACTTTCTGTAACTGGAGCCTGTTCTGTCTGCATATGTGAACATACTCTCTCATAAATGTATGGCTGTGTGGTGAGCTCTACAGCCCTACAGTCAGACCCCCAGATGGAGTTTTATTTCTGTTTTTTATGATTTCGTTGTCCATTATTGGTGGCATTTTATCTGTTTGGTTTTTTTTCTGCCATGGCAATCACACATGTTGATGAATGTGTCAGATCAATTGCTTTGATAAAGGGTGCAAATCCAGTGTGGTAAGGAGGCTGGATTTCCCACTGGATTGCATCAGGATGGGTTCTCGAGATCCGCATGACATTTTCTTACCATATTCCATTTATTAGGATAGAGTAAAGTGTAAATATCTTCCTGTGCAATATAATAAGCAGAAGTTGAGTGTTTTGCATCACTTAGATGAAGTTAGTCTTGACTGAACAAACTCTGTGTTTTGTTGTTAGTTACATAACTATGCCTTAATGAATTAAAACATTTTAAATGTATTTGGTGGTGCCTAGGTTTTCCAGAAGGAGTTGGGAAAAAGAACAAGCAGTGTCCAGGCTCTGAAGCGCTCTGCAAGGGAGCTGATAGAAGGCAGTCGTGATGACTCTTCCTGGGTCAAAGTCCAAATGCAGGAGCTGAGCACTCGCTGGGAGACGGTTTGTGCCCTGTCAGTATCTAAGCAAACACGATTGGAACAGGCTCTTCGGCAGGTAAGGGAATATTAGTGGATGCTATGTGTACTTCATGAGAAGCAGTCAAAATATCTTGCAGCCTAGTTGCCAGAAATCTAATTCCATTTTCACTTAACGTCATTCAGTTTAATTTAATTTGGAAACACTAATTTTCTTGCTCATGCACTGCTTACCTCTTAGCAGTTTCTATTGCTGTTATTGTTAGCCTGTACCACAAATGCAAAGCAAATATTTCAAAGACCTTGCTGTGTAAGGAAATCACTGAAGTTACAGTCAAGTGTAAAGGGTGATTAAGAACTGTGCTCCCTTCACAGGAAGCTGAAGGCTACCATCATATTTATTCCTTGTGTGCCTTACTGGAAAGAAGTAAATTTTTGTACTGAAAACTGCTTTATACTGGCACAGTTACAGTGCACGGTGAAGTAGGTAACAGAAAAAATGAAGTTGTTTTTGAGTGCACTCAGGTGTTACAGTATGTTAGGACTGGCTGGTACTGATCCCAGACAAATAGGTCCATCTATATCATTTCCAAACCTGAGATCATGTGAAGGTAGAGCTTGGTGAAGATACGAGCTTAAGTTGATGCTGGAATGGGTCTCCTGCCCTTCTTTTCCTGGGGTACTGTGTTTGTCCAGCTTCCCAATCTATTAGCAGGCACAATCCTGATGTACCTCAAAACACTAATTCTGTCTGAATATGACTGTGCCTGAAGGTGAAACTTTATTTTCTCCAGACATAAAAGGGTTAGTCACTAACAGGCTGTCAATTAATTTTGCTTAACCAGTGATTTAGGCTATGCAGAAAATACAGTTCTCAGCTCTCCAGCTGGTCCATGAAAGCACCTCCCATGTAATTTGTCAGCGTAAAGGCATGACATTCTCAACTGAGCTGCAAATACACTGTAAATCAGATGGCTAAAAGCATGAACAGGCTTTTAGACTTCCTATTATTTTTTGAGAAGCGTGAGATATTTTTACAGTTATGAAAATGTAGTACAATATATCATTGACTTTTTAATGGAAAGTTAATGTGCCAGTACTGCTGCATGATTAATGACTCCAAATGTGGACTCAGTCTCCTTATGTAAGCTGCAGTGTGTCTGTCAGAACCCCTCATGAGTAACCGTGACTACTACTTGTATTGTAACAGGCAGAAGAATTCCACTCTGTGGTCCATGTCCTTTTGGAATGGCTGGCAGAGGCAGAGCAGACTCTTCGTTTCCACGGAGTCCTTCCAGATGATGAAGAGGCCTTGCGTACACTAATAGACCAGCACAGGGTAAGCAAGAAAAGAGAAGAGGGTCCTCTTTATTACAATAGCATCCAGTGTTTGCTCTTGCAATTGTTTCTGTAGGGAAGCTAGAAATTTAATGGAATTGATAGTTTTGGAGCCATACTGGTGTTGGGCTGTTGAGACGTCATGGCCCACTAAGAAAATAAAGAAAGCTGCTGCAAATGTTAAGAGACAGATGGAAACTCCTCTGTGAAATATATGCTGCCTGACAATCATAACACAGACTGCTACAGCAGCAAAAAGTATAAGTGTTATCTTAGCACCATGGAGAAAAACACCACATACTTTTGTTTCAAGGTTATGTGTAAATGTCAGCAGGATGATATTATCATCTGTTAACCTTCTGTCATGGTCAAGCAGCATGCTGTCATGCTTTATGTGCATTAGGCACTGAAATACTTCAGTGCCATAGGTACTGCGCATACTAGATTATAGACCATCAAACTTAACTGCAGTTCTGAAATGGGAAAACGGCTAAGCAAGGAGCATAGAGGTCATACTTCCATTCTCCAAAGAGGAGGCTGCAAACAGGCATATGTGTAAGCCCACGCACAACTCCTCTTGTAAGTGTGGTAGTAATAGCACCAAGAATTTGTGTACAAAGAAAATTGCCCACAGTGTTATGGAACAAATGATAAGAGTAATGGATCTGGCCATCATTGATCTGAAGAAAGTTCTAACAAAACTTACAAAAAATGGAGAGTGGAAAACCATCCTGTTTTAAATTGAGTTTGAGAATATTATCAGGCAGAGGAGTGTGTGCTGGGGATGACTATCTAATGGTTCTTAATTAGGCAGTTTTCTAGGTACTCAAACTTTAGTATTTTTCAAAAGTTTTCAAATTTAATTTAGGGCCCTGGAAACTGGGTGCTATTTTTTAATTGGCTAATGTATGTATGCATTGGAGCATGCTGATGCTGGCAGTTGCAACCGGCTGTCTGCAGTGCAATTAAATTGGTCTCTTAGCTGCCTTTCCTCCACATGTGCCTTGTCAATTCCCTTTTTAATTTTTTGAATGCAGAGAACTGTCTGAATGAAAGCTTAGGTCCACTGAAATCATTAGAAAAAACAACATCTTAAATTACTCCCTCTGCAATGTAGATTGATTAGCAAAATATTTCTGTACCAAAGCTCAAAATTGTGCTGCCAAAGCTGAAGCTCAACTTGGAACCTCAAACCGAAGCAAGGCTTGTCTCTGAGAAAAAGCCCTGTCCAGCTGGGGAGAATAATCACTAGCATAAGATAACCAACCTCAGTACAAGCTGTGGCCATACTGTACCTAAAATTTGTTTTAGTGGACTTCAGAAGATGTTCTTCCAAACCACATTTTATCCTTAAAGGCCAAATAGTACAAATACAGAAATTTTCAAGCTAAGAAAGATTGTGACACTGCTGCTTTACCATTCAATAAGCACACAGAGCAAAATCTTCCTTGTATGAGTGGTCTTTCCTTGTAAGCTTGTAATACTAATTTTCAAGAAGAGAGTAATAGGTTTAAAAACCATGTCTATTATAATGCACTAATATTAGAATCAAAATATCTATGACTGTAGTTACATAAATATGAAATGTATAGTCCTTTTATGACTTTGATTCTTAAATGATGCACATGATTTAATAAAATCTGCAATCCTGGGTGTTGGGGGTTTGTCACCATTCTCTCCAGGGACTGAAAGGTAGAGTGCATTAATGCACTACAGTAGTTAATGGGAAGCATCCCATCTCTTCCCCCTGTAAATGTATCTGTATCACTGGATCATCACAGAGTGGTATACAATTAGTATCCTTTACTGAGGGAAAACTTAATACACTGTAGGCAGTGTGTCATAGATTCAGATTTTGAGATATTCTAGTGCAGTTGTTCAGGGAAAATAATGTTGCCTGTTTTCTTCCTGACCCTGTCTTGTTTTATCTCGCTGCAACCACCCTTGACATTTCCAAAATTACTTTGAACTGAAATATTGTAAGAACCCATTTGTTTGGATAAAAAAAGGACTGCTCTTGAGATAAACACTAATGTTAAATTAAGCTTAAATCAGAGGCAATTAGTAGTGAATCTCTTTAAATACTTATTGCAGGCTTTTAGGACAAGGTAGAAGAGATTTTCAGAGTCTTTTTTTTCTACACTTCAATTTCGTAATAGCTTCATATTTAATTTGCAAAGGCACAGGGTTATGTAATTATGAGTTGTAGACTCTCTTTTCACAATGTTAGGTGACTTTGAATTTTCTAAAAATCTGACTTGTCTGATCTTTAATTTCTGAACTCCAAAATAACCCTTCTTTGTGGATGGGGCAAATGGAATTAAACTTTTGGAGACATAGTTCCATATTGTAGCCCAATTAAAGATGTTAAAATAGAACAAACAAATCCACCAGACTCTATAAGAGATGTTGGCAGTTCCAGTTAAAAGATGCTTGCAGAGGCAGGCAGACATACATGACATCTAGTCATAACAGAATAATGAAAGCAGTATAGTAGGAATAATAGCAATAATAATTAAAAAAAATACAAACCACAGAAAGGATAGGAAAAGGCCTTCAGTTGTTTTCTAGTATGTCCTTTTCCCCCCCACCCAGTTCTGGTCTGGCCACTCTTTCCTCTGCTGGACTCCCTAGGAACATCAGTGGCTGTGAGCTTGGATGTTTAAAGCTGTAAACATCCTTTTGCTTTTACGAGACTTTTCCCACATGGCAGTGCCTCTGAAAACAGCTGCTTAATTAGCAGTCTCTGTCCCTGTTCTTCCCCTCAGCTGCTGAGTTTTCACATTTGTGTTAGTTTAGTTTAGCTGCTTCTGAAGTCCTCTATCATCATGTCTGAGCTTGTAATTATGGTTGGACATTTCCAGCCTTTGCTAGGAGCTTGATAGTTTATTATGAAAAATTATTGCAACTGACAGACAAACTAAGTTATCTGAATTGTTGCCAATAATGATTCTAGCCATCACAGTTGATTTACAGCACTTCTAAAATGCTGTGAATTTCTGTCTTGTTTTAATAAAGGCATGTGTCTTTCAAGTATTTACAGTATGGTGAGCTTTTAAGGAGTGTCAAGCTGGGGTAAAGATTTTAGAGCTTGATTTAGTCCTTGATGTGGAATAGGCTTTTTTAACATTTTAAACTTTTCACAGACAAATTAAATTTGCCTCTTGGAAGCTGAATCCGACTGATAGAGGCTTATGACCTTCCAGAGCACACACGTGCAAATTTTGCCAGCATCTAATAGAAATGGTTATCTCTGGTTTAGGAATTTATGAAGAAACTGGAAGAGAAAAAGGCAGAACTGAATAAAGCAACGGTTATGGGAGAAGCTATCCTAGCTATCTGCCACCCAGACTCCATCACCACCATTAAGCACTGGATAACAATCATCAGAGCCAGGTTTGAAGAGGTCAGTATATGTCAAGCCATCTTCATTGCAACAGTCCATCCTTGACTGGAACATAGCTGACAACTGATGCGATAGTTACACTGGGAGGAAATGATCCAGCTGTTGAGAACTAAACATTTAAAATACCCACAGTGATGAATGTGAATACCATGTTTCCCTGGCTTTTATTTCAAAACTTACAGGGCTTTAAGAACTAAAGCAGATGGCCAAGCCTCTTTCTTTGTATGTATTGAAGGAAATACTGCCTGACACTTCCCATGTGAAGAAAGCCAATAGTTTCTAAGAGAAACTTAAAAGTTGAAGGAAAGACAATACAGAGCAAACTTGAAGCATTTTCTATTTTTGAGTCCAATACGTTCTTAATCTAGAAGATTTCCAGATTATTTTAAGACACTGCAAGTAGTTCTTACAAGATATACCATATTTAATATACACAGAAAACACCACCTTAGAAGTTAAGTTTAAAGAAAAACAAAATACTGGTGTTAGCAAAGCATGGCTGCAGATTGCCCAGGAGGAAGATGGACACCAAATTCTGCATGATTCACTAATTTACATATATTTGATACATTTCTATTCTGTTGCCTGAATGTGCTATTTACTGCATTTAACAGCACCTGATCCTGGATATCTATGGGGGAAAAAAGTGTTGAACTGGGAATTACAGTTACCTGGTACCTTTAGTGGTCAGCCATTACATCTAGCACCTTTTGATACTCAAACATCAACAGGCTTGGGAATAAGATCTGGGTTTACAGTTAGCAGAGCAATTTTAAATAGATTTTAAAGAATTTCAAACATGCACCTATTTATGCATTGGTTCATTTATCCAGGTCTTAGCATGGGCTAAACAACATCAACAGAGGCTGGCAGGAGCTCTGGCTGGACTTATCGCTAACCAGGAACTGCTGGAAGCCTTACTGTCCTGGTTGCAGTGGGCAGAGACTACACTTACTGAAAAAGATAAAGAGGTTATCCCTCAGGAGATCGAGGAAGTTAAAACACTAATCGCCGAACATCAGGTAAGGCATGTTCAGGGACATGTCCCCTACACATTCCACATGGTGTGCACATCTCAGCTAGGCTTTGTCATCAGGTGTGAACCTGGTTAGCGATTTTCTCTCCTAATACTTGAATCCCTTTCCAGATACTCAGTTGTGTGTTTGCAATGTGTACGATGTTTTTGTAGTTTATTCAACACAGAGATAAAAAAAAGCAAAACAAAAATTCACTGCCAGATTGTTATTAAAAAGCAAGCCTACAACTCCCCATAGGAACAGGGATGATAATAATATTAATTTAAAAAACCTCACATGAAATATATGGTAGTGCTGCTGCCTTAGAACTAGTGTTGAAGTGTGGCTTTACTCTTAGATTTCAAAAATATATTTATGAGGTGCCATAGAGAGCTGCTGGTGCAGTGAATACTCATAGGCTTAAGCCA